>NC_092333.1:252222500-252868750 GCF_046630445.1 Rutidosis leptorrhynchoides
TCATTTTTGTCGAAAATCATCTGCTTATCATCCTTAGGAAATTACCTGCTCATTATTCTTAGTCTAGACACGTTTTACTGCATTGACTGCATGAATAGTGTATAGACAAAATTCATATCTTAGCGTATCTGACAATTCATATCTTAGCGTATCTGTTACTGTAGACCTTGCCTGATATCTCTCGTAAAATCTTTCCGTAATTTAAGGGATCCTTGTACTATATATATCTATGCATATTATACATTGAGAATACATCCAACTATCAATTGCTGTCACTAAACTCTTCATACCAAAAATCTTTTCTATGATCGCATAAAATGGCCTCTACAAATTGACCACGTTCCTCTGACTACCGAAGACAGTGTGACAGGAGCAAACCAACCAATCAACTACCGTGATTACTGGATAAAATGGGGGTGGGTTCGCGACGTACTCACCCTATGGAGAAGGGAAGAAGGTACTCCATATCATGAACCAAATCTTCCACCTAACCTTGGAGTACTCGATCCGCTCACCGGCGAACCTGTTCGCAACACCGTTTATACCCTTTTTGCAAGAATTTTTCGTCTTGAGGCTGCCATTAACGGAACTAGAGGAGATATCCGACCTGTACCTCACACTGATAACCAACTAGGGTTAGTAGAAGAAGTTAAAGAACTCCGAGATCGAGTGTTAACTTTAGAGAGCACGGTACAAAATTTGCAAGCACCAGCAGCATTACCAACACCAGTAACATCACCAGCCTCAGCACCAACAGCACTAGTACCACCAACAACAACATCCGCATCACCAGCTTCGACATCTCATTCTGTACCTCGAGTATAATCATCGTTCTACATGACGTTCTACATCATTTATCTTCGTTCGACATAGCGATTATGTAATCTCTAATGTTTTAGAGATTATATATTCTTGTTCTAACGTAAATCAAATGAGTTTAATATCATATTAACTCATTAAATCCACGATTGCATCTGAAGAAAATATATATACAAGTATATTTTCATAAAGATTGTAATTAAAAATTCTTTTGTACAAACTGTTAACGGTGAAAATATTTTAACGGGTAGGTAATACCCGAGGAATATTTAGATTTCACTTTAATAAGTTACACTGTATATTCTTTGAAGCTGATTCAACAGTCGTTTACTATCTTACTTACATCCACCGATATACAAATCCGTTCACCACAGAATAACCATTTTCATCCAATTTCATATTTGGATTTTGATTTATCAGAATCCAACAAGTGGAATAATGAAGAAAATATTTGACAAAATAAAATTTGTTAGAAACAAACAAGTTAACTATGAGAAATTTTGTTAAGAATCCACGCTAACTATTCCTAGCTAATTGTTCCTAGCTAACTGATTACATTTTATTTATCGCAATTTAATTATCGCAATTTACATTCTCGTAATTTTATTTATCGTCATTTAATTTCTGTTATTACTTTACGCAGTTTATTTATCGTCATTTAATTTCTGTTATTTATTTTTTACGCACTTTAAATATCGGGACACGTATACAAGGTTTTGACATATCATATCGACGCATTTATATATATTATTTGGAATAACCATAGACACTCTATATGCAGTAATGATCGAGTTCTCTATACAGGGTTGAGGTTGATTCTATAATAATATATATAATTTGAGTTGTGATCGAGTCTGAGACATGTACACGGGTCACGACACGTATTAATTAATTCGAATATTATATATTAAACTATATATGAATGATTGGACTGTTAACTGTGGATTATCGACTGTGGACGAATATTATTGGACAATTAAAATGAATTAAAATACTGTTTATAACATATGAAACTAAATAATTCTTCAAGTTTGCCACTTGATTTCATCTTAAACCTCATTTGTATCTCGACGATTACAATCTGCATTCAAACCTTTCATGATTCTTGAAAACACCTCAATCGAGAGGATGAACCAACCACACTTCATCTACAGAAAGAAAAGATCGATGCGTATAGTTATACACCTGAAAACTCTCGAAAACCGAATAAACGTTTAACGCGTAACTGTGCTAATTCCTTTAGCGTTATTATTACCGAAAATAACTTTGCAATCTCTTTCCAAATTAGCCAATTTTGTCACAGCTCCAACAAGTCAACTTCGATTTTATGTTAGAAACAATCTTATTATAACCTTGATATTTATGTGTGCTCTTTTATTGTTACCGGGGAACTTTTTATATTCCATCATATTACCAGCAGATGTACCAGCAACCTCGTCGCTCCTTGGTTTAAATCTCTTCGACAAATCATTGAATTTATCTATTGAAGTCTTATCATGAACTCATCGGCATCTTGTAACGAGAATTGCCATACCAAGTATCGGGAAATTAGCAATCAGTATTTTGAATCTCGCAGCGTTTCTACATCAAAAGTTATATGTATACATATAACATTTATCTCATAGAATTATGATCTTCCATTCTGAAATTTTGAAGAGCATTCAGTCTACAAATCAATACTCTAAATATTGAAAAGTTGAATGAAGTAGCAGAAACTATAGATAACCATAAAACAACCATAACAGTCAGAAGTTTGATGGTAAAGAAGGATACGTTGGAAAAGCTCAGAAAAGTTGGAACGGGAAAACGGATTGAGCTAACTATGAAGGAGACCAAGGACAAATACAAGGACCCAACCCTATAATCAAAGAATCCAAGTAATTCTGGATCCGTTGAAATCTGTAGAGAATATCTTGCTCCGAAGTCATGTTAAAATCTTGCGGAAAATTTTTCATCATCAACCTTCGATCTTAGAAATTCCAAAATATCATCATAAATATCTTCGATATTTTCATAAATATTCTTGTCTGAAATCATTTATCACTTCGCGCTACCAGTGTTACATCATATAAGAAACTATTAGTTTCTATATTCTGTAAACTTTCAAGTTAAACTATGAATGCTTTTGAAGTAGTGTTGGGAACTGATGCGTGAGTTAGTATAATATAATGACACTTGATCAACGTGATTATATTACAGTAAGTCATGCTGAGTTTCTAAATGGAACATGATGATTCACAGATTATAACGTCATCATGTGTCATGTTACATAACTCTTTCATTCTGATTAACTTTTGAACATATCAAGAAAATATATTCTTGATAGTTCTATTCTCAGTGATTCTGATAATATGACAAATTAAATTGTGTTATTACGTTCTTTCTTGTTTAGAACATTAAGTTCATTCGAAACTCTATACTTACGAATTCTAGACCATTACTCGCTTTACTAGAGGTTGAGAAAATAATAAAAAGGCTAAGAGCTCCAAAATATAAGAGAAAATATAAAGCCCAATAACAACACGAAAGTTACAAACCGTGGATATTAGTAGGAATAGCAATATAAAAGCACGGTAGAATTAGAAATAGTATCACCCCAAGGTTGTATTAAAAGTAAACAGATTTTTCTGGTGAAAGATTGAAAAGAAGGATGACAGAAATGATAATTAGGAAAATATTAGGGATTAGAACTGGACTAAGTATTTTCACAATCTTTTGGATGTATGAACTAAGAAAGAAAATATAGAAGTAGTGGAAACTAATGGAACGGAAAAGGTAAATTTATAATGGAAATATCAGACAGAGTAATTGAGGCAGATCGCCGTATTTAATTATAGAGATCTTAATTTCCTTACTCGCCGAAGAATCAAATCTTTTAGATTTCGAAGATTTTCTTTAAATCCCTTGAATTCCGGAATTCAACCCTGACTTTGTCAAAAGTTAAGATGAATCTTTACTTTCCTATTTCACTCTTTGGTGATAGCTTCATTCGTACTCTTCGAATAATCGAATTATTTTTATCCATATTACGCAATGATGATAAAACTCAATTTATCAACTCATATTCGTCATGGAAACATTTTTATTGTTAGCCATGACCACCTCACCCAAATTTCGGGACGAAATTTCTTTAACGGGTAGGTACTGTGACGACCCGGAAATTTCCGACCAAATTTAAACTTGATCATTACATGATTTCGGGCACGATAAGCAAAGTCTGAAATGTTGAGTCTCAAAAATTTTGAACTATTGTTATACAATCAAATACCCTTTGACTATTACCAACGATTCACGAACAATTGTTTAAATATATATATATATATATATATATATATATATATATATATATATATATATATATATATAAAAATATATTTGTTAAAATAATGTTGTTATTACCTTCAAGGTTAACATCAATACTAGTATTATTTATATTATTTTAAATATAAGACGTATAGACACGGAATAGGTATATATAAAAGTGTTGAAGTATTATTATTACTAATATTATTATTATTATCAATAATGATATTAGTATTATTATTATAATTAATATTATTATTATAAATAAGATTATTATTATAAATTTTAAAGTTATTATTGTCATTATTATTAATAATAATATTAATTTTATTTTTATAACTTTTATTATTATTTATAATATTAAGAATATTATTAATTATTATTATTGTTATATATATATGTATTAGTTATATATAGTAATTATAATTACAAGGTATAAATATAAATACAGATTTATATAAATATAGGTAATTCAAGTAATTTCATATAAACAGCAGATATATATATTAAAAACGCGTGATTTGTTATAAGACTTTAACAGATATTTTTTTTTGTTTTGTTTCTTTTCCTCCTGCTCGTTCATGAACCTGTCGACACTTTCCCAACTGCTACCTTATAATTGATCAATTTTTGTTGTAATTCAGTGATCCCAATTACTCATCTCTATCATTATCAATTATCAAGTATAACAGGTTTCATTGGTTGAATTAAAACAGAAAAGAAAAACGCTGAACCAGTCGTCATCTGTTCAGGTTCTTTTTTTTTTTTTTTTAAAACATTTGAATTCGAATTTAATTTCCAAATCTAATAATAAGGTTTTGTTGGGAACTTTCTAAACAAACTTCCTGCAAAAGTTTATCTCCCAATTCCTCATATTTAATTTTAATTTACGAGTCAAAGTTATTATTCAAAAAGTTAACCGAATTGTTTTTGAGGAAATTTGAAATCGTTTTCATGTTTCCGATCAAATTGTTAATACAGATAGTTTCTAAAAAGGTTTTGTAACCCATTTCATGTTGAAAGTAAAGTCTAAAACGATCTTAAATTAAAAATCAAGAATTGAGTTCAAGGGTGTTCTTCGAACACTGTTACAGCGGGTTTCTTTTTTTTAAATATATTTTTTTCTGTTGAACATACGTAATCGATACAGGTCTGTTATAAATAATTTTTAGTCTTAATTAAAACTTTAATGCTTTGATGATATATATAAATCTATGGTCGACTGGTGAATCGAGTGGAGAGGAAGAAGAAAATAAAACATTTTAATTCGGGAATATATACATTTCTGTGAGGTATTAATTCAGAAAAAGTGACAGAGCAGACGGTTGTGTGGGTGTTTGTCATAGCGGGAGGTCACCGGTTCGAGTTCCGTTGGGTGCATTCTTTTTACAAAAAGCTCTATAAAAGGGTATACTCTACATATTTTATTATTATTATTATTATTATTATTATTATTATTATTATTATTATTATTATTATTATTATTATTATTATTATTATTATTATTATTATTGTTATTATTATTGTTGTTAAAAATATTACTAGTTATAGTATTATAATTATTATTACAAGTATTATAAAAAGTTATTGTTATTATGTTTATTATTAAGTATGAGTGTTATGAATATTATTAATATTAGGTATTATGAATGTCATCATTATTATTATCATTAATCTAGGTATTATTATTATTATTATTATTATTATTATTATTATTATTATTATTATTATTATTATTATTATTATTATTATTATTATTGTTATTATTATTGTTGTTGTGTTACTAGTACTAAGTACTAATATTATTATCATTATTAGCATTATTATGAAAAGTAACATTTTAGTAGAAGTACTACTTTATTAAAAAAAAAAAAACTATTATTATCAATCTTATTAAAAATAACAATTGTAATTAGGATTAGTATTATTATCGGTAATAAAATTATTTTATTACTATTAGGATTAGTATTATTATCAGTATTATTATTACTTGTATTATCTTTAGAGACATTATTATTATTAATTTTATCACTACAAACATTATTATATATATATATATATATATATATATATATATATATATATATATATATATATATATATATATATATATATATATATATATATATATATATATAATACACTTAATAAATAGTATAACCAAATTAATATTTTATCTAGCTAAAATATATATAAAATGAATATCTAGAACATATAAATTATTAACATGAAAAGGATATAATATATATATATATATATATATATATATATATATATATATATATATATATATATATATATATATATATTCCCGATTTCAACTATGTATATTAATGAATATACAAATGTTATAGGTTCGTGAATCCAAGGCCAACCCTGCATTGTTCAAATGTCGTCATATGTATTTTTACTACAAAATACAGTATCGTGAGTTTCATTTGCCTTTTTACCCTTTATATTTTTGGGCTGAGAATACATGCGCAACTTTTATAATTGTTTTACAAAATAGACACAAGTAATTGAAACTACATTATATGGTTGAATGATCGAAATCGAATATGCCCCTTTTTAGTCTGGTAATCTAAGAATTAGGGAACAGACACCCTAATTGACGCGAATCCTAAAGATATATCTATCGGGTCCAACAAGCCCCATCCAAAGTACCGGATGCTTTAGTACTTCGAAATTTATATCATGTCCGAAGGAGGATCCCGGAATGATGGGGATATTCTTATATGCATATTGTGAATGTCGGTTACCAGGTGTTCAATCCATACGAATGATATTTTTGTCTCTGTGCATGGGACATATATTATGAGAACTGAAAATGAAAATCTTGTGGTCTATTAAAATGATGGAAATGTTTATTTATGTTAAACTAATGAACTCACCTACCTTTTGGTTGACACTTTAAAGCATGTTTATTCTCAGGTACGAAAAAAATCTTTCGCTGTGCACTTGCTCATCTTAGAGATATTACTTGGAGTCATTCATGACATATTTCAAAAGACGTTGCATTCGAGTCGTTGAGTTCATCAAGATTATTATTAAGTCAATTACAGTTAGATATATTATGAAATGTTATGCATGCCGTCAACTTTCGATGTAAAGAAAGATTGTCTTTTCAAAAACGAATGCAATGTTTGTAAAATGTATCATATAGAGGTCAAGTACCTCGCGATGTAATCAACTATTGAGAATTGTTTATAATCGATATGGACTTCGTCCGGATGGATTAGGATGGGTCGCTTCAAAGAACATAAACACAAAGATTTATAGTGGTTCGGGTAGATGTTAACTAATCCACCTTAATCTACTCCTCGATTCACTAATCGGGAATTTGCTTCACTAAGCCTTTTCTCCAAACCCGGTGGATATCCGATTTACAAATCTTGTACTTCTTGTAGACAAAACATCTAATCTTTCTATCCCTTCGAAAATTACTTCCATCTTAGATCAACTTGTCTTCACCTTGAACAAGTATTAATTCCCAATGAAATTAATCAACCTCCTAGTTCCCTTTAAGGAAGATGATCCTTAAACTAGCTTTTGCTTCTATTATAAAGTAAAAGATTCACCCTTCTGATAATGATATTCCTAATACAATTCAAAGGATAATATCATACTAAGCAAACTCACAAGGATATCAACTTGAAAGTAAATTTACATTAATTCTGCAATTTATGATATTATAGAATATCTCTCTTGCCAATCACAAACATATATGCATGTAGGTCTTGTGATTCTTCTGATATATTTGAAGTTGAAGCTTCCAAGAGAGTCCCCATTTGAATCTCTTTAAGTCTTGCTATTTAAAATGAGAGAGAAAAATCTAGTCGTTGCCAAGGCTTAGCCCACGGTCGACCGCACGTCGTTAGGTCATTTTCACTTAGCCGTTGTATGGCTATTTGAATCCATTCAAACCTGATTCTTTTGGCCTCTTTTACTTCATTGACAATTTTCATTGGCAGATTGGAGAAAGAGGTGACTAGGAATATGATCGAGAATGTTTTTGGTAAAATTGGGACGGTTTCCGAGATCAAATTTTGGATAGTAAGAAGATATGCCTTTGTCTCCTTCCTAGATGCAACAACTGCTGAAAAGGCGGTGAAGATACTTGATGGTGCTCGTGTGTTCGGTAGACCTATTTTTGTGGGATGGCCAAGACAATCACGGGTTGCCTCGATATCAGGTTGTTCTAAGGTGTCTCCGGTCATCCCTCTTAGGTGTCATTTATCTGTGAACGTGGAGACGATTAAGAAGGCGAGTTTAGGTATTTTGTTTGTGGATCAAATCCCGCTAGACACAGGTAAGATTGTTGACATCTTGACTCATTTTAACGCGCCCGTGGAGTCTATTAGCAAGGTTGGTATGTTTGCTTGTGTTGTTGTTTGTTCAAATCAGGATAGTTTTAATAGGATTTTAGGTATTGATAAGGCTTCTGTGGGTTTTGTGATGATTGTCCCATTTGTTGAGCATTTTTTGATTTATTCCCGTTATGTTTGGTTAGAAATCAGGGGCATCCCGGCTAAGTTTATCTCGGATCAAAACATACGTAAGGTGGCTAGTTTGTTTGTTGATGTTTTAGCCATCGCTAATTCATCTTCGGGTCTTGGAAATATTGGATCGTTGTTTGCTTTTGTAAGTTCTCATTATGTGAAACATATTCATGAGATTGTGGCTGTAAACTTGGAAGCTGGAAACGGTGAAACAAAGCAATTATGGGTTAATGAGTTGGGGCATTTGGTCGATTTTCCTTTGATCATTGATGATGGCTTTTCAACGGACGTGTTGGCAAAAGTTAATCAAAGTATTAAGTTTGGGCAGTTTGCGAGTGTGATTAACGATGGGAACATGATGGATTCGATCCCTACTCGTGATTTTCAGAAGGAATCTAACGAGGTGGATGATGTCACGGGAGTGGTGGATTCAGTCATGAAGGCTTCCGGGTGCTTTGATCCTAATGATGGTACTGAAGGTCCGGGTATTGGCAACGAGACTTCGGACAGTGGTGTGAAGGTGATGTCGGGTAAGCTTTCAGTTGGTTCTAAAGGAAAAAAGAATGGTCCAATTGTTAGTGAACGTGATGGGGATTAAGGAAGTGGCTACGCGGTTAATTTGGATAAGATTGATAGAGCACTCGAGGGTGTTGGTTTTAGTCCTATTTCAAAAAAAAAAAAGTGTATTGAGGAAGTTTTGAAACCCGTTACTTGTGGGGCAACAACTAGTGCACTTCTTGATAACTTGGCGAATGTTACTACTGCGGGAAGGAAATATTGCATTTGTGCGAATGTTAATTGTAAAGGTATTGTAGGGGTTGGCATGTTCATGCTAGTAAGTTTCGGTTTAACGGGGGAAAGAAAGGCGTAGATAAAGGTGCGAGCAAGAAGAAAGATAAGAAGAAGAAAAAGATTAAGGATGGGACCTTTTGTTTACACGATTCTAGTGATGAGGAGGAAACCGGGGTGGCTATTCAAGGGACTACAAAAGTTAATCAAACCTTTAAGAATTGCAAGTCAAAGTGTGTGGGAGTGGGGGCGGGAGAGGCTTTTGTTAGTAATAGTTTTTTTGACGAGTTTAGAAATGGTGGCTTAAATTCGGATGGAGTTGGAATTGAGTCGACCTTCGCTTTTAAAGCTAATGGGGAAGATGACCTCAACATAAAGAACAAAGGTCCTTGATTTTCCTTTTATGAGTTGTCTTTGTATGGTGGTTTGTTTGCTTTTTTTGTTTGTCATTTGTATTCGTATTCTATGTTCGGATCACGGTGAGGCTTAGGTTTAGTTAACGTCTTGCTTGTCTTGGTTGGGTTGTGTTTTTGTCGTCGAGCCTCTGGTGGTGGTTTTCTTTGTATTCTCTGTTTCTTGTCTCTTTTTGAGATCAAGTTTTATATATAGTTTTGTTTTTTTGCCAAAAAAAAAAACCCTTTACAAGTACTATATGCATTAAGTGCTTGATTCCTCTTGGATGTATTACCTTGATAGTGACTTGTCATACCCAAAGAGGCAAGTCTACATTTTTTGAATACACTTCTTGATAATCATTTGAGGTAATCTTAGATTTGTCATAACCATTTGTTTGTATTAACACACATGCTTATTGGCTAGTCATTTGTTTGTATTCAATACACATGCTTAAGTGCTATTGGCTAGTCAACATGTCATTATCCTAATTAGTCAATATGCATATTATAATTCATCTTTAAGCTAGCACATACTGTAGATTAATTAGATGTGTTTATGATATCATACTAAGTGAAACATGTAAGTTCAATTAAGCTCATTGTAAGTAAGACATCATTTTAAACAAGACTAAACCATACTTGGACATGTTGCTAGACTTTAAGCATGTTTCTTGTGACATATCAATGTGTGTTAATAATCTTTTAAGCATACAAGACCATTTGATTATGAACCTCAAATGTTATTGTAATGACCCAACCTATTATCCGACCAAAAACATGCCTTAAAAAAAAATTTGTGGGACAGTACATCTGGAAGGCGTCCAGTATTAAAGGACAGGATGGCGTCCAAGCTCCTTGGACGGCGTCCAAATGAACTGCAAGTTACTGATCAGTTTTACAAATACACGCGGGCGGAATACCCGCTTCCCGACACTTTCACACGAAAACACTTTCACAGTATGTTATAATAATTAAAACTAAAAGTTTTCCACGATAAAATCGAGTTTTACGACGTCGGGCCCACATCAGCCGTTTTACGACTTTCGTACAAAATTACGAGTTTTCGACCATATAAGTTTAAGACAAAAACGAAGACCGAGCATGGTGATTGGGGATACGCTACCCAATCCTAATCAAATCCAAAAGCACGTCTTCGAAGAAACTACGCAAGTCCACTAGTCCCCAAGCTTACCCGAGCCACCGCATCCATGCAAATCTATAAAAATGTAAACAACGAGAGGATAAGCTAATGCTTAGTGAGTGAGAATATACTACATACATATATATGCATAAAATGGACACGCCACATAAGTAATCAAATAACGCATACCGGAGCATCCAAGCATAAAGACAAGCTAAGTTAAGCATACCGTACGATCACTAAGCATCAAGCTAATAATAACAACAAATATAAGTTCACCAACGACGATGTGAACAACGCTAATAAGCTACACCCAGAGGGTTAGCTACAACACAACAACACCACAATATATAAACAATATACAAACGTCCAAGGTTAACCCCTTAACCCAATACCGGAACTGATAGTGCTCCAAATGAACATATATTTAGTAGCAATATCGTTCCAATATGTAAAGTTTTTAAATGTAATTTCCTTATTTTTAGTTGTAATAGTTAAATAAATAAGTGCGAAGACGAAAGACGCAAATCACTCGAAAATGAAGATTTAAAGACAAAAACAAAGATTTGAAAGACCAAAACGTCCAAAAAGCTCAAATGTACAAGATACAATTCAAAAGGTTCAATTTATTGATGAGAAACGTCTAAAAATGACAAGAGTACAAGTTACAAAACGCAAAGTACAAGATATTAAATTATACGAAAGGACGTTCGAAAATCCGGAACCGGGACATGAGTCAACTCTCAACGCTCGACGCAACGGTGTAAAAATTACGAGTCAACTATGCACAAGAATAAAATATAGTATTTAAATAATTCATAATAAGAATAATATTAAATAATAAAAAGTTGTTAATTGAGCATAGTTCAGGGGTCGTAAATGAAAATTCAATTTCATATTTCGCCTATAAAAGGCATGTAAGTCGTCAATGTAAATATACATTTTTTCTATCCTAAATCTATATATCGATCCATCTATCTATTATCAATATCTATATTCTATATCTCTATCATAATGTTAACTTAATAAGATATAACAATAATCTTAATTTTAATTTTAAATTATGATAATAATAAGATTTATGATAGAGATCGTTTGAGTGTGTAAGTCGAAATTCTGTCCGTGTAACGCTACGCTATTTTTAATCATTGTAAGTTATGTTCAACCTTTTTACATTAATGTATCGTAACTAAGTAATTATTATGCTTATTTGAGCCGAAGTAATCGTGATGTTGGGCTAAAATATTAAGAAGGGGTTATTGAACTTTGGACCATAATTAAGGTTTGGGCAAAAGACCGACACTTGTGGAAATTGAACTATTGACTATTAATAGATGGGGGGTATTGTCTAATTGAGTGACAACTCATTGGAGTCTGTCGAACCTATCTTCAAATTAATTAACCTAATAATTAATAATGATTATGGTTGTCCTATTTAGTGATGTTCATATGGAATCTGTTATAATCATTTAATTAATCAATTGGGTTGGGTAATTGATTATTCATTCTGATCAAGTGGATGAATTAATATTCATAAACTAATTAAAACAGGGGTGGATTACATACAGTGATAACTGGTGTAATTGTTGACAGAAGTGATAACTGCGTCACAGTTTAAATCCTTAATCAGTTGGAATATTTGACTTCGGGTATAAGGGTAATTTGACGAGGATACTCGCACTTTATTTTTATGACCGATGGACTATTATGGACAAAAACCAGATAGACGTATCAAATAAACCAGGACAAAGGACAATTAACCCATGGTAATAAATTAAAATCAACACGTCAAACATCATGATTACGGAAGTTTAAATAAGCATAATTCTTTTATTATATTTCTCATCGTATCTTTATTTACTGTCATTTTATTACTCGCAATTTTATTTACTGTCATTTTATTTATTGTCATTATTTTACGCACTTTAATTATCGTCATTTATCTTTACGCTTAAAATATAGAATCGACAAACCGGTCATTAAACGGTAAAACCCCCCTTTTATAATAATATTACTACTTATATAATTATATATATTTTGTATAAATATAGTTAAAAATATAGTAAGTATCACCAGCTCCCTGTGGAACGAACCGGACTTACTAAAAACTACACTACTCTACGATTAGGTACACTGCCTATAGTGTTGTAGCAAGGTTTAGGTATATCCCATCCGTAAATTAATAAAACTTGTGTCATATTTTGTAGTATTTTGTATTAAAAATAATACTATTTCGTACCCTCACGCTACATCATCAAGTTTTTGGCGCCGCTGCCGGGGAGCGCTAAAACGCTATATTTTTAATTATAATAATATTGAAATAAAATATAATAATATAATAATATTGAAATAGAATATAATAATATAATAATATTGAAATAGAATATAATAATATAATAATATTTTAGAATATATTTTGAATCGTAAAAGTTTTAAAAAGTCGTATTTATTAAATACTTCAGGGGTATATTATGTAAATTGTAATTAATAATTTCTATCATGTCGCTTTCATGTGAATAGTAAATTAATTAATTTCTTTTCATTTACTATTCATGAATAGTAAATGAATTAAAAAAAAAAAGTTTTGAAAAAAAAATAATAATTATAAAAAAAAGTATTAATTTGTAAAAAAAAATCATTTTTAAAAAAAAAAAAAAAAAATTGTAAAAAAAAAAACGTTTTTTTTTTTGAAAAAAAAATTCGTTTTTTAAAAAAAAAACGTAAAAAAAAAAAAAAAAAAACTTAAAAAAAAAAAAACCTTAAAAAAAACAAAAACGTAAAAAAAAAAAAAAACGTAAAAAAAAAAAAAAAAATTATTAAAAAAAAATTATATATTTTTTAAGATTTTGTCTATAAAAAAAAATTGTTTTTTTTTTAGTTTTATTACCTTTAGATTTTTAGACTATAGTCGCAACTTTTAGTATTAAGTTTAGTTTTGCCATAGTTATTTTTACTTCTAGAATTTTTAGGCTTTGCCGTAAAATCCCTTAAGTACTTATTCCTTAGATTAAGTTTTAGGTGCTTTAGAATTTTACGACGCCGTATTTCGCACTACTTTCTTATTTTTATTTTTCGACGCCTATTTTTCGACCTTTTTATTTTTCGACCTTTTTCGACGCGCAATCTTTTTCTTTCTTATTTCTCGCCATTCTAGTTTTTAGGACTTAGATTTTTTTCTACTTCTTCTCTAAATTTCTTAAAATTACGAAAATTTATTTTAAGTGGTTAAATTGATAGACATCAAAATTTTCTGGTTCGTAGTAATAGTTGGATTTGTACGTGGACCGGGTTATTGGAGCCAAACAGTACTCAATTATATTGAGACCAAACGAATCCTGCCCCTCTGCTGCATCTTTTGGCTATTCGAAACGTGGGCAAAATCAGAAAAGTCTATTGATTGGACAACTTATATAAGTTTTTCTTATTTTTATAACTAATAGGATATTCTGTGAATGCACCGAGCAAAACGTTCACCACCTTTCATACGTTCACCACCTGTAACTCGATCAAGACATCTAGCAAATATTGTCGCCGTTGATTTTTCTTTAGAATCGTCATCTAGTCGAACAAGAACTCCAACTCAAATTTCCGATAATCCATCTTTTGAACCCGACTTCACAATTAAGAACCCGGAGCATATTCAAGGACAATTCCAAGATCTTGAACCACTAATTATTCCTCCTGAGCCACAAACCATTAAATCAGAATCCTCTAGTGATTCGTATTCAACAAATTCAATTATGGAAGTAACGGGACCTCTAAGTATGGAAGATCGAATGAGAGCCACACGCACGGGCCAAGGTCACGCCATTATTAAGCCAGAAGTTAATGCGCCAGATTATGAAATCAAAGGACAAATTCTACACATGGTAACTAACCAATGCCAATTCAGTGGTGCACCGAATGAAGATCCTAACGAACACCTTCGTACGTTTAAAAGAATTTGTACACTATTCAAAATCCGAGAAGTGGAAGATGAGCAGATCTATCTCATGTTGTTTCCCTGGACTTTAAAGGGAGAAGCCAAAGATTGGTTAGAATCGTTACCTGAAGGGGCGATTGACACATGGGATGTTTTAGTTGAAAAATTTCTTAAACAATTCTTTCCGGCATCCAAAGCCGTGAGACTTCAAGGAGAAATTGTTACGTTCGCGCAAAAGCCAAATGAAACTCTATATGAGGCGTGGACAAGATTTGGAAAGTTGTTGAGAGGATGTCCTCAACACGGTTTAGACACTTATCAAATAGTACAAATATTCTACCAAGGTGTCAACGTTGCTACACGAAAAGACATCGACATAACAGCTGGTGGTTCCATTATGAAGAAAACCGCAACTGAAGCTTACAAAATTATTGATAACACAGCCTCCCACTCTCATGAGTGGCATCAAGAAAAAGATATTTTTCGTTCATCTAAAGCGGCTAGAGCCGATTCTAGCCATGACTTTGATTCCGTTTCTGCAAAAATAGATGCTTTCGAAAGACGAATGGAAAAGATGAATAAAGATATTCACGCAATACGAATCAGTTGTGAGCAATGCGGTGGACCACACTTAATGAAAGACTGTCACATTGAACAAACGATGGAACAACGTGAGAATGTTGTCTACATGAACCAAAGGCTGGAAAATAGTTATCAGAATAATTATCAACCGCCAAGGCCAAACTTCAATCGAAATCAAAACATTCTTTACAATCCAAAAGGACCCGACAATAACTCGTATAACCAACAAGGTCCGAATAACCAACCAACTCAAAATAACACTTTCAATCAACAAAGACCTGGCTTGTATAAACCACCACAACAAACCGAAGAGAAGAAGTCAAATCTGGAAGAAGTGGTATTTAAGCTCGTTGAATCTCAAACACAATTTATTGAAACTCAAACCCAAACGAATGAGAGGTTTGAGCAGTCATTTAGAACTCAACAAGCTTCCATTTTGAATCTAGAAAAACAAGTAGGTACTCTTGTTAGATTGATGAGTGAAAGGGAACAAGGAAAGCTACCGAGTAATAATGAAGTAAATCCTCGGAATGAAAATGTTAACATGATATCAACAAATTCTGAAAAACCAATACCAGAAGATGGGAAAGTTTTAGATGTAAGTAACAATGAAGAAGTTACACCACCACCACCACCCGAGTATGTAAAGCCAGTGGTGGCACCATACAAACCACCCATCCCGTTTCCAAGAAAAGGAGTTGATTATGAGCAAGTAATAGGTAATAAAGTTTGTGATACCTCTGGAAAGAAGAAGAAGAAGAATAAAAAAGTGCAAGAAACAAAAACAGTAGAAGTAAACCCGGTGAAGACAGTTCCACCAAATCCTCCACCTAGGGTAGGTGATCCGGGTGAATTTATTGTTCCTTGTCTACTTAGTGACTGTGTCATGTATGATGCACTAGCAGATTTAGGTTCAAGTGTGAGTGTTATGCCTCTTTCATTATATAAGAGATTAGGTGTAGGTGAGTTAACTCCAACGGATATGAGTGTTCGACTCCTTGATCAAACCATTAAGCACCCAGTTGGAATTGCTGACAACCTACCCGTTCAAGTAGGTAATTTAACCTTTCTAGTCGAATTCATTGTCATTGACATAGAAGAGGACTCAAACGTTCCTCTAATTTTAGGTCGACCATTCTTAGCGTCCACCGGGGCGTTATTTGATGTAATAAAGGGTAGAATGACACTTAGTAATGATGAGAAATCGATCACCTTTATGATTCGAAAGTCTAAATATCCACAAACCAAAACCGTTGAACCGAAAAAAACGATTGGTAAGAACCATGTTGTTTTACCAACTCCAACGGTAATGCTTAACAATAATAGAACGCCTAAGTGTGGGGAAAATGAAGTAACACCTAATGATGACTTGATAATAAAGAACCCCATAGTTGATACGAAATTAAATAACCCCGTTATTAACAGTTCAATGAAGAAACTTTTTAAACGGGTTATTGATGCTAAAAGTAAGGGAAACTTTAGGTTATATAACCGGTTAGTATCCAATCTGTCGCCTAAAGAAAAGGCGAAGCTAGTTGAATTTGTGGATATTACGGAAAAAGCTGGTCACTGGCTTAAAGCAAAAGTCACAGATATGCAAGTTGATTATGGTCCAAGAGAAATTGACGATGAAGTTAATCACATTTTCGACACCACATCTACCTAAGTGTGAGGAGATTCAAATATTCTAAAAAGAAAATGCTGTTTGGAGTTAGTTGTTCTGTTCTCGTGTAGTTCCGAGAATGGAATTCGATTGGTCTTTTCCGCTAGCAGACACTAAAGAACTAGTTTTCTCCCCCCATTCTGAATTTTTTTTGTTTTTTAGGTTTTATATGAAATTAATATGTTTTCTTTTTAAGTTTTGTGTGAATTTAAAAACAAAAATTTACTTTATTTCATTAAGTTGAAAAAAAATGATTTCTAAAATTCGTCGTGAGTTGAAGACTAGGCCGTTGAGCCGAAATTACTTTACCCGAGGGCGGGGCGAAAATTTTTTTCATCATTATTTTTAATTTTATTGATTTAAAGTATGCCAAAAAAAAAATATATTTGATTTTATAAATTTTTGAACGTGGGGTAATATACCCAACTTTAAAAATATGTATATATGTTCGTATTTTATCATGTAAACAACAGGGTAAAACAACGCACTTTCAAAGACTAACATTAAGTTCAGCAAAAGGTACTGATTTTGACGACAAGATGCAAAACAACAAATGTGATATAATAAATGAAGGAATGAACGATGAGGCGCGCCATCTATCATTCGACGAGCTTTGTAATTACAAACTGGGTATTTTTAATCACTTTTCTACACTAATCACCCTCATGAATTAATAATTATAGTCTGATTTCATGCAAATGAGGGCATTGCATGATCTCAAGTGTGGGGAAGGGTTATAAATTCTCTCGGGTTTATACTTGGCTTATTTTCTAAATATTATGAAAATTTTAAAATTTTTTAACTAAATGAATTCAAAATCATGTTTATACATATTTATGAACGATAAAACTAGGTGTTAATGCCGAAATTATCGTTACCTCGGAAAGGACATAAATTGAGAAACAACCTAAAATGCTTGAATTCATTTAAAATGGAATAAAGGAGAATAAAAAGGCAAAGAAAGAAACTAAGTGTGGGGAGAATGTACCAAGTTATTCAATTAAAAATTATATATCACATATCTTTGTACAAGATTATTGCAGGTACTTTTGTTTTGGATGATACTAATCAGTTTTACCCGGTTTACTGTAATATATTTGAAAGAAAGATGGATCTACACGATGAATCAATTCCATCATTAAAAGGAAGTAAAGTCTTCCGAAAAAGACACGCGCTTCTTGATTTAGGTCAAGAAGTTGTCGTCCAGACCAGCTGTAGGTTGACGAAAAATCTAGAAAAGTCATCTCTAAAATCAGCAGGAAATCCACGGACCTCAGCATCAAACAGGGTCGCCAAGTGGTCAGATTTATCCTAACCATGAGAAGGATTTATCTCGTACAATGGGGAGGCACCGTGCAAATTAGCTTGATAAGACTAATGAATCAGATCCCCAGAAAGGATAATCTCCTTAAAGATTAAAAATCAGCTTTTAAGACTGATATTACTCAATCCTTGAGATTGACCTTAAAGATTGAGAATTCAAACTCATGGAATTCAATGATATCTAAACTCGAGCTTGAACGAGAAAATATTTTGATCAAAAATACAAACCGATTTGTTTTCTGAAAACCCATTTTCAATGCGTTCATTACCATTGAACGTAAAATCCTAGGAATTCACCTGGAATTCATTAGGTCACCTGAACCAAATCGGGTGTCAACCGTAAGAACGGTGGTTGCATAGCATGGTCGGAGACAGGACCTTGTGCCAGACCGAAAAATCATAGGATGATCTTTACTATCGCTCCTACCAAGGATAGTTCTAGCATCCGACACATTAAAAGACCATAATCATCTGCATGTCACGGGACATTGCCTTAACAGTTTCTTGTTCATCGCTTTCCTTTACAACCGGACGGTAGTTTACCGAAAGATAATATACGAAACAAGTAAACTGGATGTGTACTTTTCGATACCGGGATAGCAGTGGATTACACGAACCTAAAAGTTTTAGCCAAAATATTGATCCACAAATATATTTTGCAACACCGATGATGGATCAAATCAGAAAACTTGTCTAGGGTAAAATCTAGCTTGAATTTTCAAAAGATCAAATGTTTTCATAAAGATCCAATTTCCTTAAAGGATCTAAATTTTTATAGTCATGTGGGACTGTAAACCGCCTTTCAAATGTGCACTTTGCTTTGGAAACCGAAAGTAAATCGACTATTTGATTGCAAGTGTCGTTGACCTAAACCCGAGGCAACTGTGGATGACACACCCACCTTTAACCATCATTACTGTCATTGTTTATACCGCTATATCAAAATCACTGATGTACAAAATGTGATGAATAAAAAAGTGATTCATGTATGTTTTTATTTCAAGTTCTGTATTGCTTGAGGACAAGCAACGCTCAAGTGTGGGGATATTTGATAGTGCTCCAAATGAACATATATTTAGTAGCAATATCGTTCCAATATGTAAAGTTTTTAAATGTAATTTCCTTATTTTTAGTTGTAATAGTTAAATAAATAAGTGCGAAGACGAAAGACGCAAATCGCTCGAAAATGAAGATTTAAAGACAAAAACAAAGATTTGAAAGACCAAAACGTCCAAAAAGCTCAAATGTACAAGATACAATTCAAAAGGTTCAATTTATTGATGAGAAACGTCTAAAAATGACAAGAGTACAAGTTACAAAACGCAAAGTACAAGATATTAAATTATGCGAAAGGACGTTCGAAAATCCGGAACCGGGACATGAGTCAACTCTCAACGCTCGACGCAACGGTGTAAAAATTACGAGTCAACTATGCACAAGAATAAAATATAATATTTAAATAATTCATAATAAGAATAATATTAAATAATAAAAAGTTGTTAATTGAGCATAGTTCAGGGGTCGTAAATGAAAATTCAATTTCATATTTTGCCTATAAAAGGCATGTAAGTCGTCAATGTAAATATACATTTTTTCTATCCTAAATCTATATATCGATCCATCTATCTATTATCAATATCTATATTCTATATCTCTATCATAATGTTAACTTAATAAGATATAACAATAATCTTAATTTTAATTTTAAATTATGATAATAATAAGATTTATGATAGAGATCGTTTGAGTGTGTAAGTCGAAATTCTGTCCGTGTAACGCTACGCTATTTTTAATCATTGTAAGTTATGTTCAACCTTTTTACATTAATGTATCGTAACTAAGTTATTATTATGCTTATTTGAGCCGAAGTAATCGTGATGTTGGGCTAAAATATTAAGAAGGGGTTATTGAACTTTGGACCATAATTAAGGTTTGGGCAAAAGACCGACACTTGTGGAAATTGAACTATTGACTATTAATAGATGGGGGGTATTGTCTAATTGAGTGACAACTCATTGGAGTCTGTCGAACCTATCTTCAAATTAATTAACCTAATAATTAATAATGATTATGGTTGTCCTATTTAGTGATGTTCATATGGAATCTGTTATAATCATTTAATTAATCAATTGGGTTGGGTAATTGATTATTCATTCTGATCAAGTGGATGAATTAATATTCATAAACTAATTAAAACAGGGGTGGATTACATACAGTGATAACTGGTGTAATTGTTGACAGAAGTGATAACTGCGTCACAGTTTAAATCCTTAATCAGTTGGAATATTTGACTTCGGGTATAAGGGTAATTTGACGAGGATACTCGCACTTTATTTTTATGACCGATGGACTATTATGGACAAAAACCAGATAGACGTATCAAATAAACCAGGACAAAGGACAATTAACCCATGGTAATAAATTAAAATCAACACGTCAAACATCATGATTACGGAAGTTTAAATAAGCATAATTCTTTTATTATATTTCTCATCGTATCTTTATTTACTGTCATTTTATTACTCGCAATTTTATTTACTGTCATTTTATTTATTGTCATTATTTTACGCACTTTAATTATCGTCATTTATCTTTACGCTTAAAATATAGAATCGACAAACCGGTCATTAAACGGTAAAACCCCCCTTTTATAATAATATTACTACTTATATAATTATATATATTTTGTATAAATATAGTTAAAAATATAGTAAGTATCACCAGCTCCCTGTGGAACGAACCGGACTTACTAAAAACTACACTACTCTACGATTAGGTACACTGCCTATAGTGTTGTAGCAAGGTTTAGGTATATCCCATCCGTAAATTAATAAAACTTGTGTCATATTTTGTAGTATTTTGTATTAAAAATAATACTATTTCGTACCCTCACGCTACATCATCAGGAACCGACTACCAATTACCAACATGAAGATTGGCCGAACTACACCAGCCTTAGTAAATCCGCATCCACACGAGATTACTATCTTCAATACCACAACAACATCAAGGTTGGCTGAACTACACGAGCCTTAGTGAATCCGCAACCACACGAGATCACTACCTCAATAAGATGACCGAACTACACGAGTCATCGTGAATCCGAACTACACGAAACTCACTTTCTCAATAAGATGACCGAAACTACACGCGTCATCGTGAATCTGCATCCACACGTGATCCACTTCTCCAATCACAACTCAATACCAACCCTTCACCATTGGGGTTGTATAATCCACATCTCAAGCATATGTGATATCGTACACACAAAGTGTGCACCTCGCCAAAGGTGGTCAACCAAAACTCACAACCGTGCCAATTGGACCTATACGCAAGTCCATCAAAATCCACCTATATGTGAAGTGAGCTCTATAACCGAGAACCACTTCACCCGACCCGCACCCATCCTACACATACATATGCACATAGGATATTAACACTCACCTTGTCGCCTTGATGAATGCAACCGAATAATCCGCAACGCCCCAATGGAAAGTACCTATTCCATTATCACAATACAAACAACACACTTAGAGTGGATTTACAAACCAACTCAAATCGACACTTAGTACAATTTTGACCCATTGCACTTCCAAGCACCAAACCGCCTCCAAACTAACCAATAATCACTAATGTAGTGACCCGTCCTAATCCACCTGGACGAAGTCTTCAACATATGGTCCCATTGCGAGGTTCTGACCTCTATATGCCATGAACGACTCCATGTAATATCTTTAAAATGAGCAAATGCACAGCGAAAGGTTTCTTTCAGACCTGAGAATAAACATGTTTTAAAGTGTCAACCAAAAGGTTGGTGAGTTCATAAGTTTATCATAAAACAATAAAATTCATCATTTTGATAGACCACAAGATTTAAATGCTGCATGGTGCAAATGGGCCTGAATCCTATACCCACCTGTAATGTACATGCGATATCTTTTAAATACAGTACACCTTTCTCGTGTGCGCAATCCATTTTTCATAAATCTTAGTAACCGTACACATATCTCGTGCACAAAAACTAATACACATAACCTGTGTATAAAAATCATTCTCTCGATACCTCACATCAATTTGTGGCAATTATCATGTCCACATAATTCAACGGTGGCAATTATCATGTCCACATAATTCAACGGTGGCAATTATCATTTTCACATAATTCAACGGTGGCAATTATCATGTCCACATAATTCATTCGAGGAATGTTTTGCTTGTGTCTATCTCGTCAAACATTTATAAAAGCATTTCATGTATTCACAGTTCAAAATATATTTCAAAAGCATGTAATAAAGCAGTTGTAAAAACAATGCATCTATTCTCAGTCCCAAAAATGTAAAGAGTAAAAGGGAGCAATTGAACTCACAATATGATATTTTGTAGTAAAAATATGCATACGACGGAACTGAACAAATGCAAGGTTGGCCTCGGATTCACGAACCTATATCATTTATATATATTAATAACTATAATTGTAATTGAACAATTTCATATATTACAACTTATTTTATATATTATATATATTTAATTTGTGGATATACATTTATAATGACTAATATTTATATAGTTATATTAATATATATTTGGTTAATATTATATTAAAAATACTTAATTTGTTATATATGAATATCTATATAAAAATGTTAATGTGATTAATACCTACTTATATGTAATATTACTAAAAGTATATTTTTATATACGAAATGTTTATTTGGTAACATAATATCAATAGTAGTAATAAAAGTTGTTTTTGATTATAATGATAATAATACTACTACTAATAATAACTATAAAAATAATGATTTTACAAATAATAATAATACTAATATTTATTTTAATATCTATAATGATAATAATAAAAATAATAATGATAATAATAATAATGATAATGATAATAATAATAATAATAATAATAATAATAATAATAATAATAATAATAATAATAATAATAATAATAATAATAATAATAATAATAATAATAATGGTAATAGTAATACTACCTCAAAGAAGTAACCCTTAAAAATGCCCAAGTCCGGTTTGAACCCGCGACCTCCCGCTAACCCGAAACATCCCTTAACCAATACGTTGCAGCTTCATTTCTGTTATAACACTTAACTATATTTTATTTAACCTATATCTCTGTCTGTTCTACTTCGTCTTTTAAAAAAAATGAATATGCCACAGCCTAGTTTCGAACTCAAGACCTCTCGCTTAAACCCACACGCCTACCCAGTTGCTCTGCTAATTACTTTCTGCTTTAGTTCATGGGATAATTCCTTTTAACCCATATTCGTCATCATTCTTAAGCTTATTTCATTATCCATCAACTAATTATCAATCTATTATCCTTTCATTTGATATCACCATGTACCATCAACATCTTTTTAAACTGAAATAATTATCATTGTTTTAAATTCAAACTATCACCAATTTTCATTCGTTTTAATAGAAGACACAAACTATATCTTGGCCCAACAACTCAAACGGCCCAAATTGTAAACCCAACAGAAAAAAATATACGGCCCAGCTACAATATGAACTTGATTGGCTTTTTAGCTTAATCGACAACTTATGATTATAACACTTGTATATTATGGCTACCATCGTCATCCTAATATATATCATAATCATATAACCGAGCATTATCATTGTTATCATTATCCACCATCTAATCGCGTATAAAAGAAGTATATATGACGTTATCTCTTGTTAACCATATTATTTTAAGTTGTCCCTCAAGTGTAATTGGTGTCCCAACCAAAAATGAAATGGCAGCTTGTTTTCTATCTTCTGTCCCACCACCAACTCAACATTCCACCACTCTTAATCTAATTTACCTTCATTGACTATATCAACTTTAATATGTTAGAAACCCACTACTTTGATTAATGAACTACCTTGTCATAATTGCATTTCATTTATAATTTTTAAATCTATTAATGTGCATCTAAAGTTCCTTTACGGTTGTAAAAAAAATAAAGATACCTATTTCAACCAAGAGTAAAAATACCAGCTATTTTCTATACATAAAGGGTTGTTGATTGGATTGGTTGACGAGACTGAAATAGCATCGTAACTAAGTATATGGTTCTTGATGGTTGTTGCTGAAGTAGAGTGGTTGTGGTGGGTTTCTTTAAGAACCAAAATAGAAACATATAAGTTTGTAGTTCGTGGTCCCATTATTATCTCAAGAGTCCAATAGTGGCCCGATACAAAATTGGCCCAACATATTAGCAAGCTAACAAGCCCAACAAAAAATATGTGGCCTGGTTGGTTGTTTGCATGAAGCCCCGATCGGTTTTAAAAAAAAAATATCTAACCTCCTTGTGTCTCGTACGGTTTAGTAATACATCAATCACCATTTCAATTTAAAGTGATTCTTTTGTCGGCCATGAATCTTTGCATTGTCCCATGCACTAATATTTGTCTAACACTTTGAGGATTTGTTGTATAAAATATTAAATTGGACAAAACCCACACAAATATGTGGTACATCTATCTCCCTCATTTGTTTGTAAGTTCAGAAAAAAAAAATATAACAAACGCACCCTTTTTGATTCTTTGTGTCGATCAAAATAGAAAGGAAACACAAGTAAAGTGAAGGTGGAAAAGAAAAATGGAAATATAATGAAAGATGTGTTTGTGTTGAGGTTGTGTTATCTTCGGTTAGTAGCAACTATCCACGTTAGTGGTTTAGTCGAATAATAGTAACCAAGAGGTGAGTGGTGGCGGTTTTGTTGAATGTGATATTCGTGGGTTTTGTGCAACAACAACATGAAACAAATAGATTTTTGTGTGTACGGGTTAGATTAGTGAGGGTGGTTGTAGTGGTCGTTTACAAAGGCGGTGTTTGATGATAATTGAAGGTGGTTTTTAAGTTAACAAGGAATTTAAGATGGTGAATGTAAATCTATGACTATCTCTCTCCCCCTCCCTCTGATGTAACATGTATGTATATCCATATATAAGGAGAAAGGTGGTGATAGTTGTTGACAGAAGTATTCGAGCCAGGAAGGAACAAACAAAAATATATAAAGCAAAAAGTGAAGTGTAACAGATTCGTATGATATATACAGCACAAGATTCGATTACAGTTTGTTTCGTAGCTTTGATTGAGTCGACAAAAGAATCAATCGGGTACATTAATATATCTTTTTCATATAGCAAATTATTGTTTTCATGAATACAGATTTTTTAACTTTACTTCTAATCTTGCGAATTATTGTCTATAGTAAAGATTATGGTCGACAATTATATTCGGGCAGGAGTAGAAGACAGAAGAAAAGAATAAAAATATAACAAGTGATCTAGACTCCTAACTGAATTTGTAATATGTTTTTGGTTGATTCTTTTTATCCTTCTTCTTTAATTGAAATCGAGATTTTTATATATAGTGTAATTGTGATTGAAACAGTCACCAGATTCGATTAAGTTTTGTTTGTAGCAGATTTGAGGTTGACCTGAAATATTCTGTCAGAATAAAGATTAGAAATATGTAATCGACTCTAATAGATTTTGTTTGTTAATGAAACTGATTGAAATCGTTCGTACAAGATAGCAGACAGAAACAAATGGTAATACAGTTTGATGGTGAAGTGTAACAGATTTAATCCTTTACTGATTTTATAAATATAATATATAATTAGTATTAATAATTAATAAATATAATAGTATAAATAATAATAATAATACTTTTAGTATTATTAGTGAAAATAACAATACTAATTTCAAAATAATACCAATATTATTAATAGTAATGATTAAAAAAAAACATGATATTGATAATAATAATTTTTAATAATAATATCAATAATTAATAATAATATATAATTATAATTTTTCTGTTATTTATAATAATAAATTAAATATATTTCAATTTTATATCTATATATTATATTAAAATACAATATACTGACATTAATATTAATTTTAATAATAATAATAATAATAATAATAATAATAATAATAATAATAATATATCAATTACATGTAACAATATCATATTATGATTTAATTTCTAATGATACTAATACTAATAATAATTAATGTAATAATAATATAATAATTATAATTAAACTTTTATTTACATGTAGTATATTAGTATTACAGTTTATTAATTATGTAATATTATATTATATGATAACATTTATTGAATATTGAATATTTATATATTTTATATATATATTACAATATATTAATAGAACTCATATATAGATTCATAATAATATCATATATATATATATATATATATATATATATATATATATATATATATATATATATATATATATATATATATATATATATATATATATATATATATATATATATATATATATATATATATATATATATATTTACATATCTTATTTACACACAATTGTTCGTGAATCGTCGGAAATAGTCAAAGGTCAAATGCATTCATGAATATAGTTCAAAATTTTTGAGACTCAGGGTTACAGACTCAGTTTATTGTGTCAAAAGTATTAAATCGTATCGAGAGTTTAGTTTAAAATTAGTCGAAAATTTCTGGGTCGTCACAACTAACACATGTGAGAATGGTCATAATACACCAATTAAACCCGAACACAAGTGTTAAACACTCGTCTTGCCCAAATTGACACCAAACCTTAATTTTGACCCATTTCAAAATTAGTCAACCAAATACTCCCAAAAGTGTTTCAACACTTCCATAATCACTAAACCTAGTGATTAAACCCAATATCAAAGTCTAAACATGGCCAAAATGTCAACCAACCCAAAACCCACCAAGTGACAAGAATAAGTAGTCACCATAAACCCACTTCATCATCTAAAAGGGTTGTACAACTAAACAAGCTCAAACCATAACTCGAATATCAAATCTAACAAATGAAATTCGGAGTTTGAACTTATCAATACTACCACAATGTAGCTAGGAGCGAGATGAACAACTTTAAAACCCGAGCCTTGGTGAGAATCCGACTCCTTCTTCTCCAAATCAAGCTCTCTCTCTCTCTCTCTAAACCCTTCCCCTCTCTCTAGATACAAGTGTGTGAGTGAAAAGAGGTGAAATGAGGATAAGATAGCCCATGGATCAGTTTTGTGACTCATAAACTGACCCTCAAGTGAAATACCAAAATACCCCTTAATAACTCAATTTATCACAGCTGGCCCGTCAGTTCTGTTGGACGGCGTCCAACCCTTCATTGCTGGACGGCGTCCTCTAATCTAGACGGCGTCCCAATCAACTAAAAAGGACTGAAACAGAAACAGGGTCTTACAACTCTCCCCCACTTAAACATGATCGCGTCCTTGCGATATGTGCCACTTAACATAATGGACCACACTCAACGGTCCTCAATCATAAGTCCCAATCCGACCTTCCTAGGCAATTCTTCTCTATAAATCACCTTTAACAACTAAATTGTCATCCGAGATTTATCAAATCCGAAAATTCGAGCACTAAAACTTGCCCAATCCCTCACATCGGGAAGAACTCAACCAATCTCTTACCGAGATATCAATCCCTTAGCGTACCCTTACCAACTACAACGCTAAAAGCAACCAAGTCTCAACCTAAGGTCAACAACCCAAACGATGAAGACCGAACAAAACGAATCCTTACGGATAACACTTATCACTAAACATCCCTCGTAGAGCGCAATACGACCAATACACAACTATCGTAACATCATAAGCAAATGGTTAAAACCGATAGCGCCCAAAACAACTATGGCAACGCAAATCCCAAGGTGTATAAAATCGACTATTGTCACACCCGTAATAACATGTGAGCAAAACACGGCTATCGCATCACTAATCATGCAACATGGTCCTCACGACCCCACCATCGGCGTATAAAACAACCAATAGTTCACACAACATGGTCCTTACGACCCCATCATTGGCGTATAAAACAACCAATAGTTCACACAACATGGTCCTTACGACCCCACCATTGGCGTATAAAACAACCAATAGTTCACACATCCAATAACATGAAGGCTGGCCGAAAACTACACGCGCCTTAGTGAATCCGCACCACATGCGACTCAACTACCTCCACCGCACAACAATCGGGATTGGACGAACTACACGTGCCCTAGTGAATCCGAACTACACGAGAATCACTATCCTAAAAGAATGACCGCATCCACACGTGTCATTGTGAATCCGAACTACACGAGACTCGCTTCCTCAATATAATGACCGCATCCACACCTGTCATTGTGAATCCGAACTACACGAGACTCTCTTCCACAATAAGATGACCGAACTACAAGCGTCACCGTGAATCCGCAACCACACGTGATTCACCTCCCAAATCTCAACACAGGAATAGTACTCCCATCCCCATTGGTACTCGCATTTCCCGATAACGTTATACCATACCGATATGACACTACTCCCAAGGTGAAGTTAGCGGACCACGTCAAACGCCATAACTCACCAATCACACACGCTCTTTTGGCCTCACACAACGAGTAGTGTAACATCGCGTACTGCTACACCATAGTGAATCCTAAAAGATTACACTAACCATCAACACATGCTCTTTTAGCCTCGATCACAACGAGTAGTGTAACATCGCGCACTGCTACACCATAGTGAATCCTAACGGATTACACTAACCATCCACCCCAAACAAATATCCATTAGTGTACTTAACACCGCGTAACACTAACCACCAGGTGGTGTCTTAACACCGCGACTAACCCACCCAAGTAAAATCCATCATGCACATACGCGCATCATACGTATGCGTACCAACGCCAACACAATCGAGCAAGAACTGCCCATACCGCACATAGGCACAAAACAATAATTCCATAGAAGAGAATCCGACACGCACATCCCTTAACTGAGGGATCTCAATTGCTCGTCAAACATGTCCATTATCTCTAAATGAGATTCACTACATTACCACCTCGGTGATAATTTAAATCCAAAACCATAAGTACAATTTATTCCAAATCGTACTTTTACCACAATCGACCAACGTAGGTCTCAACGCTAGCTACGAATCCATACGAGCATCGTCCAATATCAATACACTAGAACACCTTCGTGCGAGAGTACAACTCCCCCACTTAGAACTCCATTCCATAATCACATCACCGAGATAAGATATCCCATGATATACACTTCACAATACCTTGCCCTATCCATGAGCATACAAAGGATTTTAACCTATCCTTAAACACTTCGAATGAAGAGTTCACCACAAATTACACAAACTTTATTATTGCAATCCTCCGATTGCCATAGCTTGTTAAATTTCCACCTAGTCACTCATGTACCTAAGGGTTTCTCTCCGGTACCCTAAGTACAATGTAACCGCAACATCATCGGGGTCGAATACCATGCTAGTAGGTATGAAAGAGGCACCTAACACCGCGTCACGTAGACTCCATTACCAACACACATCGAGATCAAACACTCGATCTTTAGGGTTTTATCTACCCGTCGAACCTCACGGTTCATCAACTTCATCACAAAAGCAAACACGCGCTTAACGACCAAACACCAAAAGCCCATACACATGGCTTGGTAGAAACATTTCTCGAACACTAAGGAATGCTTGGTTGCACCAAGTCTTACGCCCTTCATCCACCAATCCATACGCCACCATAGGGTAATTCCATTATGAATGTCACCCCTAACAATAATATGCACAACAAGATGCAATTAACAAATCCGAACTCAATCGGCACATAATAAATAATCAAAGGACATTTTTATTAAAACGAAACGTACCGTAACGTCTCCTTGCCGCACCCGTCCCTGCTAACTCGGGACACTCCGACTTACGATGTCCTTTCTCTTGGCAATTGAAGCACACCGTGCCATCCCCCTTTGGCACCGAATATTCCCAAGACTTGTGACCCCTCAAGCCATAATTGTAGCACCTAGACACACTAGAGTTCGATATACCCGTCCGTGTACCACCCGTGCTCACACTCGGACCCTGAGTCCTCTTACTTGGAGCACCATACGAAACAACCCTCCTCTCACCTGAAGGTTCACCAATCTTTGATCGCGAATACGACTCGAAACCCCTAGCCACGGTGAATAACTCCGCAAACGACTTGACCTGACCTCTACTAATTTTGTTCTTCAAGTCATCATTCAAAGTTCGATAGAAATCTTCCATCAACAAACGATCATTCCCCAAATACTCTGGGAAAAAATGAGCCTTCGCCATAAAGGTCATCTTGAGAGTATTCAAATCCATAGAACCCTATTGCAAATTTCGCAACCCGCTACACAATTCTGACAAATCGGCTGAAGTCCGGAACTCCTTGAAGAATTCCTCCTTAAACTCGTCCCACGATAACGCCATAAGCGGTTCACCACCGACAAGATCAATCTTACCATCCAACCAATCCTTCGCCTTACCTCGCAACAAACTAATAGCGAGTCTTGTCCTCTTCTCGGGAGGGCATTCAATAGTGCGAAAACACCCTTCGACATCCGAGATCCAAGTTATGCTTACCAAAGGATCCGGTTTCCCATCATACATCGGAGGTTTAGTCCTTATGAAGCTCTTAAGACAACACTCCATTTCACTACTACTTCGAAATTCGGGATACTTCCTATCCATTTCTTCTCGAAACGCACCCATTTGCTCCGCAACGGCGGCCGTAACTCTAGCGTTAAACTCAACGTCGTTCGTCTCGATCCCGTTTCCGATCATCATTCTAAAGAATGCATAACGATTAGTCCATGAACTTATAAAATCACACTCACAACACCGCTCCATCTTGCTAAACACTCGTCGTACATCACTTGTTAGACACGAATTGCACCCGTAATAAGGTTTGCAAGTCCTTATTACGCACACACGCTGTATTAACTCATTAGTACAACGACTATCTTGCTTGATGATTGATATCGCATATTTAATACGTGATGTCGTAGGGGGTGTATACGAAATAGTTTATATTTTACTAGGAAAAACTATTAAATACGATACAATTTTACACAAGATATTTATTTATTTATAGAATGGATATACTTAAACCTTGCTACAACACTTATAGGCAGTGTACCTAATCGTACAGTAGTGTAGTTTTTAGTAAGTCCGGTTCGTTCCACAGGGAAATCTTTAAACAAAGCTCAACGCTATATTAGTTTACTTTTATAAAAATACAAACATATATATAAGTAATATTATTATTATAAAGGGGGGTTTTTACCGTTTAATGACCGGTTTGTCGATTTTAAAACTTTAGTCGCAGTTAAAACCTAATGTAAAATATAAAATAAATACAAGACTTAAATTAAAGCGTAAAGTAAATAACGATAATGAAATTGCGAATAATAAAAGTGCGATAAAATAAACTTGCGATAATTAAAAAGTATGATAATTAAAAATGCAATTAAATATAATAACAATAAAAAATGAGATAATTAGAAGTGAAATTAAATATAAAATAAAGGAAATTAAATATGAAATAAAAGAATTATGCTTATTTAAACTTCCGTAATCATGATGTTTGACGTGTTGATTTTAGTTTTATGCCCATGGGTTAATTGTCCTTTGTCCTGGATTATTTAATATGTCCGTCTGGTTTTTGTCCATAACAGTCCATCAGTCATAAATATAAAGTGCGAGTGTCCTCATCAAATTATTCTTATACCCGAAGTTAAATATTCCAACTAATTGGGGATTCGAATTGTAACAAGGTTTTAATACTTTGTTTAATGAATACACCAGGTTATCGACTGCGTGTAAACCAAGGTTTTACTACTTTGTTAACAATTACACCAATTACCCTTGAATGTAATTTCACCCCTGTTTTAATTATTCTAGTGGCTATTAATCCATTCCCGTGTCCGGTTAAATGAACGATTATTCGTACATATAAATACCCCGCCCATCGTGTCCGATCGAGTGTATATGGTAATTTATAGGGACGCCCAGTTGTAAATCTTTATATTAACATTAACAAACTATCATTTAGTTAAACAAATATAAAGCCCATTAATAGCCCATAGTCTAATTTCCACAAGTGTCGTTCTTTTGTCCAAACCCCAATTATGGTACAAAGCCCAATTACCCAATTTTAGTAATTAGCCCAACATCATGATTACTTCGTTTTAAATAAGCATAATAATAACTTAGCTACGAGACATTAATGTAAAAAGGTTGAACATAACTTACAATGATTAAAAATAGCGTAGCGTTACACGGACAAAATTTCGACTTACACCCTTACAACATTCGCTAACATACCCTTATTATTAGAATTAAAATTAAAATTAAAATATAAATTATATATATATATATAAATTTTACGTATGATAAGAGAAGAAAAAGATATGAATTGTGATCAGAATTCGGTTGGCTTTATAGGGAATTTCGATTTTTGGGGCTCCGCGACTCGCGGTGAATTTTGCCTTCAAACTCCGCGAGTCGCGGAGGTTACTTTTACAGCTCAGAGGAGTTTGGCTCTTTGTTTACCGATGGTTTATAATATATATATAATATATATATAATTAATATAATTAATTATATATTATATTATATTTATATACATAGTTAACTTGTAATTTTTAGTCCGTTGCGTCGAGCGTTAAGAGTTGACTCTGGTCCCGGTTCCGGATTTTCGAACGTCCTTGCGTACAATTTTATATTTTGTACTTTGCGTTTTGAATCTTGTACTCTTGTGATTTCGAGACGTTTCTTATCAATAATTGGAACCTCTTTGATTGTCTTTTGTTCTTTTGAGCTTTTTGGTCGTTTGCGTCTTCAATTCGTCGAATCTGTCTTCTGTCTTCACCTTTTATTATTTAAACGAATATCACTTGTAAATAGAACAATTGCAACTAAAAGCTTGTCTTTCTTAAGGAATAATGCTATGAAATATATGTTCGTTTTTAGCATTATCAAATATTCCCACACTTGAGCGTTGCTTGTCCTCAAGCAATATCGTCTTGAAATACAAGAATCACTTCTTTATTCTTCACACTTTGTACATCAGTGATTTCTATACGGTGGTATAAACAATGGTAGTAACGATATGGTTTACAGTCCCACATGACTATAAAAATTTAGATCCATTAAGGAAATTGGATCTTTATGAAAACATTTGATCTTTTGAAATCTAGTTTTTACCCTCGATAAGTTTTCCGGAATAACCCTTTACCGGTGTTTGCAAAATATTTTTGTGGGTTTGGTGGGTTTCAGATTTGAAAATTTTAGCTCAAAACTTATGGTTTTGTGTCACCCACTTGCTAACCTTGTATTAGGAAAGCAACACGTCCAGTTTACTTGTTCCGTATATTACCTTTCGGCAAACTACCGTCCAGTTATAAAGGAAAGCGTTGAACAAGCAACTGTTAAGGCAATGTCCCGTGACATGCTTTTGATTATGGTCTATAACATGTCGGACGCAATTACTATCCTTGGTAGGAGCAATAGTAAAGCTCACCCTTATAATTTTTCGGTCTGGCACAAGGTCCTGTCTTTGACCACTATGCAACCACCGTTCTTACGGTTGACACCCGATTTAGTTCAGGTGACCTAATGAATTCCAGGTGAATTCCTAGGATTTTACGTTCAATGGTAATGAACGCATTGAAAATAGGGTTTTCAGAAAACAAATCGGTTTGTAATTTTGATCAAAATATTTTCTCGTTCAAGCTCGAGTTTAGATATCATTGAATTCAATGAGTTTGTAATTCTCAATCTTTAAGGTCAATCTCTAGGATTGAGTAATATCAGTCTTAAAAGCTGATTTATAATCTTTAAGGAGATTATCCTTTCTGGGGATCTGATTCATTAGTCTTATCAAGCTAATTTGCACGGTGCCCCCCCATTGTACGAGATAAATCCTTCTCATGGTTAGGATAAATCTGACCACTTGGCGACCCTGTTTAATGCTGAGGTCCGTAGATTTCCTGCTGATTTTAGTGATGACTTTTCTAGATTTTTCGTCAACCTACAGCTGGTCTGGACGACAACTTCATGACCTAAATCAAGAAGCGCGTGTCTTTTTCGGAAGACTTTACTTCCTTTTAATGATGGAATTGATTCATCGTGTAGATCCATCTCTTCTTTTCTTTCATCGGGTAAAACAGTTTAGTTTAGTCCAAAGCAAAAGTATTTTCAGTTATTTGTTACAGATATATGTGACATATGTTTAAGATAACTTGGTAAATTTTCCCACACTTGGCTTTTTATTTTTCTTTTTATCGTCCTCTATTCCATTTTAAATGAATTTTGACATTTTAGTTTGTTTCTTAATTTATGTCCTTTCCGAGGTAACAATAATTTCGGTGTTAAAACCTAGTTTTATCGTTCATAAATATGTATAAACATGATTTTGAATTCATTTAATTGAAAATTTTGAAAAATCTTACTAGAAGTGGGTAGTCAGTATATAAGACTAGGGCTGTTCCTTGTTATCGGAGAGCACTAGATTCTAATACAACTACTGCGTTACTAGTATTTTTAATGGTAACCAAGTGTTTAAATCAAAAATTTTTAAAATCCGAAAGAATTTAACCCCTTCCCACACTTAAGATCTTGCAATGCCCTCATTTGCAAGAAATCAGTAACAATTTAAATTATTGAGGGTGATTAGTGTGAAAATGATTAAATTTTACCAAAGTTTCCAAATATATTGGCGTTTGTTTGCTGAATGATAAATGGTGCACATCATTTGTTCATTCCGTCTTGTTGTTATTTCACATATATTTTGCATCTTGTCGTCAAAATTAGTTGCTTTTGCTGAACTTAATGCCAGTCTTTGAAAATGCGTTGTTTTACCCTGTTGTGTACATAAGATAAACTGCAAACATATATACATATTTTTGAAGTTTGGTATATTACCCCACATTCAAAAATTATTAAAATCTAAGAATAAAAGTTAGATAATTATAAAAATGATTACAATATTAACAAAAGTATTAAACGTATCAATAATTACAAATTACAAAATAAAAAAAAAATAATAAGTAAACTAAGGATGATATTGGTACCAATAGGGGTTCCAGGCATAACCATAAGTGCTATAGAATGCTTCGGCAGGGTCATACGTAGGATATGGTGGCTGCATCTCTATAGACCAAGGAGGGAAGATGGGTTTCGGTGTAGGAATATAGTTTCTACCTATATGTTGGCAATGAGCTATGATTTGGTTCTGATGAACTTGCCAATCTTCAAATGCTCTCTGTCTAGCATTTTCGTATTCCTGAGAAGCTATAAACCTATGCATTTCTTGCATCTCATTCCCCCCTCCTACATTACCTTGCTGCTGGTTTCTCTCCACCTGTGGATGTCTACCATGGTATCGTACTGCGGCGTTATTTCGCCTTTTCAAAACTTTCGCACCATGGTATACATTTAAACCTATAGTATCGCGGGGTTCCGGCTCTTCTAGTAATAATCCCCCCCGACTTATATCCACACCGAGATATTCACCAATCAAAGTAATAAAAATACCACCTCCTATTATGCTATGTGGTCGCATCCCCCGAACCATAGCTGATAAATAATAACCCACACAATATGGTATACTTACAGCGCTTTGTGGGTCTCGAATACACATATGGTAAAACAAATCCTGTTCATTTACTTTTTCTTTGTTCTTACCCCTTTGTGTAATCGAATTAGCTAAAAACCTATGTATCACTCTTAATTCGGCTCTATCTATATCCAAATAAGAGTAATTTCCCCCTTTGAAACGGTGATGGCTTGTCATTTGACTCCACACACCGTGTGTATCAAAATTTCCATCTATCTTTCTACCGTTTAGTATCAATCCTCTACAATCGGCAGACGCTAACTCCTCAGGCGTATATATACGTAAAGCCTGAGCCATGTCCAGTAAAGACATGTGGCGCATCGAACCGCCTAACAAAAATCTAATAAAAGATCGATCGGTTAAACTAGCTACCCGATCATTCAACTCTATACTACATAACAATTCTTCACACCATACTTTATATACAGGTCTACGTATGGTGAATAAACATACCCAGTCATTAAAAGAAGAATTACCATACCTCTGTACAAGTAATTCCCTAATTGGCCCGGCCAATTCTACAGCTTCTAAGGGTCCCCATTCTATGACCCTCGGTACCTCAACAACCTTAGAATGAAGAGTATGCAAACCCCGTTGATATTTTGGATAATCTATCCAAAGTCTGTCAAATCTCAGGTTCGGGTGCAACTCTTCCAAGTGCATATCGGAAAAGGTCATGACTGGATGAGGTATATCCTGCTTGTAGTAGTTATCCACCTCCTGTTGTTCCAAATTCTCAGCAGGAGCATTGCGGGCTTGGGATGAAGATTCACCCCTTTCATTCTGCAAAACACATCAAACACAATTTTTGTGCATCCAAATATGCATTAGTGTCAGCAAAATCATCAATCAAAATAATTACAATGACATTATCAATTTATATCAAACTTAAGCTTATTTTCACATTTTTATCAAATCTACACTTTTTCAAATAAGCATATACGAAAATTTTCGCCAAGTTCATAAGCATTCAACTCAAATAACATGTCAAAATAATCATTACTAGCAATCAAACAAGTCTCAAATGGCATTATCTTTCAAAAATCAAGTTCATGAATTTTAGACTTGAAAAAGTCCACTTTAATTCTCAAAATCATGTTTAGGCTCAAAGTTTGGATCATTTAACTACCTAGACATGTTACACTACTCAATTTAGCAACAATTCATGACAAAAATCGGCCATAACCTGTTTATATCAAAAAGCCCCAAATTGCTCAAGAACACAAACCCTAGATTACTCAAAATTTGAAGTTTAAGGCTTCTAATCATGTTAAACAGCATCAATCTAGGTTATACAAGCATAATACATAAACAATTTAAGTCTAATTACACTAAAAAGCATCAAAATCAAATTGGGAAAAAAATTGCTCAAGAACATCAAATTTCGGATTAAATGGTGTTTAGGTGTAGAAATTTACCGTTTTTCTTGAGTAATTCTTAGATAGCATCCTTCTCAACATGATTTTAGCAAAAAATTTGGTGATTAACGGTTAAAAATTGGGATTTTTGGGGGTGGTTTTCGGGTTTTTTCGCAGCTATTTTCGAGTTTGTGGGGTGTGAAACTGAGATGTTGCAGCTCTTATTTTTTTCTGTAATCCGACTCCTCCGCGAGTCGCGGGGATTTACCCTCCAAACTCCGCGAGTCGCGGAGTTTGGTATATATATATTTTTTTTATTTTTTTTTATTTTTTATAATCATTAACTTATTAAAACAATTAAGTAATTAATTTTAAAATTTTGTTTCCCTTGTTATTTAGGACGAGGTCGTTTCGGATCGATGTCCTAGTCCGTCCTTCGACAAAATTTTAAAATTTGTCTTTTTGTAGCGATTGTTTTAAAAGCTAAGATTTTTGGGTTTTTTCAATGTTTTTGGCATACTCTAATTCAATAAGATTAAAAATAATGATAATAAAAGTTCTCGTCCCTCCCTCGGGTAAAGCAATTTCGGTTCAAAGACATAGTCTTCAACTTACGACGAATTTTAAAAATCATATTCTTAACTTAATGAGATAAAGTAAATTTTTGTTTTTAAATTCACACAACTTAAATATAAAATTCAAAATTATTATTAAAAATTCACACCAAACTTAATTTAAAAATTCATATTATAAATTCATACCAAACTTATATTAATTTTTCAAATATTTACAATTTTAAATATATTGTTTTTACAAAGTTTACAATATTAATTTAAGATTTTAAATATTAATTTTAAAAACATGGTAAAAAAAATAAATTTAAAAATCTTTTTGTCTTTTTATCCCACTTTAATCAATCAAATATTATCAAAAATATGCGCCCCTCTTTTCGGTAAAGTAATTTCGGTTCCAAGACCTAATTTAACTCATGACGAATTTTTGAAATATTTTGGGTTGATTGTTTAAAGATATTTATACCTTAAGAATAAACGTTAAATTTCGCAGTGATGTAATAAATTTTTGAATGATATCAATAATTTCGGTCGCCAAACCTAATTTTATTTAATACCAATTTAATACTTTTTAGCGAACAAATTAGCGTTTATTATCAAAAGGTTAAAAATAAAAAAAAAAATAAAAATAAAAACTGTACAGACATACCTGTGAAATAGATTTCTTAGTTATATGATCTATCCCATTCATAAGATAGTCGGTTTAATTGATTTTCCATGGCTACATAGGCGTAACCTCGAGCATTTAGTATCTTTTCTTCTAAACATATGAACGGTCCGTCTCTGCATAAAGTAACAAATTCGGTATTTGAATAGGTTTGATTATTGGAACATTTACCTCCATGTGACCATTTTCCGCATTTGTGACATCTTTCTAGGTGTCGTGCTCTTCTTTTCGCTGCGGATTTTGATTTTCCTTTACCAAATTGTAACTTATTATCTTCGCATCTGGATTCTTTTCTAACTCCGTCCATTCTTTCTCTGATTACTGATACTATTTCACTCGGTAGTATGTCATTATTACGTTTAGTGATCAAAGCGTGTAGCATTAGACCATGGTTTAGTTCACAGGCAGTCTTCATTTCGTAAAAACCTAAAAAAAATAAAAATTCAGAATGGGGGGAGAAGACTAGTTCTTTAGGGTCTGCTAAGGAAAGACCATTCGGGTTCCATTTTCGAGAACTACACGAAAACAGACAATCTAACTCTAACAGAAATACATATTATCCTTTAAAGACTTGATTCTCCCCACACTTAGTTAGCTGTGGTGTCGAAATTGTGATTAACTTCGTTGTCGACTTCCATCGGACCATGTATGTAATGTTTAACTCTGTGACCATTAACTTTAAATTCAATCCCATTTGAATTTATTAATTCTATCGTTCCGTATGGGAAAACTCTTTTGACTATGAATGGTCCAGACCATCTTGATTTCAATTTTCCAGGAAATAGCTTGAATCGTGAATTGAAAAGAAGAACTCTGTCTCCTTCTTTAAATTCTTTTGAACTTCTGATTCTTTTATCATGCCATTTCTTCGTTCTTTCTTTATAGATTAACGAATTTTCGTATGCTTCATGTCTTAATTCTTCTAATTCATTTAGTTGACTTAATCGTAGACGTCCGGCTTCATGTAAATCAAGATTACATGTCTTCAAAGCCCAAAATGCTTTGTGTTCAATTTCTACTGGAAGATGACATGCTTTTCCATAAACAAGTCTAAAAGGTGTGGTTCCAATTGGAGTTTTGTAGGCTGTTCTAAAAGCCCAGAGTGCATCCTCTAATTTAATGGACCATTCCTTCGGATTTGATCCTACGGTTTTCTCTAAAATACGTTTTAAAGCTCGGTTGGTATTTTCAACTTTTCCACTTGTTTGTGGATGATATGCGGTGGAGATTTTATGAGTTACTCCATAACGTTTGAGAACTTTCTCAAGTTGATTATTACAGAAATGAGTACCCCGATCACTTATTAAAGCTTTCGGTGTTCCAAACCTTGCAAAAAGACATTTTAAAAAGTTGACTACAACTCGTGCATCGTTAGTTGGGAGAGCTTGTGCTTCCGCCCATTTAGATACATAATCAATGGCTACGAGTATATATAGATTATTATGAGATTTTGGAAATGGACCCATAAAGTCAATACCCCAAATGTCAAATACTTCACATACTTGGATGACATTTTGTGGCATTTCATCACGTTGACTTATTTTTCCGGCCCTTTGACATGCATCACAGGATTTGCAAAGAAGGTGTGCGTCTTTGTAAATTGTAGGCCAATAGAATCCAGCTTCATAAACTTTTCTTGCTGTTAGTTGAGGCCCATAATGCCCTCCTGTTGGTCCTGTGTGACAATGGTTTAAAATTTTACTAGCTTCATCTCCAAATACACATCGGCGTATTATTCCATCGGGACAACTTTTAAACAGATGTGGATCTTCCCAGAAATAGTGTTTTATATCACTGAAGAATTTCTTTCGTCTTTGGTACGATAATCCTTTTTCAAGGAATCCACAAACTAAGTAGTTTGCATAGTCTGCAAACCATGGGATTTCATTATAATCTATCTTCAATAGATATTCATCAGGAAAGTTGTCTTGTATGGCTGATTCATTTAGAACTTCTAATTCGGGATTTTCAAGACGAGAAAGATGATCAGCGGCGAGATTTTCTGCTCCTCTTTTATCTCGGATTTCAATATCAAACTCTTGTAAGAGTAAGATCCAACGGATTAATCTTGGTTTAGCATCTTGTTTTGAAAATAGGTATCTAAGAGCAGAATGGTCGGTATAGACCACCGTTTTTGCTAGAACGAGATATGATCGAAATTTGTCAAAAGCAAAGACAATAGCAAGGAGTTCTTTTTCAGTAGTTGTATAGTTTGTTTGTGCTCCTTGTAACGTCTTACTAGCATAATATATAGGTTGAAATCGTTTTTCAATCCTTTGTCCTAAAACGGCTCCCATTGCAAAATCACTTGCATCGCACATTAGTTCAAATGGTAGATTCCAATTTGGTGTTATCATGATCGGCGCATTAGTGAGTTTCTCTTTAAGAATATTAAAAGATTTGATACATTCATCTGAAAAGATGAATGGCGCATCCTTTTCTAGGAGTTTATTCATAGGAGTGGCAATTTTTAAAAAATCTTTTATGAAACGTCGGTAAAAACCGGCATGCCCTAGAAAACTCCTAACTCCTCTAACATTTGTGGGATGTGGAAGTTTAGCAATTACCTCTACTTTAGCTATATCCACTTCAATTCCTTCTTTTGAAATTTTATGTCCAAGAACGATGCCTTCTTTAACCATGAAATGGCATTTCTCCCAATTAGGTACTAGATTTGATTGTTCACATCTAATTAGCATTCGTTCCAGATTAACTAGACATGATTTAAATGTATCACCGAAGACTGAAAAGTCATCCATGAATACTTCCATGCATTCTTCTATCATGTCGTGAAAAATCGCCATCATACACCTTTGAAAGGTTGCAGGGGCGTTGCAAAGTCCAAATGGCATGCGTTTGTAAGCAAAAGTACCATAAGGGCACGTGAATGTGGTTTTCTCTTGGTCCTCGGGTGCTATTGGAATTTGAAAATATTCGGAAAATCCATCTAGAAAACAATAGTAACTATTTCCGGCTAATCTTTCCAACATTTGATCTATGAAAGGTAAGGGAAAGTGATCTTTTCTGGTGGCATCATTTAATTTTCTATAATCAATACATACACGCCATCCTGTTGCAGTCCTAGTAGGAATAAGCTCATTTTTTTCATTTGTAATGACAGTCATGCCACCCTTCTTAGGCACGCATTGAACTGGGCTTACCCATGGACTATCAGAAATTGGATATATCAAACCTGCATCTAGCAGTTTAATAATCTCTTTCTTAACTACATCTTGCATATTAGGATTTAGTCTTCGTTGGCGTTGCACATACGTTTTATGACCTTCTTCCATAAGGATTTTATGTGTGCAATACGAAGGACTTATTCCTTTAATATCATGAATCTTCCATGCAATGGCTGGTTTATGAGCTTTCAACACAGAAATGAGTTGTGATTTCTCATTTTCAGTAAGAGAAGACGATATTATTACAGGTAATTCAGATTCACCATGTAAATAAGCGTATTCCAAATGGTTTGGAAGTCGCTTTAACTCTAATTTCGGAGGTTCTTCTATCGATGATTTATATCGATATCTGTCTTCTTCTTTTAGCATTTGAATTTCTTCTGTTGTTGGTTCATATCCATTAGCTATAAGTGTAGCTAACATTTCAGCTTCATCAATTGGTTCATTACCTTCTCCTAAAGAACATTCTCCTGTTCCTTGTAATTCTGGAAATTCTTCTAATAATTCTGCATGTGCATCTATAGTTTGAATATAATAACATGTATCATCTGCAGATTGTGGTTGTTGCATTGCTCTATCAACTGAAAAGGTAACACTCTCATCCTCTATACTTAGGGTCAGTTTCTTACCGAACACGTCTATCATTGCTTTAGCCGTGTTTAAGAATGGTCTTCCTAATATGAGAGGAACTTGAGAATCTTCTTCCATGTCCAAAACAACAAAATCTACTGGAAATACTAAAGTACCAACTTTAACTAGCATGTTCTCCATTATCCCTCTAGGATATTTTATTGATCTATCGGCTAGTTGTATGCTTATTCTGGTTGGTTTCAATTCTCCAAGGTCTAGTTTAGCGTATAGTGAATAAGGCATTAGATTTATACTAGCACCTAAGTCTGCCAATGCTTCTATTGAACTAAGACTACCCAGAAAACATGGAATTGTGAAACTTCCTGGATCAGATAGTTTTTCTGGTATCTTATTCAACAGCACTGCTGAACAATTAGCATTCATAGTAACAGCCGAGAGTTCTTCCATTTTCTTTCTATTTGAGATTAGATCTTTCAAGAATTTAGCATATCTTGGCATTCCTGAAATCACATCAATGAAAGGAAGATTTACATTTATCTGTTTAAACATATCCAAGAATTTGGATTGCTCGGCTTCAAGTTTCTCTTTCTTCATTTTACTCGGGTAAGGAAGTGGTGGTTGGTATGGTTTAACATAAGGTTTATCCTTAACTGTGTTATTTTCATTAACCTTTTCAACTACCGGTTCTTTTTCCTTATCTTGATCAGGTTGTGGTTCTTGTGGAGTAGGAATAGTTTCATCAGAAGTTACAGGTATTTCAGGTGGTTTAAGTGTTGTACCACTTCTTGTGGTAATAGCTTTAGCTGTTTCATTCCTGGGGTTAGCATTTGTATCACTAGGTAGACTTCCCGGTTTTCTTTCACCTATTAACCTTGCTAGGTTACTTACTTCTTGTTCCAAATTTTGAATAGAAGCTTGTTGATTTCTAAATGCTTGAGCATTTTGTTCATTTGTTTGTTTTTGAGATGTGAAAAACTGTGTTTGAGTTTCAACTAGCTTCGTCATCATATCTTCTAAATTTGGTTTTTTATCATCGGTTTGTTGTGGTGGTTTGTTTTGAAAATTCGGTCTTTGCTGATTGTAAGTATTATTGGATACTTGTTGATTGCTAGGACCTTGTTGGTTGTTGTATGGAATATTTCGGTTATAATTCTGGTTTTGATTGTAAATCGGTCTTGGCGGTTGATAATTATTCTGATAATTATTTCCAGGCCTTTGGTTTATGTATGAAATATTCTCTCTTTGTTCCATTGTTAATTCAATACTGAGACAATCTTTTGTCAAATGTGGTCCTCCACACTGCTCACAACTAATTCGTATTGAGTGAATATCTTTAGTCATCTTTTCCATTCGTCTCTCCACAGCATCTATCTTTGCGGAAATGGAATCTAAGTCATGACTAGAATCGGCTCTAGCTGCTTTAGATGATCTAATGATGTCTTTTTCTTGGTGCCACTCATGTGAGTGGGAAGCAGTGTTATCAATAATTTTGTAAGCATCAGTTTCGGTTTTCTTCATAATAGAACCACCAGCTGCTATATCTATGTCTTTTCTTGTAGTGATGTCGCATCCTTGGTAGAATATTTGTACTATTTGACAGGTGTCTAAACCATGTTGCGGACATCCTCTTAACAACTTTCCATATCTTGTCCACGCCTCATATAGAGTTTCATTTGGCTTTTGTGTGAACGTAACAATTTCTGCTTGAAGTCTTACGGCTTTAGATGCAGGAAAGAATTGTTTAAGAAATTTGTCAACTAAAACGTCCCATGTATTGATCGCCCCTTCAGGTAACGATTCCAACCAATCTTTGGCTTCTCCCTTTAAAGTCCAGGAAAATAACATGAGATATATCTGTTCATCCTCCACTTCTCGTATTTTAAATAGTGTGCAGATCCTATTAAAGGTACGTAGATGTTCATTTGGATCTTCCTTCGGCGCACCACTAAATTGGCATTGATTAGTCACCATGTGTAGAATTTGTCCTTTGATTTCATAATCTGGCGCATTAATGTCTGGATGAGTAATTGCGTGACCTTGGCCAGTGCGTTTAGCTCTCATTCGGTCTTCCATACTTAAAGGTTCCAGATTCTCCATAATTGAATTTGTTGAATCGGTATCACTAGATGATTCTGATTTAATGGTTCGTTCCTCAACAATCTCTGTTTGAATGATTGGTGGTTCCGGAGGAAAATTTAGTGGTTCAGGATCTACGAACCGTTCCTGAATATTTTCCGGATTCTCAATTGTGAGGTTGGGTTCAAAAAATGGATTATCGGAAATTTGAACTGAAGTACTTGGTTGACTGGATGACGATTCTAAAGAAAAATCAACGGCGGTTATATTTGCTAAATGTCTTGATCTAGTTACAGGTGGTGAACGTACAAAATGTGGTGAACGTCTTGCTCGGTGCATTCACTGAATATCCTATTAGTTTTTAAAAAGGAAAGAAAAATTATAATAAGTTATCCAATTAATAGACTTTTCTGATTTTGCCCACGTTTCGAATAGCCAAAAGATGCAGCAGAGGGGCAGGATTCGTTTGGTCTCAATATAATTGAGGACTGTTTGGCTCCAATAACCCGGTCCACGTACAAATCCAACTATTACTACGAACCAGAAAATTTTGATGTCTATCAATTTAACCACTTAAAATAAATTTTCGTAATTTTAAGAAATTTAGATAAGAAGTAGAAAAAATTCTAAGTCCTAAAAACTAGAATGGCGAGAAATAAGAGAGAAAAAGAGTTCGTCGCAAAAGGTCGAAAAAGAAAAAAAAATGGTTGAAAAATAAAAGGTGACGGAAAAATAAAAGAAACTTATAACAACTTAAAAATACTTAACTAACCTAATCTTATTACTACAACTAACTTAAAATTATAATCGCAAATTGAAATTACTAATTGGAATGATAATTGGTACATAGTAAAAGGTCTAAAAATATTAAAGCTTACAGGAATGATAATTAGAATGATAATTGGAATGATAAGCGGCCGTAACTCTAGCGTTAAACTCAACGTCGTTCGTCTCGATCCCGTTTCCGATCATCATTCTAAAGAATGCATAACGATTAGTCCATGAACTTATAAAATCACACTCACAACACCGCTCCATCTTGCTAAACACTCGTCGTACATCACTTGTTAGACACGAATTGCACCCGTAATAAGGTTTGCAAGTCCTTATTACGCACACACGCTGTATTAACTCATTAGTACAACGACTATCTTGCTTGATGATTGATATCGCATATTTAATACGTGATGTCGTAGGGGGTGTATACGAAATAGTTTATATTTTACTAGAAAAAACTATTAAATACGATACAATTTTACACAAGATATTTATTTATTTATAGAATGGATATACTTAAACCTTGCTACAACACTTATAGGCAGTGTACCTAATCGTACAGTAGTGTAGTTTTTAGTAAGTCCGGTTCGTTCCACAGGGAAATCTTTAAACAAAGCTCAACGCTATATTAGTTTACTTTTATAAAAATACAAACATATATATAAGTAATATTATTATTATAAAGGGGGGTTTTTACCGTTTAATGACCGGTTTGTCGATTTTAAAACTTTAGTCGCAGTTAAAACCTAATGTAAAATATAAAATAAATACAAGACTTAAATTAAAGCGTAAAGTAAATAACGATAATGAAATTGCGAATAATAAAAGTGCGATAAAATAAACTTGCGATAATTAAAAAGTACGATAATTAAAAATGCAATTAAATATAATAACAATAAAAAATGCGATAATTAGAAGTGCAATTAAATATAAAATAAAGGAAATTAAATATGAAATAAAAGAATTATGCTTATTTAAACTTCCGTAATCATGATGTTTGACGTGTTGATTTTAGTTTTATGCCCATGGGTTAATTGTCCTTTGTCCTGGATTATTTAATATGTCCGTCTGGTTTTTGTCCATAACAGTCCATCAGTCATAAATATAAAGTGCGAGTGTCCTCATCAAATTATTCTTATACCCGAAGTTAAATATTCCAACTAATTGGGGATTCGAATTGTAACAAGGTTTTAATACTTTGTTTAATGAATACACCAGGTTATCGACTGCGTGTAAACCAAGGTTTTACTACTTTGTTAACAATTACACCAATTACCCTTGAATGTAATTTCACCCCTGTTTTAATTATTCTAGTGGCTATTAATCCATTCCCGTGTCCGGTTAAATGAACGATTATTCGTACATATAAATACCCCGCCCATCGTGTTCGATCGAGTGTATATGGTAATTTATAGGGACGCCCAATTGTAAATCTTTATATTAACATTAACAAACTATCATTTAGTTAAACAAATATAAAGCCCATTAATAGCCCATAGTCTAATTTCCACAAGTGTCGTTCTTTTGTCCAAACCCCAATTATGGTACAAAGCCCAATTACCCAATTTTAGTAATTAGCCCAACATCATGATTACTTCGTTTTAAATAAGCATAATAATAACTTAGCTACGAGACATTAATGTAAAAAGGTTGAACATAACTTACAATGATTAAAAATAGCGTAGCGTTACACGGACAGAATTTCGACTTACACCCTTACAACATTCGCTAACATACCCTTATTATTAGAATTAAAATTAAAATTAAAATATAAATTATATATATATAAATTTTACGTATGATAAGAGAAGAAAAAGATATGAATTGTGATCAGAATTCGGTTGGCTTTATAGGGAATTTCGATTTTTGGGGCTCCGCGACTCGCGGTGAATTTTGCCTTCAAACTCCGCGAGTCGCGGAGGTTACTTTTACAGCTCAGAGGAGTTTGGCTCTTTATTTACCGACGGTTTATAATATATATATAATATATATATAATTAATATAATTAATTATATATTATATTATATTTTTATACATAGTTAACTTGTAATTTTTAGTCCGTTGCGTCGAGCGTTAAGAGTTGACTCTGGTCCCGGTTCCGGATTTTCGAACGTCCTTGCGTACAATTTTATATTTTGTACTTTGCGTTTTGAATCTTGTACTCTTGTGATTTCGAGACGTTTCTTATCAATAATTGGAACCTCTTTGATTGTCTTTTGTTCTTTTGAGCTTTTTGGTCGTTTGCGTCTTCAATTCGTCGAATCTGTCTTCTGTCTTCACCTTTTATTATTTAAACGAATATCACTTGTAAATAGAACAATTGCAACTAAAAGCTTGTCTTTCTTGAGGAATAATGCTATGAAATATATTTCGTTTTTAGCATTATCAATACGCGTTTACCTTAGCAATATCGGGCACATTTTGGTCCTTTTGGATACGATTTGGTGTTATTTCGATAAGTGTTGTGAAAGTTTGAGTTCTAAGACCAAGGAGATGAAATTTGAAGTTATTTGATGGTTTTAGTGATTTTCTATGAAAACGAGTGAAAGAGATTGGTTCGATTCGAGTTTGGATGAATTTTATGAGTTTTACAGTCAGGATTCAGTAAAAAGGGGCCTGGAGCGCAGCTCAAAAGCATGGAGCGCCACTCCAGTAGGCAGGAATTTTAGTTCGAGAGTTTTCAGAGGGCCAGAGATTGATTTTTAGCTCTATGGAGAGCCGCTCCACTTCCTGTCGGTTTCAGAATTTTACTATTTAAGGCCCGAATTTTTACCCTAATTAATCATTATTGCATCCAGACGAATTTCGTCAGCTTTTTGACGAAAAAGGGTGAATTTTGGGGAATCCCAAGATCATTCTAACACATCAATCATTCCGGAAACGCGTCTCGATCCGTTCATCATTCAAGAACACAATTTTCATTAGGTTTAATTATTATCATTATAATGAATACTCTTAATTGTTTATTTGTGATTTTGGTTTTAGCCATGGTTGGCTAAGCACTTTAATGTTTGTCTAGATTGAATATTCGTATGTGTTTGGATTTTAATGTTTAATTTGATTAATGCATGATAATTATGAGTTTTGATTAAGAACCATTCTTATGGGTGTTGATTATTGTTACTAGGTTGATTAGTGTACTTGTTTGAACAAAGGGAACCCTGTTTCAATTTAGTGCATTAGTTTTCAATTGCTTTGTCTTAAGCAATTGGGTGCTTACTGGACCAAGGGGGTAAATTGGGTAACATTGATTGAACAAAATAGGGGTGAATTGTGTGGAGCGAACGCGTAACCAATTGAATCTTAATATTATAATTAGTTAATTACTAAGTCACAAACTAAAGAGGTCTTTGGTGAAAGGGAACCCTAAGCCAATAAATCCTAGTTTGACGTGTTTGCTAAAAGAGAACTCTGGGTAAACCGACTCTGTAGTTGCATGTATTGATAAATTGAACTAGTACTTAATAACAAATCATCCGACACTGCGAATAGGAGATCTAGACGAACATTCTTTTATCTATTGAATTCAAATATCTTTACTTTTCTTTGAGTCTGCATTTATTTTCCATAAACTTAAAAACACAAAAATATTGTCTTTTACTTTTAATCAATCTTTGATTTGGCTAATCGTTAAATAGCCACAAAACAAATTATCTCGTATTTTCAATTTTCATAGATTAATTTAGTTTATTTTTATTAGTTGCAATCTTAATTCTCACGTTAAACTATCCTTGGAATGATTTCGGAATTACCAACTTTATACTATTGCACGATCGGGTACACTGCCCGTTAGTGTGTAGTAATCTTTAAACTAGCATTTTCCAGAGATAAATTATATACTAGATTTCACACATCAAGTTTTTGGCGCCGCTGCCGGGGACAGTTGTGTTGAAAATTAAGATTGTTATCTAATTGTTCTTAGTTTAGTTTAATTATAGTTTATTATTACTTTTCATTTATTCTCAGTTGAATCGGTGCATTTAATCAGTTGTTAGTTGTGATTTCGCAGATAACAGGTAGTGCATGCCACATACGCGTTTTTCTAATTCTCCGATTCTTCAACCGTTTGACGAACTCGAAAGAGAGTTATTCAGAGCATTAAGTCAAGAGCAACAGTCTACAGTGGATTCATCTTCTTTTTCGAGTGCTAATATAATTAATTTGGGTAGTAGTTCTGAGACTGTGGTGCCCGATACACCACCTGAAATCAGAGAAGAAGAAGAATCTTACGTTTCCTTAGATATTTTCGAGACTGGAGAGATGGCTGAACAACCAAATCGTCCCCAGACTATGGTAGAAAAGCTGAAGGCCACCCGAGCTGGCCAAGGCAACTCGATTACTCAACTAAACATCACTCAGCCTTTCCAAATCACAGGTCCGATTCTAAGTTTGATTTCTTCGGATTGCCAATTCCATGGCAAGGATAGTGAGGATGCTAACGAGCATCTCCGTATTTTCAATGATGTTTGCAACCTTTTCAAGCTGCATGAGGTTGCCGATACTTCGATCAAGACAAGGCTTTTTCCCTAGACTCTTAAGGGAGAAGCTAAGAGATGGTTAGATAAGAAACCAGAGGGAGCGATTACCTCTTGGGAAGTTTTGGTGGATAAGTTTTTAGCAAAGTTTTTCCCTGCGTCTCGAGCTGCTAGACTTTAAGCAGAAATTTCACAATTTAGGCAAAAGAGCAGTGAGACATTTTTTGATGCTTGGGACCGTTATGCTAATTGTTACGCTCGTGTCCGCAACACGGGTTGAATGATTTACAAAAGGTCCAGATTTTCTATAAAGGGTGTGACATACCAACTCATCAGAGCATTGATCAAGCAGCAGGTGGAACTTTAATCAATAAGACAGAAGAAGAGGCACTAAAGATTATTGAAAAGCAAGCTGCCTACACTCACGAATGGCATCAAGATCATGAGTCAACCCGTTCAGCGTCAGTTAAGAGAACCAAAACCACTGGTGCGTATGATGATTATGGGTCTATTAATGCTAAGTTAGACAAATTTGGTAGACACTTGGAGAAGTTGGAAAAGGACATGCATGGTATTAAGGTTGGTTGTGAGTTTTGCGGGGGATTACATTTAGGAAAATATTGTGATGCAGGTTTGACTATGAACCAGAAAGAAGAGATCGCTTATATTAGTCAACAGAACAACAACCAGTTTCAGGGATGCGCTCAATTTAACAGGAATTTCAACAATCCCTATAATCCTCAAGGTAATCAAGGTTCGAGGTTCCAGCCGGGATCTAGTGGAGGATATCAACAGCAAGCTCCCGGATATTTTTAGAAACCCCAAGTTGAAGAGAAAAAGTCCAAACTTGAAGCTATGATCAAAAATCTTGTGATGTCTCAAACTCAGCTTGTTACCACTGTCACTCAAAATAATGAGAAGAATGATCAAATGTTTCAAAATCAACAAGCGGCTATTCAGAATCTGGAGAAACAAATTGGTCAACTTGCTAATCAGAGTAATGAGAGGAAACCGAGGGAGTTACCGAGAAAAACAGATACTAACCCGAAGAATGGGCACGTTAATGCTATCACCACCCGAAGTGGTTTAGCATATGATTCACCGCGAAAGCCCGATGAGTATGATTTGCGAGTGCTGTTAGCTAAGGATAGTGAATCGGTTGTTGTTAGTGAACTGGAGGGGGAAAAGGAGCCAGAACAGGTGATTGAGAAAGTTATGAGGGTACCGGAAACTGTTGCTACTAAACTGGTAGTTAAAGAGTATCAACCACCGCTCCCATTCCCGAGAAAGCAGAGATTGGAGAAGCTAGAGGTAGAAAAGTCCAAGTTCATGGACTTGATTAAAAAAGTTAACATAAATATGCCTTTTATTGATGTGATTGCAGGTATGCCAAATTATGCAAGGTTTCTGAAGGATTTGCTAACTAACAGGAAGAAGCTGGAGAACGTGTCTTCACTCAGGTTGAATGCCGCATGTTCAGCGGTAGTTACAAACAAGCTTCCCGAGAAGCTTGAGGATCCTGGGAGTTTTACCATTCCTTGTTTACTTGGTAATTTGGACTGTGTGATGGCGTTGGCAGATTTAGGGACTAGCATAAATTTAATGCCTTATTCTATTTATTTACAGCTAGACCCCTGGGAGTTAAAACCCATGCGTATGGCTATTCAGCTAGCTGACCGCTCTATTAAATTCCCTCGTGGAATTATAGAGAATATGCTAGTTAAGACCGGGTCGTTGATTTTCCCGGCTGATTTCGTTGTTTTGGATATGGAAGTGGATGAAAGGATTCCACTTATTTTTGGTCGGCCATTTTTGAATACTGCTAGGTGTATCATCGATGTTTTTGGTCAAAAGTTGACCCTTAGGATAGATGATTTGAGTGCAACATTCTTAATCGACCATGCTTTAAAATACCCTGCCTACACTGATGATACATGTTATTTTCTTAACACTGTGGATGTCCAGTCTGAGTTTTTGCAAGAATTCCCAGAGTTACAGGGTTCAGGAGAATGCTCTTTGGTTGAAATTGATGAGGAGTTGCAGGTTGAGGAGGTAGATATTTTAACCGCCTTGATGGAGAACGGCTATGAGCTAACTGAGGAGGAGTTCAAAGAACTCGAACGTGATGTGGATTACCAGAGCAAGTCTTCAATTGAAGAACCTCCCGAGTTAGAATTGAAGCCACTTCCAGATCATTTGGAATACGCTTATTTGCAGGAGGAATCTAAGCTCCCGGTAATTATTTCTTCTTCTCTTACTACAGGTCAGAAAACTGTACCTGTGACCATGCTAAAGGCCCATAAACCGGCCATTGCGTGGAAAATTCATGACATCAAGGGTATTAGTCCCTCCTATTGCACCCATAAAATTCTAATGGAGGATAACTCCAAACCTGTGGTGCAACGTCAAAGGAGGTTGAACCCGCACATTCAAGATGTCGTGAAGAAAGAGATCATTAAGCTCCTCGATGCAGGTCTGATTTACCCGATTTCTGACAGTCATTGGATTAGCCCGGTACACTGTGTACCTAAGAAAGGTGGTATGACTGTTACCACCAATGATAAAAACGAGTTAATTTCCACTCGGACTATCACGTGGTGGCGTGTTTGTATTGACTATCGTAAGTTGAACGATGCCACACGCAAAAACCATTTCCCGTTACCTTTCATGGATCAAATGCTAGAGAGGTTGGCAGGAAACAACTTTTATTGTTTTCTTGATGGTTTTTTGGGCTATTTTCAAATTCCTATCTCACCCGAGGACCAAGAGAAAACCACTTTCACGTGCCCATATGGCACATTCTCATACCGTCGCATGCCCTTTGGCCTTTGCAACGCTCCGGCCACTTTTTAAAGGTGCATGATGGCCATATTCCATGTTATGATAGAAGATTGCATGGAGGTATTCATGGGTGACTTTTCGGTCTTCGGTGACACTTTCGATTCATGCCTTCTTAATTTAGAGCGGATGTTGGTAAGGTGTGAGAAATCTAATCTTGTGCTTAACTGGGAAAAGTGCCATTTCATGGTACAAAGGGGCATAGTTCTCGGGCACAAGATTTCTAGAAACGGTATTGAGGTAGATCCCGCAAAGGTAACAGCTATTAAGAACCTTCCACCTCCCACCGATGTTAAGGGTGTTCGGAGTTTTCTCGGGCACACCAGTTTTTACCGGCGGTTCATTAAGGACTTTTCTAAAATTGCTAACCCGATGAACAAACTCCTCGAAAAGGACACACCTTGGAATTTTTTTGAAGAGTGCCAAAAGGCATTCGAACTTCTTAAGGAGAAACTCATCAATGCATCCATCATAATTTCTCCGAATTGGTCCCTTCCGTTCGAGCTTATGTGCGATGCATCTGATTTTGCTGTTGGCTCTGTTTTGGGCCAAAGGGTCGAGAAACATTTTCGGCCCATCTATTATGCAAGCAAGACCTTGCAGGGAGCACAATTGAATTATACTACCACTGAAAAAGAGCTCCTTGCGGTGGTCTTTTCGTTCGACAAGTTCCGGTCCTACTTAGTCTTATCTAAGACTATAGTCTTTACGGACCATGCTGCTCTAAAGTACCTTTTCGCTAAACCAGATGCCAAACCTCGATTGCTTAGATGGATCTTGCTTTTGCAACAATTCGATATCGAGATCCGGGATAAGAAGGGTGCCGAGAATCTTGCGGCCGACCACTTGTCTAGACTCGAGAATCCAAATTTTGAAGTCCTTCATGAGTCGAGCATCCATGATGATTTTCCCGATGAATATCTCATGAAGATGGACAAGGTGGACGAGCCATGGTATGTGGACATTGCTAATTATCTCGTTGAGAAATTCTTGGAAAAAGGGTGGTCACATCAAAAGAGGAAGAAATTCTTCAGTGACCTTAAGTACTATTTCTGGGAGGATCCCTATCTTTTTCGTTGTTGTCTCGATGGGGTTATCCGCCGGTGTGTTTTCGGTGAGGAGTGTATGCGAATTTTAACCGAGTGCCATAGTGGGCCTACCGGTGGGCATTTTGGACCCCAAATCACGGGGTGTAAGGTCTATGATGCCGGCTTTTTTGGCCGACAATCTTCAAGGATGCCCACCTAATTTGTAAATCGTGTGATTCTTATCAAAGAGCCAGTAAAGTCACCAAATGGGATGAGATGCCTCAACAAAGCATCCAAGTATGCGAGGTATTCGATGTTTGGGGAATTGACTTTATGGGGCCATTTTCGAAATCTCATAATTATAGTTACATACTCGTTGCCATTGACTACGTATCTAAATGGGCCGAAGCGCAAGCTTTAGCTACAAACAATGCACGAGTTGTGATTTCTTTTCTTCAGCGTTTATTCTCTCGATTTGGAACTCCTAAAGCATTAATTAACGATAGGGGTACTCATTTTTGTAACGCCCAAATGGAGAAGGTATTGAAGTGATATGGAGTTCTCCATAAAGTTTCTACTTCATACCATCCCCAAACGAGCGGACAAGTTGAGAATACCAATCGAGCTCTTAAAGGAATTCTTGAGAAAACTGTGGGGTCGAATCCGAAGGAGTGGGCGAATAAGCTCGATGAAGCTTTGTGGGCTTTTAGAACCTCCTATAAAACACCAATTGGTACCACTCCTTATCGGTTAGTTTATGGAAAAGCGTGCCATCTCCCGTTGGAGATTGAGCATAAGGCAATGTGGGCACTTAAAAAGTGCAATTTGGATTTAAAGGAAGTCGGATGCCTAAGGGCGGGGTAATTGAATGAGCTTGGAGAATTACGCCTTGATGCGTATGAAAATTCGTTGATTTATAAGGAGAAAACCAAGCAATGGCATGATAGAAGGTTAAAGGGTCCGAAAGAGTTTAATGAGGGCGATCGAGTGCTTTGTTTAACTCTAGATTGAAGCTTTTACCGGGAAAACTTAAGTCCCGGTGGATGGGACCATTTGAGGTTGTTAAGGTATACCCATACGGTGCGATTGAGTTGAAAAATGCGAGTGGAACTACCTTTAAGGTTAACGGACATCGAGTGAAGAAATATTTCGATGGTCCATTTGAGATTGATGACGGGGTTCACGTTGAACCCGATCTTAACGTCACTTGAAGTTGGGGACGAGTCTTGTGAATGACTCGGTAATAAACTTCACATTGTTGTAGAGTTTGTATGTTTTTGTGCTTGTTTGATAATATGTGCAATGTGATCGTGCTCGGCTTTTTGTTTTGGGTGTTTTATGGTTCTTAGGTTGAGAAATTGAGTTAAAATGGCTTAAAATTGTGAAATACTGGGTTATCAGCACTTGGAGCGCCGCTCCAAAGCTTTGAGCGTCGCTCAGATTGTACGTACCTGATGTGCCAGATTTTTGAAACTCCTCGACATGCTTTTTATGCCTAATGGAGCGCCGCGCGAGCTTCTTGAGCACCGCATCATACCTGGAGTGCCGCTCCATTTGACAGTCTGGTGGCCTGTTTTGCTTTTTAATATATAAAAAAACCAAGTTTTCACAACCACACAAATAGGTGACGGGAATTAGCTATATTTTACACCCAAACCTCTCAATCTTTTCATTCCATCCAATTTTCTTACACCTACAAATCCTTAGATCTAAAAACCTTAATTTCCTAAACTTCAATTTTTTGTCTAATTACTTCCACATCTTGCAAGAATGGCTCCCCCTAAGGTCCGAATTAGTTTTCTATCTTACTAATTTCATCTAATTATGTGTAGTTACTTGCTTTATCTTTGATTTACATGATGAATTAATGTGGGGTTTGTCTAATTGGGGTTTTGTGTTCTAATTAGTGATGGGTTTTATTAGATTTTGATTGTATGCTTTGAATTCTTGATTAATTTTGTGTTTTTAGAAGTTATACTTGAACCTAGGGTTTGTGTGTTTGAGAATCCGAATTTGTAAGTGATAAAAGAGTACTTGCTTGAAATTGTTCTTGTTCTTGAATTGTTGATATGTTTTTGAGCTAGTGTGGGGTTGTGTTCATATGGGCGGGTCATATTGGTTTGAATGACTTGTGCTATATTTGGTTTGTTTATTTATGATGCCATGCTAGAGGGAACATAACATGTGATTTGAATTGTGCTAGAGGGAACATAACATGTGTTTTGTGATGTGATGAGTATTGTGTTAGTGGTAATTTGAATTGGTGAAAGTTAGCAAACATGATGCACTTTATTAGATTTGTGGAAGTTCAAAGAGTTATGTGTAATCATGTTTGTCATGTTTTGGTTGTGTTGATTATGAGAGTATGGTTGTTATGTGCTATGTTTTAAGAGATAATGCAATATGCCTAGATTTGAGCTCTTGGCATGTTTACATGTTTTACTTGGTTAATTTGGTGATTGTCTTTAAGGTGGATTAAAATGCAACATGTTTTGGTTGTGATGGAATTTGGTGCTTATTATTTTGACTAACACTAACTTTTGAGTTTGGTGTTTTGTTTTCTTTATTTGTTTCATGTGTGCAGAGATCGAGAGGAAACACAGAACAACCACGACAACCACCAAATAACCCGGAACTTTGGTTGTCCCAAATCGCTAATGATGAGGAATTGGAAGAACGTTTTACATTAGTTAGCGCCCGTCCGATCGAACGAACTTATTATTTGGATTGGACGCAACTTACAGCATTGGGTAATAATATTGTTAGAAGGTTGCGTCAGTATTTGTGGGTAACATACGCGGGTCAAGAGTTGAGGCCATACAAAAGGTTATTTGAAATTCATGAAGATATCTTTGAACAGTTGACTATCGAGTTCATTTCAACGGTGAGTTGTCGACCGCGAGCCTCTCCGACCGAGGCAGATTTCTTGACATTCAGGTTAGGCGGGTTAGAGAGGAGCATGAGTAAGATTGGGGTAGCTCGGGCGTTAGATTTGTATTCCGAGTTGAATGACAATGATTTAAAGTGGTTTTTGATTCAATGCAAAGTGTTTGGGCAGGAGGCTTTTAGTGAGAGTGATTATTGGCCAACAGTGGGGAAGAAAATTGCGAGTCCATTTAGTTCAAGTCAAAGTGTTCAGTCAATGTTACGACTTCCGGAGGACCGAATTATTTTCAAGATGATTGCTCATATGTTCATGGCTAGAGGAAATGCGAATAAGATTCAGCGACGGGACCTTTAGATTCTACAGTAGATTAAATCGAGAGAACGAATTGATGTCCCTTGTATGTTAGGAGTGTGGTTACAAGAGATTGGAATGGACAAACGAATGGAATGCCCGTTGTTAGGCAGGCATTTGGTCACTAGGTTTGCTCGGGCATTTTCAGTCCCGACTAGTAGGTGTGATATGTTGGGGGTTGAGGCGATGCCCACTAATATTCTATTTTTCTCCAAAGCCGAGTTTATCCGAAGAGGGCCAACAGGTTGGTTTTTGTGGGAGGATGATCAACAATAACCAGGTGACGGGGCTGGACGTGGACGCGGACGTGGAGCTAGTCGATCCACTTATGAAGCAGGCAGTTCGAGTGCAAACGTACAGGGTACGTGGTCCCTCAGTGAAGAAAGTTGGGATTCTCTGGTTAACAGCGTTGATGGTATGCATATAGAGTATCGGGATAGTCGGTCAGCGTATAATGCTCAGGTTGAGCATAATCAGAGGATGCTGGAGGAGCAACGACGGCATAATGACTATATGAAGGTTTGGCATGAGAACAGTTATGCATCGATTAACACAATGCTTGGACAGTTTGGAACAGCGTTTGGTAATTTGGTGAGAGTGTTAATAGGGTCGAGTATGATGTGGGGGGGATTCGGGCTCATAATCAGTGGGAGATGCATCAGAGGCAAATTCAGAGACAGATGCGTCAGAATCCGAAAGCTTACATTTCGACGCGGACTACCATCCCTGATTATACATCTGTTACTCCTCCGAGGCCAGATCCGTCATATGACCCGTACCGGGCTTGTCAGGATACCTATGGTGTGGATTGGGACCCTTCCAGAGATTTATGGTCGTGAGAATGATTAGTTGCGCATGTTTTTGTTGTAATTTGTTTTAAACTATTTCATTTTCGTTGTTCTGTATTTGGATAATTATGTATTCTGCTTATGTACTTTAAAACTTAATTTGGGGGCAAGGCGTTTCGGCATCGGGTGGTGCCACCTTGCCCTGTTATGTAGTTCGTTTGTTTTTCTTTTCTTAGGTTTGTTGGTGAAACGATTTTTCAAGTCTGGCATTAAGTTCAGCAAAACTGCATGATTGATGATATTGGTGTGATGATCGGGAATGGACGATGTTCTTATGCTGGCAGTCAGTTTAGCGCCATCTGTCACTGGCATTCCGCGATCAGTGGTTAAGCTTGATAAGTTTTTATATTTTCTATCTCACATAACCCTTTTAATTTTTATCTATTTTTGATCTCAAGTAATGGGGACATTACTTGATCTCAAGTGTAGGGTGGGGGATGTAAAATCTCTCGGGTTGGTTGTTAATGGAATCATCATCATAGTAGTTTTAATCTAAAAATACTTGACGTTTCACGGGTTTTGGTCGTAAAAACAATTTGAAAAATTAGGGGAAAAATAAAAAAAAAAATAGAAAAGTTAGTTTAAAAATAAAAAAAAAGTAGAAAAACAATTGAAAATTCGGCCAAAACCTTTGTTATGAAAATTGGTTTTGATTTGGCTTAGTATTTTATGGCATATTTCGTGATTTCAAAGAAGCCAAAATTGTTCCACATGTTCATTTTCTTGGACATGAAATCCTACGAGTTCGGGGAACTCAATAGTAGGTCACCTGTACCAAAACGGGTGTAAACCGTGAGAGAGCAGTGATTGCATAGCGTGATTGTGACCGAATCACGTGCCAGATCAAAAACTTTTGGTTACTTGGTATAGCAGACTTTCGAAACTATATCATTTTATTATTACATCATCTAATGGTGTGATACTATGGGAAGAGGAGCCTTGAGCTTCACTAGTTTTGTCCTTTTTAGAAACAATAGCTACGTGCTTGTGTTTGCTTAAACAACACAACCCATAGCCAAAAGCTATGGCACCCAAAGGTTTTTGGGATTTATCGGGAGTAAAGTCTTCCTAAAGATGTTTCAAACCGAGTGTCAATTGCAATAGATTGGCATTCCCGAGTGAGTTAGATCCACTCATTAAGGAAGTAAAGTCTTCCGACCATTTCACTTGGTACGTATACCTCTTAAGCTGTACCATTTCATTACCCATCATATCACGATGAGGTACTGTTAGAGGTGAAAGTCTTGAACTTTCAAAACATGTTCATTATTTTGAATGTGAAATCCTACATGAACATAAAAATTCATACGTAGGTCAACTGCACCAAGGCGGGTGTCAACCGTATGAACGGTGATTGTATCATGTGGTCAAAACCGGACCATGCGCTAGATCGAAAACTTAAATATGGTGATCCTCATTGTTTCTCCTAACAAGGACAATGTTGCGTCCGACCACTTAATTTAACCATACAGGATGTATCCATTCCATCCTAAAGGGAGTCAAGTCTCCTGAACGACACACTTGCTGATTTGTTTCAGAAGTTGTAGTCCAGACCAGTTGTAGGGTGACGAAAAATCTTGAAAAGTCATTGCTAAAATCGACTGGAAATCTACCAGGCCTCAACGTCAAACAGAGAAACTGGTAGTCAAATCTTATCTTAATGAGGGAGATTTGCTAGCCAAATGGGAAGCGCACCATGATACACAAAATGTCAGTGATTGATCAGATTCCCAGTGGATAACCTCCGGAAAGGTAAGATATCAGCTTTTAAGCCTGATGAACTTCAATATCTATGGTTGACTTAACAGATTAGATGATTAACTCATGATTATCGATGATTTATGGACGTAATGTGTATCATCCTAAGCACATTATTTTCTTACCGACATCTCACGATGTTAGGTACTGTGGGAGGCATTGGCTTGACCAATTGCGGGGTAGCCCGTGCGTTCTTTTTGGCACATGCGTTCGATTGTCATATCTTTGGTGTTTGACTCCCACTTGATTCCTGGTTCCTTTGAAGACTTACATTATGGTTCGAGATCCTTTGCCTCATTTTATTTGCTATGCTATTCAAGACTTTATTTAGCTGCTTTGTTCATATTTAATTGCTCGAGGATTGGGAAGTTAATTTCGGGGGAATGCAAGTGGGAGGTATGGTTGGTATTTACTCCAAAATCGTGCCCATGCTAGATGTTGGTTTATTGGTTGTTCGTTTAGTTCTACATACATGTTTGAAGATGTTACTATATGGTAGAAGATCATTATCTAGTTTAATTGCTTGAGGACAAGCAAAACTCTAGTGTGGGGTTGTTTGATATCGCATATTTAATACGCATTTACCTTAGCGATATCGGGCACATTTTGGTCCTTTTGGATACGATTTGGTGTTATTTCGATAAGTGTTGTGAAAGTTTGAGTTCTAAGACCAAGGAGATGAAATTTGAAGTTATTTGATGGTTTTAGTGATTTTCTATGAAAAAGAGTGAAAGAGATTGGTTCGATTCGAGTTTGGATGAATTTTATGAGTTTTACAGTCCGGATTCAGCAAAAAGGGGCCTGGAGCGCCGCTCAAAAGCATGGAGCGCCGCTCCAGTAGGCAGGAATTTTAGTTCGAGAGTTTTCAGACGGCCAGAGATTGATTTTTAGCTATATGGAGCGCAGCTCCACTTCCTGTCAATTTCAGAATTTTACTATTTAAGGCCCGAATTTTTACCCTAATTAATCATTATTGCATCCAGACGAATTCCATCAGCTTTTTGACGAAAAAGGGTGAATTTTGGGGAATCCCAAGATCATTCTAACACATCAATCATTCTGGAAACGCGTCTCGATCCGTTCATCATTCAAGAACACAATTTTCATTAGGTTTAATTATTATCGTTATAATGAATACTCTTAATTGTTTATTTGTGATTTTAGTTTTAGCCATGGTTGGCTAAGCACTTTAATGTTTGTCTAGATTGAATATTCGTATGTGTTTGGATGATACTTTAATGTTTAATTTGATTAATGCATAATAATTATGAGTTTTGATTAAGAACCATTCTTGTGGGTGTTGATTATTGTTACTAGGTTGATTAGTGTACTTGTTTGAACAAAGGGAACCCTGTTTCAATTTAGTGCATTAGTTTTCAATTGCTTTGTCTTAAGCAATTGGGTGCTTACTGGACCAAGGGGGTAAATTGGGTAACATTGATTGAACAAAATAGGGGTGAATTGTGTGGAGCGAACGCGTAACCAATTGAATCTTAATCTTATAATTAGTTAATTACTAAGTCACAAACGAAAGAGGTCTTTGGTGAAAGGGAACCCTAAGCCAATAAATCCTAGTTTGACGTGTTTGCTTAAAGAGAACTCTGGGTAAACCGACTCTGTAGTTGTATGTATTGATAAATTGAACTAGTGCTTAATAACAAATCATCCGACACTACGAATAGGAGATCTAGGCGAACATTCTTTTATCTATTGAATTCAAATATCTTTACTCTTCGTTGAGTCTGCATTTATTTTTCATAAACTTAAAAACACAAAAATATTGTCTTTTACTTTTAATCAATCTTTGATTTGGCTAATCGTTAAATAGCTACAAAACAAATTATCTCGTACTTTCAATTTTCATAGATTAATTTAGTTTATTTTTATTAGTTGCAATCTTAATTCTCACGTTAAACTGTCCTTGGAACGATTTAGGAATTACCAACTTTATACTATTGCACGATCGGTTACACTGCCCGTTAGTATGTAGTAATCTTTAAACCGGCATTTTCCAGAGATAAATTATATACTAGATTTCACACATCAATGATATTCGCAACGCAAACATAAATACAAACACAACGCAAAAGTATATTAATATTATCTGCATATTAATATAACCGTTACTCCACCTACAAATTAAGGCACTAACCAAGTTTCCATTCCGACCCCTACACCTACAAGTCCTGCAACAAATAAGCACACACAAAAGTCTAAGTCTAGGCACCTATCTCAAGTCACCTAAATCCCGTAGACCATACTCTGATACCACTTGTAACGACCCAACCCGTTATCCGACCAAAAACTTACCTTAAAAAAAATTTGTGGGACAGTACATCTGGACGGCGTCCAGTTATCTGGACGGCGTCCAGTATTAAAGGACAGGACGTTGTCCAAGCTCCTTGGACGGCGTCCAAATGAACTGCAAGTTACTGATCAGTTTTACAAATACACGCGGGCGGAAAGCCCACTTCCCGACACTTTCACACGAAAACACTTTCACAATATGTTATAATAATTAAAACTAAGAGTTTTCCACGATAAAACCGAGTTTTACGACACCGGGCCCACATAGGCCATTTTACAACTTTCGTAAAAAATTACGAGTTTTCGACCATATAAGTTTAACACAAAAATGAAGACCGAGCATGGTGATTGGGGATACGCTACCCAATCCTAATCAAATCCAAAAGCACGTCTTCTAAGCAACTACGCAAGTCCACTAGTCCCCACGCTTACCCGAGCCACCGCATCCATGCATATCTGTAAAAATATAAACAACGAGAGGGTAAGCTAATGCTTAGTGAGTGAGAATATACTACATACATATATATGCATAAAATGGACACACCACATAAGTAATCAAATAACGCATACCGGAGCATCCAAGCATAAAGGCAAGCTAAGTTAAGCATACCGTACGATCACTAAGCATCAAGCTAATAATAACAACAAATATAAGTGTTGGTCCCTTAATAACAACAGGAGTATTGTAGAGGGGGGTGAATACAATTTCTTTTAATTAACTTAACAATTAAATGCGATTAGTATTCAAACATGAAGATTAAATAGAGTCATAGGTAATTTTCAACGATTATTCTTTATTGATTGAATCACAAAGAATCACAACTATCCTTGGCGGAATGATAGTTGGTTGATACAGATTACCTAGATTATAGCTAAGAGGTAAACTAAAAGCTATTATGTAGAGACCCGTCCTAATCCATCCGGACGAAGTCCATATCGATTATAAATGATTCACATCAGTTGATTACATCGCGAGGTACTTGACCTCTATATGATACATTTTACAAACATTGCATTCGTTTTTGATAAGACAATCTTTCATTACATCGAAAGTTGACGGCATGCATACCATTTTATAATATATCTAACTATAATTGACTTAATAATAATCTTAATGAACTTAATGACTCGAATGCAATGTCTTTTGAAATATGTCATGAATGACTTCAAGTAATATCTTTAAAATGAGCAATTGCACAGTGGAAGACTTCTTTCATACCTGAGAATAAACATGCTTTAAAGTGTCAACCAAAAGGTTGGTGAGTTCATTAGTTTAACATAAATAATCATTTCCATCATTTTAATAGACCACAAGAATTTCATTTCCAGTTCTCATAAATATACGTCCCATGCATAGAGACAAAAATATCATTCATATGGATTGAACACCTGGTAACCGACATTAACAAGATGCATATAAGAATATCCCCTATCATTCCGGGAAATCCTTCGGACATGATATAAACCAACATCGAAGTACTAAAGCATCCGGTACTTTGGATGAGGTTCGTTAGGCCCAATAAATCTATCTTTAGGATTCGCGTCAATTAGGCGTGCACTAATTCTCAAAATTAGTGATGTTCCCTAATTCTTAGGCTACCAAGCAAAAGGGGCATATTCGGCTTCGATCATTCAACCATATAATGTAGTTTCGATTACTTGTGTCTATTTCGTAAAACATTTATAAAAATTGCGCATGTATTCTCAGCCCAAAAATATAAAGGGTAAAAAGGCAAATGAAAACTCACCATACTGTATTTTGTAGTAAAAATACATATGACTATATTGAACAAGTGTAGGGTTGGCCTTGGATTCACGAACCTATATCAAGTATATATATTAAAACATATAATGGTATTGGAATAAGTTTATATATATTTTTATTAATAATCATACTTTTAATAATATGTGTTATATAGATAAATTTAATATATTTAATTTATATATTTCATATAATTTATATTCGTTATAACATATTAATAATACTGATTTTTATTACAGTTTATATATAATAAAAGTATATATTTATATATAGTTTAGTTAATATCATTCTAATAACAAAAATATAGTGATATGTAATTTTAATATTATTGTAATGTATCTTTATATAACGATATCTATTTGTAATAATACCAAAATGATATGAATGATAATACTAATGATAGTAATAATAATAATAACAATAATAGTGTTAATTTCTAATAATAACTTTACTAATTTTATAAAAAAAATTGATGGTTTTAATAAATAAAAAAAATAATAATAACTTTGATAATTTTTAATTATGATAACACATCATTTTAATAATAAAATGATAATAATAATAATAATAATAATAATAATAATAATAATAATAATAATAATAATAATAATAATAATAATAATAATATTGTTAATAATAAGTTTTATCATAAACTTCGTGTTAAATATCTAGACTTATCACCACAGTTTCTATAACTTAGTTTCATAATTATATTCATAATTGTACAGGTAATCATATAATTTATAACCAGTTTCTAAATTTTATCATAATAACTTTTATTACTAACTTCATAATATAGTTGTAATTAACATGTTCGTACTCATAACAATTGATAATAATAGTAATAAAATAATAATACTACTAATAATACTAATGTTAATACTAATCATATTAAAAATGATAATAATACAAACTATATTAATGATAATAATTAGTGATACAATAATCCTAGTAAGTAATAATAATATCATAACAATAATAATAATAATAATAATAATAATAATAATAATAATAATAATAATAATAATAATAATAATAATAATAATAATAATAATAATAATAATAATAATAATAATAATAATAATGATAAATAAAAACTACCTTAAATAGTTTTTCCAAAAGAAATATGGCAGCGACCAGGCTCGACCACATGACCCCTCGATCAGACAAACACCCCCATAACCACTGAACCAATTCACTCTTTCTGGTTAAAACTCAAACCAAATTATTATAACCCATATTTATATTCTGTTATATTCCTTTCTTCATCTCCAATTCAAAATTGACCGGAATCATTAATTCCTTGAATTACACGTTCGTTTTGTGATTTATACAATAAGTAGAAATGACCATAAAGCTAGTTTGAATTAATTACATACCAGAAAATAAAATAAAATAAAATAAAAAAGAAGCTGAAGCAGGATGAACTCGATGTGTAACCCATCAACTGATTTTGAAATTAAAACGATTTTAGGTTAAAAATTATAAAATGAAATAGGTTTTAAATCTTCTTTACAAACTCTATGAACTATCAATTTAATCAGAAATAGAAATACGAGTTCGAATTTCTCATGAACAAAAAGTTTGACTTTTAATAAACTTAACTTTGACTTAATAATTTTAATTCGATACATGAAATTGAAAGTTCAAAATTTGCAGGTAACTTACATAGACGATTCCTAACACAATAGCATTCTTAGATTTTAAATTGGGATTTGACTTCTGGGTTTTTGACAAAATAATCAAGAACAGAGGAGTTACTCGTGTTCTTCCCTCTTTCTGAATAAATTGGACAATCTGAATGCTGTAAAGGGTAATTGAATTTGATAGTGGCTAATGTGAGAGAGATAGGTTTTGTTTTCAACTGGAATGACTCAATTTTTGAAATTATAAATCGACAGCTAGTGAAATCGGGTACAGAGAGTAATAAAAAAAAATAAAAGATGAAAGGGATTACTAACTGATTTTGTTCTTGTTATAATTAATTTATACGATTTTAATCAATCAGCTACAGATAGATAACGACTGGAAAACAATTCTGGATTACTAAACCTATCCATACAGTTTTTATATATGTGATATTCATAAATAATGAATTAATATTTATTATTTATAATTATATTAAGTATAATAAAAAATACTAATAATAATAGTAATAATAATAATAATAATAATAATAATAATAATAATAATAATAATAATAATAATAATAATAATAATAATAAGAGTAGTATTAATAATAAGTCACAATAATAATAATTTTAATGAGGATGATAAGAATAATATTATTAATGATGATAATTATAATAATAATACTAATTATATTAGTATTAATAATGATAATAATAATATTAATAATTATATTTATATATGTATTACATTTTATATCTATATGTTTAATATAATGATATTTAAAGATACTAATATTGTTATTTAATATTGAAATTGATAATATTATTACTTTGGTAACTATATTTTAATTTATAACTTAATTTAACATCTTAAGGTAATATATCATATTATATAATAACATATACTGAATAGTTAATATTTACACATTTTATCAATATATATTATGTAATTGTATTTGCATATTAGTTACATATTATATATGTGTATATGAATACCTTAATAATATTTTTATTTATATAATTATTATGTATCTATTTACCATAGTATATATATATTACCATATAGGTATAATAATAATTATATATAGTTATCATATATGTTTATATATATATATATATATATATATATATATATATATATATATATATATATAAATAATAATTTTATTATATTATATATTATTTTACATATTTAATTCCACTGATTAATTTATATTTTATTATTCCACATTATTATTTATACACATATATTTATATTTATATTTATTAACAACAATTGTTCGTGAATCGTCGGAATTAGTCAAAGGTTAAATGCATTCATGAAAAATAGTTTCAAAATTTTTGAGATTCAACCTAACAGACTTTGCTTATCTCGAAATCATACAAAGATTAAGTTTAAATTTGGTCGGAAATTTCCGGGTCGTCACATATTACACGTTTTTGACTCTAGATAAATAAACCCACACCACTAGTTGTTATAATAGTGGATACAATAATTTATAGTAGTCCTATTAACCGTGTAATGGTTCTATTGTCCACTGGTACATAGGATGTCTGTACTTGTGGGGACAACTGTATCAGAGAGCATGCTCTCCTTTTTCCTCTTTGGTAGCTATTTGCAGGAACACCCCAATTTGGTTTGGCACCACTATTTGATTAAACAAATAGAATGTTATGTTCCCTAGGTGTTGACAAAGTATAACCCATGTCTGCACATGCGTTAAACTTCTGCATTCCCACGTGGTCTTGTAAGGTCACTTGTCAGCTACCGACGCGTGTCCTTTTCTGTTCAACTTTGTCTTTGACTTCGACTTCTGTTGAATAGTACCATTGATGTAGACCATTCGGGAAAACTACTATGCTTATAATGGAGCATAGCTGTCTTGTGTAGTAAGCTGCGTTCCAGCTGTGCTGGTTCTTCATTGCTGAGTCACTTGATATTCTAGAATTGCTGAGTACACATCCTGTGCTGATTGAAGAACACTATCTACCTTGTGCTGGTAGAGTGAGCAGCAAACTAAACACTCGACACAGCAATATCTGTTGTCTATATATAAACAAACTTGTGCTGACTGCACATAACATTTTAGTGCAAATAAATTACAGTTTTGTCATAATTAAATCCTTAATTATTTAGGAGACTCAACAATCTCCCCCTATTTGATGATGACAAAACCTATGACATATAGAGAAAATACTAAAGCCAGCACCGAGGGACCTAATGAAAAATAGGCAGTAAATTTGTCCCTTTTTAAGTTTATTTTTGGGATCTTTTGCTGAGTTATCCATATCTTATAATTTGATATGATTTAGAAGATAAACTCATTTCACTTTCATTACAACAGAATATATACAGTAATTACAAGAACATCATAATGAAAAATGAAATAAACAAAAGATACAATTTAAGCACTAGAGGGCTATCTATCTTTATCTTTATCTAATTCCTCTTCAGATAGCTCCTCTTGTTTGATTCTCCAGGCTTCAGGAAACAGGATAGGTATATCAGCAGGATCAAATACAGGAATATGAGGAGGTAGAATGATGCGATCTCTTCTTTATGGGCCTTCACCAGTAGATTTCTTCCCTTTAGGTTTTTGAGAGAGTACCTCTTCTACGTTTACTACTGGTGCATTCCTAAATTTTGTAGCTTTGTTGAAGAGATCTTGGAGTTCTGGCTTCAATGACTTTTTAATACCACTTTCAGCTTTACTAATGAAATACTCCAATATCTCCATCCATTCACTGAATCCTAAAGATCGCAACTCATCATAATTTATCCTTTGTTGAACATCATTCTCCCTGCTGATATTGAAAGCTCTTTTTGAGCCTCTGTGCACCTTGATGATCTTGCTGGAATTTGATCTTCTGTTCATCACATCACCATACTTGCTCCTATAATAATGATCAGATAGTTCTATGGTTCGGGCAGTTTCCATAGGAGCAATAGCAGGTGCTTTCTCAGCAGCTTCTAGTTCATCAAGGGCCTTATCCTATTCCTTAACAATGGCTTTAGCTAATTTGAGGGACTCAGCCTCTAGCTTTCTAACAGCAGCCAATTTATCTTCTATCTCCTGAAGCCTTACCCTCTCAGCGAGTTCAGCATCAGCAGCCTCCCTTCTTTGCATTTCAGCTTGTAAGCCCAACAGATAATCATCGGCAGTAATTTTTAGGGACTTTGCTGTTTCAATCATCTTTTTACCCTCTTCAGTTCTAAGGGCAGCCCGATACTCCCTTAGATCCATACCCAGCTGGCGAGCCACTTGAAATTGAGCTTTCTCCTCATCAGTAGAGAGCCTTTGACCACTATTGTTTAAGTATACACCAATTTCAATGCCATAAGTCAAGGCAGTGATGTAGAGTGGCTGATCAAGAGGATGATGCAGCAATCTAACTTGGCGTATCCTTTCATTAATAGCAGCTTGTCTTTGCTCAAGCAATTCTGGTACAGTGATCTCCAGCCTGTAAGCATCTCTTTCATCTGGATTCATTTTAAATAAGTCTGGCTCACCACGGGCAACTGAATCATCTTCCCAAGTTCTGTGTTTACCATGATGTTTTGAAGAAGATGGAGGACACATGATTGATTCACCTATGCCAGATGAACTCACTGGAAACTGATTAACACGATTATCCTGTGTTCTGTTAAAATAAGTGAGGGTCTAGGAAGAGATAGGTGATTGAACAAATAAGTGATCTCCACTACCTCGGACAGTAAAGTCAGCAGGTTTAACAGTGTCATCATCTTGATTATTACCTAGCACATCCACCTTTGCTGGGTCTTCAACACTTATTTCACCCAGCAGCATACTACTGGCTGGGTCTTCATTCACAGCACTCCTTGCTGTGTCTTCAGTACCAGCTGACTGATTAGTATCAGCTGGCACAACTGCCTCAGTATCTTCATCAGCTGCCTCAAATAGGGGTCCTTTCCTTAGGGGCTGGTTATCCCTAGGAGCAGATTTCACCCTTTGTTTGTCAATTGGCATGGGTTCAACTGATGGTTCTTGTGTTGATACTGGTTCTTGTGGTGGCAGATAGGGAATAATAGCAAGATGCTCCCCCTGGATATCAACATCTGCTGGCTGTTGTTGTGTAGCTGGCTGAGTAGATGATACTGGTAGAGAAGATGAGCTGGTTTCTAACATTGCATCCAGCCATTTCATAAATACATCAGCTATAACTCCTCCTGACCCAGTAGAAGCTAAGTAATCTTTCATCTCTTCAGGAGTCATCTTCTTTATTCTATCTGCTCGCTCAGCATGCATCTTGTCTTTCTTTTTATCATACTTGATCATGAACTTAGCATTTATTTTCAGTGTAGCCCTTTTATATTCTTCAATGCTGATCAGATCATCATCAATTTCACGCTTATCAAGAGTGAGAGTTCGCCTACGCTCCATTTTAAGTCTTTTTAGAGCAGCATAGGCCCCAAACTTAGCGTTGAAAGCAGCATCTAATTCCTGCTGTCTCTTCTGATGTCTCTCCATTTTTCTTTTCAATTTACGTTCAATGGTTTGAGAGACAGCAAAAGATTCAGCAACAGCCAATTCAGAAATGTCACTGGGCTTACTGCCAGAACCAATATCATCTACTGATGTGGCAGACACACTGGGTTGAGATTCACCAGCTGTCTGTACACCAGCTTCAGTATGAGCGTTGCTGGGCTTAGTGCCAGTACCATCACCACCATCATCACCATCTCTCCTTTGCTGTTTAGGAACCTTTTCATGCTCATGCTCCCCCTCGGATTGTTTTCTCTTTTTAGACTTTTTCTTAGACTTCTTCTCCCACTTTTTGTCATCAGCAGGGGCAGAAGGGTGAGCAGGGGAGACCTGTGCATCAAGGTCACTATCTGACTGAGGAACAGAGAAAGCAAAATTGTTCCAGTCAGCATCAGCAGGAGAAAGATGGGCACCAGGATCTATGCCATATTGTCTTAGGCAGAGGTTGGAAGTACGAACTTCATTTTGAGCAACACCCATGGCCATGTTTTGGACATCAGCCCTAACACCAGCTTGAAGATCAGCCATGCGTTGCATTACCTCCACCATTTGAACATAAGTTGAAGCAGGAATCATAGTAGCCATTTGCTGTTCCTGCGAATCCAATCTCTCTTATAACACCCCGTTTTCATCATAAAGGAAAAGAATTCTGCGATTAACAGCATCCAAATCAGCTTGAACACGGGCAATGTCCTCAGTATACTCATTGTGAGAGATGATTTGCTTCTTTAAATCCTCCTCCTCTTCATGTTGTTTGACAATGGCTTCCACAGCTAGATCTGCAAAGGCACACACTTGTTTGAGCTTGTTCTTAATAGAAGAAGTGGTAACCTCCCCAGCTGTGCGTACTACTTCAGACACTCTATCAACAATAGCAGATCGAATGGTGTTCTGTAGATTCGGTGTGACTTCAGCTAATGTCTTATAGACAGCCAAAGTGGAGATGGTAGCCACCTCATCAGCATTAAACTTAGTATAGCTGGTTGAGGGGCGATCACTAGCAGCTAACGCAGGAGTACCTCCGTGGGGTGGTGGAGGTGGAAGGTCAGAATTTGACTCGTCACCATGATCACCACCATTTTTACCTTCACCAGAAGGTTTAGAACCACTAGTATCCTTGTCAGCATCATTATCAGCATCATCAGTGAGATCTGATGGTTTATCTTTGGAGCCAGTCACATTATGAATGACTGGCTCTTCCTTACCAGTACCTTTATCATCATCACCATCAGATGAAGAAGATGATGAGGAAGAAGCTGATGAATCAGAAGGTACTGGCGAATCAGGAAGTTGTTGCATGATAGTGGGATCTCTGATGAACTTGAGAGGCCTCCATATACCAGGCCATGGAGAAGTAGCTGAAGCCATACTAAAATAGTTATAGTATGGCTGCTCATTGACCTGTTCCAAAGTAGCCAGCCTCTCATATACCTCTTCTCTTGCTGGTCGATCAAGCTAAGACAACATTTCAGTCAGCTCTTCCCTAGGTAGTTTATTGGCTGACACCAGTGCACTTTGGGGATAAATAGTCAGCTGATCCACCAGCAAGGCAACTCTGGGAGTGATGGATGCTCCCCTATAGATGAAGTTAGGTACAACTTCATCACGATCTGATACCTGGCACACATATGGCTGCTGCTCAGCAGAAGCAGTAGCCTGAGATGAATCAGTAGTGGCAGTAGCAGAGGTACTAGCATCCATAATGGGTTCCGTAGACCCAGTAGCAGCAGTAGGTGAAGAAGCAGCATCTGCAGCACCTTTAAAGAAAGTATCCGGTGTTGAATCAGAAACCTGTAGATTTCCAGCGGAATCCACAGTAATAAATTGTCTCGATTGAAGATCAGAAACATCCGGAATAACAGTAGGAGCAGCAGTTATAGTAACAGTAGGAGTGGGAGCAGCATCAATATCAAGAACCTCCTTAACAATGTTATCAATAACCTTTTCAAATACCGGAAGAGGTTCCATTATCATCTCATCAACCACTTCAGAATCAGTGGTTGAAGTAGCAATACTAGAGACAGTAAGAGGAGTAGCAGATATATCAGCAGTAGCTACCTCCTCATTAACAGTAAGATCAGTGGAACTAGCAACCACATTGTCTCTAGTAGAGCCAGTAGCAGTAGAGGCAACAGTACTAATGTCAGCACTACCAGTAGGCAACCCAATAGCACCAACACCAGTTCATCTACCCTACTAAGAACTGAACCAAAAGAACATTTTATGTTAACAACTGTAGAACCAAATAAATTTGACTCAACAATTGCATCTGTTGTTGGTCTCTGGGGACAGACTGGTGATTTAGTCAGCCCTTTGATTGAGACAGAGTTAAGTGTCTGTAAGTACAGCTATGACTCTGCTGACTCATTGGCAACAGATGTTGACCCAGATAGTGTAAGAGTTCTGGCTGGTAATGATGTAGGAGTGAGACTCTTATCATGATCCAAGTAACTTATTGGCTGTGCAGTATCCTGAACTGGTTCAACACGATGAGGACCCAGCTCAAGTTTGCTTTGGGGGTCAGTTATGTGCTCTGCTGGTTGTACTATCAGCAGAGGATATAGCATTAAGTTCAATTTAGAAAAATGCGGAAGTGTCTGGCTAGAAGAGTATGGGTTGCTACTCTTCTTAACACTAGTTTTAAAACCAGTCAGCTTGGGAGCCAAGGTTATACCTTTAACTCCACTTTCATTTTTCAAGTCGGCAGTGAAAATGTGTTCAGCAGTTAAAATGTGCTCAATTAATTTAGAATTTTCTGCTGTATGGTCTAGAAACGCACCAGGTTCCATAGCCACATCCTTTGCAGGAGCAGCAGTTGAGACTGGTGCAATCTCCCCCGTGGTTTGCTTGGAGCCAGCCTTTGCACATTTGGATTTGCCTGTTACCAAGAAATAGATAAGCAACGGATTCTAATACTAGAATTGGGTAGTCAGTATATAAGACTAGGGATGTTCTTTATTATCAGAGAGCACTAGATTATAATACAACTACTGCTTTACCAGTATGTGAGATGGTGGCTGTTCTAGTTGAGGTAGCTGGCTGCTTCCTACGCGTAGCTGGCTTACACTGAGGACCCTCCCCCTCAGCTGGTGCAGAACCAGAGGCAGTCGATTGGTTAGCTCCACCCCGAGCAGTAAGATACTCGAGCATACCTGGTGTCAAACCAGTATATGGAGCAGCAGGTGCATCTTTTGGCATACCCCCTTATTTTAGAGGCAGGTCGTATGATTGATCAGTAATCTGTTGGTAAGCTTCACCCAGCTCACTTTCAAAAACCAGGCTTAAGAACCTTGGAAAGGGGATTAAATGTGTTCGTTTAGGTGCTTTCACCATCTCCGTTAGCCTCAAATAAATTTCCCCGGCATAATCAATATTCCCGTTGAACAACAAACCATGACTAATTTTAAGCTCAAAAACTGAGCACTGGTCAAAACTTCCAGATTTCTGGCTGATGCACTGGGTCAGCAGCCCAAAGAAGTAGTACTAAAGAGGTGGCATATGCTTCCTCAAAGTTGTATGAGCAATTGGTTGATTAAACCCAATGATTTCTAGCACCTCCCTTCTGAATACATCGCTGATTGGTGAATCAACAAACGGTCCATCTGGTAATTGAAGGGCACGGCGGATGGCTTCAGCGGTGACGGAGCAAGTTAGGGTTTCGGTTACCATGCCACGAATACATGGAACATTCTGGGGAGTGGTGGCAGTGGTAGCAGCATACCAAAATCTTGCCAAGCAGGCAGCATAAAGGCATGAAGGTACACCGGTGATAGCCCTAGCCAGAGGGGATTGTAGGATGTTGTCAATTAGCGTTTCATAACCCATATTGACTTTTGATTTGGGAATGGAGAGTGAATGAGTAGCATTGCCTCTTGATAGGCGAATAGTCGTGTGATCAAGTGCATTATTAGCCCTAACCAGAGCTGGATGAAGATTGAACAGTGGTCCTTGAACAACCTATTCCTCCGGTGCCGGTTGTGGTTGTTGATCAGATTGTTGTGCCGGTTGTTGTTGCTGTTGTTGTTCCTCTGGCTGGTGTTCAACATGTGGTGATTGAGGTTGGTCTGCCATTGATGATATGTAAAGATGAAAATATGAAGTTGTGAAAGTTGATAGATTCGAAGATTTTAAGAGAAAAGAGTATGTGATTTTGAATAATGAATAACCGAAGGTTATTATGGAAGATAAAACACTCTTTTAACCGTTGTGATTGGATGAAAAAGTGCAGGAGAGAGAAAATGGCAACTGTCATCTGCAGGAGCGTGGGTAGATGTGACAGACTGGCACACTTTCGAGGGGACACAGACTGTTGACATGATGTATATACGGCTTGAACACTCATACCTCCCATTCAGCATTAAATGCAGCAGGTTTTAATTCCAAAATTGATTTAAAGACCACAAAATAAGTTTTGTATTAAATACAAAATACTTTGTTACATTTAATATGTCATGAATTTAATTTAAATCTTTGGGAGTAAATGAGTTTCAGATTTAAGGAATCATTTAATTTTGTGAGCTATTTATTATTTCATTTAAAAACATTTTGAGTAACCAAAGTATAAAAGACCTTGTTGTACTGAGTGTTTTACATGTAGGCAGTAAGTTAACAAATGTGACTTACTGGTTTGCCCTACATGTTGTAGAGCCAGCACACCAACAAAAATTGTCTTTTATTTAAAGTTCAAGCATACCCAGCTCAGAGATGAGATAGTTAAAACGTTTCTCATCTAAGGGCTTTGTGAATAGATCTACTAACTGCTGGTCTGTTGAAATAAAATGTAGCTCCACATCTCCTTTTTGAACATGATCCCTTATGAAATGATATCGAACGTCAATGTGCTTTGTTCTTGAATGCATCACAGGATTGTTGGTGATAGCAATTGCACTCGTATTGTCATAGTAGATTGGAGTCTTTGTAACATGAACACCATAGTCTTTCAGCTGGCTTTGCATCTATAGTACTTGAGCAGTACAACTACCAGCAGAAATGTATCAATTGCACTTGTATTGTCATAGTAGATTGGAGTCTTTGTAACATGAACACCATAGTCTTTCAGCTGGCTTTGCATCTATAGTACTTGAGCAGTACAACTACCAGCAGAAATGTATTCTGCCTCAGCAGTAGATGTGGGCACAGTATTTTACTTTTTGCTCGTCCAGCTGACTAGCCTACCACCCAGTAACTGGCAACCACCATTAGTACTTTTCCTGTCTATTTTACACCCTGCAAAGTCAGCATCTGAATACCCAATTAGCTCAAAATCCTGGTCTTTGTGATAACAAAGGTCACGTTTAGCAGTAGCTTTCAGATACCTAAATATCCTTTTTCCTGCTAGCAAGTGTGACTCTTTAGGATTAGCTTGATATCTGGCACATAGACATGTGGCAAACATAATATCTGGTCTGCTGGCTGTGAGATAAAGTAGGGATCCAATCATACCTCTATATTCAGTGATATTGACTGGTTCACCATTGGGATCAGCATCTATTTTAATAGATGCTGCCATTGGGGTCCCTATATCTTTTAAACAGGTCAGACAAAATTTCTTTAACATATCTTTGATATATTTATCCTGACTTATAAAAATTCCATCATCAAGTTGTTTAATTTGCAATCCCAAAAAGTATTTTAAATCTCTTTGTAAGCTCATTTCAAATGTCTTTGACATAAGTTTTGAAAAATCTTGACAATGTTTTTCATTTTTAGATCCATAAATAATATCATCCACATTTATCTGTACCAGCAAGAGATCACCATCTGTCTCTTTTGAGAACAGAGTGGTATCAATTGTTCCAACTTTAAAACCTATACCAGTGAGATACACATGAAGTGTCCCATACCATGCTCTTGGAGCCTGTTTGAGGCCATAAAGAGCTTTGTCTAGCTTGTAGACATGGTCTAGATATTTACTGCTTACAAAACCAGGAGGCTGTTTGACATAAACTTCTTCTTGCAGCTTCCCATTTAGAAATGCAGATTTAACATCCATCTGGAATACCCTAAAGTTCATCTTAGCAGCATATGCCAAAAACAATCTGATAGCTTCCATCCTAGCCACTGGAGCATATGTCTCTCCATAATCCAATCCTTCTTCCTATTTGAACCCTTGAGCTACCAACCTAGCATTGTTTCTAATCACAATCCCATCTTCATCCATCTTGTTCTTGAAAACCCACTTGGTACCAATGATCTTCTTAGTTTCATCATCAGGTTTAGGTACCAATGTCCAAACCTTATTCCTATCAAACTGGGAGATCTCTTCTTGCATAGCTCCTGCCCAGCTTGGATCTTTGATTGCTTCATCAGGACATGTAGGTTCAATGGTAGACACAAAATTTACATGCATACAAAAGTTGCTGGTGGCATGCCTTCTTGTTTTAACACCACTAGCCAGATTACCAATAACTTGCTCAATTGGATGCTCTTTTGTCCATCTAGTGTTATGAACAGGTGAGCTTGTCGTGGAACACACAGTATCTTGATCATCAGCTGGTTCAAAGGTATGAGTAGCAGTTGGAGACATCTGTTCATTATTAATGAAGTGACCCATCCTAATCCATCCGGACGAAGTCCATATCGATTATAAATGATTCACAACAGTTGGTTACATCGCGAGGTACTTGACCTCTATATGATACATTTTACAAACATTGCATTCGTTTTTAAAAGGACAATATTTCATTACATCGAAGGTTGACGGCATGCATACCATTTCATAATATATCTAACTATAATTGACTTAATAATAATCTTGATGCACTCAATGACTCAAATGCAACGTCTTTTGAAATATGCCATGAATGACTCCAAGTAATATCTTTAAGATGAGCAAATGCACTGCGGAAGATTTCTTAATAATTACCTGAGAATAAACATGCTTAAAACGTCAACAAAAATGTTGGTGAGTTATAGGTTTAACCTATATATTATCAAATCATAATAATAGACCACAAGATTTCATATTTCAATATACATCCCATACATAGAGATAAAATTCATTCATATGGTGAACACCTGGTAACCGACATTAACAAGAATATCCTCTATCATTCCGGGAAATCCTTCGAACATGATAAAAACGAATTCGAAGTACTAAAGCATCCGGTACTTTGGATGGGGTTCGTTAGGCCCAATAGATCTATCTTTAGGATTCGCGTCAATTAGTAGATCGGTTTACTAATTCTTAGGTTACCAAGCAAAAGGGGCATATTCGGCTTCGATCATTCACCCATATAATGTAGTTTCAATTACTTGTGTCTATTTCGTAAAACATTTATAAAACTGCATGTATTCTCATCCCAAAATATTAGATTTTAAAAGTGGGACTATAACTCACTTTCACAGATTTTTACTTCGTCGGGAAGTAAGACTTGGCCACTGGTCGATTCACGAACCTATAACAAATATGTACATATATATATAAAAGTATGTTCAAAATATATTTACAACACTTTTAATACATTTTGATGTTTTAAGTTTATTAAGTCAGCTGTCCTCGTTAGTAACCTACAACTAGTTGTCCATAGTTAGATGTACAGAAATAAATTGATATATATTATCTTGAATCAATCCACGACCCAGTGTATACACGTCTCAGGCTAGATCACAACTCAAAGTATATATATTTTTGGAATCAACCTCAATCCTGTATAGCTAACTCCAACATTACTGCATATAGAGTGTCTATGGTTGTTCCAAATAATATATATAGATGGGTCGATATGATATGTCAAAATATTTACATACGTGTCTATGGTATCCCAAGATTATATAATATATTAGAATACATGTATAATACAATATAAGTTAGCTAGGATATGATTTGTATAGAATTGTTACAATATTTCTCGTAGCTAAAACAATCAAAAAATATCCAATCTTGTTTTACCCATAACTTCTTCGTTTTAAATCCGTTTTGAGTGAATCAAATTGCTATGGTTTCATATTGAACTCTATTTTATGAATCTAAACAGTAAAAGTATAGGTTTATAGTCGAAAATATAAGTTACAAGTCATTTTTGTAAGAGGTAGTCATTTCAGTCGAAAGAACGACGTCTTGATGACCATTTTGAAAAAACATACTTCCACTTTGAGTTTAACCATGATTTTTGGATATAGTTTCATGTTCATAAGAAAAATCATTTTTCCAGAAGAAAAACTTTTAAATCAAAGTTTATCATAGTTTTTAATTAACTAACCCAAAACAGCCCGCGGTGTTACTACGACGGCGTATATACGATTTTACGGTGTTTTTCGTGTTTTCAGGTTTTAAATCATTAAGTTAGCATATCATATAGATATAGAACATGTGTATAGTTGATTTTAAAAGTCAATTTAGAAGGATTAACTTTTGTTTGCGAACAAGTTTAGAATTAACTAAACTATGTTCTGGTGATTTCAAGTTTAAACCTTCGAATAAGGTAGTTTTATATATATGAATCGAATGATGTTATGAACATTATTACTACCTTAGGTTTTATGTATAAACCTACTGGAAATGATAAAAATAGATCTAGCTTCAAAGGATCCTTGGATGGCTTGAAAGTTCTTGAAGCAGAATCATGACACGAAAACAAGTTCAAGTAAGATTTCCACTAGAAATAAGATTGTTATAGTTATAGAAATTGAATCAAAGTTTGAATATGAGTATTACCTTATATTAGAAAGATATCTTACTATAAATAATAAAGATTTCTTGAGGTTGTATGATCACTTTACAAGATTGGAAGTAAGCTAGCAAACTTTAAAGTATTCTTGATTTTATGAAACTAGAACTTATAGAATTTATGAAGAACACTTAGAACTTGAAGATAGAACTTGAGAGAGATCAATTAGAAAAATAAAATTGAAGAATAAAAGTGTTTGTAGGTGTTTTTGGTCGTTGGTATATGGATTAGATATAAAGGATGTGTAATTTTGTTTACATGTAAATAAGTCATGAATTATTACTAATATTTTTGTAATTTTATGAGATATTTCATGATAGTTGTCAAATGATGGTTCCCACATATGTTAGGTGACTCACATGGGCTACTAAGATCTGATCATTGGAGTGTATATACCAATAGTATATACATCTAAAAGCTGTGTATTGTACGAGTACGAATACGGGTGCATACGAGTAGAATTGTCGATGAAACTGAACGAGGATGTAATTGTAAGCATTTTTGTTAAGTAGAAGTATCTTGATAAGTGTCTTGAAGTCTTTCAAAAGTGTATGAATGCATAATAAAACACTACATGTATATACATTTTAACTGAGTCGTTAAGTCATCGTTAGTCGTTAGATGTAAATGTTGTTTTGAAACCTTTAGGTTAACGATCTTGTTAAATGTTGTTAACCCATTGTTTATTATATCTAAAGAGATGTTAAATTATTACATTATCATGATATTATGATATATTAATATATCTTAGTATGATATATATACAGTTAAATGTTGTTACAACGATAATCGTTACATATATGTCTCGTTTCGAAATCATTAAGTTAGTAGTCTTGTTTTTACATATGTAGTTCATTGTTAATACACTTAATGACATGTTTACTTATAATTTATCATGATTAAACATAGTGTATCAATATCTTAATATGATTCATATGTATTTAGTAAGACGTTGTTATAACGATAATCGTTATATATATCGTTTCGAGTTTCTTAATTCAATAAACTCAATTTTATGTATATAACTCATTGTTAAAATATCTAATGAGATACTTACTTATCATAATATCATGTTAACTATATATATAATCATATATATGTCATTATATAGTTTTTACAAGTTTTAATCGTTCGTGAATCACGGGTCAACTTGGGTGGTCAATTGTCTATATGAAACCTATTGCAATTAATCAAGTCTTAACAAGTTTGATTGCTTAACATGTTGGAAAAACTTAATCATGTAAATATAAATTTCATTTAATATATATAAATATGAAAAAGTTCGGGTCACTACAATTAATGTAACCAGTACCAGCTTGTGATTCTTCAGAACCAGTAGACCTATGCTCAAGTTGTAGGACTTCAGTAGAGCCAGTAGGTTCACTTGGTTTAGACACAGATGGAACAGAGTGTTCCATCTCATTATCAGAGAACCCAGCAACATGGATTGGTGAGTGATTTGCAGCTGGTTCTTCTTTATCATCAAGAGCTTACTGAGTAGGCTCTTCAAACAATAACTCTTCATCCTCTTGACTAAGAGATGAAGCTGGGGCAATTTCATCAAATGTAACATTAATTGATTCTTCAAAGCAACCCCTTCTTTTATTGAAAACCCTATATGCCTTTGACATGTTGGAATATCCCAAGAATATACCTTCATCAGCCTTAGCATCAAACTTGCTTAGCTGATCCCTGTTGTTTATAATGAAACAGGGAGTGCCAAATACATAAAGAAATGAAATTGAGGGTCTTCTTCCTTTGAGAACTTCATAAGAAGTTTTCTGATGTCTTTTCACTATTAAAGATCTATTCTGGGTAAAACATGCAGTGTTTACAGCTTCTGCCCAATATGAATTTTTTCAGCCCAGACTCAGCTAACATAGATCTTGCTGCTTCAATGAGAGTTCTGTTTCTTCTTTCTGCAACACCATTTTGTTGAGGTGTTCTCATAGCAAAAAAGTTCTGTGAAATACCTTTGTCAGCACAAAATTCTTCTAATGTCGCATTTCTGAATTCTGTACCATGATCACTTCTTAGCTGTTTCACCAGTTGCCCATTTAAAAGCTCCATTCTTTTGATAAAATTGATAATTTCATTAGCAGCTTCACTCTTTTGCTTCAAAAAGAATACCTAGGTGTATTTGGAATATTCATCAACAATAACCAGTGTATACTTCTTCCCACTACAGCTGGCCACATTTACAGGACCAAAAAGATCCATATGAAGTAAATGAAATGGTTTCTCAACAGATGAGATTTGCTTTGATTTGAATGAGGCATGGTGATGTTTTCCCTTTTCATAGCCAGGACACAATCTGTCCTTTACATAAGACATGGTGGGTAGCCCAAACACCAAACTTCTACTGGATAATTTGTGAATATCTTTGAAGTTGAGATGTGAGAGTCTCTTGTGCCATAACCACTTCAGGTTGTCTGCTGCCTTTGAATAGAAACAAGTATCAGTTGTTGTGACTGTTGTGTTCATGTCAATTTGATACATGTTTTCATGACGTTTTGCAGTCAGCAGCGGCTTCCCTGTCTTATCAAAAATAGTGCCAATTTTCCTTCTGAATTGGACTATCTTATTCTTACTTGTCAGTTGGCTTATGCTGAGTAAATTATGTTTGAGCCCAACTACATATGCAACATTTGAGAACGTGACATTCCCATTAGTCAAAGTACCAAAACCTTTTGTGTAACCCAATGAATTATCTCCATACGAAACAACTGGACCATCCTTTTCTTGATAGTCCATCAGCAGGGACTTACATCCGGTCATATGCCTCGAACAACCACTATCGAGATACCAGATTTGCTTGTTTTGAATGCCTTGCACAGTAGCTAAGAGATTAGTTCTTTTTGGGAACCCATCCAAGGATGGGTTCTGGAAGGGTCATCTTTGATGATCTCTTCCTGTCTGCTGGTTTGCTTGAAGAAGCAGCAGCAGATGAGGTTAGGGTAAAAGGACACCGGTTGGCTAAGTGAAACTTGCTGCCACATTTGTAGCATTTTCTCACATTTGGTATCGGTGACTGATCATACATTGAGTAAATGGGTGCAGTAAGATCGGGTCAACTTTTGGTTACTGCCTCAATTAAATGGTCAAGCTTGACTGTCATAATCTCAGTGATAGACAGCTCATCATTCGAGTCCACTTTTGTTTTTCCTTCAGTGCAGCTTTTTTCTTGAAACCAGTACCATAGTCATGACGTATTGCTTTGCCTTTATCACTTGACGAGCCAGCGTGGGAAGTTACTGGCTTGTCTACTGAAGTTGATGAGCTAGAAGAAGTTTTCCTGCTGCCTTGGACTTGCCAGTATTACGTTTGACTGGCTTGTCTACAACTACTGGTTGACCAGTAAGTTTGTCATCAGCTGGCTCAACACAATTGGAACTCGAACAAGAAGGGGAATCAGTTGGTTTAATTTTTCTTAGATTATTTTCAGTGATTTCCCTTTTAATACGTCTTTCTTTTAGAGTCATGTAGTAGATGCTTGAGGGGTCAGTAGTCTCATCAATTGAGGTACTGGCTTCTCTTGTTCTAACTTCATCCTCCAAAAACTCTTTCATGGCAGGTGGTGGGGACACAGCAGGTCTAACAAACTTATTTGTCAAGACCTTTTTACCCTTAACTATCTTGGCAAAAGTATTTGGCAAGACAGCTTTAGGATCAGTTTCAAGAATTGGGTCCATGAAAGTAACTTCTGCAATAGTAGCAGCAGCAGCATAGTCACCATCAAAGAAAGCTTCAACTTGGGCAGGCACCTGCTCGTTAGCACACTTTGCTGTGCGTTGAGCAGATGTACACCACGAAGCGACAACCTTTTTAAGATTATCCAGCTGGTTCTTGACTTCTGCTGCCTCAACGTGAAGAGATCTTAAAGCAAAGTTTTGTTTTTCAAGTTTGGAGATATCATCTTTCAAGATTTTAATTTCATCATTTTTGCTTTTAAGTTTCTCATTTAAAGATTTGTTGTCAGTTTTCAAAACTTCTTCACGTTTGCTGCCTCTACATAAGTCAATTCTTAGGTAGTCAAACATTTCGGATTTTCCATCATCAGTATAAGTTCGAAAATTATCAACCTTATACATCAATTCAGTTTTCCATTGAGGTGAATCTCTTTTCTGATCAGCTTCCCTCATATCAGCCAAAAACTTACTACCACTATCATCCTCATCAGACTCCTTAACCTCCTTGGCCATTAAACACAGCTTTTTATCTGGAGCATAACCAGCACCATCATCATCAATATCACTATCAGAAGAAGATGACGAGCTGGTTTTATCCCAATCATGATGCTCGGTGACTAGAACCTTTTCTGGCTTTTTACCATTCTTATCAGTCTTAGCACTTTCCTTCATCTGAGCTTTCATAGCTTTGTACTTATTCTTGTACTTGTCAGCTTTTGAGAAAGAGTTAGCATGTGAAGTTGAAGGTTTCCTGGACATGCATTCAGCAGCGAAATGTCCAACCTTCCCACAATTATAACACTCAGATTTAGGACCCTTGACTGACTTGCTGCTATACCTAACACTCGGTTTCTTACTCCTTTTGTATGACTTGCTAGTTCTATTACGATTGAAACTTTTGAACTGCCTAGCCAGCAAAGGCATACCTTCAGCAAACCCTTCTGCATTACTTTCATCATCACTGCTTTCTTTAGACCCAGTACCACTATCCACATCACTCTCAACTGTCTCTTCTTCTGCCAACAACTTTTGAACCAGTATAGCCTTTTGAGCTTTCTTTTTAGCAGCAACAATAAGAGCAGTATCATCTGTCTTAGAAGATTTTGAAGTGGTGGGGGCAAACCTAAAGTTTTCTTTCAAGTTAAGTTCAAATTTAGCCTCTGCCTTCTCATGGTTCCAAAGTGAACTGTAGAGAGAAGACATGTTAAAGTTCTTTAGGGTCTGAGTGGTTCTTAACGGGTTAGTGACAGATTTCCATTTAGTAGGCAGTGAATCTATGAATTTGTTTACTTGTTCAAATTCAGTATAGGTGACATTCAAAGTGATTAGGTCAGCAATCACAGAGTTAAACCTAATGAAGGTTTGCTTAAGGGTTTCATTTTTGTAGGCAAAGAACATTTCATTTTCTCTTTTAAAAGCAATCATTCTGTTCTGCCTTACTTCTCCCATACCCTCATAGGTAACATCTAGATAGTCCAACATAAGCTTGGCATTTTCTTTTCCCTTAATCAGTTTGAACAGTGGGTTAGGCAAAGTTATAGCTAACAGGGTTCTGATTTTAGGGTCAAGTCCAACACGACGTTTATCCTCAGCATCCCATCTAGAAGGGGTGAGAATAACTTCTCTTCCAGGAACAGCAGGAGTGTCAGCTATAGCTGGAGCACTACCAATAGTCTCAATGGGAACAAATGGACCATCTGTGGCAATATCAGGCATGAGTAGGTCAATAGACTCAAGGTGAAGCATGAATCTTGCCTTCCAAGTTTCATACTCATCTTCATCAAATTTGGGTGGTCTATTGGATGAGCCATTTTCAAGGTAAGCTGTATTTGAATATGCAGCCATAAGAGAATTCAGATCCAAGATATTAATTATCAAGACTGAAGCTCTGATACCAGTTATTGGTCCCTTAATAACAACAGGAGTATTGTAGAGGGGGGTGAATACAATTTCTTTTAATTAACTTAACAGTTAAATGCGATTAGTATTCAAACATGAAGATTAAATAGAGTCACAGATAATTTTCAACGATTATTCTTTATTGATTGAATCACAAAGAATCACAACTATCCTTGGCGGAATGATAGTTGGTTGATACAGATTACCTAGATTATAGCTAAGAGGTAAACTAAAAGCTATTACACGTTTTTGACTCTAGATAAATAAACTCACACCACTAGTTGTTAAAATAGTGGATACAACAATTTATAATAGTCCTATTAACCGTGTAATGGTTCTATTGTCCACTGGTACATAGGATGTCTGTACTTGTGGGGACAACTGCATCAGAGAGCATGCTCTCCTCTTTCCTCTTTGATAGCTATTTGCAGGAACACCCCAATTCAGTTTGGCACCACTATTTGATTAAACAAATAGAATGTTGTGTTCCCTAGGTGTTGACAAAGTATAACCCATGTCTGCACATACGTTAAACTTCTGCATTCCCACATGGTCTTGTAAGGTCACTTGTCAGCCGCCGACGCGTGTCCTTTTCTGTTCAACTTTGTCTTTGACTTCGACTTCTGTTGAATAGTACCATTGATGTAGACTACTCGGGAAAACTACTATGCTTATAATGGAGCATAGCTGTCTTGTGTAGTAAGCTGTGTTCCAGCTGTGCTGGTTCTTCATTGCTGAGTCACTTGATATTCTAGAATTGCTGAGTACACATCCTGTGCTGATTGAAGAACACTGTCTACCTTGTGCTGGTAGACTGAGCAGCAAACTAAACACTCGACACAACAATATCTGCTGTCTATACATAAACAAACTTGTGCTGACTGCACATAACATTTTAGTGCAAATAAATTACAGTTTTGTCATAATTAAATCCTTAATTATTTTGGGGACTCAACAATAAGTTCACCAACAACGATGTGAACAACACCAATAAGCTACACCCAGAGGGTTAGCTACAACACAACAATACGACAATATATAAACAATATACAAACGTCCAAGGTTAACCCCTTAACCCAATACCGGAACCGACTACCAATTACCAACATGAAGATTGGCCGAACTACACGAGCCTAAGTAAATCCGCATCCACACGAGATTACTATCTTCAATACCACAACAACATCGAGGTTGGTCGAACTACACAAGCCTTAGTGAATCCGCAACCACACGAGATTACTACCTCAATAAGATGACCGAACTACATGAGTCATCGTGAATCCGAACTACACGAGACTCACTTTCTCAATAAGATGGCCGAAACTACACGCATCATCGTGAATCCGCATCCACACATGATCCACTTCTCCAATCACAACTCAATACCAACCCTTCACCATTGGGGTTGTATAATCCATATCACAAGCATATGTGATATTGTACACACAAAGTGTGCACCTCGCCAAAGGTGGTCAACCAAAACGCACAACCGTGCCAATTGGACCTATACGCAAGTCCATCAAAATCCACCTATATGTGAAGTGAGCTCTATAACCGAGAACCACTTCACCCGACCCGCACCCATCCTACACATACATATGCACATAGGATATTAATACTCACCTTGTTGCCTTGATGAATGCAACCGAATAATCCGCAACGCGCCAATGGAAAGCACCTATTCCATTATCACAATACAAACAACACACTTAGAGTAGATTTACAAACCAACTCAAATCGACACTTAGTGCAATTTCGACCCATTGCACTTCCAAGCACCAAACAGCATCCAAACAACTGTGATGACCCGGGAATTTCCGACCAAATTTTAAACTTAATCCTTATTGATTTCGACACGTTAAGCAAAGTCTGTAATATTGAATCTCGAAAATTTTTTGAACTATCTTATGAAATCATTTGACCTTCGACCATTCCCAACGATTCACGAACAACTCTTTGTAAATAGATATTTATATATTTAAATAAATATATATAACTTGAAATATAATTTATGATGTAACTGCTAGAAATTAATTATGTAAAAATAATAATTATTATTTAAAACATATTTATATACAAATAATGTATATTAAAAATAAATATTAAATAATTGTAATACTCGTTGATGTTCCGATTGATATTAAGCGAGTTAAATTCGAACTTATATGATTTTAAAATAAATGGTGATTCGAAATTGAGTTCTATAAATTTTAGGCTTACTAAAAATGCATTTAAGATTTAGTTATTAAATTTTACCACTTTTTATATTTTACCCAAAAATGAGAGGGACAGTTGATGTAATTTTTATTTAATAAATTAATGATCGAATTTTATAGCAAAATGACTGAAATAAATAAAGTTAATTACCGTAAAAATTTGGGATCTTTCTGAACACTTTTATCCGCCACTGATTTTACAACGGGGTACGAATTACTTAATAAAACTGTCGGTAGTATACCACCAACAAAAATTCACAAGATTTAAATTATAGTACTGTTTCTTTCTTTATCATTCCACTCATTTTTCTTTGTCCTCCACTTGAGTGTTAATTATTAAAATTATATTATTATTAAATTGTTAAATTAAAGTTTACGAATATGGAGGTTTATATATTTACACTTCAACCTTCAATCTCCATCCATATTTCATCATATGATCTAACACCATCACCTTAAAACAAACCACCATGATATCTATCTCATTCTCTTCCTACATCTCTCTCGTCCAAGAAACACTTGTTGTTGCTCGTTCCACTATTTCTAGTCGAAGACCAAACCCATCGAAGATTAAACACCAACACAAACCCATCATTATCATCACCAAACGCTATGGTTCTCGCCATTGTTGCTCACATCAAAACTCGCGTATTTTTCTTCTTCTTTAATTGTATTACATACTCTATATAATGCATCACTCTTCACCACGATTCCTATCTGTTAATTACTGAATTCATATAATTATATTTGATACCCTCGTTACCACCTGCTACAGTTATTTCCTAGTTGCACAACTGCTCATTTTTAATTGCAACTCAAACATTACATAACCTATTATTGAACACCATCAAACATTATTAAAACCACCGTGAAACATCCACAAACCCCATCACTTTTGGCCACTACAACCCACCACCTTACCACTTAAAACTCTCACCTTAGTCGACACTCTCACCCACTATGATAGACAACCATCACCACAAAAATCCATAAACAAACCATTGTTACACTTTTATATTCCTTCTGTTTTCTGTTTCAACTAAAGAAACTACGACTGCAGCTGCGATTCTATGTTACATAATAAAATTTTTTTTTTTTTACGAGGAGGAGCATAATCATACAAGAAAGGATGTTGAAAGTGTCGGTACTAATACAGGAAAAAGAAATGGAATATTAGCATAAAGCACTTTATTGATTACATATGGGAACAAACACTAGATTATGGCCGACCCACTTGTGCAACTTGGCGAGTGAAAACATTTTTTTTTTATGATGATTAAGATATAAATCGTTGAGGTTGGGGACTGACTTGTTACCAACTATTTTTACAGCAACAAATATATATATATATATATATATATATATATATATATATATATATATATATATATATATATATATATATATATATATATATATATTTAAAAACCGTGAATAAACCATTCCATATTATTGAATGAGACAATTGGGTCATTTAATCTGTTTTGGATCAGACACATGTTGGGTCGGTTATTTACCTGTTATGATTATGGATATTGACGGTTGGAATAATAAATAAATTGATGATGATGTATGATGATGATCATAGTATGACGATGATGATTGTATTGAAGGAGGGATAGATTAAGATAATTAAGATAATGATGGTTTGATTATGATATGTTAATGATGATTTTGATAATGATATCGAATGATGTTGATAGTAAGATGATGTTTACTTGATGATGCCCGTAGGATGATGATGGTTCAATGATAATGATAATGATGATGTTGTTATGTTAATTAGTTGATGATGTAGAAGAAGATAAGGGAAACAGATAATATTGGGTTAAATTAAATGACTGAATAAACATATTCAGAAAAGTGAGGTATTGTAGATGGTTAGGGGTGTTTATATGTAACCGAGAGGTCTCGGGTTCGATTCTAGGCCTGGACGTTTATTTTTTTTGCTTCTTCTAAGGTAGCCTTACTATCTTTTATCTTTTATTATTATTATTATTATTATTATTATTATTATTATTATTATTATTATTATTATTATTATTATTATTATTATTATTATTATTATTATTACTACTACTAAAATTATAATTATTATCATTATTATTGTTATGATTTTTGTTACTATTATTGTTATTAGTATTATTGTTATTATGTAAAATTGATTATTATTATTATTATTATTATTTTTATTTTTGTTATTACTACTATTATTAGTTATTGCTATTTTTTTTTACAAAGTATTATTTATATTATCATGAGTAGTAGTATTATGTAATTACTAAAATCATTGTCTTAATTATTATTAATAGTAAAATTAATATTTTTATAGTTATTATCATTAATAAACTTATTACTGTCACTAATAGAATTATTAACTTTATTACCTTTATTAGAAATATTAAGTATTATAATCATTTTTTACCACTATTAATGTTATTTTGGTATCATTACAAAAACTACTATTAATATACAAATGATATATTTAATACATATAACATAACAAAAATTAATATTTTTATATACAATATGAACATATGAAACAAATATATATTATTAATATAAAAAGGATATAATTAATAAAATTATATGTTTCGATTATAATTATGAATATTAATAAATATACAAATGATATAGGTTCGTGAATCCAAGGCCAACCATGCATTGTTCAATATTGTCATATGTATTTTTACTACAAAATACATTAGGTGAGTTTCATTTCCCTTTTTACTCATTACATTTTTTGGGCTGAGAATACATGCGCAATTTTTATAAATGTTTTACGAAATAGACACAAGTAATCGAAACTACATTATATGGTTGAATTATCGAAATCGAATATGCCCCTTTTTATTTAGTCTGGTAATCTAAGAATTAGGGAACAGACACCCTAATTGACGCGAATCCTAAAGATAGATCTATCGGGCCCAACGAGCCCCATCCAAAGTACCGGATGTTTTAGTACTTCGAAATTTATATCATGTCCAAAGGAGGATCCCGGAATGATGGGGATATTCTTATATGCATATTGTGAATGTCGGTTACCTGGTGTTCAATCCATATGAATGATATTTTTGTCTCTATGCTTGGGACGTATGTTTATGAGAAATGGAAATATGAAATCTTGTGGTCTATTAAAATTATGAAATGATTATTTATGTTAAACTAATGAACTCACCAACCTTTTAGTTGACACTTTAAAGCATGTTTATTCTCAGGTATGAAAGAAATCTTCCGTTGTGCATTAGCTCATATTAGAGACATTACTTGGAGTCATTCATGGCATATTTCAAAAGACGTTGCATTTGAGTCGTTGAGTTCATCAAGATTATTATTAAGTCAACTATAGTTAGATGTATTATGAAATGGTATGCATGCCGTCAACTTTCGATGTAATGAAAGATTGTCTTTTCAAAAACGAATGCAATGTTTGTAAATGTATCATATAGAGGTCAAGTACCTCGCGATATAACCAAATGTAATGTATTCGTCCAGATGGATTAGGACGGGTCCTTTCAGTTAGTATCAGAGCGGTGGTCTTAGCGAATCAGGTCTTGCATTAGTGTGTCTAGCTGATAGTTGTTAGGATGCATTAGTGAGTCTGGACTTCGACCGTGTCTGCATGTCAAAAGTTTTGCTTATCATTTCATGTCGGAAATCATCTGCTTATCATCCTTAGAAAAATTACCTGCTTATCATTCTTAGTCTAGACACATCTTACTACAATGATTGCATGAATAGTGTATAGACAAAATTCGTATCTTAACGTATCTGCTAAATCATATCTTAGCATATCTGTTACTGTAGACTTTGCCTGACAGCTTCCGGATATTCCTCCGTAACTTACGGGATTTTAGTATTATATATGCATATGTAAATTATGTATTGCAGGGTACTAATCTACATCATATAATCTATTTCTTATCGAAAATCCTTCATCTGATCGTACGAGATGAATCCCTCAGCCAGTTCGAATTCCTCGGATTCCGACAGCCATTTCGATATAGAGTTTCAACTATCAGCGTCACCAGAATGAATCAACCAATCAGTCATCCCCAATTCATATGATGAGTTCGTAGTCGACTTCATCAATAGAGACGCGAAGAAGGCGATCCCTTCCACCAACCAAATTTACCTCTTGACGATGAACCTGAAACACTTACCGACGAACCAGTCCGAAACACCATTTTCACCCTCATTTCCCGAATATCTCAACACGATTATATTCTATCCACAATTCTAAACCTTATTCATCCGCTCGTTCTGACCGACAATCATCCCGGAGTAATACAAAAAGTCAACGAACTTCGTACACGAGTAATCAATTTGGAGAATATGGTGCAAAACGTACCAGCTTCAGCAACATCACCGGCATCAACAGTACCACCAACAACACAAGTTTCAACACCACATGCCCCAATATCTCATTCTGTACCTCGAATATAATCATCGTTCTACGAATCGTTCTACATAAACTATCTTCGTCATTCATAGCAATTATGTAATCTTTAATATTTTAGAGATTATGTACTCTAGTTTTAGCCGTAAATCTGATGAGTTTAATATCACATTGACTCATTAAATCCATGATTACGTCTGAAGAAAATATATATGTATATATGTTTTCATAAAGATTGTAATTAAAAATTCTTTTGTACAAACTATTAATGGTGAAAATATTTTAACGGGTAGGTAATACCCGAGGAATATTTAGATTTCATATTAATAAGTTACATTGTACATTCTTCGAATTTGATTCAACAGTCATTTACTATCCTATTTACAACCACCGATATACGTATCCGTTCACCACAGAATAACCATTTTCATTCAATTTCATATTTGGATTTTGATCTATCAGAATCCAACAATTGGCATAATGAAGAAAACATTGGACAAAAAAATAAAATTTGTTAGAAACAAACGAATTAACTATGAGAAATTCTATTAAAAATCCTAGCTAACTGTTCCTAGCTAACTGTTAATTCCGTATTACATTTTAATTATCGCAATTTAATTATCGCAATTTTAATTCTCGCAATTTTATTTATCGTCATTTAATATTTGTTATTTACTTTACGCACTTTATTTATCGTCATTTAATTTTTGTTATTTATGTTACACACTTTAAATATCGGGACACGTATACAAGGTTTTGACATATCATATCGACGCATTTATATATATTTTTTGGAATAACTATAGACACTCTATATGCAGTAATGATCGAGTTCTCTATACAGGGTTGAAGTTGATTCTATAATAATATATATAATTTGAGTTGTAATCGAGTCTGAGACATGTACACGGGTCACGATACATATTAATTAATTCGAATATTATATATTAAACTATATATAAATTATTGGACTGTTAACTGTGGACTATCAACATTGGACAATTAAAATAAATTAAAATATTGATTATGACATATGAAACTAAACAATTCTTCAAGTTTGCCACTTGATTTCATCTTAACCTCATTTGTATCTTGATAATTACAATCTGCGTTCAAACCTTTCACGAATCTTGGGAACACCTAAATCGAGAGGATGAACCAATCGCATTTCATCTACGGAAAGAAAGATTTATGCATATAGTTATATACCTGAAAAATTCTCGGAAACTGAGTAAACATTTAACACATAGCTGTGTTAATCCCTTTAGTGTTATTATTACCCAACATAACTTTGCAATCCCTTTCCAAATTAGCAAATTTTGTCACAGCTCCAACAAGTCAACTTCGACTTTTCACTCAGATTAGCTTATTATAACCCTGATATATAAGTTACCTTTCGTCATCGATACCGGAAAACCGTTTATATCTCACTACATTAGCAGTAAACTTACCAGCCACATCATTGATCTTTGACTTTATGAAAAGTTATTATATTCATTGAAATCCTATTATCTACTCATCTGCATCTGATAACGAGAATTGCCGTATCAAACACCGAGAATCAGCAATCAATATTTTAAAATCTCGCAGCATGTCTACATCAACAGTTATATGTAAACATATAACATTTATCTCTTAGAATTATGACCTTCCATTCTAAAATTCTGAAAAGCACCCAGTCTACAAATCAATACCACAAATTCTAAAAAAGCTGAATACAGCAGCAAAAACTGTACACGACCTTAACCGTCGAAAGTTTGAGGATAAAGAAAGGAATATTGGAAACATTCAATAGAAAATTTAGTACCGAAAAGCGGGTTATGCGAAACTATGAAGGAAGCCGTGGACAAATCACAAAGAATAAGTTTGACTTCAAAGAATCCAAATGATTCAATGCCTACTAAAGTCTTTAGCGAATATCTTGCTCTTTACTCTAAACCCTTACGGATAATAGTTTCTATCATCCTCTGATCTTAGATATTCTGAGATATTATCGTATCTTTCATTATAAATATCCTCGATATTTCTGAATATATTTTCATAACTAATATTATCTGAAATCATTAATCTCTTCGTGCTATCAGTATTACATCATATAGAAACTGTTAGTTTCTATATTCTGTAAACTTTCGAGCTTAAAATATGAATGTTATTGAAGTAATGTTGGGAACTGATGCATGAGTTAGTATAATATAATGACACTTGATCAACGTGATTATATTACAGTAAGTAATGCTGAGTTTCTAATGGAACGTGATGACTCACAGATCATATCGTCATCACATGCCATGTTACATAACTCTTTCATTCAAATTAACTTCTGAACATATCAAGAAAATATATTCTTGGTAGTTCTATTCTCAGTGATTCTGGTAAATTGACAGATCAAATCGTGCTATTACATTCTTTCTTGCTTAGAATATTAAGTTCATTCGGAACTCCATACCTACAAATTCTGAACCAATACTTGCGAAAAGAAAACAAAAGAATGAAGCTCCGAAATAGAAATGGGAGTATAAATCGCAGCAAATAGGAAAGTGCATTAACTGTGGATAACATTGATTATAGGAGACAGAAGCAGGGACATCAAAATATAAGAGAAAATATAAAGCCCCATAACAACACGGAGATTACAAACCATGGATATTAATACGAATAGCAATATAAAGACACGGTATAATTAAGAATAGTATCACCCCCAAGGTAATAGTAGAAGTAAACAGATTCTTCTGGTGAAAGATTGAAAAGAAGGATGACAGAAATGATAATTAGAAAAATATCAAGGATTAGAACCGGATTAAGCATTTTCACAATCTTGTGGATGTATGAACTAAGAAAGAAAGTATAGGAATGGTGAGAATAATGGAACGGAAGAGCTTAATTTATAATGGAAATATCAGACAGAGTAATCGAGGCAGATCATCGTATTTAATTATAGAGATCTTAATTTCCTTACTCACCGAAGAATCAAATCTTTTATATTTCGAAGATTTTCTTTAAATCCCTTGAATTGCGGAATTCAACCCTGACTCTGTCAAAAGTTAAGATGAATCTTTACTTTCCTATTTCACTCTTTGGTGATAGCATCATTCGTACTCTTTGAATAATCGAATTATTTTTATTCATATTACTCAATGATGATAAAACTCAAGTTATCAACTCATATTCATCATGAAAACATTTTTTTTATTGTAGCCATGACCACCTCACTCAAATTTCGGGACGAAATTTCTTTAACGGGTAGGTACTGTGATGACCCGGGAATTTTCGACCAAATTTTAAACTTAATCCTTATTGATTTCGACACGTTAAGCAAAGTCTGTAATATTGAATCTCGAAATTTTTTTAAACTATCTTATGAAATCATTTGACCTTCTACCATTTCCAACAATTCACGAACAACTCTTTGTAAATAGATATTTATATATTTAAATAAATATATATAACTTGAAATATAATTTATGATGTAACTGCTAGAAATTAATTATGTAAAAATAATAATTATTATTTAAAACATATTTATATACAAATAATGTATATTAAAAATAAATTTTAAATAATTGTAATACTCGTTGATGTTCCGATTGATATTAAGCGAGTTAAATTCGAACTTATATGATTTTAAAATAAATGGTGATTCGAAATTGAGTTCTATAAATTTTAGGCTTACTAAAAATGTATTTAAGATTTAGTTATTAAATTTTACCACTTTTTATATTTTACCCAAAAATGAGAGGGACAGTTGATGTAATTTTTATTTAATAAATTAATGATCGAATTTTATACCAAAATGACTGAAATAAATAAAGTTAATTACTGTAAAAATTTAGGATCTTTCTGAACACTTTTATCTGCCACTGATTTTACAACGGGGTACGAATTACTATTCTTAATAAAACTGTCGGTAGTATACCACCAACAAAAATTCACGAGATTTAAATTATAGTACTGTTTCTTTCTTTATCATTCCACTCGTTTTTCTTTGTCCTCCACTTGAGTGTTAATTATTAAAATTATATTATTATTAAATTGTTAGATTAAAGTTTACGAATATGGAGGTTTATATATTTACACTTGAACCTTTAATCTCCATCCATATTTCATCATATGATCTAACACCATCACCTTAAAACAAACCACCATGATATCTATCTCATTCTCTTCCTACATCTCTCTCGTCCAAGAAACACTTGTTGTTGCTCGTTCTACTATTTCTAGTCGAAGACCAAACCCATCGAAGATCAAACACCAACACAAACCCATCATTATCATCACCAAATGCTATGGTTCTCGCCATTGTTGCTCACATCAAAACTCACGTATTTTTCTTCTTCTTTAATTGTATTACATACTCTATATAATGCATCACTCTTCACCATGATTCCTATCTGTTAATTACTGAATTCATATAATTATATTTGATACCCTCGTTACCACCTGCTACAGTTATTTCCTAGTTGCACAACTGCTCATTTTTAATTGCAACTCAAACATTACATAACCCATTATTGAACACCATCAAACATTATTAAAACCCCATCACTTTTGGCCACTACAACCCACCACCTTACCACTTAAAACTCTCACCTTAGTCGACACTCTCACCCACTATGATAGACAACCATCACCACAAAAATCCATAAACAAACCATTGTTACACTTATATATTCCTTCTGTTTTCTGTTTCAACTAAAGAAACTACGACTGCAGCTGCGATTCTATGTTACATAATAAATTTTTTTTTTAACGAGGAGGAGCATAATCATACAAGAAAGGATGTTGAAAGTGTCGGTACTAATACAGGAAAAAGAAATGGAATATTAGCATAAAGCACTTTATTGATTACATATGGGAACAAACACTAGATTATGGCCGACCCACTTGTGCAACTTGGCGAGTGAAAACAATTTTTTTTTATGATGATTAAGATATAAATCGTTGAGGTTGGGGACTGACTTGTTACCAACTGTTTTTACAGCAACAAATATATATATATATATATATATATATATATATATATATATATATATATATATATATATATATATATATATTTTAAAACCGTGAATAAACCATTCCGTATTATTGAATGAGACAATTGGGTCATTTAATCTCTTTTGGATCGGACACATGTTGGGCCGGTTATTTACCTGTTATGATTATGGATATTGACGGTTGGAATAATAAATAAATTGATGATGATGTATGATGATGATCATAGTATGACGATGATGATTGTATTGAAGGAGGGATAGATTAAGATAATTAAGATAATGATGGTTTGATTATGATATGTTAATGATGATTTTGATAATGATATCGAATGATGTTGTTGATAGTAAGATGATGTTTACTTGATGATGCCCGTAGGATGATGATGGTTCAATGATAATGATAATGATGATGTTGTTATGTTAATTAGTTGATGATGTAGAAGAAGATAAGGGAAACAAATAATATTGGGTTAAATTAAATGACTGAATAAACATATTCAGAAAAGCGAGGTATTGTAGATGGTTAGGGGTGTTTATATGTAACCGAGAGGTCTCGGGTTCGATTCTAGGCCTGGACGTTTATTTTTTTTGCTTCTTCTAAGGTAGCCTTACTATCTTTTATCTTTTATTATTATTATTATTATTATTATTATTATTATTATTATTATTATTATTATTATTATTATTATTATTATTATTATTATTATTATTATTATTATTATTACTACTAAAATTATAATTATTATCATTATTATTGTTATGATTTTTGTTACTATTATTGTTATTAGTATTATTGTTATTATGTAAAATTGATTATTATTATTATTATTATTATTTTTTTGTTATTACTACTATTATTAGTTATTGCTATTTTTTTTTTACAAAGTATTATTTATATTATCATGAGTAGTAGTATTATGTAATTACTAAAATTATTGTCTTAATTATTATTAATAGTAAAATTAATATTTTTATAGTTATTATCATTAATAACCTTATTACTGTCACTAATAGAATTATTAACTTTATTACCTTTATTAGAAATATTAAGTATTATAATCATTTTTTACCACTATTAATGTTATTTTGGTATCATTACAAAAACTACTATTAATATACAAATGATATATTTAATACATATAACATAACAAAAATTAATATTTTTATATACAATATGAACATATGAAACAAATATATATTATTAATATAAAAAGGATATAATTAATAAAATTATATGTTTCGATTATAATTATGAATATTAATAAATATACAAATGATATAGGTTCGTGAATCCAAGGCCAACCATGCATTGTTCAATATTGTCATATGTATTTTTACTATAAAATACATTAGGTGAGTTTCATTTCCCTTTTTACTCATTACATTTTTTGGGCTGAGAATACATGCGCAATTTTTATAAATATTTTACGAAATAGACACAAGTATTTAAAACTACATTATATGGTTGAATTATCGAAATCGAATATGCCCCTTTTTATTAAGTTTGGTAATCTAAGAATTAGGGAACAGACACCCTAATTGACGCGAATCCTAAAGATAGATCTATCGGGCCCAACGAGCCCCATCCAAAGTACCGGATGCTTTAGTACTTCGAAATTTATATCATGTCCAAAGGAGGATCCCGAAATGATGGGGATATTCTTATATGCATATTGTGAATGTTGGTTACCGGGTGTTCAATCCATATGAATGATATTTTTGTCTCTATGCATGGGACGTATGTTTATGAGAAATGGAAATATGAAATCTTGTGGTCTATTAAAATTATGAAATGATTATTTATGTTAAACTAATGAACTTACCAACCTTTTGGTTGACACTTTAAAGCATGTTTATTCTCAGGTATGAAAGAAATCTTCCGCTGTGCATTAGCTCATATTAGAGACATTACTTGGAGTCATTCATGGCATATTTCAAAAGACGTTGCATTCGAGTCGTTGAGTTCATCAAGATTATTATTAAGTCAATTATAGTTAGATGTATTATGAAATGGTATGCATGCCGTCAACTTTCGATGTAATGAAAGATTGTCTTTTCAAAAACGAATGCAATGTTTGTAAATGTATCATATAGAGGTCAAGTACCTCGCGATGTAACCAAATGTAATGTATTCGTCCAGATAGATTAGGATGGGTCCTTTCAGTTAGTATCAGAGCGGTGGTCTTAGCGAATCAGGTCTTGCATTAGTGTGTCTAGCTGCTAGTTGTTAGGATGCATTAGTGAGTCTGGACTTCGACCGTGTCTGCATGTCAAAAGTTTTGCTTATCATTTCGTGTCGGAAATCATCTGCTTATCATCCTTAGAAAAATTACCTGCTTATCATTCTTAGTCTAGATACATCTTACTGCAATGATTGCATGAATAGTGTATAGACAAAATTCGTATCTTAACGTATCTGCTAAATCATATCTTAGCATATCTGTTACTGTAGACTTTGCCTGACAGCTTCCGGATATTCCTCTGTAACTTACGAGATTTTAGTATTATATATGCATATGTAAATTATGTATTGCAGGGTACTAATCTACATCCTATAATCTATTTCTTATCGAAAATCCTTCATCTGATCGTACGAGATGAATCCCTCAACCAGTTCGAATTCCTCGGATTCCGACAGCCATTTCGATATGGAGTTTCAACTATCAGCATCACCAGAATGAATCAACCAATCAGTCATCCCCAATTCATATGATGAGTTCGTAGTCGACTTCATCAATAGAGACGCGAAGAAGGCGATCCCTTCCACCAATCGAATTTACCTCTTGACGATGAACCTGAAACACTTACCGGCGAACCAGTTCGAAACACCATTTTCACCCTCATTTCCCGAATATCTCAACACGATTATATTCTATTCACAATTCTAAACCTTATTCATCCGCTCGTTCTGACCGACAATCATCCTGGAGTAATACAAAAAGTCAACGAACTTCGTGCACGAGTAATCAATTTGGAGAATATGGTGCAAAACGTACTAGCTTCTGCAACATCACCGGCATCAACAGTACCACCAACAACATAAGTTTCAACACCACATGCCCCAATATCTCATTCTGTACCTCGAATATAATCATCGTTCTACGAATCGTTCTACATAAACTATCTTCGTCCTTCATAGCAATTATGTAATCTTTAATGTTTTAGAGATTATGTACTCTAGTTTTAGCCGTAAATCTGATGAGTTTAATATCACATTGACTCATTAAATCCATGATTACGTCTGAAGAAAATATATATGTATATATGTTTTCATAAAGATTGTAATTAAAAATTCTTTTGTACAAACTGTTAATGGTGAAAATATTTTAACGGGTAGGTAATATCCGAGGAATATTTAGATTTCATATTAATAAGTTATATTGTACATTCTTCGAATCTGATTCAACAGTCATTTACTATCCTATTTACAACCACCGATATACGTATCCGTTCACCGCAGAATAACCATTTTCATTCAATTTCATATTTAGATTTTGATCTATCAGAATCCATCAATTGGCATAATGAAGAAAACATTGGACAAAAAAATAAAATTTGTTAGAAACAAACGAATTAACTATGAGAAATTCTATTAAAAATCCTAGCTAACTGTTCCTAGCTAACTGTTAATTCCGTATTACATTTTAATTATCGCAATTTAATTATCGCAATTTTAATTCTCGCAATTTTATTTATCGTCATTTAATTTCTGCTATTTACTTTACGCACTTTATTTATCGTCATTTAATTTCTATTATTTATGTTACACACTTTAAATATCGGGACACGTATACAAGGTTTTGACATATCATATCGACGCATTTATATATATTATTTGGAATAACTATAGACACTCTATATGCAGTAATGATCGAGTTCTCTATACAGGGTTGAAGTTAATTCTGTAATAATATATATAATTTGAGTTGTGATCGAGTCTGAGACATGTACACGGGTCACGATCCGTATTAATTAATTCGAATATTATATATTAAACTATATATAAATTATTGGACTGTTAACTGTGGACTATCAACATTGGACAATTAAAATAAATTAAAATATTAATTATGACATATGAAACTAAACAATTCTTCAAGTTTGCCACTTGATTTCATCTTAACCTCATTTGTATCTTAACAATTACAATCTGCGTTCAAACCTTTCACGAATCTTGGGAACACCTAAATCGAGAGGATGAACCAACCGCATTTCATCTACGGAAAGAAAGATTTATGAATATAGTTACATACCTGAAAAATTCTCGGAAACTGAGTAAACATTTAACACATAGCTGTGTTAATCCCTTTAGTGTTATTATTACCCAACATAACATTGCAATCCCTTTCCAAATTAGCAAATTTTGTCACAGCTCCAACAAGTCAACTTCGACTTTTCACTCAGATTAGCTTATTATAACCCTAATATATAAGTTACCTTTCGTCATCGACATCGGAAAACCGTTTATATCTCACTACATTAGCAGTAAACTTACCAGCAGCATCATTGATCTTTGACTTTATGAAAAGTTATTATATTCATTGAAATCCTATTATCTACTCATCGGCATCTGATAAAGAGAATTGCCGTACCAAACACCGAGAATCAGCAATCAATATTTTAAAATCTCGCAGCATGTCTACATCAACAGTTATATGTAAACATATAACATTTATCTCTTAGAATTATGACCTTCCATTCTAAAATTCTGAAAAGCACCCAGTCTACAAATCAATACCACAAATTCTAAAAAAGTTGAATACAGCGGCAAAAACTGTACACGACCTTAACCGTTGAAAGTTTGATGATAAAGAATGGAATATTGGAAACATTCAATAGAAAATTTAGTACCGAAAAGCGGGTTATGCGAAACTATGAAGGAAGCCGTGGACAAATCACAAAGAATAAGTTTGACTTCAAAGAATCCAAATGATTCAATGCCTACTAAAGTCTTTAGCGAATATCTTGCTCTTTACTCTAAACCCTTGCGGATAATAGTTTCTATCATCCTCTGATCTTAGATATTCCGAGATATTATAGTATCTTTCATTATAAATATCCTCAATATTTCTGAATATATTTTCATAACTAATATTATCTGAAATCATTAATCTCTTCGTGCTATCAGTATTACATCATAAAGAAACTGTCAGTTTCTATATTCTGTAAACTTTCGAGCTTAAAATATGAATGTTATTGAAGTAATGTTGGGAACTGATGCATGAGTTAGTATAATATAATGACACTTGATCAACGTGATTATATTACAGTAAGTAATGCTGAGTTTCTAATGGAACGTGATGACTCACAGATCATATCGTCATCACGTGCCATGTTACATAACTCTTTCATTCAAATTAACTTCTGAACATATCAAGAAAATATATTCTTGATAGTTCTATTCTCAGTGATTCTGGTAAATTGACAGATCAAATCGTGCTATTACGTTCTTTCTTGCTTAGAATATTAAGTTCATTCGGAACTCCATACCTACAAATTCTGAACCAATACTTGCGAAAAGAAAACAAAAGAATGAAGCTCCGAAATAGAAATGGGAGTATAAATCGCAGCAAATAGGAGAGAGAATTAACGGTGGATAACAATGATTATAGGAGACAGAAGCAGGGACATCAAAATATAAGAGAAAATATAAAGCCTCATAACAACACGGAGATTACAAACCATGGATATTAATACAAATAGCAATATAAAGACATGGTATAATTAAGAATAGTATCACCCCAAGGTAATAGTAGAAGTAAACAGATTCTTCTGGTGGAAGATTGAAAAGAAGGATGACAGAAATGATAATTAGAAAAATATCAAGGATTAGAACCGGATTAAGCATTTTCACAATCTTTTAAATGTATGAACTAAGAAAGAAAGTATAGGAATGGTGAGAATAATGGAACGGAAGAGCTTAATTTATAATGGAAATATCAGACAGAGTAATCGAGGCAGATCACCGTATTTAATTATAGAGATCTTAATTTCCTTACTCGCCGAAGAATCAAATCTTTTAGATTTCGAAGATTTTCTTTAAATCCCTTGAATTGCGGAATTCAACCCTAACTCTGTCAAAAGTTAAGATGAATCTTTACTTTCCTATTTCACTCTTTGGTGATAGCTTCATTCGTACTCTTCGAATAATCGAATTATTTTTATCCATATTACTCAATGATGATAAAACTCAAGTTATCAACTCATATTCGTCATGAAAACATTTTTTTTATTGTAGCCATGACCACCTCACTCAAATTTCGGGACGAAATTTCTTTAACGGGTAGGTACTGTGATGACCCGGGAATTTCTGACCAAATTTTAAACTTAATCCTTATTGATTTCGACACGTTAAGCAAAGTCTGTAATATTGAATCTCGAAAATTTTTTGAACTATCTTATGAAATCATTTGACCTTCGACCATTCCCAACGATTCACGAACAACTCTTTGTAAATAGATATTTATATATTTAAATAAATATATATAACTTGAAATATAATTTATGATGTAACTGCTAGAAATTAATTATGTAAAAATAATAATTATTATTTAAAACATATTTATATACAAATAATGTATATTAAAAATAAATATTAAATAATTGTAATACTCGTTGATGTTCTGATTGATATTAAGCGAGTTAAATTCGAACTTATATGATTTTAAAATAAATGGTGATTCGAAATTGAGTTCTATAAATTTTAGGCTTACTAAAAATGCATTTAAGATTTAGTTATTAAATTTTACCACTTTTTATATTTTACCCAAAAATGAGAGGGACGGTTGATGTAATTTTTATTTAATAAATTAATGATCGAATTTTATAGCAAAATGACTGAAATAAATAAAGTTAATTACTGTAAAAATTTGGGATCTTTCTGAACACTTTTATCCGCCACTGATTTTACAACGGGGTACGAATTACTATTCTTAATAAAACTGTTGGTAGTATACCACCAACAAAAATTCACGAGATTTAAATTATAGTACTGTTTCTTTCTTTATCATTCCACTCATTTTTCTTTGTCCTCCACTTGAGTGTTAATTATTAAAATTATATTATTATTAAATTGTTAGATTAAAGTTTACGAATATGGAGGTTTATATATTTACACTTGAACCTTCAATCTCCATCCATATTTCATCATATGATCTAACACCATCACCTTAAAACAAACCACCATGATATCTATCTCATTCTCTTCCTACATCTCTCTCTTCCAAGAAACACTTGTTGTTGCTCGTTCCACTATTTCTAGTCGAAGACCAAACCCATCGAAGATCAAACACCAACACAAACCCATCATTATCATCACCAAACGCTATGGTTCTCGCCATTGTTGCTCACATCAAAACTCGCGTATTTTTCTTCTTCTTTATTTGTATTACATACTCTATATAATGTATCACTCTTCACCACGATTCCTATCTGTTAATTACCGAATTCATATAATTATATTTGATACCCTCGTTACCACCTGCTACAGTTATTTCCTAGTTGCACAACTGCTCATTTTTAATTGCAACTCAAACATTACATAACCCATTATTGAACACCATCAAACATTATTAAAACCACCGTGAAACATCCACAAACCCCATCACTTTTGGCCACTACAACCCACCACCTTACCACTTAAAACTCTCACCTTAGTCGACACTCTCACCCACTATGATAGACAACCATCACCACAAAAATCCATAAACAAACCATTGTTACACTTATATATTCCTTCTGTTTTCTGTTTCAACTAAAGAAACTACGACTGCAGCTGCGATTCTATGTTACATAATAATTTTTTTTTTTTTTACGAGGAGGAGCATAATCATACAAGAAAGGATGTTGAAAGTGTCGGTACTAATACAGGAAAAAGAAATGGAATATTAGCATAAAGTACTTTATTGATTACATATGGGAACAAACACTAGATTATGGCCGACCCACTTGTGCAACTTGGCGAGTGAAAACATTTTTTTTTTATGATGATTAAGATATAAATCGTTGAGGTTGGGGACTGACTTGTTACCAACTGTTTTTACAGCAACAAATATATATATATATATATATATATATATATATATATATATATATATATATATATATATATATATATATATATATATATATATATATATATATATATATATAATTTTTTTTTTAAAACCGTGAATAAACCATTCCGTATTATTGAATGAGACAATTGGGTCATTTAATCTCTTTTGGATCGGACACATGTTGGGCCGGTTATTTACCTGTTATGATTATGGATATTGACGGTTGGAATAATAAATAAATTGATGATGATGTATGATGATGATCATAGTATGACGATGATGATTGTATTGAAGGAGGGATAGATTAAGATAATTAAGATAATGATGGTTTGATTATGATATGTTAATGATGATTTTGATAATGATATCGAATGATGTTGTTGATAGTAAGATGATGTTTACTTGATGATGCCCGTAGAATGATGATGGTTGAATGATAATGATAATGATGATGTTGTTATGTTAATTAGTTGATGATGTAGAAGAAGATAAGGGAAACAGATAATATTGGGTTAAATTAAATGACTGAATAAACATATTCAGAAAAGCGAGGTATTGTAGATGGTTAGGGGTGTTTATATGTAATCGAGAGGTCTCGGGTTCGATTCTAGGCCTGGACGTTTATTTTTTTTGCTTCTTCTAAGGTAGCCTTACTATCTTTTATCTTTTATTATTATTATTATTATTATTATTATTATTATTATTATTATTATTATTATTATTATTATTATTATTATTATTATTATTATTATTACTACTACTACTACTACTAAAATTATAATTATTATCATTATTATTGTTATGATTTTTGTTACTATTATTGTTATTAGTATTATTGTTATTATGTAAAATTGATTATTATTATTATTATTATTATTATTATTATTATTATTATTATTATTTTTATTATTGTTATTGCTACTATTATTAGTTATTGCTATTTTTTTTTTACAAAGTATTATTTATATTATCATGAGTAGTAGTATTATGTAATTACTAAAATCATTGTCTTAATTATTATTAATAGTAAAATTAATATTTTTATAGTTATTATCATTAATAACCTTATTACTGTCACTAATAGAATTATTAACTTTATTACCTTTATTAGAAATATTAAGTATTATAATCATTTTTTACCACTATTAATGTTATTTTGGTATCATTACAAAAACTACTATTAATATACAAATGATATATTTAATACATATAACATAACAAAAATTAATATTTTTATATACAATATGAACATATGAAAAAAATATATATTATTAATATAAAAAGGATATAATTAATAAAATTATATGTTTCCATTATAATTATGAATATTAATAAATATACAAATGATATAGGTTCGTGAATCCAAGGCCAACCATGCATTGTTCAATATTGTCATATGTATTTTTACTACAAAATACATTAGGTGAGTTTCATTTCCCTTTTTACTCATTACATTTTTTGGGCTGAGAATAATGCGCAATTTTTATAAATGTTTTACGAAATAGACACAAGTAATCGAAACTACATTATATGGTTGAATTATCGAAATCGAATATGCCCGTTTTTATTAAGTCTGGTAATCTAAGAATTAGGGAACAGACACCCTAATTGACGCGAATCCTAAAGATAGATCTATCGGGCCCAACGAGCCCCATCCAAAGTACCGGATGCTTTAGTACTTCGAAATTTATATCATGTCCAAAGGAGGATCCCGGAATGATGGGGATATTCTTATATGCATATTGTGAATGTCGGTTACCGGGTGTTCAATCCATATGAATGATATTTTTGTCTCTATGCATGGGATGCATATTTATGAGAAATGGAAATATGAAATCTTGTGGTCTATTAAAATTATGAAATGATTATTTATGTTAAACTAATGAACTCACCAACCTTTTGGTTGACACTTTAAAGCATGTTTATTCTCAGGTATGAAAGAAATCTTCGTTGTGCATTAGCTCATATTAGAGACATTACTTGGAGTCATTCATGGCATATTTCAAAAGACGTTGCATTCGAGTCGTTGAGTTCATCAAGATTATTATTAAGTCAATTATAGTTAGATGTATTATGAAATGGTATGCATGCCGTCAACTTTCGATGTAATGAAAGATTGTCTTTTCAAAAACGAATGCAATGTTTGTTAATGTATCATATAGAGGTCAAGTACCTCGCGATGTAACCACATGTAATGTATTCGTCCAGATGGATTAGGACGGGTCCTAACCAGTAATCACTAACACAAGTGAGAATGGTCCTAATACGCCAATTAAACCCGAACACAAGTGTTAAACACTCGTCTTGCCTGAATTGACACCAAACCCTAATTTGGACCCATTTTAAAATTAGTCAACCAAATACTCCTAAAAGGGTTCCAACACTTCCATAATCACTAAACCTAGTGATTAAACCCAATATCAAAGCCTAAACATGCCCAAAACCCGCCAAGTGACAAGAATAACTAGTCACCATAAACCCACTTCATCATCTAAAAGGGTTTTACAACTAAACAAGCTCAAACCCTAACTCAAATATCAAATCTAACAATTGAAATTCGGAGTTTGAACTTACCAATACTACCACAATGTAGCTAGGAGGATGAACAACTTTAAAACCCGAGCCTTGGTGAGAATCCGACTCCTTCTTCTCCAAATCAAGCTTTCTCTCTCTAAACCCTTCCTCTCTCTCTAGTTACAAGTGTGTGAGTGAAAAGAGGTGAAATGAGGATAAGATAGCCCATAGATCAGTTTTGTGGCTCATAAATCGACCCTCAAGTGAATATACCAAAATACCCCTTAATAACTCAATTTATCACAGCTGGCCCGTCAGTTCTGTTGGACGACGTCCCAAAACTTGGACGGCGTCCAACCCTTCATTGCTGGACGGCGTCCTCCAATCTGGACGGCGTCCCAATTAACTAAGAAGGACTGAAACAGAAACAGGGTCTGTGACGACCCGGAAATTTCTGACCAAATTTAAACTTAATCTTTATATGTTTCCGACACGATAAGCAAAGTCTGTAATATTGAGTCTTGAAAATTTTGGAACTGTTTACATTGATGCATTTGATTTTTGACCATTCTCGACGATTCACGAACAATTTAATTGTAAGTAAATATATATACATATATATAACTGCAAGTATATGTGATAATTAAAAATACTAGAATAGGATTTAAACTTTTGAATTAAAAAGGTAAGATAAGTTATAAAATAATCATGTTGTAATTTAAAAAGAAGTTATATATAAATATATTTGATTTTTATGTATATAATTATATGTGTATATCTAATAAAGTGAAATAATAAAATACAAATTAATCAGTAGAGTAAATATGTAATATAATATATAATATAATAAGATTATTATTAAATATATATAAATATATAAATTTTATTCATAGGTAATATTATATAACTAGTAATATATATGAACCTTATAAATATTAAATATTCAGTATATATATACGTATATTATATCATTATTAAATGTTACATAATTAATAAAATGTAATATTAAAATCAGTTACAAGATAAAACATAGTTGTTATACTAATATTATTATTATTATTATCATTATTATATTCAATATTAATATTAGCATTAGCATTAATTATTAAATTATTATTTTCAAAATACTAGATTTGATACATGAAAGTTGTTATATTATTATTATTACTAATAATGTTTTTCTTTTCTTTCTTTCATTATTAATATTATCTTATTAATTTTTATTACCAATATCATTAAAACCAATATTTTTATTTTTGAAAATAATACAAGTTATTGATTGTATCATTAATATATAATTATTATCATTTTCACTAATGTTATTTTTATTATGACTTATTATCAATAGTAATACTACTTTTATTATTATAAATAATATTATTATTATTATTTGTATTTAGATTATTATTAATATAAATATAATTATTAATTATTAATAATAGATATATATATATAAACCATTCTTACAATCCTTGGATTCAATTCTGTTTCCCATAACTATCAAACTATTATAAATTCTTGTTTCCATCTGTTAATTGGTACGTACGATTATCAATTTGTTCCATTATCAAACAAATTCTATAAGCTTTAATAATCAGACTTTATTTATTTTATTCCTATCTGTTCTTTTCAAATGAGTCCTATCTCCAAGTTGTTAAACGTCGAATTCAAACCACAGTATAACAATCTTGATCATTTATAGCTACCATATAATATACTCAAACACTTTATATAAAGTCTTCCTCTACACAGCAAGAATTAAGAACAGAAATTCATAAAAAAAAAGAAACCGTCGATGTCTCTGTCTTTCACCTTTATAGCCAAATTTCAATTTTTAATCCAATTTCAAAAATGAAAATTGCAGTCATGTTAGAAATCCTATACTAAAACTATCTGGAAAGATTTAATGTACAATTTTCTATATTGAATTCTAATTTCGAAGTCAAAATCTTTGAAATAAAAAAGTCAAACCTTTGTTCTTTGATCGAATTCGAATTCTAATTGTTATTTTTGATTCAATTGATGATTGGAATAGTTTCCATGATTGATTTGAAATATATTTCGTGTTTTAATCCAAGTCTATTACGTTCTTAAAATTGAAATCATAAATTTTTTTTTGTTCTAAATAGTGACGGACTGCTTATTTTCAGTTAGTTCGTTTCGAGTAGATGATTTTCCGTTTAGACCTCGTCTTAATCCGAGTTACGGTTTAGGATCTATGGCCTTCTGAAAATCAATACTCCTTTGTAACGTTGTGCTGAAAATTCGGATCTACTCGCACTTAAACTGTCGCCACGGTCCAACGAAGACGAGTAAGGTTCTGAAAATTGGTCAGCGGTTAGGGGACTCATATACGGAGCCATAGCCACTGACTATGCATCTTTTCGATTTACGTAGAGGTCGTAGAAGCTGACCGAAGTCAGCCTATTGTTTCGATCTCTATACTTGTCGAACTTACTTAGCTTTTATGATGATGAACGATGATGATAATGACACTTAAACTTATTTTATGCACTATTAGAATTTATAAAGACAACCTACTGACCTAGTAACCCTTGATTTAGGTTGACGACCTTTCGGACCGACTTACTACTTGCGTACTTTCATTACCGACTTTACCGCTTTTATCACTGTGAGTTATAGCATCCCTTTTTACTTTAATTATTTTGGGACTGAGAATACATGCGCTTATTACGTTTTACATACTAGGCACGAGTACTTAAACTTTATATGTGTGTGGGTTATACAACGGCATAACATTCCCCTCAGCACGGTAACGTTTAGTCATTGGTTTTTGAACCGGTGAACGCGAATCTTAGATATGGATCCATAGGGTTTGACATCCCCACTCGGGCTAGTCGCGCTAGCATTTAACGGGTGTTTAATACTTCGTGAACGTACGCACTCGCCAAGTGTACTTTCAGGGGGTTATAAACGTTAAGTCTAGTTACCGGGTGCCCACGGTTATACATATACTTTTCATACTGTTTTGTTACACTGAAATCTCGTGGCCTACCTTACGTTACTGTTACAACTTAAACTATAGCTCACCAACATTCGTGTTGACTTTTAAGCGTATATTTCTCAGGTGCCTAGAGGTTTCTTGCTTCCGCTGTTAGATTTGCTGTCATTGAATTGCTGTTAAGGACCTGCTGTATTAGTTATCCGCTGCATTACTAGAGATGTCTCATTCATGGAACTTTTCTTTTACATTAGTAGTTTATGTTAATTTCAAACAATGGCTTTGTAACGACCTTAGGGTCAAATACTTATGTTTATGCTCCTATTCATAGGATGCACGTTATCTCTTGTAAAATGCTGTCTTTTTATGAATGCAAACTGGTTTTCAAACAGCATATAGTGTTTGACCGTGTGAAGATCCTGTTGTTGACGAATCGTACACGATGGTTTTGTATGGGGCGTCACATTTGGTATCAGAGCATTGGTTGTAGGGAATTAGGTTGCATTAGTGAGTCTAGACCGAAACTAAGTAGGATTCACTAATAGGACTAATCTACAACTTGCTAGTTTACTTGTTTCTGCGAAACTTACTACATGCTTTTGTCTACATTTTCAGCTGTATGATCTTACTGCATGCTATTGCTTATCTTCACTGCCATGCGAACTTGTTGTATGCTTATTTCCGCTATTGCATGATTACTATCTGCTTTCACATGTTATTTCTGTTTTGTACTGTTATTATTACTGCCATGCTAGGTTGCTGTAGTGCCTAATACGTACTTGCTTTATGACTTACTGACATGGAAAAGTTATTTTTCCCTGTTCAGATGTCGGATATTCCACATGTCCTCATTTTGGGCAGCGATTCAGACTCTTCAGCCACTTCACCTGCCACTGTTGCCGATCCTTTGATCCCGTCGGCGACACCCACCAGTGACCCAGGAGCTTCATCCTCCGGAACCAGCAGCCATACGCCTGCCCCAGTGGTTACCTCAGACGGAGCCCAGGATCCCCCGGAGATTCCAGCTCTACTTGCCCCAGGACCCTCAGAGCCACAGCCCCGCTCCAGTGGTGTTGTGATTCCCGGGGGAATACGGGGACGTTCCGTTCCGTAATGAGCATAACCATTGGTGCCGACGCCTTCCTGATGGACGTGTCATACCGATCCCACCTTTCAGATACCGGATCATGACTACCGGTCGCCGAGCGCCGCCACCTCCAGCTGTTTTCGACGATTCATCATCCGATGACTCATCCACAGACGACTCTAGTGACGATGACTCCGACGAGGAGGACCCTGATGATGCACCTGTACAGCCACCCTCCACCCCGCCGAAGAAGCGGTACCGTTTCGACGGCACCGTTATTCCGGGGATCAACGGAGGTCGAGCGTTCACTGACACACATGGTCAGCGTCGTAGGGTTACCGCCCGTAAGCGAGTTGTGCCTTACCCTGCTGATCCTTTCGTGCGTAAACCTTACCGCTATGCAGCATCTGCTTCTAGTGCTGGACCATCTGCACCACCGGCACCACCTGCACCAGCAGCACCGCCTGCTCTGCCAGCCCCTCCCTCTGTCAAGGAACTGACGAGGGAAGTGGAGATCCTCTGTGCTCGGGTAACTGAGCTCGAGGACCAGATGTCCCACGTAATGGACATCCTTTACCCACCGTCACCATAGGGCTTTGTAGTAGATTTCATCATGTAATCTCGTTTGTAGTTCATGTTTTACTTATGTATTGTACAAACCTATGCGGATGTATGCAACTCTTTATTAATGAATGGAACTTTGTATTGTTTAATTCTTGCACAGTGTTCTATTTACATTACTGTATGTTGGTTTTGCAGTATTTGTACCTGGTTGCGATACTTAATTGGCATGTGTTGTGTTGTTCCCCTGTTTACCACATACTGTATGATTATATATTAAATGTTGGATTTTGACTTAAGTCAAAATTTCTGTTTAGAAGAGCAATGGCAAACGGAAGAGCAGCGCCCACAGCAGCACAAATTGTGGAAATGATTGCGGAACAAGTAGCCGCAGCCATGGAAAATGCTATTCCCCCAGCCCCACCGGTTAACCAGAACGTCCAGAACGGTTGCACTTACAAAGAGTTTCAAAGCTGCAAGCCCCACAACTTTAGTGGCACTGAGGGGCCAGTTGGTTTGACTAGGTGGTTTTAGAAATTAGAAGCTGTGTTCCGCGTCAGCAACTACTCAGAGGCGAACAAAACCAAGTATGCCTCATGTACGCTGTCAGACGACGCCCTAAACTGGTGGAACACATTGGCTCAAGCTAAGGGTATTGATGAGGCTTATGCCATTCCGTGGGAAGAATTCAAGGGGGCCATGATCGAAGAGTACTGCCCAGGACAGAGATACAAAAGATGGAGGCTGAGTTCTGGGAGTTAAAGGTTGTGGGCAACGATCTTGATAGTTACAACCGTAGGTATCTGGAATTAGAGCTGATGTGTCCCACGATGGTCACCCCAGAATTTAAGAGAATGGAGCGATACTTATGGGGACTTCCCAAGTCCATTCAAGGAAATGTCACCTCTTCTAATCCACCCAACGTCCCGGCAGCTATGCGCATGGCGCATACCCTTATGAACCAAATTATCAGCAAAGAACCGGAGAAGGGTAAATCCAAATCGGGAGCCAGTGGTGAGAAGCGTAAGTGGGACTACAACAACAAGGGGAGAACCTATGATCAAACCCCCGCTAAGAGGCATAACGACTGAAGGAACCCCAACCCAACCCCTAGCTCGAACCCCAACTACAAGGGTAGTCTACCACAGTGCAAGAGGTGCTACAAGCACCATACCGGATATTGTAATGCGGTCTGTGAAAAGTGCAACAGGATCGGGCACGTTGGCAAGAACTGCAAGATTCCCCTCCCAGCTGTGAGGACAAACCTAAACGGACCAAGGAAATGCTATGAGTGTGGACAGCAGGGCCACCTTAGGAATGAGTGTCCCAACAAGCGAAAGGACGGAGGACCACCGCGTGGAAGAGCTTTCAATGTGAACGCAAGGGATGCCCGTGAGAACCCCGACTTGGTTACAGGTATATTCACTATCAACAATCTATTAGCCTCTGTCCTATTTGATACTGGTGCCGATAGAAGCTATGTCTGTAGAAACTTTTGCTCTAAGATAGATTGGTCATTAGTGCCTTTAGAGGAGAATATGCTAGTTGAGGTAGCCAATGGGAAACTTGAGAAAGTTAACCAAATTGACCGAGGAGCTATTATTAACATAGCTGGCGTGGATTTCAAAATTGACCTGATACCCATCAAAGTGGGAAGCTTTGACGTAATTGTCAGCATGGACTGGTTGACTAAAGTAAGGGCCGATATTATCTGTGGATATAAAGCTCTTCGTATACCACAAGGAGACGGTGAGCCATTGACTATTTACGGAGAGAGATGTAACTTGAAGCTGAACCTCATTAGTTGTATGAAAGCGTAGAAGATCATGAAGAAAGGACGTCTTGCTGTTTTAGCACACGTGAAGGCTTTAGAAATAGAGGAGAAGAGTGTGATTGATGTGCGAACCGTGAATGAATTCCCCGACTTTTCGAAAGAACTGCCTGGATTATCGCCACCGAGAGCCGTGGAGTTCCAGATCGATCTAGTGCCGGGAGCTGCACCCGTAGCTCGCGCACCTTATCGACTAGCACCTTCCGAACTGTAAGAGTTGCAGAGTCAACTGCAGGAATTGCTCGACCGAGGGTTTATCCAACCAAGCTCGTTGCCTTGGGGCGCGCCCGTTTTATTCATGAAGAAGAAGGACAGATCCTTCCGCATGTGTATCGACTACCGCGAACTCAACAAATTGACGATCAAGAATCGATATCCTCTTCCCCGAATTGACGATCTTTTTGATCAGCTACAAGGATCGAGCGTGTACTCTAAGATCGATTTGCGATCCGGTTACCACCAGTTGAGGTTGAAAGAGAGTGATGTGATGAAGACTGCGTTTAGAACCCGCTATGGTCATTACGAGTTTCTCGTGATGCCGTTCGGATTAACCAACACACCAGCCGTGTTCATGGACCTCATGAATCGTGTCTGCAAGACTTATCTGGATAAATTCGTTATCATCTTCATAGATGATATCCTCATCTACTCCAAGAGCGAAGAAGAACATGAGCAACATCTTCGGTTAGTGTTTGAAATCTTGAGACGAGAGCAGCTTTATGCCAAATTCTCCAAGTGTGAATTTTAGCTGAAGGAAGTCCAATTTCTGGGTCATATTGTGAGTGATCAGGGTATCAAAGTTGACCCCGCCAAGATTGAAGCTATCAGAAAGTGGGAGACACCTACTACTTCGACTCACTTCCGCCAATTTCTAGGTCTTGCCGGTTACTACAGAAGGTTTATTGAAGGTTTTTCATTGATTGCGCGTCCTTTGACCGCACTGACTCACAAAGGAAAGAAGTTCGTTTGGGAAACCGAACAAGAAGCAGCATTTCAAACCCTGAAACAGAAGCTAACCACCGCACCTATCCTATCTCTTCCTGAAGGCAGTGACGACTTCGTTGTGTACTGCGATGCTTCGAAGAATGGTTTTGGCTGTGTATTGATGCAAAGAACGAAGGTCATTGATTATTCATCTCGTCAGCTGAAGATTCATGAGCGAAACTACACTACTCACGATCTCGAACTTGGAGGCGTTGTCTTCGCTTTGAAGTTGTGGAGACACTATCTTTATGGGACAAAGAGTACCATATTCACCGATCACAAAAGTCTCCAACACATCTTTGACCAGAAACACCTGAACATGAGACAACGACGATGGATTGAGAAGCTGAACGACTATAATTGTAAACTTCGTTACCATCCTGGTAAAGCCAATGTTGTAGCCGACGCTCTGAGTTGGTAGGAGAGGATGGTACCTCTTCGTGTTCGGGCTCTGAACATCACCATTCATTCGAACCTCCATAGCCAGATCCGAGTAGCCCAAGAAGAGGCTCTCAAGGAGGAGAACATATATCGTGAATACCTGAACATCCTGGTCTCTAAATTCGAGGTTAAGGAGTCTGGACTCCGATGTTATGCCGGAAGAATTTGGGTACCTCGTTATGGGGATTTACGAAGCCTTTTACTTAATGAAGCCCACAAGTCGAGATATTCGATTCATCCAGGAGCCGGAAAAATGTACCACGATCTTAAGGAATAGTATTGGTGTCCAAATCTTAAGAAGGATGTTGCAACTTATGTTGGGAGGTGTTTGACTTGCTCGAAGGTTAAGGCTGAGCATCAGAGGCCATCTGGATTACTCCAATAACCAGAAATCCCACAATGGAAATGGGAAGCAATTACGATGGTGTGAGACCCAAATATTTATTGTACATAATGTATTTAAGGTGTACTATGTGTGTATGGAGTGTGCACAGCATGTAGGTGTTGCTTGCTCGACCGTCGAAGGAAACTGGACGTTGTTTGAGGTACAAGGTGTGTACGTACCTTTTCAACCTCAAATAAAGTTTGTGTTGATGTTTCAAAGCCTTACCATTGGAAAGAAAATCTTATTACGTTTCCAACGATATTTGATTCATCGAAAACGGAGCTACGGTCAAAAAGTTATGGCCAAAACGAGTTTCTGAAATCTGACCTGCAGGGTGGAGCGGCGCCCCACCTTTTGGCGCGGAGCGCCGATTGGGCCTGATGCGTTTTTTCAGCATTTTAAGTGTCTAAATGAAGGGTATTATGGTCCTTTCACTTGTGGACGGATTTGTGGCCTTAATATCAGTTTTAGATCCACTTTTGGATCATTTTGGCATCCATTCATCACTCCTAACTATCTAGAGAGAGAGAGAGAGAGTGATTCTAGAGAGATTGGAGGTTTTGGTGAAGAAGAAGCTCAAATTGTTCAAAGTCTCGGGTTTTAAAGTTGTCCCTTTCGTTCTTGGCTACGCGGTGATAGTATTGGTAAGCTCAAACTCCGAATTTCATTTGTTTGATTTGATATTCAAGTTAGGGTTTTGAATTAATTAGTTGTAAAACCCTTTTAGATGATAAAATGGGTTTAGTGATGCTAATAATCGGGTTTATTGTAAATTGTTGGTGGATTTTGGGTTGGTGAACTAATTGGTCATGTTTAGAACTTGAAATTGAGTTTAATCACTTACGTTAGTGATTATGGAAGTATTGAAACCCATTTAGGGTTACTTGGTTGACTAACTATGACTTTGGGTCAAATTAGGGTTTGGTGGTAATTATGACCCAATTGGCGAGTTAATGAGGTTTATAAACTTAAAATGGATTAAGTTGGAGTATTAAACCGAGTTAAATGTGTTTTGGTGTCGAAACTTGTAAATGGTGAGATTTTGACCTTATGGGTCAAAATTAGGGTTTAAGTGTCAAAATGGGTATGACACGTGTTTAACACTTGAGTTCGGGTTTAATTGGCATATTAGGACCATTCTCACTTGTGTTAGTAATTATTGGTTAGTTTTGGGCACGGTTTGTGCTTGGAAGTGCATTTGGGTCGAAATTACACTAAGTGACGAATTGGGTTGATTTGTAAATCCACTCTAAGTGTATTGTTGTAATTATGATAATGGAATAGGTATTTTCCATTGGCGAGTTGCGGTTTACTTGGAAGCTTTCTTCAAGACTTCAAGGTGAGTGTTAATATCCTATGTGCATATGTATGTGTAGGATGGGTGCGGGTCGGGTGAAGTGGTTCTCGGTCATAGAGCTCACTTCACATATAGGTGGATTGATGGACTTGTGTATAGGTCCAATTGGCACGATTGTGCATTTTGGTTGACCACCTTTGACGAGGTGCACACTTTGTGTGTACATTATCACATGGGCGGGCGATGTGGATTATATAACCCCAATGGCGAAGGGTTAATATTGTGAGTGGAATAATTATGCGTTCATGTTTATGGCGTATTTGTTTGTGGATGTTATGGTAGCATCGAGTGTGAACCACGAGCCGGTAGCACTATAAACTAAGATGTGAACCACGAGCCGGTAGCATCGAGTGTGAACCACGAGCCGGTAGCACTATAAACTAAGATGTGAACCACGAGCCGGTAGCATCGAGTGTGAACCACGAGCCGGTAGCACTATAAAATAATTGATGTGAACCACGAGCCGGTAGCATCGAGTGTGAACCACGAGCCGGTAGCACTATAAAATAATTGATGTGAACCACGAGCCGGTAGCATCGAGTGTGAACCACGAGCCGGTAGCACTATAAAGTAATTGATGTGAACCACGAGCCGGTAGCATCGAGTGTGAACCACGAGCCGGTAGCACTATAAACGAGTGAGACTCAAATGCGTATGGTGTGAACCACGAGCCGGTAGCACCATAGCGTTATGGTTAACCTTGGGTGTTTTTACGCGTTGTTATATATGTATATTGTATACGTATAATGTTGCATTGTCGTTATGTGGCTAACCTTATGGGTGTAGCTAATTGGCATCGTTCACATCGTTACTGTGAACTTATATTTGTTGATATTATTAGCTTGGTGCTTAGTGTTTGTACGGTACGCCTAGACTAGCTTGCCTTTATGCTTGGACGTTCGGTATGCGGTATTTGTTATTTGGGTGGCGTATTCATTTTATACATATATATGTATGTAGTATATTATCACTCACTAAGCGTTAGCTTACCCTCTCGTTGTTGACTTTTTTTATAGATTGCATGCGGACGGTGGCTCGGGTAAGCGCGAGGACTAGAAGACTTGCATAGTTGCTTAGAGACTTGCTTCTGGATTGTTTAGGATTGGGTAGCGTATCCCCGATCGCCATGCTCGGCTTTATTGTGTATTAAAAGTCTTATGGTCAAAAACGTGTAATTGGTACTTAAGTGGTAATTTGGGTCGATGTGGGCCCCGCTTTGTAAAACTCGTTCACACCTTAGTTATGTGCTAGTTTAACATATATAAACTTGTGTCTAAAAGCGTTTTGGTTAAATGTGTCGGGAACTCGCTTATCTTTTTCGCACTTAAAAGTCCCGGGGACAGCCCGTTTTGGCGCGGCGCGCCAGGTAGGGGGCGCGGCGCGCGGGTATGCTGTTCAGGAAATTTTTTTGTTGTTGTGAAAATTAACGGGTTTTGTCGGGGTTTGGTTTGGGTTGTTACAAGTGGTATCAGAGCATGGTCTAAGGGATTTAGGTGACTTGAGATAGGTGCCTAGACTTAGACTTGTGTGTGCTTAAATTGTTGCGGGACTTGTAGGATTACGGGTCGGAATGGGTTTGGTTAGTGCCTTGGCTATAGGTTGACTAACATTTATATTAGTAATGCGGATATTATTAATATGTTGTTGTGTTGTGATAATAATTCTCGCGTGTGTTTGTACCGCGTAGAATTTTGGTTGTGTTTGTGTATATCATCGAGCGAGACGGTAGTTGTACTAACGAGTCGATGCGGCATGTGTGCGTAATAAGAACTTGCAAACCTTATTACGGGTGCAAATCGTGTCTAACAAGTGATGTACGATGAGTGTTTAGCAAGATGGGGCTGTGTCGTGCGTACGGTTTTACACGTTCGTGGACTAATCATTTTGCATTCTTTAGAATGACGACGCGAAACGAGACCGAGGCGAATGATGTGGAGTTTAACGCTAGGGTTGCGGCCGCCGTTGCGGAGCAAATGGGTGCGTTAGAAGAAAGAATGGAAAGGAGGTATTCCGAACTTCAAAGTAGTGGTGAAATGGAGCGTTATCTTAAGAGCTTCATGAGGACTAAACCCCCGATGTATGACGGAAAGCCGGATCCTTTGGTAAGCACAACTTGGATTTCGGACGTCGAAGGGTGTTTCCGTACTATTGATTGCCCTCCTGAGAGAAAGACGAGACTCGCTACGAGTTTGTTGCGGGGTAGGGCAAGGGATTGGTTGGATGGTAAGATTGATCTTGTCGGTGGCGAGACGTTTATGGCTTTATCGTGGGACGACTTTAAGGAGGAATTCTTCGAGGAGTTCCGGACTTCGGCCGATTTGTGGGAATTGCGTAATGAGTTGCGAAATTTGCGACAAGGATCTATGGATTTGAGTACTCTCAAGACGACCTTTATGGCGAAGGCTCGTTTTTGTCCGGAGTATTTGGGGAATGATCGTTTGTTGATGGGAGATTTCTATCGGACCTTGAATGATGACTTGAAAAGTAAAATTAGCCGGGGTCAAGCGAAATCGTTTTCGGAATTATTCGACTTGGCTAGAGGTTTCGAGTCGTATTCACGATCGAAAAAGGGTGAACCTTCAAGTGAGCGAAGGGTCGTTTCTTATGGTGCTCCGAGTAAGAGGGCTAATGGTCCGAGTGTGAGCACGGGTGGTACGCGAACGGGTATGTCGGATTCTAGTGCGGTTAGATGTTACAATTGTGGCGTGAGGGGTCACAAGTCTTGGGAATGTTCGGTACCAAAGGGTGATGGTATGGTGTGCTTCAATTGCCAAAAGGAAGGACATCGTAAGTCGGAATGTCCCAAGTTAGCGGGGACGGGTGCGGCCATGAGACGTTAAGGTACGTTTAATTTTGATAAATATGTCTTTTGATTATTTATTAAATGCCGTTTGAGTTTGAGTTGCGTGCCTTTGTTGTGCATGTTATGCTATGGGTGACGTTCCTAATGGAAGTACCCTATGTTGATGTTTGATTGACGGGCGAAGGGCGTAAGACTTGGCGTAACCAAGCATTCCTTAGTATTTGGAAAATGTCTCTACCAAGCCATGGAAATGAGTTTTGGTGTTCGGATGTTAGAGCATGTTCGCTCTCGTGTTGAAGTTGATGAACCATGAGGTTCGACGGGTGGGATGAAACCCGAGGAATCGAGTGTTTTGGGTCTCGATGTATGTTGGTAAGGGATTCTACGTGACGCGACATTAGGTGCCTCTTTTATACCTACTAGCGTAGTGTTCGACTCCGAATGTGTTGCGGTACACTTCTCGTACAAAGTGTTTAAGGGTTGGTTAAAATCCTTCGTGTGCTCAAGGTTGGAGCAAGATGTGGTAATGGGTCGTGTGAGCCCAATTGTTGGTAAAGTCTACCTGTGGTAGCATTGTGCGGTTGTACGAGTTGTGGATATGGAACGTGGTTCTAAGTGGGGGAGTTACACTCCCGCACGAGGAAGTTTTAGTGTGAGATTTCGGATGATGCTATTGGTAGATCCGGAAAACGTTGTCGAGACCTGGTTGGGTCGATTTGTGGTAGAGTACAATCTCGGATAAATTGTACTTATGGTTTGGATTTGAATCATCACCGAGGTGGTAACGTGGTAAATCTCGTTGAGAGATAATGGACGTGTTTGACGAGCAAGGTGAAATCCTCCGGTTAAGGGAGGTGTGTGTCGGGTTCTCTTGTGGAGAATTATTGTTTGGTACCTATGTTTGGTATAGGTGGTTCTTGCTCGATTATGGTATGGTTATTTGATGAAGCATGATCTTTAGGGTCCGCTGACTTCATCATGAGCGTGGTGTTATATCGGTGAAGCATGATCTTCGGGTCCGCTGACTTCATCCGGTGTTGTGATCGGTGAAGCATGATCTTCGGGTCCGCTGACTTCATCCGGTGTTGTGATTGGTGGAGCATGACCTTCGGGGTCCGCTGACTTCATCAAGGGAGTAGTGTTATGTCGGTATGGTGTAACACTATCGGGAAATGCGAGTACCGGTGGGAAATGCGAGTACCATTCCTGTGTTGAGATTGTGGATCGCGTGTGTTTTCGGATTCACGATGACGCGTGTAGTTCGGTCATCTTATTGGAATGAATCTCGTGTAGTTCGGATTCATGGTGACTCGTGTAGTTCGGTCATCTTATTGAGGTAGTAATCTCGTGTGGTTTCGGATTACTAAGGCTCGTGTAGTTCGGCCAACCTCGATGTTGTGGAAGTGAATCTCGTGTAGTTCGGATTCACGAATGACTCGTGTGGTTTCGGTCATTGTATTGAGGAGTGAATCTCGTGTAGTTCGGATTCACAATTGACTCGTTTAGTTCGGCCATTCCCGATTGTTGTTGTGGTGAAGGTAGTGAGTCGCGTGTAGTTCGGATTCACTAGGGCTCGTGTGTTTTCGGCCAGCCTTCGTGTCGTGTGATATATTGGTTGTTTGATACACCAATGGTAGGGTCGTAAGGACCATGTTGCGGGAACTATCGGTCGTTTTATACGTCGATGGTGGGGTCGTGAGGACCATGTTGTGGGATTAGTGAGGCGATAGCCGTGTTCCGCTCACATGTTTGTTACGGGTGTGACGATGGTTGATTTCGTACACCTTGGGTTTTGCGTTTTCATAATCGTTTTGGGCGCTATCGGTTCCAGCCGTTGGATTATGATGTTACGGTAGTTGCGTATTGGTCGTATTGCGCGCTACAAGGGATGTTTAGTGATTGGTGTTATCCGTAAGGATTCGTTTGGTTCGGTCTTCATCGTTTCGGGTTGTTGACCTTAGGTTGAGACTTGGTTACTTTAGCACGGTACTTGGTAATGGTACGCTAGAGGATTGATATCTCGGTTAGAGATGGGATGAGTTTCCCGATGTTAGGGAAGGAGCATGGTTTTAATGCTCGGATTGTGGATTTGAGAAAATCGTGGATGACGATTTAGTTGTTGAAGGCGATTCGTTAGGAAGAATTGCTTAGGAAGGTCGGATTGGGACTTATGTTGAGGACCGTGGAGTGTGGTCCGTTTGGTTAAGTGACGAGGATCACGAGGACGTGATCGATTCTAAGTGGGGGAGAGTTGTGAGACCCAAATATTTATTGTACATAATGTATTTAAGGTGTACTATGTGTGTATGGAGCGTGCACAGCATGTAGGTGTTGCTTGCTCGACCGTCGAAGGAAACTGGACGTTGTTTGAGGTACAAGGTGTGTACGTACCTTTTCAACCTCAAATAAAGTTTGTGTTGATGTTTCAAAGCCTTACCATTGGAAATAAAATCTTATTACGTTTCCAACGATATTTGATTCATCGAAAACGGAGCTACGGTCAAAAAGTTATGGCCAAAACGAGTTTCTGAAATCTGACCTGCAGGGTGGAGCGGCGCCCCACCTTTTGGAGCGGCGCGCCGATTGGGCCTGATGCGTTTTTTCAGCATTTTAAGTGTCTAAATGAAGGGTATTATGGTCCTTTCACTTGTGGACGGATTTGTGGCCTTAATATCAGTTTTAGATCCACTTTTGGATCATTTTGGCATCCATTCATCACTCCCAACTATCTAGAGAGAGAGAGAGTGATTCTAGAGAGAGATTGGAGGTTTTGGTGAAGAAGAAGCTCAAATTGTTCAAAGTCTCGGGTTTTAAAGTTGTCCCTTTCGTTCTTGGCTACGCGGTGATAGTATTGGTAAGCTCAAACTCCGAATTTCATTTGTTTGATTTGATATTCAAGTTAGGGTTTTGAGTTAATTAGTTGTAAAACCCTTTTAGATGATAAAATGGGTTTAGTGATGCTAATAATCGGGTTTATTGTAAATTGTTGGTGGATTTTGGGTTGGTGAACTAATTGGTCATGTTTAGAACTTGAAATTGAGTTTAATCACTTAAGTTAGTGATTATGGAAGTATTGAAACTCATTTAGGGTTACTTGGTTGACTAACTATGACTTTGGGTCAAATTAGGGTTTGGTGGTAATTATGACCCAATTGGCGAGTTAATGAGGTTTATAAACTTAAAATGGATTAAGTTGGAGTATTAAACCGAGTTAAATGTGTTTTGGTGTCGAAACTTGTAAATGGTGAGATTTTGACCTTATGGGTCAAAATTAGGGTTTAAGTGTCAAAATGGGTATGACACGTGTTTAACACTTGAGTTCGGGTTTAATTGGTATATTAGGACCATTCTCACTTGTGTTAGTGATTATTGGTTAGTTTTGGGCACGGTTTGTGCTTGGAAGTGCATTTGGGTCGAAATTACACTAAGTGACGAATTGGGTTGATTTGTAAATCCACTCTAAGTGTATTGTTGTAATTGTGATAATGGAATAGGTATTTTCCATTGGCGAGTTGCGGTTTACTTGGAAGCTTTCTTCAAGACTTCAAGGTGAGTGTTAATATCCTATGTGCATATGTATGTGTAGGATGGGTGCGGGTCGGGTGAAGTGGTTCTCGGTCATAGAGCTCACTTCACATATAGGTGGATTGATGGACTTGTGTATAGGTCCAATTGGCACGGTTGTGCATTTTGGTTGACCACCTTTGACGAGGTGCACACTTTATGTGTACGTTATCACATGGGCGGGCGATGTGGATTATATAACCCCAATGGCGAAGGGTTAATATTGTGAGTGGAATAATTATGCGTTCATGTTTATGGCGTATTTGTTTGTGGATGTTATGGTAGCATCGAGTGTGAACCACGAGCCGGTAGCACTATAAACTAAGATGTGAACCACGAGCCGGTAGCATCGAGTGTGAACCACGAGCCGGTAGCACTATAAACTAAGATGTGAACCACGAGCCGGTAGCATCGAGTGTGAACCACGAGCCGGTAGCACTATAAAATAATTGATGTGAACCACGAGCCGGTAGCATCGAGTGTGAACCACGAGCCGGTAGCACTATAAAATAATTGATGTGAATCACGAGCCGGTAGCATCGAGTGTGAACCACGAGCCGGTAGCACTATAAAGTTATTGATGTGAACCACGAGCCGGTAGCATCGAGTGTGAACCACGAGCCGGTAGCACTATAAACGAGTGAGACTCAAATGCGTATGGTGTGAACCACGAGCCGGTAGCACCATAGCGTTATGGTTAACCTTGGGTGTTTTTACGCGTTGTTATATATGTATATTGTATACGTATAATGTTGCATTGTCGTTATGTGGTTAACCTTATGGGTGTAGCTAATTGGCATCGTTCACATCGTTACTGTGAACTTATATTTGTTGATATTATTAGCTTGGTGCTTAGTGTTTGTACGGTACGCCTAGACTAGCTTGCCTTTATGCTTGGACGTTCGGTATGCGGTATTTGTTATTTGGGTGGCGTATTCATTTTATACATATATATGTATGTAGTATATTATCACTCACTAAGCGTTAGCTTACCCTCTCGTTGTTGACTTTTTTTATAGATTGCATGCGGACGGTGGCTCGGGTAAGCGCGAGGACTAGAAGACTTGCATAGTTGCTTAGAGACTTGCTTCTGGATTGTTTAGGATTGGGTAGCGTATCCCCGATCGCCATGCTCGGCTTTATTGTGTATTAAAAGTCTTATGGTCAAAAACGTGTAATTGGTACTTAAGTGGTAATTTGGGTTGATGTGGGCCCCGCTTTGTAAAACTCGTTCACACCTTAGTTATGTGCTAGTTTAACATATATAAACTTGTGTCTAAAAGCGTTTTGGTTAAATGTGTCGGGAACTCGCTTATCTTTTTCGCACTTAAAAGTCCCGGGGACAGCACGTTTTGGCGCGGCGCGCCAGGTAGGGGGCGCGGCGCGCGGGTATGCTGTTCAGGAAATTTTTTTTTTTTGTTGTGAAAATTAACGGGTTTTGTCGGGGTTTGGTTTGGGTTGTTACAGATGGATTTCATCTTGAAGCTACCAAAAACGGTGGGCGGAGACGATACAATCTGGGTTATCATTGACCGTCTTACCAAATCTGCTCATTTCCTAGCAATAAAAGAAACAGATACAATGGAGAGACTTGATCAACTGTACATCAAAGAGGTTGTATCTCGTCATGGCGTGCCCTTATCAATTATCTCCGATCACGATCCCCGTTTTGCTTCCAGATTCTGGCGTTCTTTGCAAGAAGCCTTGGGAACTCGTCTCGACATGAGCACCGCGTATCACCCCCAGACCGACGGTCAGAGCAAACGAACGATTCAGACTTTGGAGGACATGTTGCGTGCCTGTGTTATTGACTTCGGAAAGTCTTGGGAAAGGCATCTGCTGCTAGCCGAATTCTCTTACAACAACAGTTATCATTCGAGTATTAAAGCCACGCCTTTTGAAGCATTGTGTGGCCGCAAGTGCCGTTCTCCTATTTGTTGGGCCGAGTTAGGTGAAGTGTAAATCACCGGACCCGAGATAGGCCATGAAACGACGGAGAAGATTTCCCAGATTCAGGCGAGACTTAAGATGGCCCGCGATCGCCAAAAGAGTTATGCTGATCTTAAACGTAAAGACTTCGAATTCAACGTGGGTGACCGAGTAATGTTGAAGGTCGCACCTTGGAAAGGTGTAATTCATTTTGGAAAGCGCCAAAAGTTAAACCCGCGATATATTGGTCCTTTTGAAATATTGGAACATGTTGGACCCGTTGCTTATCGTCTGGATCTTCCGACTCAGTTGAGTGCTGTTCATCCTACCTTCCATGTATCAAATTTGAAGAAGTGCCTTGCTCTACCGGAACTTGTCATACCATTGGAAGAACTTACGATTGATGACAAACTCCACTTCGTGGAAGAACCTGTCGAAATTATGGACCGTGAGGTCAAAACCTTGAAACGCAATAAGATTCCAATTGTCCGAGTTCGATGGAATGCCAAGCGTGGACCTAAGTTTACCTGGGAACGAGAGGATCAAATGATGCAGAAGTATCCTCACCTTCTCCTGACTCCATCACCATCAGCTTAAATTTCGGGACGAAATTTCCAATAACAGGTGGGTAATGTAACGACCCGACTTTTTCGACTTGCTTTCGTGCCTTGTATTTTTGCGAAACTGCGATTTTGTGCGTACTATGCTACTTTATACTCTAGAAACTTGATATACGTGGTTTACTTCCAATTATATGTTAAAACATGCCTTAGAGTACGTAGGATACTTAACTTGTTCACCGGAAGCCTTTATAACCGTTAGTGTTACTTGACGTTTCGAATAAACCGCGGACTGCGCACACGTTTGACTTTTGTCGTAACCGGAATATTATGACTGCGAAATATTAATTATTATTTTATAATAATAATTACCTGGGTTTTTGGATGCTTAATTACGCGTAGGAATTTAATTAAGTTTACTAGTTAGTCTTGTTGGACTTTTTACCTTGTTGGACTTAAGCCCACCCTACTCTAGCTAGTGGCTCAATTAATTAGCCCACTTATTAATTACTAGTGACCTATTAATATATAAGACAATTACCCATTTAATTAGAGGGAACATGCTAGCAAAAATGTCAAGTATTATCCATAATGTTACATGAGATCCTAGCATAAGTACCTACTTTAGACAACCATTAATCAAAAAGTAGCTTTTTGTCCCCCCTTGCTCCCCCTCATTCCCACGGCCACCATCACCACCTTATCCTCATTTTGCCTGTAAATACCACCCTTAACCCATTCATTTAACACTTGCTCTCATTTGAATTTCACACACACTTGCTCTCTTATTTCCTTTCTAGTCTTTCTCACTCTAGAAACTTGTAAGTTTTTGATCTTTTTCTTCTTCTTCTCTTATCATTTTCGTGGTCATCATCGTCATTAAAGGTCTTGCTTTCTAGCTTTGATCTTGATTATATCTTGTAAGATTCAAACTTGTATTTGAATCCTTCAAGAACATGGAAGATTCAAGCTTTCTAGCTTTGAATCTTCACCTACTTTGTAGATCTAAATCTTTTTACTTTAATCTTGTTATTTTGTTATAAAGATTCAAACTTGTGTTTGTAATCTTCATGTATCTTAAAGATTCAAGCTTTATGAAATGTCCCGTTCTTATTGATTAAAAACGTTCCATATTAATTGATTTCGTTGCGAGGTTTTGACCTCTATATGAGACATTTTTCAAAGACTGCATTCATTTTTAAAACAAACCAAAACCTTTATTTCATAGATAAAGGTTTTAAAAAGCTTTACGTAGATTATCAAATAATGATAATCTAAAATATCCTGTTTACACACGACCATTACATAATGGTTTACAATACAAATATGTTACAACAAAATAAGTTTCTTGAATGCAGTTTTTACACAATATCATACAAGCATGGACTCCAAATCTCGTCCTTATTTAAGTATGCGACAGCGGAAGCTCTTAATAATCACCTGAGAATAAACATGCTTAAAACGTCAACAAAAATGTTGGTGAGTTATAGGTTTAACCTATATATATCAAATCATATTAATAGACCACAAGATTTCATATTTCAATACACATCCCATACATAGAGATATAAATCATTCATATGGTGAACACCTGGTAACCGACAATAACAAGATGCATATATAAGAATATCCCCATCATTCCGGGACACCCTTCGGATATGATATAAATTTCGAAGTACTAAAGCATCCGGTACTTTGGATGGGGTTTGTTAGGCCCAATAGATCTATCTTTAGGATTCGCGTCAATTAGGGTGTCTGTTCCCTAATTCTTAGATTACCAGACTTAATAAAAAGGGGCATATTCAATTTCGATAATTCAACCATAGAATGTAGTTTCACGTACTTGTGTCTATTTTGTAAATCATTTATAAAACCTGCATGTATTCTCATCCCAAAAATATTAGATTTTAAAAGTGGGACTATAACTCACTTTCACAGATTTTTACTTCGTCGGGAAGTAAGACTTGGCCACTGGTTGATTCACGAACCTATAAAAATATATACATATATATCAAAGTATGTTCAAAATATATTTACAACACTTTTAATATATTTTGATGTTTTAAGTTTATTAAGTCAGCTGTCCTCGTTAGTAACCTACAACTAGTTGTCCACAGTTAGATGTACAGAAATAAATCGATAAATATTATCTTGAATCAATCCACGACCCAGTGTATACGTATCTCAGTATTGATCACAACTCAAACTATATATATTTTGGAATCAACCTCAACCCTGTATAGCTAACTCCAACATTCACATATAGAGTGTCTATGGTTGTTCCGAAATATATATAGATGTGTCGACATGATAGGTCGAAACATTGTATACGTGTCTATGGTATCTCAAGATTACATAATATACAATACAAGTTGATTAAGTTATAGTTGGAATAGATTTGTTACCAATTTTCACGTAGCTAAAATGAGAAAAATTATCCAATCTTGTTTTACCCATAACTTCTTCATTTTAAATCCGTTTTGAGTGAATCAAATTGCTATGGTTTCATATTGAACTCTATTTTATGAATCTAAACAGAAAAGTATAGGTTTATAGTCGGAAAAATAAGTTACAAGTCGTTTTGGTAAAGGTAGTCATTTCAGTCGAAAGAACGACGTCTAGATGACCATTTTAGAAAACATACTTCCACTTTGAGTTTAACCATAATTTTTGGATATAGTTTCATGTTCATAATAAAAATCATTTTCTCAGAATAACAACTTTTAAATCAAAGTTTATCATAGTTTTTAATTAACTAATCCAAAACAGCCCGCGGTGTTACTACGACGGCGTAAATCCGGTTTTACGGTGTTTTTCGTGTTTCCAGGTTTTAAATCATTAAGTTAGCATATCATATAGATATAGAACATGTGTTTAGTTGATTTTAAAAGTCAAGTTATAAGGATTAACTTTTTTTTGCGAACAAGTTTAGAATTAACTAAACTATGTTCTAGTGATTACAAGTTTAAACCTTCGAATAAGATAGTTTTATATGTATGAATCGAATGATGTTATGAACATCATTACTACCTTAAGTTCCTTGGATAAACCTACTGGAAAAGAGAAAAATGGATCTAGCTTCAATGGATCCTTGGATGGCTCGAAGTTCTTGAAGCAAAATCATGACACGAAAACAAGTTCAAGTAAGATCATCACTTGAAATAAGATTGTTATAGTTATAGAAATTGAACCAAAGTTTGAATATGATTATTACCTTGTATTAGAATGATAACCTACTGTAAGAAACAAAGATTTCTTGAGGTTGGATGATCACCTTACAAGATTGGAAGTGAGCTAGCAAACTTGAAAGTATTCTTGATTTTATGAAACTAGAACTTTTGGAATTTATGAAGAACACTTAGAACTTGAAGATAGAACTTGAGAGAGATCAATTAGATGAAGAAAATTGAAGAATGAAAGTGTTTGTAGGTGTTTTTGGTCGTTGGTGTATGGATTAGATATAAAGGATATGTAATTTTGTTTTCATGTAAATAAGTCATGAATGATTACTCATATTTTTGTAATTTTATGAGATATTTCATGCTAGTTGCCAAATGATGGTTCCCACATGTGTTAGGTGACTCACATGGGCTGCTAAGAGCTGATCATTGGAGTGTATATACCAATAGTACATACATCTAAAAGCTGTGTATTGTACGAGTACGAATACGAGTGCATACGAGTAGAATGGTTGATGAAACTGAACGAGGATGTAATTGTAAGCATTTTTGTTAAGTAGAAGTATTTTGATAAGTGTCTTGAAGTCTTTCAAAAGTGTATGAATACATATTAAAACACTACATGTATATACATTTTAACTGAGTCGTTAAGTCATCGTTAGTCGTTACATGTAAATGTTGTTTTGAAACCTTTAGGTTAACGATCTTGTTAAATGTTGTTAACCCAATGTTTATAATATCAAAAGAGATTTTAAATTATTATATTATCATGATATTATGATGTACGAATATCTTTTAATATGATATATATACATTAAATGTCGTTACAGCGATAATCGTTACATATATGTCTCGTTTCAAAATCATTAAGTTAGTAGTCTTGTTTTTACATATGTAGTTCATTGTTAATATACTTAATGATATGTTTACTTATCATAATATCATGTTAACTATATATATAACCATATATATGTCATCATATAGTTTTTACAAGTTTTAACGTTCATGAATCACCGGTCAACTTGGGTGGTCAATTGTCTACATGAAACCTATTTCAATTAATTAAGTCTTAACAAGTTTGATTGCTTAACATGTTGGAAACATTTAATCATGTAAATATCAATCTCAATTAATATATATAAACATGGAAAAGTTCGGGTCACTACAGTACCTACCCGTTAAATAAATTTCGTCCCGAAATTTTAAGCTGTTGAAGGTGTTGACGAATCTTCTGGAAATAGATGCGGGTATTTCTTCTTCATCTGATCTTCACGCTCCCAGGTGAACTCAGGTCCTCTACGAGCATTCCATCGAACCTTAACAATTGGTATCTTGTTTTGCTTAAGTCTTTTAACCTCACGATCCATTATTTCGACGGGTTCTTCGATGAATTGAAGTTTTTCGTTGATTTGGATTTCATCTAACGGAATAGTGACATCTTCTTTAGCAAAACATTTCTTCAAATTCGAGACGTGGAAAGTGTTATGTACAGCCGCGAGTTGTTGAGGTAACTCAAGTCGGTAAGCTACTGGTCCGACACGATCAATAATCTTGAATGGTCCAATATACCTTGGATTTAATTTCCCTCGTTTACCAAATCGAACAACGCCTTTCCAAGGTGCAACTTTAAGCATGACCATCTCTCCAATTTCAAATTCTATATCTTTTCTTTTAATGTCAACGTAGCTCTTTTGTCGACTTTGGGCGGTTTTCAACCGTTGTTGAATTTGGATGATCTTCTCGGTAGTTTCTTGTATAATCTCCGGACCCGTAATCTGTCTATCCCCTACTTCACTCCAACAAATCGGAGACCTGCACTTTCTACCATAAAGTGCTTCAAACGGCGCCATCTCAATGCTTGAATGGTAGCTGTTGTTGTAGGAAAATTCTGCTAACGGTAGATGTCGATCCCAACTGTTTCCGAAATCAATAACACATGCTCGTAGCATGTCTTCAAGCGTTTGTATCGTCCTTTCGCTCTGCCCATCAGTTTGTGGATGATAGGCAGTACTCATGTCTAGACGAGTTCCTAATGCTTGCTGTAATGTCTGCCAGAATCTTGAAATAAATCTGCCATCCCTATCAGAGATAATAGAGATTGGTATTCCATGTCTGGAGACGACTTCCTTCAAATACAGTCGTGCTAACTTCTCCATCTTGTCATCTTCTCTTATTGGTAGGAAGTGTGCTGATTTGGTGAGACGATCAACTATTACCCAAATAGTATCAAAATCACTTGCAGTCCTTGGCAATTTAGTGATGAAATCCATGGTAATGTTTTCCCATTTCCATTCCAGGGTTTCGGGTTGTTGAAGTAGACCTGATGGTTTCTGATGCTCAGCTTTGACCTTAGAACACATCAAACATTCTCCTACGTATTTAGCAACATCGGCTTTCATACCCGGCCACCAAAAATGTTTCTTGAGATCCTTGTACATCTTCCCCGTTCCAGGATGTATTGAGTATCTGGTTTTATGAGCTTCTCTAAGTACCATTTCTCTCATATCTCCAAATTTTGGTACCCAAATCCTTTCAGCCCTATACCGGGTTCCGTCTTCCCGAATATTAAGATGCTTCTCCGATCCTTTGGGTATTTCATCCTTTAAATTTCCCTCTTTTAAAACTCCTTGTTGCGCCTCCTTTATTTGAGTAGTAATGTTATTATGAATCATTATATTCATAGATTTTACTCGAATGGGTTCTCTGTCCTTCCTGCTCAAGGCATCGGCTACCACATTTGCCTTCCCCGGGTGGTAACGAATCTCAAAGTCGTAATCATTCAATAATTCAATCCACCTACGCTGCCTCATATTCAGTTGTTTCTGATTAAATATGTGTTGAAGACTTTTGTGGTCGGTATATATAATACTTTTGACCCCATATAAGTAGTGCCTCCAAGTCTTTAATGCAAAAACAACCGCGCCTAATTCCAAATCATGCGTCGTATAATTTTGTTCGTGAATCTTCAATTGTCTAGACGCATAAGCAATCACCTTCGTTCGTTGCATTAATACACAACCGAGACCTTGCTTTGATGCATCACAATAAATCACAAAATCATCATTCCCTTCAGGCAATGACAATATAGGTGCCGTAGTTAGCTTTTTCTTCAATAACTGAAACGCTTTCTCTTGTTCATCATTCCATTCAAATTTCTTCCCTTTATGCGTTAATGCAGTCAAGGGTTTTGCTATTCTGGAAAAGTCTTGGATGAACCTTCTGTAGTAACCAGCTAGTCCTAAAAACTGGCGTATGTGTTTCGGAGTTTTCGGGGTTTCCCACTTTTCAACAGTTTCTATCTTTGCCGGATCCACCTTAATACCTTCTTTGTTCACTATGTGACCGAGGAATTGAACTTCTTCCAACCAAAATGCACACTTTGAAAACTTAGTGTACAATTCTTCCTTCCTCAATACTTCTAACACCTTTCTCAAATGTTCACCGTGTTCTTGGTCATTCTTTGAGTAAATAAGTATGTCATCAATGAAAACAATGACAAACTTGTCAAGGTATGGTCCACACACTCGGTTCATAAGGTCCATGAACACAGCTGGTGCATTAGTTAAACCAAATGGCATGACCATAAACTCGTAATGACCGTAACGTGTTCTGAAAGCAGTCTTTGGAATATCATCTTCTTTCACTAGCATTTGATGATACCCGGAACGTAAGTCAATCTTTGAATAAACAGACGAGCCTTGTAGTTGATCAAATAAGTCGTCGATTCTCGGTAGTGGGTAGCGGTTCTTGATGGTAAGTTTGTTCAACTCTCGGTAGTCGATACACAACCTGAATGTACCATCTTTCTTCTTGACAAACAAAACAGGAGCTCCCCACGGTGATGTGCTTGGTCGAATGAAACCACGCTCTAAAAGTTCTTGTAATTGGCTTTGCAGTTCTTTCATCTCGCTGGGTGCGAGTCTGTAAGGAGCACGAGCTATTGGTGCAGCTCCTGGTACAAGATCTATTTGAAATTCAACGGATCGATGTGGGGGTAATCCCGGTAATTCTTTCGGAAATACATCGGGAAATTCTTTTGCAATGGGAACATCATTGATGCTCTTTTCTTTAGTTTGTACTTTCTCGACGTGTGCTAGAACAGCATAGCAACCTTTTCTTATTAGTTTTTGTGCCTTCAAATTACTAATAAGATGTAGCTTCGTGTTGCCCTTTTCTCCGTACACCATTAAGGGTTTTCCTTTTTCTCGTATAATGCGAATTGCATTTTTGTAACAAACGATCTCCGTTTTCACTTCTTTCAACCAGTCCATACCGATTATCACATCAAAACTCCCTAACTCTACTGGTATCAAATCAATCTTAAATGTTTCGCTAACCAGTTTAATTTCTCGATTCCGACATATATTATCTGCTGAAATTAATTTACCATTTGCTAATTCGAGTAAAAATTTACTATCCAAAGGCGTCAATGGACAACTTAATTTACCACAAAAATCTCTACTCATATAGCTTCTATCCGCACCCGAATCAAATAAAACGTAAGCAGATTTATTGTCAATAAGAAACGTACCCGTAACAAGCTCCGGGTCTTCCTGTGCTTCTACCGCATTAATATTGAAAACTCTTCCACGGCCTTGTCCATTCGTGTTCTCCTGGTTCGGGCAATTTCTAATAATGTGGCCTGGTTTTCCACATTTATAACAAACTACATTGGCATAACTTGCTCCGACACTACTTGCTCCGCCATTACTCGTTCCGACACCATTTGTTCCTTTCGTTCTATTAACCCCTGGTCCGTAGACCTCACACTTCGCCGCGCTATGACCATTTCTTTTACACTTGTTGCAAAATTTGGTGCAGAACCCCGAGTGATTCTTTTCACACCTTTGGCATAGTTGCTTCTGATTGTTGTTGTTGTTGCGGTTATTATTGTTGTTGGAATGATTGTTGTAGTTGTTGTTGTTGTTGTTGTTGTTGTTGTTGTTGTTGTTGTTGTTGTTGGGCCGTTTGTTGTAGTTGCGATTGATGTTGCGATTGTTGGGATAATTGTTGCGATTATTGTTGTAATTGCTGTTGTTGTTGTATTGGTGATTCTTATCACCGTTTTCCTCCCACTTTCTTTTGACTTGCTTCACATTGGCCTCTTCAGCAGTCTGTTCTTTAATTCTTTCTTCAATCTGGTTCACTAGTTTGTGAGCCATTCTACATGCCTGTTGTATGGAGGCGGGCTCGTGTGAACTTATATCTTCTTGGATTCTTTCCGGTAATCCTTTCACAAACGCGTCGATCTTCTCTTCCTCATCTTCGAATGCTCCCGGACACAATAGGCACAATTCTGTGAATCGTCTTTCGTACGTGGTAATATTAAATCCTTGGGTTCGTAACCCTCTAAGTTCTGTCTTGAGCTTATTGACCTCGGTTCTGGGACGGTACTTCTCGTTCATCAAGTGCTTGAATGCTGACCACGGTAGTGCGTACGCATCGTCTTGTCTCACTTGCTCTAGATAGGTATTCCACCATGTTAACGCAGAACCTGTGAAGGTATGCGTAGCGTACTTCACTTTGTCCTCTTCAGTACACTTACTTATGGCAAACACCGATTCGACCTTCTCGGTCCACCGTTTCAATCCGATCGGTCCTTCGGTTCCATCAAATTCCAAAGGTTTGCAGGCAGTGAATTCTTTGTAGGTGCATCCTACACGATTTCCTGTACTGCTAGATCCAAGGTTATTGTTGGTATGTAGCGCAGCCTGTACTGCGGCTATGTTTGAAGCTAGAAAAGTACGGAATTCCTCTTCATTCATATTCACGGTGTGTCGAGTAGTCGGTGCCATTTCCTTCAAAATAGTTAAATGGAACAAGTTAATCATACAGAATATTAAGAGTAGTTAATAGTATTTCGTAGCATAATATGAACTCATTTATAAAAGCTTTTTCTTCATATTAGCGTTTTATAAGTTTAAATTCGGGTAGTACCTACCCGTTAAGTTCATACTTAGTAGCTAATATACAATTCAACTACTACAATTCTATATGAAAAACTGATTATAATAATATTTCGCGTTCAAACTTTTATACAATATTTTACAAACTTACAATACCGCTTATTTTACATAAAGCATGAAATATAGCACACAATAACTTTGATACAAGATAGTTGTGAAGACAATTCTAGCTAGTACACAAGTCATTCAGCAAAGGCAATAAAGACACGTAATTCATACGTCCAGAAACAAGTCATGCATTCTGGTTTTACTAGGACTACTTCCCATCCTTGGTCTTGTGCAACATAACCGTTATGGCCGTTGATAAGACAGCGTGTTGTAACGTCATCAAAGGGACGAGGGTTACGTAATGTCCAACAGTCCCGTAATAATCTAAAAACCTCATTTCTTACCCCAATTACCGACTCCGTCACTTGTGGAAACGTTTTGTTTAATAGTTGTAGCCCGATGTTCTTGTTCTCACTTTGGTGAGAAGCGAACATTACTAATCCGTAAGCATAACATGCTTCTTTATGTTGCATGTTAGCCGCTTTTTCTAAATCACGAAGTCCAATATTCGGATATATTGAGTCAAAATAATTTCTTAACCCGTTGCGTAAAATAGCATTTGGGTTCCCCGCAATATATGCGTCAAAGTAAACACATCGTAACTTATGGGTTTCCCAATGTGATATCCCCCATCTTTCAAACGAAAGTCTCTTATAAACCAAGACATTCTTGGAACGTTCTTCGAATGTCTTACAAACTGATCTCGCCTTAAATAGTTGTGCCGAAGAATTCTGGCCGACTCTAGACAAGATTTCATCAATCATGTCTCCGGGTAGGTCTCTTAAAATATTGGGTTGTCTATCCATTTTGTGTTTTTAAACTGTAAAATAGACAAGAGTTAGATTCATAAAAAAATACTTATTAATACAAGCAATTTTTACATATATCATAAAGCATAAGAACACTATATTACATATATTACACCACACGAATACAACTATCTTATTCTGACTCGCTCGTTTCTTCTTCTTCGGTTTTGGTTCGTTTTGCCAAGTTTCTAGGGATATATGATGTTCCCCTAATACGAGCCGTCGTTGTCCACATTGGTTTAGAAAAACCTGGTGGTTTAGAGGTTCCCGGGTCATTGTTACAACTTAGGGACTTCGGGGTTTGACGATACATATAAAGTTCATCGGGGTTGGAATTAGATTTCTCTATTTTTATGCCCTTTCCCTTATTATTTTCTTTTGCCTTTTTAAATTCAGTTGGGGTAATTTCTATAACATCATCGGAATTCTCGTCGGAATCCGATTCATCGGAGAATTGGTAATCCTCCCAATATTTTGCTTCCTTGGCGGAAACACCATTGACCATAATTAACTTTGGTCGGTTGGTTGAGGATTTTCTTTTACTTAACCGTTTTATTATTTCCCCCACCGGTTCTATTTCTTCATCCGGTTCCGATTCTTCTTCCGGTTCCGATTCTTCTTCCGGTTCCGACTCTTCTTCCGGTTCCTCTTCGGGAACTTGTGAATCAGTCCACGAATCATTCCAATTTACATTTGACTCTTCATTATTATTAGGTGAGTCAATGGGAATTGTTCTAGAGGTAGACATCTATCACATAATATCAAACACGTTAAGAGATTAATATATTACATAATATTCATATGTTAAAAATATATAGTTTCCAACAAAAATGTTAAGCAATCATTTTTAAAGAAAACACGGTCGAAGTCCAGACTCACTAATGCATCCTAACAAACTCGATAAGACACACTAATGCAAATTTTCTGGTTCTCTAAGACCAACGCTCTGATACCAACTGAAATGTCCCGTTCTTATTGATTAAAAACGTTCCATATTAATTGATTTCGTTGCGAGGTTTTGACCTCTATATGAGACGTTTTTCAAAGACTGCATTCATTTTTAAAACAAACCATAACCTTTATTTCATAGATAAAGGTTTTAAAAAGCTTTACGTAGATTATCAAATAATGATAATCTAAAATATCCTGTTTACACACGACCATTACATAATGGTTTACAATACAAATATGTTACAACAAAATAAGTTTCTTGAATGCAGTTTTTACACAATATCATACAAGCATGGACTCTAAATCTCGTCCTTATTTAAGTATGCGACAGCGGAAGCTCTTAATAATCACCTGAGAATAAACATGCTTAAAACGTCAACAAAAATGTTGGTGAGTTATAGGTTTAACCTATATATATCAAATCATAATAATAGACCACAAGATTTCATATTTCAATACACATCCCATACATAGAGATAAAAATCATTCATATGGTGAACACCTGGTAACCGACAATAACAAGATGCATATATAAGAATATCCCCATCATTCCGGGACACCCTTCGGATATGATATAAATTTCGAAGTACTAAAGCATCCGGTACTTTGAATGGGGTTTGTTAGGCCCAATAGATCTATCTTTAGGATTCGCGTCAATTAGGGTGTCTGTTCCCTAATTCTTAGATTACCAGACTTAATAAAAAGGGGCATATTCGATTTCGATAATTCAACCATAGAATGTAGTTTCACGTACTTGTGTCTATTTTGTAAATCATTTATAAAACCTGCATGTATTCTCATCCCAAAAATATTAGATTTTAAAAGTGGGACTATAACTCACTTTCACAGATTTTTACTTCGTCGGGAAGTAAGACTTGGCCACTGGTTGATTCACGAACCTATAACAATATATACATATATATCAAAGTATGTTCAAAATATATTTACAACACTTTTAATATATTTTGATGTTTTAAGTTTATTAAGTCAGCTGTCCTCGTTAGTAACCTACAACTAGTTGTCCACAGTTAGATGTACAGAAATAAATCGATAAATATTATCTTGAATCAATCCACGACCCAGTGTATACGTATCTCAGTATTGATCACAACTCAAACTATATATATTTTGGAATCAACCTCAACCCTGTATAGCTAACTCCAACATTCACATATAGAGTGTCTATGGTTGTTCCGAAATATATATAGATGTGTCGACATGATAGGTCGAAACATTGTATACGTGTCTATGGTATCTCAAGATTACATAATATACAATACAAGTTGATTAAGTTATGGTTGGAATAGATTTGTTACCAATTTTCACGTAGCTAAAATGAGAAAAATTATCCAATCTTGTTTTACCCATAACTTCTTCATTTTAAATCCGTTTTGAGTGAATCAAATTGCTATGGTTTCATATTGAACTCTATTTTATGAATCTAAACATAAAAGTATAGGTTTATAGTCGGAAAAATAAGTTACAAGTCGTTTTGGTAAAGGTAGTCATTTCAGTCGAAAGAACGACGTCTAGATGACCATTTTAGAAAACATACTTCCACTTTGAGTTTAACCATAATTTTTGGATATAGTTTCATGTTCATAATAAAAATCATTTTCTCAGAATAACAACTTTTAAATCAAAGTTTATCATAGTTTTTAATTAACTAATCCAAAACAGCCCGCGGTGTTACTACGACGGCGTAAATCCGGTTTTACGGTGTTTTTCGTGTTTCCAGATTTTAAATCATTAAGTTAGCATATCATATAGATATAGAACATGTGTTTAGTTGATTTTAAAAGTCAAGTTAGAAGGATTAACTTTTGTTTGCGAACAAGTTTAGAATTAACTAAACTATGTTCTAGTGATTACAAGTTTAAACCTTCGAATAAGATAGTTTTATATGTATGAATCGAATGATGTTATGAACATCATTACTACCTTAAGTTCCTTGGATAAACCTACTGGAAAAGAGAAAAATGGATCTAGCTTCAATGGATCCTTGGATGGCTCGAAGTTCTTGAAGCAAAATCATGACACGAAAACAAGTTCAAGTAAGATCATCACTTGAAATAAGATTGTTATAGTTATAGAAATTGAACCAAAGTTTGAATGTGATTATTACCTTGTATTAGAATGATAACCTACTGTAAGAAACAAAGATTTCTTGAGGTTGGATGATCACCTTACAAGATTGGAAGTGAGCTAGCAAACTTGAAAGTATTCTTGATTTTATGAAACTAGAACTTTTGGAATTTATGAAGAACACTTAGAACTTGAAGATAGAACTTGAGAGAGATCAATTAGATGAAGAAAATTGAAGAATGAAAGTGTTTGTAGGTGTTTTTGGTCGTTGGTGTATGGATTAGATATAAAGGATATGTAATTTTGTTTTCATGTAAATAAGTCATGAATGATTACTCATATTTTTGTAATTTTATGAGATATTTCATGCTAGTTGCCAAATGATGGTTCCCACATGTGTTAGGTGACTCACATGAGCTGCTAAGAGCTGATCATTGGAGTGTATATACCAATAGTACATACATCTAAAAGCTGTGTATTGTACGAGTACGAATACGGGTGCATACGAGTAGAATTGTTGATGAAACTGAACGAGGATGTAATTGTAAGCATTTTTGTTAAGTAGAAGTATTTTGATAAGTGTCTTGAAGTCTTTCAAAAGTGTATGAATACATATTAAAACACTACATGTATATACATTTTAACTGAGTCGTTAAGTCATCGTTAGTCGTTACATGTAAATGTTGTTTTGAAACCTTTAGGTTAACGATCTTGTTAAATGTTGTTAACCCAATGTTTATAATATCAAAAGAGATTTTAAATTATTATATTATCATGATATTATGATGTACGAATATCTTTTAATATGATATATATACATTAAATGTCGTTACAACGATAATCGTTACATATATGTCTCGTTTCAAAATCATTAAGTTAGTAGTCTTGTTTTTACATATGTAGTTCATTGTTAATATACTTAATGATATGTTTACTTATCATAATATCATGTTAACTATATATATAACCATATATATGTCATCATATAGTTTTTACAAGTTTTAACGTTCGTGAATCACCGGTCAACTTGGGTGGTCAATTGTCTACATGAAACCTATTTCAATTAATTAAGTCTTAACAAGTTTGATTGCTTAACATGTTGGAAACATTTAATCATGTAAATATCAATCTCAATTAATATATATAAACATGGAAAAGTTCGGGTCACTACACTTTATGCTTCAAGATCTTCAAGAACAACCAAGATGCAAGCTTTCTAGCTTGAATCTTCATATCTTAATGTTGGATCTAAGTTTTCTAACTTATGATCTTGTTATTTTGTTAAAAAGATTCAAACTTGTGTTTGTTATCTTCATGTAACTTAAAGATCCAAGCTTTATGCTTCAAGATCTTCAAGAACAATAAAGGTTCAAGCTTTCTAGCTTTGCAACCTTGTAACTTGTGTGAATAGGATCCAAGCTCTCTAGCTTAGGGTTCCATCACTTCATTTGACTTAGATCATGTTCATACTTGTTTGATTGATGTAAAGTTTGTAACTTTGTTTGTAAATAGGACTTGTATTTGTGTTAAGACTAAGAATATGATGTAACCTTGGTTCATCATCCATCTAAGACTCTTGATTGAGTTGTATCCTTACTTGGTCCTAACATATTGTGTGTTGATGGTGGAATCTTAGTCAAGGTGATGCTAACCCATCAACGAGTTGTACACTTGAAGCTACAAGCATCAAGGATGAGAACAGTGATGAGCATCAAGCATTAAGAACCCCACCGGAGCACTTACCTACTGTTTTTCGTATCTGATCAGACAACCTGGTTACTGAAAAGTTTATTTTCAGTTATTTCGTTTCGATTAGATGATTTTCCATTTAGACCTCGTCTTAATCCAAGTTATGGTTTAGGATCTATGGCCTTCCGAAAATCAATACTCCTTTGTAACGTTGTGCTGAAAATTCGGACCTACTCGCACTTAAACCGTCGCCACGGTCCAATGAAGACGAGTTAGGTTCTAAAAATTGGTCAGCGGTTAGGGGACTCATATACGGAGCCATAGCCACTAACTATATGTCTTTTCGATTTACGTAGAGGTCGTAGCAGCTGACCGAAGTCAGCCTATTGTTTCGATCTCTATTCTTGTCGAACTTACTTAGCTTTTATGATGATGAACGATGATGATGATGACACTTAAACTTATTTTATGCACTATTAGAATTTATAAAGACAACCTACTGACCTAGTAACCCTTGATTTAGGTTGACGACCTTTTGGACCGACTTACTACTTGTGTACTTTCATTACCGACTTTACCGCTTTTATCACTGTGAGTTATAGCATCCCTTTTTACTTTAATTATTTTGGGACTGAGAATACATGGGCTTTTTGTGTTTTACATACTAGGCATGAGTACTTAAACTTTATATGTGTGTGGGTTATACAACGGCATAAACATTCCCCTCAGCACGGTAACGTTTAGTCATTGGTTTTTGAACCAGTGAACGCGAATCATAGATATGGATCCATGGGGTTTGACATCCCCACTCGGGCTAGTCGCGCTAGCATTTAACGGGTGTTTAATACTTCGTGAACATACGCACTTGCCAAGTGTACTTTCAGGGGGTTATAAACGTTAAGTCTAATTATCGGGTGCCCACGGTTATACATATACTTTTCATACTATTTTGTTACACTGAAATCTCGTGGCCTACCTTACGTTACTGTTACAACTTAAACTATAGCTCACCAATATTCGTGTTAACTTTTAAGCGTGTATTTCTCAGGTGCCTAGAGGTTTCTTGCTTCCGCTGTTAGATTTGCTGTCATTGAATTGCTGTTAAGGACCTGCTGTATTAGTTATCCGCTGCATTACTAGAGATGTCTCATTCATGGAACTTTTCTTTTGCATTCGTAGTTTATGTTAATTTCAAACAATGGCTTTGTAACGAACTTAGGGTCAAATACTTATGTTTATGCTCCTATTCGTAGGATGCACGTTATCTCTTGTAAAACACTGTCTTTTTATGAATGCAAACTGGTTTTCAAACAGCATATAGTGTTTGACCGTGTGAAGATCCTGTTGTTGACGAATCGTACACGATGGTTTTGTACGGGGCGTCACATCAGTCATGTTAGAAATCCTATACTAAAACTATCTGGAAAGATTTAATGTCCAATTTTCTATATTGAATTCTAATTTCGAAGTCAAAATCTTTGAAATAAAAAGTCAAACCTTTGTTCTTTGATCGAATTCGAATTCTAATTGTTATTTCTGATTCAATTGATGATTGGAATAGTTTCCATTATTGATTTGAAATATATTTCGTGTTTTAATCCAAGTCTATTACGTTCTTAAAATTGAAATCATAAATTTTTTTTTTTGTTCTAAATAGCGACGGGCTGCTTATTTTCTTTATGTTCTTTAATTTTTTTTTTTTTGTGTTTTGCTAATCCAGATATATATAATTATAAATTGTTTTCTGAATCAGTAAAACATTCTAAATCAAATCATTTAATTGCTTGGGTTGATTATTCTGTTCGGTGGTACGAAGAAGAAAAGGAATAAGCAGATACTATATATATATATATATATATATATATATATATATATATATATATATATATATATATATATATATATATATACGGTTAGTGATATAGAACATAAAAGCAAGCATAGCAGAATGGTTTAGGAGGGTGGCGGGGAAGCGAGAGGTCTCAGGTTCGAGCCCTGCTCGCGACATTTTTTTTTAAAGGGGCTTTCTAAAGGTAGTTTTCCATATCAAATTATTATAAATATTATTAAGTATTATTATTATTATTATTATTATTATTATTATTATTATTATTATTATTATTATTATCATTATCATTATTATTAATAACATAAGTATCATTAATGAACTACTACTAAAATTATTATCTTTAGAAATTAAAATTTGTTATTTTTTTTATATATAGTTATTATTAATATCAGTATTATTACCGTTATCATTAATACTAAAAGTATCATTATTATTAACATTAAAAGTATCATTAAAATTATCAATTTATATAAAGTTTTCATAATTACTATTATTATCAAATCTAATAGTATTATTACCCTTATTTTAATATTTTCATAGAGTTAACTAACAAATGGTATCCATATAACAATATCCTTAGTATACATCATAAAACTATATTAATATATTATTTATTAAAATATATAAAATAAATATACTTAATAAGATACATAGTTTATTAATATAAAAATTATATCACTAATAATAATAATGTATATATTTGTCTGATTACAAGTATATGTTTTAATATATATATACAAATGATATAGGTTTGTGAATCCGAGGCCAACCCTGCATTGTTCAGTTTTGTTATATGTATTTTTACTACAAAATACAGTATGGTGAGTTTCATTTGTCTTTTTACCCTTTATATTTTTGGGCTGAGAATACATGCGCAATTTTTTATAAATGTTTTACGAAATAGACACAAGTAATCGAAACTACATTATATGGTTGAATGATAGAAGCCGGATATGCCACTTTTTACTTGGTAACCTAAGAATTAGGGAACATCACTAATTTTGAGAATTAGTGCACGCCTAATTGACGCGAATTCTAAAGATAGATCTATGGGCCCGACGAACCTCATCCAAAGTACCGGATGCTTTAGTACTTCGATGTTGTTTTATATCATGTCCGAAGGATTTTCCGGAATGATAGGGGATATTCTTATATGCATCTTGTTAATGTCGGTTACTAGGTGTTCAATCCATATGAATGATATTTTTGTCTCTATGCATGGGACGTATATTTATGAGAACCGAAATGAAATTCTTGTGGTCTATTAAAATTATGAAAATGATCGTTTATGATAAACTAATGAACTCACCAACCTTTTGGTTGACACTTTAAAGCATGTTTATTCTCAGGTATGAAAGAAATCTTCTGCTGTGCATTAGCTCATTTTAAAGATATTACTTGAAGTCATTCATGGCATATTTCGAAAGACGTTGCATTCGAGTCGTTGAGTTCATCAAGATTATTATTAAGTCAATTATCGTTGGATATATTATGAAATGATATGCATGCCGTCAACATTCGATGTAAATGAAAGGTTGTCTTTTAAAAACGAATGCAATGTTTGTAAATGTATCATATAGAGTCAAGTACCTCGCGATGTAACCAACTATTGTGAATCGTTTGTAATCGATATGGACTTTGCCCGGATGAATTAAGACGGGTTATGAAAGGGTCTTACAATTATCAACCAAGTTACACTTAATGCATTTGGGTAGGCTAAGCATACATTTGTGATTTTCTAACTTATAGCTTATAGTAACACAAAGTTCATTCATACATGTTAAATGAGTATAAGCAAGAAACAGTCAAACTTCCGAACTAAACTAAAACCAACAACCTCAACTTAAGCTCACGACATGAAAAACGACCACCAACAACTAACAACAGCAAAAAATGAACTACATACAAACTAAACCCGCACCAAGAAACTAGAAAAGGTTACCAATCTACCCAAAAGAACGAGAGATTAGAAATCACAACGAGAGATTAGCAACTCGGATGCACTTCCTCCTCGGAATTACGTTGGATCATATTTAGAAATCAATAAATACCTAAAAGTATCTTATGATATATGTTAAATAAAGCATTCAACAAATACCTAGTTTTCCATCTAAAATGCTCTCCGTACTGTTTTTACTTTTCATCTTTATTCACCGATAACGTCTCTTTTTTTCCGATAACCTCCATTTTCTACCACAATCCACCTTAACCACCCTCTGCCACCTGTATTTTTCCTTCCTTTACTACCTCAAATCTCCATTTCCAATTCCTTTACGACAACCCACAACTACAAATTCCTTTTTATGGCTGAAAATATTTCTTTATCTCCCTTTCAAAATTGTAACCCTAACTTGGCAACACCTCCTGAACCCATTCGCTATCCCTATCCCTCGTCACTTTCGATTCCGGTTTCCTTTGGTGACTGTCCACCTCAGATGTCCCTTCCCTCATCTTCAAATGATTTTTTACCTCCCGGTTCTTCGAGGTCCGGTCATTTTCCGACGGTTGTTAGATCTTCCGGTAACTTATTGGGCGCATGTGAAACTGAGCACATGAATGATGAGCAGAATTCCTCAGACAACAACTCCATTTTCATTAGGAAAATCCCCAATTCTGTTATTCGTCACATGTTAGAGTCAACGGAGATCAAGTTTTGGCGCTGCTGCTCATAGAGCTATCTCGGAGTTAAACGGGTCCAATATTTTTGGTTGTCCTATATTTGTGGGAAGACCAAAACGTTAAAGTTCTGGTTCATTCGGCCGATCGAAAGCTCCAACTGCTAACCAGCTCTGATGTAAGATTAACGCTAATCCTCTTTTTTCTAGCAATCTTCAATTTTCCGTGTTGTTGATCGATCGGGTCCCATTGGTGGATACGAAGGTGTCGGCTTTTTTGATTTCACATAAAGCTCATGTTTCCCATTTAAGTCTTTTCGGTATGTTTGGATGCCTGTGTTTTTGTGCCGATCAAGGGAGCTTTGATCGTATAATTAACACTAGATCTTCTGAGTTTGTGTTTGTTACCCATTTCGAACCGTTAGCCGATTCCTTTTTTCGGTTAGCTTGGTTAGAAATTACGGCTGTTCCGACGAAGTTTGTATCGAAAGAAAGTGCATTGAAGGTGGGCGATTTATTTGGTGAGGTTATTGACGTGGATGTTTCAACATCGAATTTGAATAGCGTCGGTTCACTTTTCGTTTTTGTTAAATCAACTAAGGTCAAACACATTCATGACTTAGTAGCGGTTGACTTGGGAGATAAGGTTTGTTCGAGATGTGAAGTGTGGGTTTCCGAGGTTTCGGATGTTGGCAATTTGCATCAGGTGTTGTCTCGCAAATTCGATTAACGTCTCTTAGAGTCGACCAATATATTTGTGGTTGCAAATGGGACAATGGAGGGTGATGGTCTTTCTCACATTGTTGGTGTAGTCCCGAATAAGGTAAATGATGAAAAAAATATATCCTTCACATATTGATGTTATTAATTGCAAGTTGAAAAGTCCATGTAATGTTGTTTATTCAAGTGAGGGCCTTGGATCATCTTCTTGTTTTAGTCCAGTAGGTAACATGACTATGTCTAAGAATAGTGTGGATATTAAATTTGGTACTGTGGAGTTTGTTGCTAATAATAATGATGTTCATGATAATTCGGTTAGTAATGGTAATTTTGTCCGTTGGTGGTTGACGATGTCGATTTGGTGAAGCTTGATTCGACAATTGACAAAGTAGCTAGTTTTGGGGATATTAAGAAAAAAATGTTCAAAGTTGATTCGGAGCCGAATGAACATCCTAAGGACCTTGTCAAAGGGGCAAATGACGTTTCTTTAGATGTGTCGGAGCCGAATGATGATAATGTTACGTTTGCGGTTAGATTGGATCGATTGCAGACGGAGCAAAAGAAAAAGAAGAAAGAATTGTTTGCAAATAGAAAGGTGGAATCGGACGTTGAGACGCTTAAACCTGTTTTGATCGGTTGTAGTGGAAGAAAGTATTGTGATTGCGAGGTTCCCTCGCGTGACGGTTTTTGCGAAGCGTGGTATGTTATGAATAAGGATGTTTCAAAATGGTTATTTAGGGATGCTAACCCGAGGTATAGAAAGAAGGCGAACGAGGCAACTTCGGGTGATTATAAGCTTAAAGATAACATTGACGACTTAGATTACGGAGACGCAATTCAAAACTTGTTTATTGGTCCTCAAGATGGAAGAGATGGCGGCTCATCGGCAATCGGGAGAGAAAATATGTCCGCGGAGGCTTTAGCGACATTCGATGTTATGATGACAAGGTTGGCCGGGGAGAGCGTGTTGGGGACGGATCCGCTAATGTGTTATCATACAACATTGAGAATCGGTCAGGGAAGAATTCTTTGAAACAAACGGTCAATGGAAAATTGAAAAAAGCGGGTTTTCGAGGTTGATTGTTGTGGTCTGTCCTGTTTCTTCGGTTGGTTTCATTTATTGTATCTCCACGTATGTTTCGGTTTCTGATTGGTTAGTTTGTTTGTAAAGTTTTTTCGGGATGTTAGAGAGGCTCGTTTATAGATAATTTTTGTTTAGATGATTGTTTTATAGGCGCGAGCTTCTTCGTTTTTCCCTTGTCTTTTTGTTTCGATGTTGATGGCGTTTTCTTTTGGAAAACGACCTCGTTTCTATATGAGTATTCGTTTTTTTCGAAAAAAAAAACAAAACAAAACAAATACCTAAGAATATCTTCTGATGTATTCTACATACTTACACGTTATATGATAATTACAAAAATGTAGTTTACGTGTTAAGTGTGAACCGATAGATATAACCAGAGGTGAAGTCTTTTACTAGTAATTTGTAAGTAACACTTCATCACTAAATAGGATATTGCGCCATTTAATGGGGATGTTAGTATATTTTATATACAGGTTTACCGTTTACGTGCCATATATTAATAAACATAATATTTTATTTCCTATTAATACGTTTATTATATGAGTAGTAGGAATGGTTTAGACTCTACCCATATTTTTATTGGAAAAAATTGCTCGTTAGTCCTTCATCTTTGTATCAAACAACTTAGGTGACATTTTTTTGTATCTCGTTGACCTTTATCTTCAATTTTATGACTTAGATGACCCTGACAATAACGATCGTTAATATTTTTTCGTTAAATGTAATCATGTGTGTAGCACGTCAGAGTATTTCTGTCATTTTGTCCTCCTCTCCATTCCCTTTTTAGATCTGATTGTGTCTAGGTATCCACCCTTTCAATTTTCCCCCAAATTTTGCATTCATCTTTACCAAATAAACACGTTGAATAATCCCAAATACATGTTCATTGCAAAACCTTCACATCCAACGCTGCTGCTTGTTAAGATGTTTAGTAATTATTTGGTTAGCATTAGCAACCAAATATTGCAACTTGGGATCGATGTAAAGCTCGCCATGCTATCAAAGTTTAAAGGTTTATATTGTGTTTATATATTGTATTTGTGTATATAATATAATATATGTACATGTACTGTACAAATTTGTTGTGGTTCTCGTACGTACGTATTGTCAATATTATAATTATTATGTATATGTACATGGTCTCCCCTAAAAATTAGGATTTACAGTATAATTCAAGGTTTTTTCGAAACCATCACTTCACTATCACGTATTATTTTCATGTTTATACGATTTTTGTTTCTCAAGAGATTTTTAGTTAATTTGTTTTTACTTTTTAGTTTTTAATATGGTGAAAAGATTTGAAAATTTTGTTTTGGAGTTTGAAGATAAAGTTATGGGTTTTAGGAAGACAAAGTTGAAAAGAAATGTGCATTGACAAAAACACCCTCATATGTGCCACACACATGATCACATATAACGAAGAAACACTAGCGATCATCAGTGTCAGGGTCATCCGTGTCATAAAATGAAAGATGAAGGTCAACGAGATAAAAAAAAAAAATGTCACCTAAGTTGTTTGGTACAAAGATGAGGGCTCAACAAGCGCAATTTTGTCTCTTTTTTTTTTTTTTTTTTCCCCGAGATTAAGAGCAATTTTTTAAACTTACTAGAGGTTGAGTAAATCAAAATAGGTTCACTCATTCATCACCATATCGCATGATGTATTTAGAAATCGACAAAAACCTAGAAAGTAGAAACATATTACGATATGTTAATAAAGTATTCTACCTACTTTAACGTTATATGACAATTACAAAATGTAACTTCACGTGTGTGTGAACTCATATATATAAGAAGACGTGAAAATTTTTAATTGTAACTTGTAAGTAACACTTAATTAACTAAATAGATTATTGTGTCATTTTCTACCTTGATGGGATGTTAGGTTGGAATTGGATGCTTTTGCTAAATACATTGGAGATGGCAAAATTTTTCACTTTACACATTTATTGAAATTAAAAAAGAAACTACTTTGAGAAATTATTTCTAATTCAAAGTTATTAAATTCCTAACATCACTGTAATTGCTTTAAATATGAGTAAGTTGGTTATCTTCACTACATTTATAGATAAAAACTAAAAAAAAGGGTTATTTCCAAAGAATTCATAAACCAAAAATCTAAATTCTATAATTTTCACCATGGTCTCTATCAAAATGTAGTACAAATACTAAAATTTACAAAATAACTTGAAGGTAACCATTTAGGCTTGCCTGAGTGGCCACCGAGTTGTCCAATGAAGTGCACCACCAGAGTTCAATTTCTGGCTATGCTAAATTGTTCAAAAAGGAAGTGTGACTAGAGGGTGTGTGTCATGACCCGGATTTTTCCATGATTATATATTGAACAATATTAATATTTACATGATTAAATGTTTCCAACATATTAAGCAATCAAACTTTTTAAGACTTGATTAATTGAAACGAATTTTATGTAAACGTGTGACCACCCAACTTGTCCTATGATTTACGAACGTTATAACTTGTAAATAACATGATAATATATATATATATATATATATATATATATATATATGAACTTATATATATATTTAACATGATGAAATGATAATTAAGTATCTTATTAAGTATATTAACAATGAACTATATACATAAAATGAGACTACTAACTTAAGGATTTCGAAACGATATATATACGTAACGATTATCGTTGTAATAACGTCTTAATATTTATATATCGTATTAAGATATATTAACACACTATGTTATCATGATAATATAACAATTTAACATCCCATTAGATATAATAACAATGGGATTAATTACATTTAACAAGGTCGTTAACTTAAAGGTTTTGAAACAACACTTACATGTAACGACTAACGATGATTTAACGACTCAGTTAAAATGTATATATATATATATATAATGTATTAAGATGTATTAATACACATTTGAAGGACTTCAATACATATATCAAAACACTCTTACTTAACAAAAATAATCACAATTGTATTCTCATTTGTTTTCATCAAGAATTCTACTCGTATTCGCTCGGTATTTGCACTCGTATTATACCCAGCTTCTACATGTATTTACTATTGGTATATACCAATAAAAATCTGCTCCTTAGCAGCCTTAAATGATTAAGGAACATGTGGAACCAACCATTTATCAAGTAGCATGAATTATTTAGCAAGAAAATAAAATTAGGAATCTTTTCTTTCTTTATAAACTAAAAACGTTTTTATGCATACACACCATTTCTTCGTTCCATTTTCTCATACTTACACTCCCAATTCTCTCTCAAAATACTCCTAACTTCATATTTGATCATCTTCAAGTATTTTCTCCATCATTTAGCTTCAATTACAAGCTTTAATCATCATAAAAACAACCTAGAATCAAGAAGTTGCAAGATTACTTCCAATCTTTTTAATCCAATCCAACAACTCATCAAAGATCGAGAACTTCCATCTAATCTCAGTAACTTTTCATTCTTAATCAAGGTAATAATCATATCCAAGCTTTGATTTAATTCCTATAAACATAACTACCTTAAATCAAGTAGTAATCTTACTTGAACTTGTTTTCGTGTCATGATTCTGCTTCAAGAACTTCCAAGCCATCAAAGATCCTTTGAAGCTCAAGTTATTTTCTCATCATTTCCAGTAGATTTACCTACTATACTTAAGGTAGTAATGATGTTCATAACATCATTCGATTCATATATATATAACTATCTTATTCGAAGATTTAAACTTGTAATCACTAGAACATAGTTTTGTTAATTCTAAACTTGTTCGCAAACAAAGTTAATCCTTCTAACATAACTTTTAAAATCCACTAAACACATGTTATATATCTATATGATATGCTAACTTAATGATTTAAAACCTGTAAACACGAAGAACACCGTAAAACCGGACATACGCCGTGGGCGTAAAACCGGGGGCTGTTTTGGGTTGGATAATTAAAAACTATGATAAACTTTGATTTAAAAGTTGTTCTTCTGAGAAAATGATATTTCTTATGAACATGAAACTATATCCAAAAATCATGGTTAAATTCAAAGTGGAAGTATGTTTTTCAAAATGGTCATCAAGATGTCGTTTTTCGACGGAAATGACTACCTCTTTCAAATATGACTTGTAATCTGTAACTCCGACTATAAACCACTACTTTTTCAGTTTAGTTCTAAATACTACAGTTAATTATGAAACTATAGCAGATTCACTTTAAACGGAGTTGTAATGAATATTTGGCGAGCAAAACAAAATCTGCTAAAATTAACGTTGTATGGACGAAATTTATATTGTAAAAACTATATTAACCATATCCTTGCTAACTTTTTCTATATATATTTGGACATGTTATCATTAGTATAACAAAATATTATAATCTTAGTTAATTTCGAGATTGTATATATATATATATATATATATATATATATATATATATATATATATATATATATATATATATATATATATATATATATAATTTTGGTACATTCCATGACAATAAGTATACAATACGTTTTGATAAATCCTAAGACAATAAGTATACAATACGTTTTGATAAATTCTAAGACAATACGTATACAATACGTCTCTGGGTTGATGCAAAGACAATACGTATACAATACGTCGTGGGGTAATTCTAAGATTATATATATACCGATTATTGGACTGTTGGACATTTCAGACTATTTTGGACTACTAACAAAGGACTACTAATATAAAAATGTTAAAAATTAATATATAAGTATTCTATGAACTTGTTTTATTTTATTCACATGTCGTATTATTATCTGAATCATTATTATTGTTATAGGTGTAGTGACCCGAACTTTTCCATGTTTATATATATTAATTGAGATTGATATTTACATGACTAAATGTTTCCAACGTGTTAAGCAATCAAACTTGTTAAGACTTGATTAAATGAAATAAGTTTCATATAGACAATTGATCACCCAAGTTGACCGGCGATTCACGAACGTTACAAATTTGTAAAAACTACATATTGCGGTATATATAGACATATATATATGGTTGACATGAGATTATGATGAGTAAGTATCTCACTAAGTATATTAACAATGTGTGATATACATAATAAATGAGATTACTAAGTTAAGAAACTCGAAATGATATATATAACGATTATCGTTATGATAACGTCTACTAAATACATATGTATCATATTAAGATATTGATACACTATATTTAACATGATAAAATGATATTTAAATATATCATTAAGTGTGTTAACAATGAACTACATATGTAAAAACAAGACTACTAACTCAAGAATTACGAAACGAGACTTATATGTAACGATTATCGTTGTAACGATATTTTAATGTATATATCATATTAAGAGATATTCATACATCATAATATCATGATAACATAATAATTTAACATCTCATTTGATATAATAAACATTGGGTTAGCAACATTAATTGAGATCGTTAACTTAAAGGTTTCAAAACAACACTTACATGTAACGATTAACGAAGACTTAACGACTCCATTAGAATGTATATACATGTTGTGTTTTGATATGTATTCTTACACTTTTGAAAGACTTCAAGACGCATATCAAAGTACTTCTACTTAACAAAAATGCTTACAATTACATCCTCGTTCAGTTTCATCAACAATTCTACTCGTATGCACCCGTATTCGTACTCGTACAATACATAGCTTTTAGATGTATGTACTATTGGTATATACACTCCAATGATCAGCTCTTAGCAGCCCATGTGAGTCACCTAACACATGTGGGAACCATCATTTGGTAACTAGCATGAAATATCTCATAAAATTACAAAAATATTAGTAATCATTCATGACTTATTTACATAAAAACAAAATTACATATCCTTTATATCTAATCCATATACCAATGACCAAAAACACCTACAAACACTTTCATTCTTCAATTTTCTTCATCTAATTGATCTCTCTCAAGTTCCATCTTCAAGTTCTAAGTGTTCTTCATAAATTCCATAAGTATAGTTTCATAAAAATCAAGAATACTTCCAAGTTTGCAAGTCTACTTCCAAGCTTTCTAATCCATTCCAAGTAATCATCTAAGATCAAGGAACCTTTGTTATTTATAGTAGGTTATCTTTCTAATTCAAGGTAATATTCATATTCAAACTTTGATTCAATTTCTACAACTATAACAATCTTATTTCGAGTGAAAATCTTACTTGAACTGTTTTCGTGTCATGATTCTGCTTCAAGAACTTTCAAGCCATCCAAGGATCCTTTGAAGCTAGATCCATTTTTCTCATTTCCAGTAGTTTTATCCAGAAAACTTGAGGTAGTAATTATGTTCATAACATCATTCCATTCATACATATAAAGCTATCTTATTCGAAGGTTTTAACTTGTAATCACTAGAACATAGTTTAGTTAATTCTAAACTTGTTCTCAAAAAAAAGTTAATCCTTCTAAATTGACTTTTAAAATCAACTAAACACATGTTCTATATCTATATGATATGCTAACTTAATGATTTAAAACCTGGAAACACGATGAACACCATAAAATTGGATATACGCCGTCGTAGTGAAACCGGGGACTGTTTTGGTTTGGATAATTAAAAACTATGATAAACTTTAATTTAAAAGTTGTTCTTCTGGAAAAATAATTTTTCATATGAACATGAAACTATATCCAAAAATTTTGGTTAAACTCAAAGTGAAAGTATGTTTTTCAAAATGGTCATCAAGATATCGTTCTTTCGACGGAAATGACTACCTCTTTAGTAATTGACATGTAACTTAAATTTTTGACTATAAACCTATACTTTTTATGTTTGGATTCTTAAATTAGAGTTCAATATGAAACTATAGCAATTTGATTCACTCAAAACGGATTTAAAATGAAGAAGTTATGGGTAAAACAAGATTGGATATTTTTGATCTTTTTAGCTACGGGAAATGTTTAACAAATCTATACAAATCATATCCTAGCTAACTTATATTGTATTATACATGTATTCTAATATATTATGTAATCTTAAGATACCATAGACACGTATACAAATGTTTTGACATATCATATCGACCCATGTATATATATTATTTGGAACAACCATAGACACTCTATATGCAGTAATGTTGGAGTTAGCTATACAGGGTTGAGGTTGATTCCAAAAATATATATACTTTGAGTTGTGATCTAGCCTGAGACGTGTATACACTGGGTCGTGAATTGATTCAAGATAATATATATCGATTTATTTCTGTACGTCTAACTGTGGACAACTAGTTGTTGGTTATTAACGAGGACAGCTGACTTAATACACTCAAATCTTTAAAACATAATAAAAATGGTTGTAATTATATTTTGATCATACTTTGATATATATGTACATATTTGTATAGGTTCGTGAATCGATCCATGGCCAAGTCTTATTTTCGAGGAAGGAAATATCTGTGAAAGTGAGTTATAGTCCCACTTTTAAAATCTAATATTTTTGGGATGAGAATACATGCAGGTTTTATAAATGATTTACAAAATAGACACAAGTACGTGAAACTACATTCTATGGTTGAATTATCGAAATCGAATATACCCCTTTTTATTAAGTCTAGTAATCTAAGAATTAGGGAACAGACACCCTAATTGACGCGAATCCTAAAGATAGATCTATTAGGCCTAACAAACCCCATCCAAAGTACCAGATGCTTTAGTACTTCGAAATTTATATCATATCCGAAGGGTGTCCCGGAATGATGGGGATATTCTTATATATGCATCTTGTTAATGTCAGTTACCAGGTGTTCACCATATGAATGATTTTTATCTCTATGTATGGGATGTGTATTGAAATATGAAATCTTGTGGTCTATTGTTACGATTTGATATATATAGGTTAAACCTATAACTCACCAACATTTTTGTTGACGTTTAAAGCATGTTTATTCTCAGGTGAATACTAAGAGCTTCCGCTGTTGCATACTAAAATAAAGACAAGATTTAGAGTCCATGTTTGTATGATATTGTGTAAAAACTGCATTCAAGAAACATATGTCGATGTAATATATTTCTATTATAAACCATTATGTAATGGTCATGGGTAAACAATATATTTTAGATTATCATTATTTGATAATCTACGTAATGCTTTTAAAACCATTATTGATAAAATAAAGGTTATGGTTGTTTTAAAAATGAATGCAGTCTTTGAAAAACGTCTCATATTGAGGTCAAAACCTCGCAACGAAATCAATTAATATGGAACGTTTATAATCAATATGAACTGGACATTTCAGTTGGTATCCGAGCGTTGGTCTTAGAGAACCAGAAAATTTGTATTAGTGTGTCTTATCGAGTTTGTTAGGATGCATTAGTGAGTCTGGACTTCGACCGTGTTTTCTTTAAAAATGATTGCTTAACATTTTTGTTAGAAACTATATTTTATTAACATGTAAATATTATGTGATATATTAATCTCTTAACATGTTTTATATTGTGTGATAGATGTCTACCTCTAGCACAAATCCCATTGACTCACCTAATAATAACGAAGAGTCGAATATATATTGGCAAGATTCACAAGTTCTCGAAGAACTGGAAGAAGAGGAAACGGAACTGGAAGAAGAGGAACCGGAAGAAGAGGAACCAGAAGAAGAGGAACCGGAAGAAGAAGAGGTTCCGGAGGGGGGAATAGTAGGAACCACAGAAAACCGATCAAATAAAAGAAAATCCTCAACCAATGGCCCAAAGTTAATAATGGTCAATGGTGTTTCCGCTAAGGAAGCAAAATATTGGGAAAATTACCAATTTTCCGATGAATCGGATCTTGATGAGGATTCCGATGATGTTATAGAAATTACCCCGACCCAATTTAATGAGGCAAAAGAAAATAATAAGGGAAAAGGAATCAAAATAGAAAAATCTGATTCCGACCCCGATGAACTTTATATGTACCGTCAACACCCGTATTTTCAATATCGTGACAATAACCTGGGAACCTCTAAACCACCAGGTTTTTCTAAACCAATGTGGAAAACGACGGCTCGTATTAGAGGAACATCATATATCCCTAGAAAATTAGGAAAAAGAACCAAGTCCGAAGAAGAAGAAACCAGTGATTCAGATTAGAGGTGTGATGACCCAGGAATTTTCGACCAAATTTAAACTTAATCTTTATATGTTTTCGACACGATAAGCAAAGTCTGTAATGTTGAGTCTCGAAAACTTTGGAACAGCTACATGGATGCATTTGCCCTTTTGACCTATGCCCGACGATTCACGAACATTTGTGTGTAAATAAACACTTAAATAAATAAATAAATAAATAAATATATATATATATATATATATATATATATATATATATATATATATATATATATATATATATATATATATATATATAAGTATAAATATAATTTAAACATTAGAATAATATACAAAATAGATAAGCTATAATTAAAATGATCAAATATATATATATATATATGTATATGTATATATAATTTCTATATATAATTGTTGAAAGGACCCGTCCTAATCTATACGGATGAATTCCATATCGATTATAAACGATTCACAACAGTTGGTTTCATTGCGAGGTACTTGACCTCTATATGATACATTTTACAAACATTGCATTCGTTTTGAAAAGACAATCTTTCATTACATCGAAATTTGACGGCATGCATACCATTTCATAATATATCTAACTATAATTGACTTAGTAATAATCTTGATGAATTCAACGACTCGAATGCAACGTCTTTTGAAATATGTCATGAATGACTCCAAGTAATATCTCAAAGATGAGCAAATGCACAGCGGAAGATTTCTTTCATACCTGAGAATAAACATGCTTTAAAGTGTCAACCAAAAGGTTGGTGAGTTCATTAGTTTAACGTAAATAATCATTTCATAATTTTAATAGACCACAAGATTTCATATTTCCAATTCTCATAAACATACGTCCCATGCATAGAGACAAAAATCATTCATATGGATTGAATACCTGGTAACCGACATTCACAATATGCATATAAGAATATCCCCATCATTCCGGGATCCTCCTTCGGACATGATATAAATTTTGAAGTACTAAAGCATCCGGTACTTTGGATGGGGCTTGTTGGGCCCGATAGATCTATCTTTAGAGTTCGCGTCAATTAGGGTGTCTGTTCCCTAATTCTTAGATTACCAGACTTAATAAAAAGGGGCATATTCAGTTTCGATCATTCAACCATAGAACGTAATTTCGATTACTTGTGTCTATTTCGTAAAACAGTTATAAAAGTTGCGCATGTATTCTCAGCCTAAAAATATAAAGGGTAAAAAGGTAAATGAAACTCACCATAATGTATTTTGTAGTAAAAATACATACGACGACATTGAACAATGTAGGGTTGGCCTCGGATTCACGAACCTATATCATTTGTATATATATATTAAAATATATAATCGTAATCGAACAAGTTTATATATTATATCTTAAATTATATATTATACTTATCTAGTTTGTGTATATATTTATATAGTTATATTGATATATATTTGATTAGTATTTTAATAAAAATACCTAACATGTTATATATGAGTATTTATATCAACTTTGTTAAAAAAACATACTTACAACCTTAATAATATCTTTAAAACTTTTATGTTCATAAATGTAATTATTTTTAGTAATATTGATATAGATAATGCTGATAATAATAATAATAATAATTTTTAATATTAATGACACTACTAATAATGTTATTTAATGATAATACTAATACTAATGTTAATAATAATAAAAATTTTAAAATCATGTTAATACTAATAATAATAATAGTACTTAATGATAATACTAGTAATAATAATAATGATAATACTATTAATTATACCAATAATCATATTACTAATATTATTGATAATAATGATTAACTTAATAACAACAAACAAAAATAAGAATAATAATAATAATAATAATAATAATAATAATAATAATAATAATAATAATAATAATAATAATAATAATAATACTTGAAACTACCTTTAAAAGCTTTTTTCCTAAAAAAAAAAAAAAATGCCTCCGATAGGACTCGAACCCAAGACCTCATGATAACTTGCTAACACCCTTAACCATTTCTCCAAGCGTATTTTTCCTGAATTATTCGTAATCCAATTATATATATATATATATATATATATATATATATATATATATATATATATATATATATATATATATATATATCATGTTCTATCTGCCTCAGCCCAACAACATACAACACGGCCCAATTATCATAATAGTCCATTTTATTTTTCTTTTACATCAATTTACGGCCCACTGAGAAGAAACAAGGTATCGGCCCAATAGCTCAATCTCATGGCCCAACAGCAAGCACAAGCCCAACAAACCCATTTATCAAGAAAGCTTCTAATGCTTACGAAAAAAAAATGCACTCGCCTAGATTCGAACCCATGACCTCTCGTTCAAACTAACACACACTCAACCATCCCGCTACTTCAGCTTTTCTGTAATACTTCGGATTCTAAGTTTTTTTATCCTTTATTTATGTATTCTTCTTCTTCTAAAACCAAACCCACAACTATTCATCATCTTCGTTATTCGTCATCTTCATCTCATCTCTTAATGATTATGTTCGTAACAACGTCATTCTAATATCATAAACATCATCTTTTATTATCATCATCACTTCACATCCTTGATCATCATCATCTTTATAATTATGCACCATACCATAATCTCGGCATCATCTTTCTTCGTCACCTTTTATCGTCATCTTCCATCATCATCATTCATCTCGTCCCATTCAAGCTTCATAAATCCAACTGGAAGCAGTAACGATGAGAAGAACAACAAAAAAAAAATATATTCAGCGACCAGTTTTTTTTTTTTTTTTTTTTTTTTTTTTTTATGGAGATTATGGCATACTGGGATTGGTGTTTTCAATGGTGGCCGAGACAGGAAATATACGCAGCAGTTGGAGTCGAGAGTTTAATGATGGTTGAAGTAATTAGCTTAATCAAGTGGGTTTGGTGGTTCAAGTAACAATATTAATTCGAGCAGCATTTTGCGAGAAAGGAAAGAAGAAAATCAAAGATGAAGCCGGTGGTGGTTTACGTTTGATGAGAGAAGGGAGAAAAGAGAAAAGGTGATGATGGTTCGATGGTAAAGGGGAAGTTATGGTGGTTTTGCAGGTTATCATCGAAACAGGAAGAAAGTAACAGAGGCAATGGAAAAAGAAATATAAAACGATGATTGTGGTTCTCGGTGGTTACAGGTGGTAGTTTGGTGTTTGCACAGTGACCGTTGGTGGTGACTACGGTGGTAGATCATGGAGGTGGCGGTGTGGAGAGTATGATCATACTTCTATCTATTTTATGAATTATATGATTATGTTAGTGTATGTGTATATAATAATATATATGTAAAAGAGTTGTTGACTAATTACCAAAAACACAGTAATTACATATCATAAATTCAATCTTCACGGGCACAAATAACTATTAGGCTGCCGACAGTTTAAAGCGGATATTATATCGTGTCCATTGCTAAACAGTAAGAATATAAAAGTGTTCCTAAAAATCCCAAACTTTTAGGTTAAATATAATTAATTATTTCACTCATTAACAGTTTGAAACCTGATCAAAAAGGTTCAATAATTATTTATTTTCTGTTCCAATTTATATGTACGGAGTACGAATATTTAAACTTAAAAAGGTAAAAATACTTTTAACCAATCTAAAATCCTCGTAATTGATTTACCGTTCAACTTTTATTTCAATCCTTCGTGAACACGTACAATATCTATATTAAACTAACAAAACATCAACCGAGTGTTACCGATGTTTACTAATTAAGCTCGAAATCAATCATTTTCCAATTACTCTCTCTCTCTCTAGATATAATCAGTTTTAAATAACAAGTTTTATCACATAAATATATATTTTATATTTTTTTAAACAAATAGATTTAATATTATTTTATATATTTACAAGTAGTATTTATATACATCTTTATATCCATATTTATATACATGTATATATATATATATATATATATATATATATATATATATATATATATATACATTTGTAATAATAGTTTTCATTATATCGCATATTATTTTACATATTTATTTCCAAAAATTAACTCATATATTATTTCAAATAATATTTTCAAATTAATGTAAATGTATCTATTTATATATAGTTGTTCGTGAATCGTCGAGAATGGTCAAAAGTTAATTGAATATACAAAACAGTTCAAAGTTTTTGAGACTCAACATTACAGACTTTGCTTATCGTGTCGAAATCAAATAAAGATTAAGTTTAAATTTGGTCGAAAATTCTCGGGTTGTCACAGTACCTACCCGTTAAAGAAATTTTGTCCCGAAATTTGAGTGAGGTGGTCATGGCTAACAATAAAAATGTTTTCATGACGAATATGAGTTGATACATAGAGTTTTATCATTATTGATTAATATAGATAAAACGATTCGATTGTGTGATGCGTACGAGTGAAGCTGTCACAAAAAAAATTGAGATAGAGATTTAACTTTTGATGTAGTCACGGTGGATTTCCGGGATTTGAGGAATATAAAGAAAATCTTCGAAATCTAAAAGATTTGATTCTTCGGCGAATATGGAAATTAAGATCTCTATAATTAAATACGATGATCTGCCTTGATTACACTGTCTGATATTTTCATTATAAATTAAACTCTTCCATTCCATTATTCTCACCATTCCTATACTTTCTTTCTTAGTTCATACATCCAAAAGATTGTGCAAATGTTTGAACCCGTTCTAATCCTTGATATTTCTCCTAATTATCATTTCTGTCATCCTTCCTTTCAATCTTCCACCAGAAAAATCTGTTTACTCCTACTATTACCTTGGGGTGATACTATTCTTAATTCTACCGTGTCTTTATATTGCTATTCGTATTAATATCCACGGTTTGTAACCTTCGGGTTGTTATTGGGCTTTATATTTTCTCTTATATTTTGGATCTCTTTGCCTTTTTATTGTCTTCTCGACCTCTAGTATTACGAGTAACGGTCCAGAATTCGTAAGTATGGAGTTTCAAATGAACTTAATGTTCTAAATAAGAAAGAACGTAATAGCACAATTTGATTTGTCAAATTACCTGAGTCACTGAGAATATAACTATCAAGAATATACTTTCTTGATATGTTCAGAAGTTAAGCAGAATGAAAGGGTTATGTAACATGGCACATGATGACGTTATGATCTGTGAATCATCATGTCCCATTAGAAACTCAGCATGACTTACTGTAATATAATCACGTTGATCAAGTGTCATTATATTATACTAACTCATGCATCAGTTCCCAACATTACTTCAATAACATTCATATTTTAAGCTCGAAAGTTTACAGAATATAGAAACTAACAGTTTCTATATGATGTAACACTGATAGCACGATGAGATTAATGATTTCAGATAAGAACAGTTATGAAAATATCTTCAGAAATATGGAGAATATTTATAATGAAAGATACGATGATATCTTGGAATTTATAATATAGATGGATGATGAAGAAGATTTATTCGTTAGGGTTTGGAGTCAGAAGTAAGATATTCATTAAAGATTTCATCAGAAACAGAATCATCAGGATTCTTAATGTACAAGTTCAGTCTTTGTAATTTGTTCAGAGACTCCTTCGTAGTTTGCTCAATCAGTTTTTCAGTTTCAAATTTTTTCTGAGCTTTGCCAACGTACAATTCTTTACCATCAACTTTTGGCTGTTGAGGTCATTTACAGTTTTTGTTGCTTCATTCAACTTTTCAAAATTCAGAGCATTAAATCGCAGACTGTGTGCTTTTCAGAATTTCAGAATGGAAGATCATAGTTCTAAGAGGTAAATGTTATATGGATACATATAACTGTTGATGTGAAAACGTTGCGAGATTCACAATACAGATTTGTTGATTCCCGGTATTTGGTATGGCAATTCTTGTTACAAGATGCGGATGCGTATATGATAGGGTTTCAATGAATAAATATAATAATTTATCGGAGAGATTTAAACCAAGAAGAAACGAGGTTGCTGGCACGTCTGCTGGTAACATGGTAAAATATGAAAGGTTCCCTGGTAACAATAAAAGAGCACCCATATATATCAAGGTGATTATAAGGTTATTTCGAATGAAAAGTCGAAGTTGACTTGCTGGAGCTGTGACAAAATTTGCTACTTTGAAAGGAATTACCAAGTTATTTTGAGAAATAATAACACTAAGGAATTAGCACGGTTATGTGTTAAACGTTTACTCAGTTTCCGAGAGTTTTTCAAGTGCATAACTATATGCATCAATCTTTTCTTCCGTAGATGAAGTGCGGTGGATTCATCCTATCGATTGAGATGTTTTCAAGAATCATGAAAGGTTTGAACGCAGATTGTAATCGTCAAGATACAAATGAGGTTTATGATGAAATCAAGTGGCAAACTTGAAGACTTGTTTAGTTTCATATGTTATAATCAATATTTTAATTTATTTTAATTGTTTAATGTTATTAGTCTACAGTCGATAGTCCACAGTTGACAGTTCAATAATTCATATATATAGTTTAATATATAATATTCGAATTAATTAATACGTGTCGTGACCCGTATACGTCTCAGACTCGATCACAACTCAAACTATATATATTATTGTAGAATCAACCTCAACCCTGTATAGAGAACTCGATCATTACTGCATATAGAGTGTCTATGGTGATTCCAAATAATATATATAGATGCGCCGATATGATATGTCAAAACCTTGAATACGTGTCCCGATATTTAAAGTGCGTAAAATAAATAACAGAAATTAAATAACGATAAATAAAGTGCGTAAAGTAAATAACAGAAATTAAATAACAATAATTAAAATTGCGAGAATTAAATTGCGATAAAATAAATTGCGATAATTAAATTGCGATAAATAAAATGTAATACGGAATTAACAGTTAGCTAGGAACAGTTAGCTGGGATTTTGTTAGCGTGGATTCTTAACAAAATTTCATATTGTTAATTAGTGTTTTTCTAATCAATTTTTTTTTATTGTGTCCATTTTTTTTTTCATTATGCCACTTGTTGGATTCTGATATGTCAAAATCCTAATATGAAATTTGAATTTGAATGAAAATAGTTATTCTTTGGTGAATGAATACGTATATCGGTGGATGTAAGTAGGATAGTATATGACTGTTGAAACAGATTCGAAGAACGTACAATGTAACTTGTTAATGTGAAATTTAAATATTCCTCGGGTATTACCTACCCGTTAAAAATATTTTTACCATTAACAGTTTGTACAAGAGAATTTTTAATTACAATCTTTATGAAAACATACATACCTATATATTTTTTTCAGATGTATTCATGGATTTAATGAGTTAATATGATATTAAACTCATTTGCTTTTCGGTTGGAACTAGAATAAATAATCTCTAAAACTTTAGAGATTACATATTTGCCATATCGAACGAAGATAAATGAGGTAGAACGATACGTAGAACGAAGATCGGACTCAAAGTACAGATGATGATATTGAAGCATGGTTTGTTGATGGTATTGGTGCTGTTATTGAAGCTAATGCATGGTGCCGGTGATGTTGCTGAAGCTGGTACATTTTGCACCATATTTTTCGAATTGATTATTCGAGCGCGAAGTTCGTTGACTTATTACTCCAGGATGATTGTCGGTTGGAACGAGCGAATGAATAAGGTTCAGAATTGTGGATGGAATATAATCTTGTCGAGTTACCCTGGAAATGAGACTGAAAATGGTGTCTCGAACAGGTTCGCCGGTAAACGCTTCAGGTTCATTGTCAAGAGGTGAATTCGGTTGGTGGAAGGGATTGCCTTCTGCGCGTTTCCATTAATTAAGTCAACTACGAACCCATCAGATGAATTGATAATGGCTGATTGGTTGATTCATGCCGATGACGCTGTTTTCGGAGCTTAGGTGAACGTCTATGCCGGAATAGCTGTCGGAATAACTATCGGAATAGCTATCAGAATTTGAGGGACTCGAACTGGTTGCAGGATTCATCTCGTACGATCAGATGAAGGATTTTCGATAAGAAATAGATTATAGAATGTAGATTAGTACCCTGCAATACATAATTTATATATATGCATATATAATACTAAAATCCCATAAGTTACGGAGGAATCTACGGAATATGTCGGGCAAAGTTTACAGTAATCAGATATACTAAGATATGAATTAGCAGATACGCTAAGATATGAATTTATCTATACACTGTCTATGCAATAGAGGCAGTAAGACATGTCTAGACTAAGAATGATAAGCAGGTAATTTTCTAAGGATGATAAGCAGATGATTTTCGACTAGAAATGATAAGCAAAACTTTTGACATGCAGACACGGTCGAAGTCCAGACTCACTAATGCATCCTAACGACTTATCAGTTATACACACTAATGCAGACCTGGTTCGCTAAGACCACCGCTCTGATACCAACTGAAAGGACCCGTCCTAATCCATACGGACGAATTCCATATCGATTATAAACGATTCACAACAGTTGTTTCATTGCGAGGTACTTGACCTCTATATGATACATTTTACAAACATTGCATTCGTTTTGAAAAGACAATCTTTCATTACATCAAAATTTGACGGCATGCATACCATTTCATAATATATCTAACTATAATTGACTTAGTAATAATCTTGATGAATTCAACGACTCGAATGCAACGTCTTTTGAAATATGTCATGAATGACTCCAAGTAATATCTCAAAGATGAGCAAATGCACAGCGGAAGATTTCTTTCATACCTGAGAATAAACATGCTTTAAAGTGTCAACCAAAAGGTTGATGAGTTCATTAGTTTAACGTAAATAATCATTTCATAATTTTAATAGACCACAAGATTTCATATTTCCAATTCTCATAAACATATGTCCCATGCATAGAGACAAAAATCATTCATATGGATTGAACACCTGGTAACCGACATTCACAATATGCATATAAGAATATCCCCATCATTCCGGGATCCTCCTTCGAACATGATATAAATTTCGAAGTACTAAAGCATCCGGTACTTTGGATGGAGCTTGTTGGGCCCGATAGATCTATCTTTAGAGTTCGCGTCAATTAGGGTGTCTGTTCCCTAATTCTTAGATTACCAGACTTAATAAAAAGGGGCATATTCAGTTTCGATCATTCAACCATAGAACATAATTTCGATTACTTGTGTCTATTTCGTAAAACAGTTATAAAAGTTGCGCATGTATTCTCAGCCCAAAAATATAAAGGGTAAAAAGGTAAATGAAACTCACCATAATGTATTTTGTAGTAAAAATACATACGATGACATTGAACAATGTAGGGTTGACCTCGGATTCACGAACCTATATCATTTGTATATATATATTAAAATATATAATCGTAATCGAACAAGTTTATATATTATATCTTAAATTATATATTATACTTATCTAGTTTGTGTATATATTTATATAGTTATATTGATATATATTTGATTAGTATTTTAATAAAAATACCTAACATGTTATATATGAGTATTTATATCAACTTTGTTAAAAAAACATACTTACAACCTTAATAATATCTTTAAAACTTTTATGTTCATAAATGTAATTATTTTTAGTAATATTGATATAGATAATGCTGATAATAATAATAATAATAATTTTTAATATTAATAACACTACTAATAATGTTATTTAATGATAATACTAATACTAATGTTAATAATAATAAAAATTTTAAAATCATGTTAATACTAATAATAATAATAGTACTTAATGATAATACTAGTAATAATAATAATGATAATACTATTAATTATACCAATAATCATATTACTAATATTATTGATAATAATGATTAACTTAATAACAACAAACAAAAATAATAATAATAATAATAATAATAATAATAATAATAATAATAATAATAATAATAATAATAATACTTGAAACTACCTTTAAAAGCTTTTTTCCTAAAAAAAAAAAAAAATGCCTCCGATAGGACTCGAACCCAAGACCTCATGATAACTTGCTAACACCCTTAACCATTTCTCCAAGCGTATTTTTCCTGAATTATTCGTAATCCAATTATATATATATATCATGTTCTATCTGCCTCAGCCCAACAACATACAACACGGCCCAATTATCATAATAGTCCATTTTATTTTTCTTTTACATCAATTTACGGCCCACTGAGAAGAAACAAGGTATCGGCCCAATAGCTCAATCTCATGGCCCAACAGCAAGCACAAGCCAAACAAACCCATTTATCAAGAAAGCTTCTATTGCTTAAGAAAAAAAAATGCACTCGCCTAGATTCGAACCCATGACCTCTCGTTCAAACTAACACACACTCAACCATCCCGCTACTTCAGCTTTTCTGTAATACTTTGGATTCTAAGTTGTTTTATCCTTTATTTATGTATTCTTCTTCTTCTAAAACCAAACCCACAACTATTCATCATCTTCGTTATTCGTCATCTTCATCTCATCTCTTAATGATTATGTTCGTAACAACGTCATTCTAATATCATAAACATCATCTTTTATTATCATCATCACTTCACATCCTTGATCATCATCATCTTTATAATTATGCACCATACCATAATCTCGGCATCATCTTTCTTCGTCACCTTTTATCGTCATCTTCCATCATCATCATTCATCTCGTCCCATTCAAGCTTCATAAATCCAACTGGAAGCAGTAACGATGAGAAGAACAAAAAAAAATATAAAAATTCAGCGACCAGTTTTTTTTTTTTTATGGAGATTATGGCATAGTGGGATTGGTGTTTTCAATGGTGGCCGAGACAGGAAATATACGCAGCAGTTGGAGTCGAGAGTTTAATGATGGTTGAAGTAATTAGCTTAATCAAGTGGGTTTGGTGGTTCAAGTAACAATATTAATTCGAGCAGCATTTTGCAAGAAAGGAAAGAAGAAAATCAAAGATGAAGCCGGTGGTGGTTTACGTTTGATGAGAGAAGGGAGAAAAGAGAAAAGGTGATGATGGTTCGATGGTAAAGGGGAAGTTATGGTGGTTTTGCAGGTTATCATCGGAATAGGAAGAAAGTAACAGAGGCAATGGAAAAAGAAATATAAAACGATGATTGTGGTTCTCGGTGGTTACAGGTGGTAGTTTGGTGTTTGCACAGTGACCGTTGGTGGTGACTACGGTGGTAGATCATGGAGGTGGCGGTGTGGAGAGTATGATCATACTTCTATCTATTTTATGAATTATATGATTTTGTTAGTGTATGTGTATATAATAATATATATGTAAAAGAGTTGTTGACTAATTACCAAAAACACAGTAATTACATATCATAAATTCAATCTTCACGGGCACAAATAACTATTAGGCTGCCGACAGTTTAAAGCGGATATTATATCGTGTCCATTGCTAAACAGTAAGAATATAAAAGTGTTCCTAAAAATCCCAAACTTTTAGGTTAAATATAATTAATTATTTCACTCATTAACAGTTTGAAACCTGATCAAAAAGGTTCAATAATTATTTATTTTCTGTTCCAATTTATATGTACGGAGTACGAATATTTAAACTTAAAAAGGTAAAAATACTTTTAACCAATCTAAAATCCTCGTAATTGATTTACCGTTCAACTTTTATTTCAATCCTTCGTGAACACGTACAATATCTATATTAAACTAACAAAACATCAACTGAGTGTTACCGATGTTTACTAATTAAGCTCGAAATCAATCATTTTCCAATTACTCTCTCTCTCTCTAGATATAATCAGTTTTAAATAACAAGTTTTATCACATAAATATATATTATATATTTTTTTAAACAAATAGTTTTAATATTATTTTATATATTTACAAGTAGTATTTATATACATCTTTATATCCATATTTATATACATGTATATATATATATATATATATATATATATATATATATATATATATATATATATATATATATATATATATATATACATTTGTAATAATAGTTTTCATTATATCGCATATTATTTTACATATTTATTTCCAAAAATTAACTCATATATTATTTCAAATAATATTTTCAAATTAATGTAAACGTATCTATTTATATATAGTTGTTCGTGAATCGTCGAGAATGGTCAAAAGTCAATTGAATATACAAAACAGTTCAAAGTTTTTGAGACTCAACATTACAGACTTTGCTTATCGTGTCGAAATCAAATAAAGATTAAGTTTAAATTTGGTCGAAAATTCCCGGGTCGTCACAATTGTCATGTATAGATATTAAATATTGAATATATGTTATTACATTTATTACATGTGATATTAAAATAATAAATTTGATTGCAAGTTAAAAATATATTTACTTTCATTATTACTATCATTAATATTAATATCAATATCTGTATTATTAATATTAATGTAATATAAAACATATAGATAAAAAAATTGAAACATATAGCTTGTTATTACTAATATTTTTATTTGATATAAATTTGATACATATAATTTGTTATTATGATTATTATTACCGTTATCGTTAATCATTATTATCATTATTATTATTATTATAGTATTAATTATTATTAAAAATTTTTTTATAAAAGATATCATTATTGTTATTATCATTATATTATCATCACTATTATTATTAAAATCTTTAACAAATATTATTAATGTTATTACTAATAAATTTGTATTATTATTAATAAATTGTTATCAATTAGTATTATTATTATTATTATTATTATTATTATTATTATTAATAAATCTAATAATTTTTAAAGTTTATTAATTATATAATAAAAAAAATAGATATAAACAAAACCTGATAACTAAACTGCGTCCTTTTCCTTTTCTTTATTGATTGAGAATCTTGGCCACTCTTATACGATCCAGTTGTAGGAGGTAATCAACTGTACCCAATTTTGTATCATTCTCCAAATTATTAGATACCAGTATCAATTCGTACCAAGCTGTTATACATCACAATCTACTTTATTTTTTTCTTTTGTTTGATTCTTCCTGCCAGAATCTGCTATCCACCTCTTCAATAATATAAAATGATCGATCATCTCAAATTATTGATAAAATCCAATTGACTTTCCACTCTTACTATCAATTACAAACCACAGAAACCATTAACAACTCCTAAATAACTGAATTGAAACAGAAAAATTTAAGAACACAAGAAACTATGTTCGTGTTCTATATTTTTTTTTTGAAAAACTCGATTATGAAATTAATTACAAAATGTAATAATGTAGTTATGATTGGAATCTTTATTTTAAACTATCTGTAAAGTCTTAAACTTCAATTCCTTTTAACGAATTCCAATTTTGAAAGTCAAGTTTGATTATCAAAAAGTCAAACGAAGTGTTCAAGGTGAAATTCGAATTCGTTTTAGTGTTTTGAGTTCAATTGTTGATTCAAAGAGTTTCTAGTAACGATTTTGAACCCTTTTCATTTAGAAGTTGTAGTCTGAAACACTCTTAATAATCGAATTGATGTTTGAGTTTTATTAATTTTTTTCTTCTTCGAAAGACAGAAACAGCAGAATTTTTTTTTTTCGTTCTGTTAAATAAAGGCTACAACCATAAGTCGTTTACAAGAAAGTTTCAAATATTAATACCATCTTAAATTCGTATTATGTTTATAAATTGAGTATCCTGGGTCGTTTTGTTGATGAAGGTGAAGAAATTATGGTAATTGAATAATGAAGCTTAAAAATATTTAGGGTGATATAAATTCAGAAAAACAGAAAACGGTGGAGGGGTTTAGGGGTGTTTGCATTATACGAGAGGTCCCGAGTTCGAACCCGGTCTTGGACGATTCTTTTTGGAAAAGCTTTGTAAAGGGTATATACACTTTTAATTTACTTTCTATTATTATTATTATTATTATTATTATTATTATTATTATTATTATTATTATTATTATTATTATTATTATTATTATTATTATTGATATCATTAATTATTATTATTATTATTATGTTAACATAAATACTAGCATTAATAATATTATCATTTTTGTTATTACAAAATATCACTAGACATTATTATTAGTGTTATTATTAGTATTAATATTGATAAAAGTATTATTATGAGTAGGATTATTATTATTATGGTAGTATAAAACTAATACAAACTATTATCATTAATAATAGTATTAATATTATTTTTGAATTATTACTATTATTAACAAGAGTATTATTATTAAGATTAACTTTAGTAATAAGATTGACATAATTATTATTGCTTTTATTGATAACTTATGTATTACTATAACTATCATACTATAAGTTATTATTATCATCATTAAAATTAATAATAAAATTATTAATATTATTACCACCGATATGATTATAAGTATTATTATTTATATTATCATAAGTATTATTAATATGCAATTACAAAAATCATTCCCATAATTATCATTAACAAAGAAATTATTAATTTTGTAGTTATTATTTTTATTAGTATTATTATTATCATTATTAATAACATTACTATAATTATAATCATTATCAGTTTTGCTATCATCATAATCAAATATGATTTTTAATTACTATTATAAACGTTATTTTACCAAATAAATATTATTTATACAAAACTATACTTAAAAGAAATATTACATATTAATATGTATTAATCATATTAACAATCTATATATAAATATTTATATACAACAAATTAGGTATTTTTTTAAAAAAAATAATAAGTTATATATATTAATAAAATCATACAAATATTAATATTTTTGAATATATACATACATATATATATATATATATATATATATATATATATATATATATATATACATATATATATATACATATATATATATATATATACATATATATATATATATATATATATATATATATATATATATATATATATATATATAATATACGAAATTGTTCGATTACAAGTATATGTATTAATATACATACAAATGATATAGGTTCGTGAATCCGAGGCCAACCCTGCATTGTTCAATGTTGTCATATGTATTTTTACTATAAAATACAATACAGTGAGTTTCATTTGCTCCCTTTTTAAATGCTTTTGCAATATATATTTTTGGGACTGAGAATACATACGCTGCTTTATAAATGTTTGACGAAATAGACACAAGTACTTAAAACTACATTTTATGGTTGAATTATTAAACCGAATATACCCCTTTTTAGTCTGGTAATCTAAGAATTAGGGAACAGACACCCTAATTGACGCGAATCCTAAAGATAGATCTATCGGGCCCAACAAGCCCCATCCAAAGTACCGGATGCTTTAGTACTTTGAAATTTATATCATGTCCGAAGGAGGATCCCGGAATGATGGGATATTCTTATATGCATATTGTGAATGTCGGTTACCAGGTGTTCACCATATGAATGATATTTTTGTCTCTATGCATGGGACGTTTATTTATGAGAACTGAAAATGAAAATCTTGTGGTCTATTAAAAGGATGGAAATGATTATTTATGATAAACTAATGAACTCACCAACCTTTGGTTGACACTTTTAAAACATGTTTATTCTCAGGTATGAAAGAAGTCTTCCGTTGTGCAATTGTTCATTTTAAAGATATTACTTGGAGTCATTCATGACATATTTCAAAAGATGTTGCATTCGAGTCATTATGTTGATCAAGATTATTATTAAGTCAATTATATTTAGATATATTATGAAATGGTATGCCTGTCATCAACTTTCGATGTAATGAAAGATTGTCATTTCAAAAAATGAATGCAATGTTTGTAAAATGTATCATATAGAGGTCAAGTACCTCGCGATGTAATCAACTGCTGTGAATCGTTTATAATCGATATGGACTTCGTCCGGATGGATTAGGACGGGTCTCTACAAGAGGGGTGTGAGCATATTGTGTAATAAATGTATTGTAGTGTGCTTTTACTTTTATGTTCTATGTAAAAATTGCTTGTATTGTTTGTTATTATGAATCTAATCCTTGTCTATTTTACAGTATAAAAACAAAATGGACGTTAAGGATAGACAACCAAATATTTTAGAAGACCTACCGGAGGATATGATTGAGGAAATCTTGTCTAGAGTCGGTCAGAATTCATCAGCACATTTAGTTATGGCAAAATTAACTTGTCAAACATTTGAAAGACTTTCCAGAAATGCCTTAGTTTATAAAAAGGCTTTCCTTTGATAGGTGGGGTATATCACATTGGGGAGACTTTAAGTTACGCCGTGTTTTCTTTAAAGCGTTAAATGCGGGGAACCTAAATGCAATTTTACGCTACGGGTTAAGAACCTATTTTGACTCAACATATCCCAACATAGGATTTCGTGAATTAGAAAGAGCTTCTAACATGCAACATAAAGAAGCATGTTATGCTTACGGGTTAGTGATGTTCGCTTCTTACCAAAGTGAGAAAAAGAACATCGGATTGAAGCTTTTAAATAAAACTTTCCCACAAGTGACGAATTCAGTAGTTAGGGTGAGAAACAAGGTTTTTAGATTATTACGGGGCTGTTGGACATTACGAAACCCTCGTCCTTTTGATGACATTACAACATGCTGCCTAGCTAATGGTCATAACGGTTATTTTCCACAAGACCAAGGATGGGAAGTCGTCTTAGTAAAACCAGAATGCATGACTTTTTTCTGGACTTATGAATTACGTGTCTTTATTTCCTTTGCTGAACAACTTGCGTATTAACTAGATTTATCTTCAAAACTGTCCTGTATCATAGTGTACTATATTTCATGTTATATGTAATATAGCGAAATTGTAAGTTTGAAGAATATTTGTATGTGATATATTATTATAATCAGTTTTTCATATGGAATTGTAGTAGTTGAATTGTATATTAGCTACTAAGTATGAACTTAACGGGTAGGTAGTACCCGAATTTAAACTTATAAAACGCTAATATGAAGAAAAAGCTTTTATAAATGAGTTCATATTATGCTACGAGATACTATTGACTACTCTTAATATTCTGTATGATTAACTTGTTTCATTTGACTATTTTGAAGGAAATGGCACCGACTACTCGACACACCTTGAATATGAGCGAAGAGGAATTTCGTGCCTTTCTTGCTTCAAAAATAGCCGCAGTACAGGCCACGCTACATACCAACAATAACTTTGAATCTAGCAATACAGCTAACGGTGCAAGATATCGTGTAGGATGCTCCTACAAGGAATTCACTGCCTACAAACCTTCAGAATTTGATGGGACCGAAGGACCAATCAGATTGAAATGGTGGACCGAGAAAGTTGAATCGGTGTTTGCCATAAGTAAGTGTGCTGAAGGAGACAAAGTGAAGTACGCTACGCATACCTTCATAGGTATTGCGTTAATATGGTGGAATACCTATCTAGAGCAAGTGGGACAAGATGCTGCTTACGCGCTATCGTGGTCAGCATTCAAGCACTTGATGAACGAGAAGTACCGTCCCAGAATCGTGGTCAATAAGCTCAAGTCAGAACTTAGAGGGTTACGAACACAGGGATTCGATATTACTTCGTACGAAAGACGATTCACAGAATTGTGCCTATTGTATCCGAGAGCGTTCGAAGATGAGGAAGAGAAGATCGACGCGTTTGTGAAAGGATTACCGGAGAGAATCCAAGAAGATATAAGTTCACCCGAGCCTGCCTCCATACAAAAGGCATGTAGAATGGTTCACAAACTAGTGAACCAGATTGAGGGAAGAATTAAAGAACAGGCGGCCGAAGAGGCCAACGTGAAGCTAGTCAAAAGAAAGTGGGAGGAAAACGGTGATAAGAGTCACCAATACAACAACAACTATCCCAACAATCGCAACATCAATCGCAACTACAACAAACGGCACAACAACAACAACTACTACAACAATCATCCCAACAACAATAACAACCGCAACAACAACAACAATCAGAAGTAGCTATGCCAAAGGTGTGAAAAGTATCACTCGGGGTTCTGCACCAAATTTTGCAACAAGTGTAAAAGAAATGGTCATAGCGCGGTGAAGTGTGATGTCTACAGACCAGGGGTTAACAGAACAAAAGGAACAAATGGTGGCGGAATGAGTAATGGCGGAGCAAGTAGTGTCGGAGCAAGTTATGCCAATGTAGTTTGTTATAAATGTGGAAAATCGGGCCATATTATTAGAAATTGCCCGAACCAGGAGAACACGAATGGACAAGGCCGCGGAAGAGTTTTCAATATTAATGCGGCAGAGGCACAGGAAGACCCGGAACTTGTTACGGGTACGTTTCTTATTGACAATAAATCTGCTTACGTTTTATTTGATTCGGGTGCGGATAGAAGCTATATGAGTAGAGATTTTTGTGCTAAATTAAGTTGTCCATTGACGCCGTTGGATAGTAAATTTTTACTCGAATTAGCAAACGGTAAATTAATTTCAACAGATTATATATACCGGAATCGAGAAATTAAACTGGGTAGCGAAATATTTAAGATTGATTTGATACCAGTAGAGTTAGGGAGTTTTGATGTAATAGTTGGCATGGACTGGCTGAAGGAGATTAAAGCAAAGATCGTATATTATAAAAATGCAATTTACATTGTACGAGAAGAAGGAGAACCCTTAATGGTGTATGGAGAAAAGGGCAACACGAATTTACATCTTATTAGTAATTTGAAGGCACAAAAACTAATAAGAAAAGGTTGCTATGCTATTCTAGCACACGTCGAGAAAGTATAAACTGAAGAAAAGAGCATCAATGATGTTCCCATCGCAAAAGAATTTCCTGATGTATTTCCAAAAGAATTACCGGGACTACCTCCACATCGATCTGTTGAATTTCAAATAGATCTTGTACCAGGAGCTGCACCAATAGCTCGTGCTCCTTACAGACTCGCACCCAGCGAGATGAAAGAACTACAAAGCCAACTACAAGAACTATTAGAACGTGGTTTCATTCGACCAAGCACATCACCATGGGGAGCTCCTGTTTTGTTTGTCAAGAAGAAGGATGGTACATTTAGGTTGTGTATTGACTACAGAGAGTTGAATAAACTTACCATCAAAAACCGTTATCCACTGCGGAGAATTGACGACTTATTTGATCAACTACAAGGCTCGTCGATTTATTCGAAAATCGATTTACGTTCTGGATATCATCAAATGCGAGTAAAGGAGGATGATATTCCAAAAACTGCTTTTAGGACACGTTATGGTCATTACGAGTTTATGGTTATGCCGTTTGGATTGACTAACGCACCAGCTGTGTTCATGGACCTTATGAATCGAGTGTGTGGGCCATATCTTGACAAGTTTGTCATTGTTTTCATCGATGAGCAAAGAATGATAAAGAGCACGAAGAACATTTGAGAAAAGTGCTAGAAGTATTGAGGAAAGAAAAACTGTACGCTAAGTTTTCAAAGTGTGCATTTTGGTTGGAAGAAGTTCAATTCCTCGATCACATAGTGAACAAAGAAGGTATCCAGGTAGACCCGGCAAAGATCGAAATCGTTGAAAAGTGGGAAACCCCAAAAACTCCGAAGCATATACGTCAATTTTTAGGATTGGCTGGTTACTACAGAAGATTCATCCAAGATTTCTACAAAATAGCAAAACCCTTGACTGCATTAACGCATAAAGGGAAGAAATTTGAATGGAATGATGAACAAGAAAAGGCGTTTCAGTTATTGAAGAAAAAGCTAACTATGGCACCTATATTGTCATTGCCTGAAGGGAATGATGATTTTGTGATTTATTGTGACACATCAAAGCAAGGTCTCGGTTGTGTATTAATGCAACGAACGAAGGTGATTGCTTATGCGTCTAGATAATTGAAGATTTACGAGCAAAATTATACGACTCACGATTTGGAATTGGGTGCTGTTGTTTTTGCATTAAAGACTTGGAGGCATTATTTATATGGGGTCAAAATTATTATATATACCGACCACAAAAGTCTCCAACATATATTTAATCAGAAGCAACTGAATATTAGACAATGCAGGTGGATTGAACTGTTGAATGATTATGATTTTGAGATTTGATACCACCCGGGGAAGGCGAATGTGGTAGCTGACGCTTTGAGTAGAAAGGACAGAGAACCTATACGGGTAAAAGCTATGAATATAATTATTCGTACTAACCTTACTACTCAAATAAAGGAGGCGCAACAGGGGGTTGTAAAAGAAGGAAAGTTGAAGAATGAGATACCCAAAGGATCAGAGAAACATCTTAATATTCGGGAAGACGGAACCCGATATAGGGCTGATAGAATTTGGGTACCAAGGTTTGGAGATGTGAGAGAAATGGTACTTAAGGAAGCACATAAAACCAGATATTCAATACATCCCGGAGCGGAGAAGATGTATGATGTCAAAGCGAAGGGGTACGTGATATACTATATATTTTTGATACGAAAAGCGTTACAAATTACACAAGTTTTAATTATTTATTTACAAAATGGATATACCTAAACCTTGCTACAACACTATAGGCAGTGTACCTAATCGTAGAGTAGTATAGTTTTTAGTAAGTCCGGTTCGTTCCACAGGGAGCGGTCTTATTGCACACTATATTTTTAAACAACTATATTTGTACAAAATATATATAATTATATATAATAATATATAAAAGGGGGTTTACCATTTAATGACCGGTTTGTCGATTTATATTTTAAGCGAAGCGTATAGTAAATGACGATATTTAAATAACAATATAAAATAAATAACAATAATTAAAATGACAATAAATAAAAGTACGAGGAAAAATGAAATAAAATATATTATGCTTATTTAAACTTCCGTAATCATGATGTTTGACGTGTTGATTTTTAGTTTATTCCCATGGGTTAATTGTTCTTTGTCTTGGATTATTTAATATGCCCATCTGGTTTTTGTCCATAACAGTCCATCAGTCATAAATATAAAGTGCGAGTGTCCTCGTCAAATTATCCTTATATCCGAAGTCAAATATTCCAACTAATTGGGGACTTAAACTGTAACAAGGTTTTAATACTTTGTTTAATAATTACACCAGGATATCGACTGCGTGTAATCCAAGGTTTAATACTTTGTTAACAACTATGCCAAGTGTCCTTGTACATAATTTCACCCCTATTTTAATAATTCCATAGACTATTAATCCATTCCCGTGTCCGGTTAAATGAACGATTATTCGTACATATAAATATCCCGCCCATCGTGTCCGATCGAGTGTATATGGTTATTTATAGGGACGTCCAATTGTAAATCTTTATATTAAAATTAACAAACTATCATTTAGTTAAACAAACATAAAGCCTATTAATAGCCCATAGTCTAATTTCCATAAGTGTCGTTCTTTTGTCCAAACCCCAATTATGGTACAAAACCCAATTACCCCGTCTTTAATATTTAGTCCAACATCATGATTACTTTGGCTCAAATAAGCATAATAATAACTTAAGTACGAGACATTAATTTAAAAAGGAGAACATAACTTACATTGAGTATTTATCGCGTAGTGTTACACGGACAGAATTTCGACTTCAAAAACCCGTAAAATAACGTTTACATAACCCATACTAATCTAATATAACACTAATCTATACTATATATATATATATATATATATATATATATATATATATATATATATTTATTATACTATGGAGTATTATTATTATTATTTATTTATATTTTTACTCGGCAGAATGCATGGCCTTTTATAGGCATTTTGATTTCTGACAGCTCCGCGAGTCGTGGAGTTTTTGGCCTTCAAACTCCGCGAGTCGTGGAGTTTGAAAATCCAGCTCAGGATCCTTTGTCACATAGCTTGTCGACATGATTATATATATATTTATAATATATAAATAATTTTTATAATTATTTATATATTATATTTTATTCTTGTGCATAGTTGACTCATAATTTTTGGTCCATTGCGTCGGGCGTTGATAGTTGGCTCAGGTCCCGTTTCCGGATTTTCGAACGTCCTTTCGTATAATTTAATATCTTGTACTTTGCGTTTTGTAACTTGTACTCTTGTTATTTTGAGACATTTTTCATCAATAAATTGAACCTTTTGAATTGTATCTTGTATATTTGAGCTTTTTGGATGTTTGTGTCTTCAAATCTTCGTTTTCGCCTTTTGTCTTCGCACTTATTTATTTAAACAATTACAATGAAAATATAATACAATTACATATGAAAACCTATTATTTAGGAGGGATATTGCTATGAAATATATGTTCCTTTTTAGCCTTATCAAATATCCCCACACTTGAGCGTTGCTTGTCCTCAAGCAATACAGAACTTGAAATAAAAACATACATGAATCACTTTTTTATTCATCACACTTTGTACATCAGTGATTTTGATATGGTGGTATAAACAATGATAGTAACGATAGAAGCATGGTTAAAGGTGGGTGTGTCATCCACAGTTGCCTCGGGTTTAGGTCAACGACACTTGCAATCAAATAGCCGATTTACTTTCGGTTTCCAAAGCAAAGTGCACATTTGAAAGGCGGTTTACAGTCCCACATGACTATGAAAATTTAGATCCGTTAGGAAATTGGATCTTTATGAAAACATTTGATCTTTTGAAAATTCAATCTAGCTTTTACCCTAGACAAGTTTTCCGGAATAACCCTTCACCGGTGTTTGCAAAATATTTTTGTGGGTTGTGTGGGTTTCAGATTTGAAAATTTTAGCTCAACACTTGTGGTTTTGTGTTACCCACTTGCTAACCTTGTATTAGGAAAGCAACACGTCCAGTATACTTGCTCCGTATATTACATTTCGGCAAACTACCATCCGGTTGTAAAGGAAAGCGATGAACAAGAAACTGTTAAGGCAATGTCCCGTGACTTGCTTTTGATTATGGTCTATAAACGTGTCGAATGCTAGTACTATCCTTTGTAGGAGCAATAGTAAAGATTATCCTATGATTTTTCGGTCTGGCACAAGGTCCTGTCTTCGACCATGCTATGCAACCACCGTTCTTACAGTTGACACCCGATTTGGTTCAGGTGACCTAATGAAATCCAGGTGAATTCCTAGGATTTTACGTTCAATGGAAATGAACGCATTGAAAATAGGTTTTCAGAAAACAAATCGGTTTTAATTTTGATCAAAATATTTTCTTGTTCAAGCTCGAGTTTAGATATCATTAAATTCCATGAGTTTGTAATTCTCAATCTTTAAGGTCAATCTCAAGGATTGAGTAATATCAGGCTTAAAAGCTGATTTTTAATATTTAAGGAGATTATCCTTTCTGGGGATCTGATTCATTAGTCTTATCAAGCTAATTTGCACGGTACCCCCCATTGTACGAGATAAATCCTTCTCATGGTTAGGATAAATCTGACCACCTGGCGACCCTGTTTGATGCTGAGGTCCGTGGATTTCCTGCTGATTTTAGAGATGACTTTTCTAGATTTTTTGTCAACCTACAGCTGGTCTGGACGACAACTTCATGACCTAAATCAAGAAGCGCGTGTCTTTTTCGGAAGACTTTACTTCCTTTTAATGATGGAATTGATTCATCGTGTAGATCCATTTTTTTCTTTTCTTTCATCGGGTAAAACAGTTAATTTAGTCCAAAACAAAAGCACCTGCAATAACTTTACGGAAACATGTGATAGATAGTTTTTAATTGAATAACTTGGTACATTCTCCCCACACTTGGCTTTTTTCATGCGTTTTTTTATATCTTAATAAATAAATTCAAGCGTTTTAGTTGTTTCTCAATTTATGTCCTTTCCGAGGTAACGATAATTTCAGCATTAACACCTAGTTTTATCGTTCATAAATATGTATAAACATGATTTTGAATTCATTTAGTTTAAAATTTTTCAAATTTTCATAAAATTTAGAAAATAAGCCAAGTATAAACCCGAGAGAATTTATAACCCTTCCCCACACTTGAGATCATGCAATGCCCTCATTTGCATGAAATCAGACTATAATTATAAATTCACGAGGGTGATATGTGTAGAAAAGTGATAAAAAAATACCCATTTTGTAATTACAAAGCTCATCGAATGATAGATGGCGCGCCTCATCGTTCATTCCTTCTTATTTTATCACACATGTTTTTCTTCAAAAAACGGTTGCTTTTCTGAACTGTTTGCTAATATTTGAAAATGCGTCTTTTACCCTTACTTATTATTCATGTTTATTTAACGAGTTATGCACTAACCCGAACCCCTAATTTAACGTTAAGTGGGGTTAGACTTCCCCACACTTAGCTGACGACATGTGAAGTCGGTAGAATAAGTTCCACCAATTAGAATAGTGAGCCAGTTATTTACATCTCGGGTGGTATATATTATATCAATGGGTTTAAAGTTTAGACTCGCCCGATTGTCACTACTTAATTCTTTTTTAAGTGTAGCTTTTAGTAAATGGATATATCTCTTTTCTGGTTCTTGGTCAAATGGATCGATATACACCGACATACATATTTCTATAGGGTGGACAATTCCTAATATTTCCTTCCTTTTATTCTCGTGATCAAAGTTTTCACCTCTATTACCCGATTGGGTGAAATCCGAGGTGTCATTATCTATTACAGCTCGTAGTTCATCTTCGGTAGATAAGTTGTCTATTGAGAATATTGGGTTGGAAGGTTGTGGAATGGTGAATTTCGGGATTGGAGTAGATTCTTCTTCATTAACGATACTTATCGGTCCCACCACTTTGGTCTCGGGGGTAAAATTTTCAATGTTATCTTTTTCCCAAGAGTACCAATTTGTCACCCTTACTTCTTCTTCTTCATCCATTGATGGATCATTGAATTCGTCGGTAGAGGCTAATGTGTCGATATGTTGTGAAATTGGTAAAACTGAATAAAAAGTATCATCAGGATAGTTGGTGATTTCGGAGCTCTCGAATTCATCAAAATTCGATGATATGAGATTTTCTTGCACACGACTCCTCAGATCAACAGGTGTGCAATCTGATAGAGTTTCAGCTTGCCGATTTACAAACTCTCTCATTTGTTCATTTTGAGCATTGAGTTTTTCGAGTTTGATTTTCATATTGTCTAATAAATTTTCAGACACGTAATTTTCCTCGTCTAATGGTTGTTGAGTTTGGAAATATTCTTGGGAATAATCCCAATTTGAATTGTATTCTTCATAATCATTCCATTCAGGTTCCGTGGGTGCGTAATTTTCCATAGGAACGTAATAATAACATTCCCATGTTGAGTGATAATCTCCACAGATTTCACAACCAGTTATTGTTTCGTCATTCGTGATCCAAGATTGACCGAACGAATTGTCATCAACACCCGTTTGAGAGTATTGATTTAATTGATTTTGGATATCAAAAAGAGTTTCCATAGCCTTGTTTTCAAAATTTTCCATTTTATTGCGATGGCCAAATTTTAGCTACAATGTGGTGCATTTACTAATTATCCTATTAGTTATAAAAATAGAAAAACTTATATAAGTTGTCCAATTAATAGACTTTTCTGCTTTTGCCCACGTTTCGAATAGCCAAAAGATGCAGCAGGGAGCCAGAACCCTTTAAATCGGAAGCTCACAACTCAGCCACTAACAAATCCAACTATTACTACGAAGCAGAAAATTTGGATTTCTATCAATTTAACCGCTTAAAATAATTTTTCGTTGAAATTTTAAAGAAATTATAGAGAAGAAATAGAGAAAATTTTAAGTCCTAAAAACTAGCGTGTCGAGAAATAAGAAAGAAAAAGATTGCGCGTCGAAAAATGTCAAAAAATAAAAGGTTGAAAATAAAAAGAAAGTAGCGCGTCGTAACTTAAAAGGTACTAAAAACTAAAAAATTAAAAGTTGCGTCTAAAAATATTAAAGCTTACAAGTAAAACTATATCCCAAATGGCAATAACTTAAAAAGGTACTAAAACTTAAAAAGGCGTCGCAAAATTCTAAAGCACCTAGATCTTTAGTCTAAAGAAAAAGCACTTAAGAGATTTTACGGCAAAGCCTAAAAATCTAGAAGTAAAAATAATTATGGCAAAAACTATATATTTTAAAACTAAATAAAAAAATTACAAAAATTACTCTAAAACAATTAAAAAGGAACAAAATATAAAAATATACTAAAAGTTGTAAAAAGTACAATTTTTATAAAAATATTATTTTTATATTATTTATTTTATAAAACTATTAATTTTACAATTTAAATAAAACTAATTAATTATTACAAATTAATTAAAACTTAAATTAAATACTAAATTAATTAACCCTAAATACTAAATAATTAATAATAATAATTAAAACTCTGTAATAAATGCAAATTTAGGGTTTCTGCAGGCGCGTCAGGATGGCTCCGCGAGTCGTGGAGTTTTAAGCCTGCAAACTCCGCGAGTCGTGGAGTTTGAAAAACGTGTTTTTTTTAAAATTTTATATTGTTTTTCTAAAAATATATATAAATATATTTATACAAAAATAAATTAAAAATATAGCGTTTCGCCGAGTCCCCGGCAGCGGCGCCAAAAACTTGATGTCAAAGCGAAGGGGTACGTGATATACTATATATTTTTGATACGAAAAGCGTTACAAATTACACAAGTTTTAATTATTTATTTACAAAATGGATATACCTAAACCTTGCTACAACACTATAGGCAGTGTACCTAATCGTAGAGTAGTATAGTTTTTAGTAAGTCCGGTTCGTTCCACAGGGAGCGGGCTTATTGCACACTATATTTTTAAACAACTATATTTGTACAAAATATATATAATTATATATAATAATATATAAAAGGGGTTTACCATTTAATGACCGGTTTGTCGATTTATATTTTAAGCGAAGCGTATAGTAAATGACGATATTTAAATAACAATATAAAATAAATAACAATAATTAAAATGACAATAAATAAAAGTACGAGGAAAAATGAAATAAAATATATTATGCTTATTTAAACTTCCGTAATCATGATGTTTGACGTGTTGATTTTTAGTTTATTCCCATGGGTTAATTGTTCTTTGTCTTGGATTATTTAATATGCCCGTCTGGTTTTTATCCATAACAGTCCATCAGTCATAAATATAAAGTGCGAGTGTCCTCGTCAAATTATCCTTATATCCGAAGTCAAATATTCCAACTAATTGGGGACTTAAACTGTAACAAGGTTTTAATACTTTGTTTAATAATTACACCAGGATATCGACTGCGTGTAATCCAAGGTTTAATACTTTGTTAACAATTACGCCAAGTGTCCTTGTACATAATTTTACCCCTGTTTTAATAATTCCATAGACTATTAATCCATTCCCGTGTCCGGTTAAATGAACGATTATTCGTACATATAAATATCCCGCCCATCGTGTCCGATCGAGTGTATAAGGTTATTTATAGGGACGTCCAATTGTAAATCTTTATATTAAAATTAACAAACTATCATTTAGTTAAACAAATATAAAGCCCATTAATAGCCCATAGTCTAATTTCCACAAGTGTCGTTCTTTTGTCCAAACCCCAATTATGGTACAAAACCCAATTACCCCGTCTTTAATATTTAGTCCAACATCATGATTACTTTGGCTCAAATAAGCATAATAATAACTTAAGTACAAAACATTAATTTAAAAAGGAGAACATAACTTACATTGAGTATTTATCGCGTAGTGTTACACGGACAGAATTTCGACTTCAAAAACCCGTAAAATAACCTTTACATAACCCAAACTAATCTAATATAACACTAATATATATATATATATATATATATATATATATATATATATATATATATATATTATATATATATATATTATATATATTTATTTATTTTTATTATACTATGGAGTATTATTATTATTATTTATTTATATTTTTACTTGGCAGAATGCATGGCCTTTTATAGGCATTTTGATTTCTGACAGCTCCGCGAGTCGTGGAGTTTTTGGCCTTCAAACTCCGCGAGTCGTGGAGTTTGAAAATCCATCTCAGGATCCTTTGTCTCATAGCTTGTCGACATGATTATATATATATTTATAATATATAAATAATTTATATAATTATTTATATATTATATTTTATTCTTGTGCATAGTTGACTCATAATTTTTGGTCCATTGTGTCGGGCGTTGATAGTTGGCTCAGGTCCCGGTTCCGGATTTTCGAACGTCCTTTCGTATAATTTAATATCTTGTACTTTGCGTTTTGTAACTTGTACTCTTGTCATTTTGAGACGTTTTTCATCAATAAATTGAACCTTTTGAATTGTATCTTGTATATTTGAGCTTTTTGGATGTTTGTCTCTTCAAATCTTCGTTTTCGCCTTTTGTCTTCGCACTTATTTATTTAAACAATTACAATGAGAATATAATACAATTACATATGAAAACCTATTATTTAGGAGGGATATTGCTATGAAATATATGTTCCTTTTTAGCCTTATCAATGTATAAAGATCTCAAGAAACACTTTTGGTGGCCGAGTATGAAAGCCGATATTGCTAAATATGTAGGAGAATGTTTGACGTGTTCTAAGGTCAAAGCTGAACATCAGAAACCATCAGGTCTACTACAACAACCTGAAATCCCGGAATGGAAATGGGAAAACATTACCATGGATTTCATTACTAAATTACCAAGGACTGCAAGTGGTTATGATACTATTTGGGTAATAGTTGATCGTCTCACCAAGTCAGCACACTTCCTGCCAATGAGAGAAGATGACAAAATGGAGAAGTTGGCTCGATTGTATTTGAAAGAGGTTGTCTCCAGACATGGAATACCCGTCTCTATTATCTCTGATAGGAATGGTAGATTTGTTTTAAGGTTCTGGCAGATGTTGCAACAAGCATTGGGGACTTGTCTAGACATGAGTATTGCCTATCATCCACAAACTGATGGGCAGAGCCAAAGGATGATACAAACGCTTGAAGACATGCTACGAGCATGTGTTATCGATTTTGAAAACAGTTGGGATCGACACCTACCGTTAGCAGAATTTTCCTACAACAACAGTTATCATTCTAGTATTGAGATGGTGCTGTTTGAGGCACTTTATGGTAGAAAGTGCAGATCTCCGATTTGTTTGAATGAAGTGGGGGATAGACAGATTACGGGTCCGGAGATAATACAAGAAACTACCGAGAAAATCATCCAAATTCAACAACGATTGAAAACCGCCCAGAGTCGACAAAAGAGCTACACGGACAGTAAAAGAAAAGATATAGAGTTTAAAATTGGACAAATAGTCATGCTTAAGGTTTCACCTTGGAAAGGCGTTGTTCGATTTGGTAAACGGGGGAAACTAAATCCAAGGTACATTGGACCATTCAAGATTATAGATCGTGTCGGACCAGTAGCTTACCAACTGGAGCTACCTCAACAACTCGCGGTTGTACATAACACTTTCCACGTCTCGAATTTGAAGAAATGTTTTGCTAAATAAGATCTCACTATTCCGTTGGACGAAATCCAAATCAATGAAAAACTTCAATTCATTGAAGAACCCGTCGAAATAATGGATCGTGAGGTTAAGAGACTTAAGCAAAATAAGATACCGATTGTTAAGGTTCGATGGAATGCTTGTAGAGGACCCGAGTTCACCAGGGAGCGTGAAGATCAGATGAAGAAGAAATACCCGCATCTATTTCCAGAAGATTCGTCAACACCTTCAACAGCTTAAAATTTCGGGATGAAATTTATTTAACGGGTAGGTACTGTAGTGACCCGAACTTTTCCATGTTTATATATATATATTAATTGAGATTGATATTTACATGACTAAATGTTTCCAACATTTTAAGCAATCAAACTTGTTAAGACTTGATTAAATGAAATAAGTTTCATATAGACAATTGATCACCCAAGTTGACTGGCGATTCACGAACGTTACAAATTTGTAAAAACTACATGTTGTGGTATATATAGACATATTTATATATGGTTGACATGAGATTATGATGATTAAGTATCTCACTAAGTATATTAACAATGTGTGATATACATAATAAATGAGATTACTAAGTTAAAAAACTCGAAATGATATATATAACGATTATCGTTATGATAACGTCTACTAAATACATATGTATCATATTAAGATATTGATACACTATATTTAACATGATAAAATGATATTTAAATATATCATTAAGTGTGTTAACAATGAACTACATATGTAAAAACAAGACTACTAACTCAAGAATTACGAAACGAGACTTATATGTAACGATTATCGTTGTAATGATATTTTAATGTATATATCATATTAAGAGATATTCATACATCATAATATCATGATAACATAATAATTTAACATCTCATTTGATATAATAAACATTGGGTTAACAACATTAATTGAGATCGTTAACTTAAAGGTTTCAAAACAACACTTACATGTAACGACTAACGAAGACTTAACAACTCCATTAGAATGTATATACATGTTGTGTTTTGATATGTATTCTTACACTTTTGAAAGACTTCAAGACACATATCAAAGTACTTCTACTTAATAAAAATGCTTACAATTACATCCTCGTTCAGTTTCATCAACAATTCTACACGTATGCACCCGTATTCGTACTCGTACAATACATAGCTTTTAGATGTATGTACTATTAGTATATACACTCCAATTATCAGCTCTTAGCAGCCCATGTGAGTCACCTAACACATGTGGGAACCATCATTTGGCAACTAGCGTGAAATATCTCATAAAATTACAAAAATATTAGTAATCATTCATGACTTATTTACATGAAAACAAAATTACATATCCTTTATATCTAATCCATATACCAAAGACCAAAAACACCTAAAAATACTTTCATTATTCAATTTTCTTCATCTAATTGATCTCTCTCAAGTTCCATCTTCAAGTTCTAAGTGTTCTTCATAAATTCCATAAGTATAGTTTCATAAAAATCAAGAATACTTCCAAGTTTGCAAGTCTACTTCCAAGCTTTCTTATCCATTCCAAGTAATCATCTAAGATCAAGGAACCTTTGTTATTTATAGTAGGTTATCTTTCTAATTCAAGGTAATATTCATATTCAAACTTTGATTCAATTTCTACAACTATAACAATTTTATTTCGAGTGAAAATTTTACTTGAACTGTTTTCGTGTCATGATTCTGCTTCAAGAACTTTCAAGCCATCCAAGGATCCTTTGAAGCTAGATATATTTTTCTCATTTCTAGTAGTTTTATCCAGAAAACTTGAGATAGTAATGATGTTCATAACATCATTCGATTCATACATATAAAGCTATCTTATTCGAAGGTTTAAACTTGTACACTAGAACATAGTTTAGTTAATTCTAAAATTGTTCGCAAACAAAAGTTAATCCTTCTAACTTGACTTTTAAAATCAACTAAACACATGTTCTATATCTACATGATATGCTAACTTAATGATTTAAAACCTGGAAACACGATGAACACCATAAAATCGGATATACGCCGTCGTAGTGAAACCGGGGGCTGTTTTGGTTTGGATAATTAAAAACTATGATAAACTTTGATTTAAAAGTTGTTCTTCTGGGAAAATGATTTTTCATATGAACATGAAACTATATCCAAAAATCTTGGTTAAACTCAAAGTGAAAGTATGTTTTTCAAAATGGTCATCAAGATGTCGTTCTTTCGACGAAAATGACTACCTCTTTAGTAATTGACATGTAACTTAAATTTCTGACTATAAACCTATACTTTTTCTATTTGGATTCTTAAATTAGAGTTTAATATGAAACCATAGCAATTTGATTCACTCAAAATGGATTTAAAATGAAGAAGTTATGGGTAAAACAAGATTGGATATTTTTGATCTTTTTAGCTACGGGAAATATTTAACAAATCTATACAAATCATATCCTAGCTAACTTATATTGTATTATACATGTATTCTAATATATTATGTAATCTTGGGATACCATAGACACGTATGCAAATGTTTTGACATATCATATCGACCCATGTATATATATTATTTGGAACAACCATAGACACTCTATATGTAGTAATGTTAGAGTTAGTTATACAGGGTTGAGGTTGATTTCAAAAATATATATACTTTGAGTTGTGATCTAGCCTGAGACGTGTATACACTGGGTCATGGATTGATTCAAGATAATATATATATCGATTTATTTCTGTACATCTAACTGTGGACAACTAGTTGTAGGTTATTAACGAGGACAGCTGACTTAATACACTCAAATCTTTAAAACATAATAAAAATGGTTGTAATTATATTTTAATCATACTTTGATATATACGTACATATTTGTATAGGTTCGTGAATCGATCCGTGGCCAAGTCTTATTTCTGAGGAAGGAAATATCTGTGAAAGTGAGTTATAGTCCCACTTAAATCTAATATTTTTGGGATGAGAATACATGCAGGTTTTATAAATAAATTACAAAATAGACACAAGTACGTGAAACTACATTCTATGGTTGAATTATCAAAATAGAATATGCCCCTTTTTATTAAGTCTGGTAATCTAAGAATTAGGGAACATACACCCTAATTGACGCGAATCCTAAAGATAGATCTATTGGGCCTAACAAACCCCATCCAAAGTACCGTATGCTTTAGTACTTCGAAATTTATATCATATCCGAAGGGTATCCCGAAATGATGGGGATATTCTTATATATGCATCTTGTTAATGTCAGTTACCAGGTGTTCACCATATGAATGATTTTTATCTCTATGTATGGGATGTGTATTGAAATATGAAATCTTGTGGTCTATTGTTACGATTTGATATATATAGGTTAAACCTATAACTCACCAACATTTTTGTTGACGTTTAAAGTGAAATGACCCGTTCTTATTGATTAAAAACGTTCCATATTAATTGATTTCGTTGCGAGATTTTGACCTCTATATGAGACATTTTTCAAAGACTGCATTCATTTTAAAACCAACCATAACCTTTATTTCATCAATAAAGGTTTAAAAAGCTTTACGTAGATTATCAAATAATGATAATCTAAAATATCCTGTTTGCACACGACCATTACATAATGGTTTACAATACAAATATGTTACAACAAAATAAGTTTCTTGAATGCAGTTTTTACACAATATCATACAAGCATGGACTCCAAATCTCGTCCTTATTTAAGTATGCGACAGCGGAAGCTCTTAATAATCACCTGAGAATAAACATGCTTAAAACGTCAACAAAAATGTTGGTGAGTTATAGGTTTAACCTATATATATCAAATCATAATAATAGACCACAAGATTTCATATTTCAATACACATCCCATACATAGAGATAAAAATCATTCATATGGTGAACACCTGGTAACCGACATTAACAAGATGCATATATAAGAATATCCCCATCATTCCGGGACATCCTTCGGATATGATATAAATTTCGAAGTACTAAAGCATCCGGTACTTTGGATGGGGTTTGTTAGGCCCAATAGATCTATCTTTAGGATTCGCGTCAATTAGGGTGTCTGTTCCCTAATTCTTAGATTACCAGACTTAATAAAAAGGGGCATATTCGATTTCGATAATTCAACCATAGAATGTAGTTTCACGTACTTGTGTCTATTTTGTAAATCATTTATAAAACCTGCATGTATTCTCATCCCAAAAATATTAGATTTTAAAAGTGAGACTATAACTCACTTTCACAGATTTTTACTTCGTCGGGAAGTAAGACTTGGCCACTGGTTGATTCACGAACCTATAACAATATATACATATATATCAAAGTATGTTCAAAATATATTTACAACACTTTTAATATATTTTGATGTTTTAAGTTTATTAAGTCAGCTGTCCTCGTTAGTAACCTACAACTAGTTGTCCACAGTTAGATGTACAGAAATAAATCGATAAATATTATCTTGAATCAATCCACGACCCAATGTATACGTATCTCAGTATTGATCACAACTCAAACTATATATATTTTGGAATCAACCTCAACCCTGTATAGCTAACTCCAACATTCACATATAGAGTGTCTATGGTTGTTCCGAAATATATATAGATGTGTCGACATGATAGGTCGAAACATTGTATACGTGTCTATGGTATCTCAAGATTACATAATATACAATACAAGTTGATTAAGTTATGGTTGGAATAGATTTGTTACCAATTTTCACGTAGCTAAAATGAGAAAAATTATCCAATCTTGTTTTACCCATAACTTCTTCATTTTAAATCCGTTTTGAGTGAATCAAATTGCTATGGTTTCATATTGAACTCTATTTTATGAATCTAAACAGAAAAAGTATAGGTTTATAGTCGAAAAAATAAGTTACAAGTCGTTTTTGTAAAGGTAGTCATTTCAGTCGAAAGAACGACGTGTAGATGACCATTTTAGAAAACATACTTCCACTTTGAGTTTAACCATAATTTTTGGATATAGTTTCATGTTCATAATAAAAATCATTTTCTCAGAATAACAACTTTTAAATCAAAGTTTATCATAGTTTTTAATTAACTAACCCAAAACAGCCCGCGGTGTTACTACGACGGCGTAAATCCGGTTTTACGGTGTTTTTCGTGTTTCCAGGTTTTAAATCATTAAGTTAGCATATCATATAGATATAGAACATGTGTTTATTTGATTTTAAAAGTCAAGTTAGAAGGATTAACTTTTGTTTGCGAACAAGTTTAGAATTAACTAAACTATGTTCTAGTGATTACAAGTTTAAACCTTCGAATAAGATAGCTTTATATGTATGAATCGAATGATGTTATGAACATCATTACTACCTTAAGTTCCTTGGATAAACCTAATAGAAAAGAGAAAAATGGATCTAGATTCAACGGATCCTTGGATGGCTCGAAGTTCTTGAAGCAGAATCATGACACGAAAACAAGTTCAAGTAAGATCATCACTTGAAATAAGATTGTTATAGTTATAGAAATTGAACCAAAGTTTGAATATGATTATTACCTTGTATTAGAATGATAACCTACTGTAAGAAACAAAGATTTCTTGAGGTTGGATGATCACCTTACAAGATTGGAAGTGAGCTAGCAAACTTGAAAGTATTCTTGATTTTATGTAACTAGAACTTGTAGAATTTATGAAGAACACTTAGAACTTGAAGATAGAACTTGAGAGAGATCAATTAGATGAAGAAAATTGAAGAATGAAAGTGTTTGTAGGTGTTTTTGGTCGTTGGTGTATGGATTAGATATAAAGGATATGTAATTTTGTTTTCATGTAAATAAGTCATGAATGATTACTCATATTTTTGTAATTTTATGAGATATTTCATGCTAGTTGCCAAATGATAGTTCCCACATGTGTTAGGTGACTTACATGGGCTGCTAAGAGCTGATCATTGGAGTGTATATACCAATAGAACATACATCTAAAAGCTGTGTATTGTACGAGTACGAATACGGGTGCATACGAGTAGAATTATTGATGAAACTGAACGAGGATGTAATTGTAAGCATTTTTGTTAAGTAGAAGTATTTTGATAAGTGTATTGAAGTCTTTCAAAAGTGTATAAATACATATTAAAACACTACATGTATATACATTTTAACTGAGTCGTTAAGTCATCGTTAGTCGTTACATGTAAGTGTTGTTTTGAAACCTTTAGGTTAACGATCTTGTTAATTGTTGTTAACCCAATGTTTATAATATCAAATGATATTTTAAATTATTATATTATCATGATATTATCATGTATGAATATCTCTTAATATGATATATATACATTAAATGTCTTTACAACGATAATCGTTACATATATGTCTCGTTTAAAAATCATTAAGTTAGTAGTCTTGTTTTTACATATGTAGTTCATTGTTAATATACTTAATGATATGTTTACTTATCATAGTATCATGTTAACTATATATATATATCCATATATATGTCATCATATAGTTTTTACAAGTTTTAACGTTCGTGAATCACCGGTCAACTTGGGTGGTCAATTGTCTATATGAAACATATTTCAATTAATCAAGTCTTAACAAGTTTGATTGCTTAACATGTTGGAAACATTTAATCATGTAAATATCAATCTCAATTAATATATATAAACATGGAAAAGTTTGGGTCACTACAGTACCTACCCGTTAAATAAATTTCGTCCCGAAATTTTAAGCTGTTGAAGGTGTTGACGAATCTTCTAGAAATAGATGCGGGTATTTCTTCTTCATCTGATCTTCACTCTTCCAGGTGAACTCGGGTCCTCTATGAGCATTCCATCGAACCTTAACAATTGGTATCTTGTTTTGCTTAAGTCTTTTAACCTCACGATCCATTATTACGACGGGTTCTTCGATGAATTGAAGTTTTTCGTTGATTTGGATTTCATCTAACGGAATAGTGAGATCTTCTTTAGCAAAACATTTCTTCAAATTCGAGACGTGGAAAGTGTTATGTACAGCCGCGAGTTGTTGAGGTAACTCAAGTCGGTAAGCTACTGGTCCGACACGATCAATAATCTTGAATGGTCCAATATACCTTGGATTTAATTTCCCTCATTTACCAAATCGAACAACGCCTTTCCAAGGTGCAACTTTAAGCATGACCATCTCTCCAATTTCAAATTCTATATCTTTTCTTTTAATGTCAGCGTAGCTCTTTTGTCGACTTTGGGCGGTTTTCAACCGTTGTTGAATTTGGATGATCTTCTCGGTAGTTTCTTGTATAATCTCCGGACCCGTAATCTATCTATCCCCCACTTCACTCCAACAAATCGGAGACCTGCACTTTCTACCATAAAGTGCTTCAAACGGCGCCATCTCAATGCTTGAATGGTAGCTGTTGTTGTAGGAAAATTCTGCTAACGGTAGATGTCGATCCCAACTGTTTCCGAAATCAATAACACATGCTCGTAGCATGTCTTCAAGCGTTTGTATCGTCCTTTCGCTCTGCCCATCAGTTTGTGGATGATAGGCAGTACTCATGTCTAGACGAGTTCCTAATGCTTGCTGTAATGTCTGCCAAAATCTTGAAATAAATCTGCCATCCCTATCAGAGATAATAGAGATTGGTATTCCATGTCTGGAGACGACTTCCTTCAAATACAGTCGTGCTAACTTCTCCATCTTGTCATCTTCTCTTATTGGCAGGAAGTGTGCTGATTTGGTGAGACGATCAACTATTACCCAAATAGTATCAAAACCACTTGCAGTCCTTGGCAATTTAGTGATGAAATCTATGGTAATGTTTTCCCATTTCCATTCTGGGATTTCGAGTTGTTGAAGTAGACCTGATGGTTTCTGATGCTCAGCTTTGACCTTAGAACACGTCAAACATTCTCCTACATATTTAGCAACATCGGCTTTCATACCCGGCCACCAAAAATGTTTCTTGAGATCCTTGTACATCTTCCCCGTTCCAGGATGTATTGAGTATCTGGTTTTATGAGCTTCTCTAAGTACCATTTCTCTCATATCTCCAAATTTTGGTACCCAAATCCTTTCAGCCCTATACCGGGTTCCGTCTTCCCGAATATTAAGATGCTTCTCCGATCCTTTGGGTATTTCATCCTTTAAATTTCCCTCTTTTAAAACTCCTTGTTGCGCCTCCTTTATTTGAGTAGTAAGGTTATTATGAATCATTATATTCATAGATTTTACTCGAATGGGTTCTCTGTCCTTCCTGCTCAAGGCATCGGCTACCACATTTGCCTTCCCCGGGTGGTAACGAATCTCAAAGTCGTAATCATTCAACAATTCAATCCACCTACGCTGCCTCATATTCAGTTGTTTCTGATTAAATATGTGTTGAAGACTTTTGTGGTCGGTATATATAATACTTTTGACCCCATATAAGTAGTGCCTCCAAGTCTTTAATGCAAAAACGACCGCGCCTAATTCCAAATCATGCGTCGTATAATTTTGTTCGTGAATCTTCAATTGTCTAGACGCATAAGCAATCACCTTCGTTCGTTGCATTAATACACAACCGAGACCTTGCTTTGATGCGTCACAATAAATCACAAAATCATCATTCCCTTCAGGCAATGACAATATAGGTGCCGTAGTTAGCTTTTTCTTCAATAACTGAAACGCTTTCTCTTGTTCATCATTCCATTCAAATTTCTTCCCTTTATGCGTTAATGCAGTCAAGGGTTTTGCTATTCTGGAAAAGTCTTGGATGAACCTTCTGTAGTAACCAGCTAGTCCTAAAAACTGGCGTATGTGTTTCGGAGTTTTCGGGGTTTCTCACTTTTCAACAGTTTCTATCTTTGCCGGATCCACCTTAATACCTTCTTTGTTCACTATGTGACCGAGGAATTGAACTTCTTCCAACCAAAATGCACACTTTGAAAACTTAGCGTACAATTCTTCCTTCCTCAATACTTCTAACACCTTTCTCAAATGTTCACCGTGTTCTTGGTCATTCTTTGAGTAAATAAGTATGTCATCAATGAAAACAATGACAAACTTGTCAAGGTATGGTCCACACACTCGGTTCATAAGGTCCATGAACGCAGCTGGTGCATTAGTTAAACCAAACGGCATGACCATAAACTCTTAATGACCGTAACGTGTTTTGAAAGCAGTCTTTGGAATATCATCTTCTTTCACCCGCATTTGATGATACCCAGAACGTAAGTCAATCTTTGAATAAACAGACGAGCCTTGTAGTTGATCAAATAAGTCGTCGATTCTCGGTAGTGGGTAGCGGTTCTTGATGGTAAGTTTTTTCAACTCTCGGTAGTCGATACACAACCTGAATGTACCATCTTTCTTCTTGACAAACAAAATAGGAGCTCCCCACGGTGATGTGCTTGGTCGAATGAAACCACGCTCTAAAAGTTCTTGTAATTGGCTTTGCAGTTCTTTCATCTCGCTGGGTGCGAGTCTGTAAGGAGCACGAGCTATTGGTGCAGCTCCTGGTACAAGATCTATTTGAAATTTAACGGATCGATGTGGGGGTAATCCCGGTAATTCTTTCGGAAATACATCGGGAAATTCTTTTGCAATGGGAACATCATTGATGCTCTTTTCTTCAGTTTGTACTTTCTCGACGTGTGCTAGAACAGCATAGAAACCTTTTCTTATTAGGTTTTGTGCCTTCAAATTACTAATAAGATGTAGCTTCGTGTTGCCCTTTTCTCCGTACACCATTAAGGGGTTTCCTTTTTCTCGTATAATGCGAATTGCATTTTTGTAACAAACGATCTCTGCTTTCACTTCTTTCAACCAGTCCATACCGATTATCACATCAAAACTCCCTAACTCTACTGGTATCAAATCAATCTTAAATGTTTCGCTAACCAGTTTAATTTCTCGATTCCGACATATATTATCTGCTGAAATTAATTTACCATTTGCTAATTCGAGTAAAAATTTACTATCCAAAGGCGTCAATGGACAACTTAATTTAGCACAAAAATCTCTACTCATATAGCTTCTATCCGCACCCGAATCAAATAAAACGTAAGCAGATTTATTGTCAATAAGAAACGTACCCGTAACAAGCTCCGAGTCTTCCTGTGCCTCTGCTGCATTAATATTGAAAACTCTTCCGCGGCCTTGTCCATTCGTGTTCTCCTGGTTCGGGCAATTTCTAATAATGTGGCCCGGTTTTCCACATTTATAACAAACTACATTGGCATAACTTGCTCCGACACTACTTGCTCCGCCATTACTCGTTCCGACACTATTTGTTCCTTTCGTTCTATTAACCCCTGGTCCGTAGACCTCACACTTTGCCGCACTATGACCATTTCTTTTACACTTGTTGCAAAATTTGTTGCAGAACCCCGAGTGATACTTTTCACACCTTTGGCATAGCTGCTTCTGATTGTTGTTGTTGTTGCGGTTATTATTGTTGTTGGGATAATTGTTGTAGTTGCTGTTGTTGTTGTTGTTGTTGTTGTTATTGTTGTTGTTGGGCCGTTTGTTGTAGTTGCGATTGATGTTGCGATTGTTGGGATAATTGTTGCGATTATTGTTGTAATTGCTGTTGTTGTTGTATTGGTGATTCTTATCACCGTTTTCCTCCCACTTTCTTTTAACTTGCTTCACATTGGCCTCTTCAGCAGTCTGTTCTTTAATTCTTTCTTCAATCTGGTTCACTAGTTTGTGAGCCATTCTACATGCCTGTTGTATGGAGGCGGGCTCGTGTGAACTTATATCTTCTTGGATTCTTTCCGGTAATCCTTTCACAAACGCGTCGATCTTCTCTTCCTCATCTTCGAATGCTCCCGAACACAATAGGCACAATTCTGTGAATCGTCTTTCGTACGTGGTAATATCAAATCCTTGGGTTCGTAACCCTCTAAGTTCTGTCTTGAGCTTATTGATCTCGGTTCTGGGACGGTACTTCTCGTTCATCAAGTGCTTGAATGCTGACCACGGTAGTGCGTACACATCGTCTTGTCCCACTTGCTCTAGATAGGTATTCCACCATGTTAACGCAGAACCTGTGAAGGTATGCGTAGCATACTTCACTTTGTCCTCTTCAGTACACTTACTTATGGCAAACACCGATTCGACCTTCTCGGTCCACCGTTTCAATCCGATCGGTCCTTCGGTTCCATCAAATTCCAAAGGTTTGCAGGCAGTGAATTCTATGTAGGTGCATCCTACACGATTTCCTGTACTGCTAGATCCAAGGTTATTGTTGGTATGTAGCGCAGCCTGTACTGCGGCTATGTTTGAAGCTAGAAAAGTACGGAATTCCTCTTCATTCATATTCACGGTGTGTCGAGTAGTCGGTACCATTTCCTTCAAAATAGTCAAATGGAACAAGTTAATCATACAGAATATTAAGAGTAGTTAATAGTATTTCGTAGCATAATATGAACTCATTTATAAAAGCTTTTTCTTCATATTAGCGTTTTATAAGTTTAAATTCGGGTAGTACCTACCCGTTAAGTTCATACTTAGTAGCTAATATACAATTCAACTACTACAATTCTATATGAAAAACTGATTATAATAATATTTCGCGTTCAAACTTTTACACAATATTTTACAAACTTACAATACCGCTTATTTTACATATAGCATAAAATATAGCACACAATAAATTTGATACAAGATGGTTGTGAAGATAATTCTAGCTAGTACACAAGTCGTTCAGCAAAGGCAATAAAGACACGTAATTCATACGTCCAGAAACAAGTCATGCATTCTGGTTTTACTAGGATTACTTCCCATCCTTGGTCTTGTGGAACATAACCGTTATGGCCATTGATAAGACAGCGTGTTGTAACGTCGTCAAAGGGACGAGGGTTACGTAATGTCCAACAGTCCCGTAACAATCTAAAAACCTCATTTCTTACCTCAATTACTAACTCCGTCACTTGTGGGAACGTTTTGTTTAATAGTTGTAGCCCGATGTTCTTGTTCTCACTTTGGTGAGAAGCGAACATTACTAATCCGTAATCATAACATGCTTCTTTATGTTGCATGTTAGCCGTTTTTTCTAAATCACGAAGTCCAATATTTGGATATATTGAGTCAAAATAATTTCTTAACCCATTGCGTAAAATAGCATTTGGGTTCCCCGCAATATATGCGTCAAAGTAAACACATCGTAACTTATGGATTTCCCAATGTGATATCCCCCATCTTTCGAACGAAAGCCTTTTATAAACCAAGGCATTCTTGGAACGTTCTTCGAATGTCTTACAAACTGATCTCTCCTTAAATTGTTGTGCCGAAGAATTCTGACCGACTCTAGACAAGATTTTATCAATCATGTCTCCGGGTAGGTCTCTTAAAATATTGGGTTTTCTATCCATTTTGTGTTTTTATACTGTAAAATAGACAAGAGTTAGATTCATAAAAAAAATACTTATTAATACAAGCAATTTTTACATATATCATAAAGCATAAGCACACTATATTACATATATTACACCACACGAATATAACTATCTTATTCCGACTCGCTTATTTCTTCTTCTTCAGTTTTGGTTCGTTTTGCCAAGTTTCTAGGGATATATGATGTTCCCCTAATACGAGCCGTCGTTTTCCACATTGGTTTAGAAAAACCTGGTGGTTTAGAGGTTCCCGGGTCATTGTTACAACTTAAGGACTTCGGGGGTTGACGATACATATAAAGTTCATCGGGGTTGGAATTGGATTTCTCTATTTTTATGCCCTTTCCCTTATTATTTTCTTTTGCCTTTTTAAATTCAGTTGGGGTAATTTCTATAACATCATCGGAATTCTCGTCGGAATCTGATTCATCGGAGAATTGGTAATCCTCCCAATATTTTGCTTCCTTGGCGGAAACACCATTGACCATAATTAACCTTGGTCGGTTGGTTGAGGATTTTCTTTTACTTAACCGTTTTATTATTTCCCCCACCGGTTCTATTTCTTCATCCGGTTCCGATTCTTCTTCCGGTTCCGATTCTTCTTCCGGTTCCGACTCTTCTTCCGGTTCCTCTTCGGGAACTTGTGAATCAGTCCACGAATCATTCCAATTTACATTTGACTCTTCATTATTATTATTAGGTGAGTTAATGGGACTTGTTCTAGAGGTAGACATCTATCACATAATATCAAACGCGTTAAGAGATTAATATATCACATAATATTCACATGTTAAAAATATATAGTTTCCAACAAAATTTGTTAAGCAATCATTTTTCAAGTAAACACGGTCGAAGTCCAGACTCACTAATGCATCCTAACAAACTCGATAAGACACACTAATGCAAAATTCTGGTTCTCTAAGACCAACGCTCGGATACCAACTGAAATGTCCCGTTCTTATTGATTAAAAACATTCCATATTAATTGATTTCGTTGCGAGGTTTTGACCTCTATATGAGACAGTTTTCAAAGACTGCATTCATTTTAAAACAAACCATAACCTTTATTTCATCAATAAAGGTTTAAAAAGCTTTACGTAGATTATCAAATAATGATAATCTAAAATATCCTGTTTACACACGACCATTACATAATGGTTTACAATACAAATAGTTACAACAAAATAAGTTTCTTGAATGCAGTTTTTACACAATATCATACAAGCATGGACTCCAAATCTCGTCCTTATTTAAGTATGCGACAGCGGAAGCTCTTAATAATCACCTGAGAATAAACATGCTTAAAACGTCAACAAAAATGTTGGTGAGTTATAGGTTTAACCTATATATATCAAATCATAATAATAGACCACAAGATTTCATATTTCAATACACATCCCATACATAGAGATAAAAATCATTCATATGGTGAACACCTGGTAACCGACATTAACAAGATGCATATATAAGAATATCCCCATCATTCCGGGACATCCTTCGGATATGATATAAATTTTGAAGTACTAAAGCATCCGGTACTTTGGATGGGGTTTGTTAGGCCCAATAGATCTATCTTTAGGATTCGCGTCAATTAGGGTGTCTGTTCCCTAATTCTTAGATTACCAGACTTAATAAAAAGGGGCATATTCAATTTCGATAATTCAACCATAGAATGTAGTTTCACGTACTTGTGTCTATTTTGTAAATCATTTATAAAACCTGCATGTATTCTCATCCCAAAAATATTAGATTTTAAAAGTGGGACTATAACTTACTTTCACAGATTTTTACTTCGTCGGGAAGTAAGACTTGGCCACTGGTTGATTCACGAACCTATAACAATATATACATATATATCAAAGTATGTTCAAAATATATTTACAACACTTTTAATATATTTTGATGTTTTAAGTTTATTAAGTCAGCTGTCCTCGTTAGTAACCTACAACTAGTTGTCCACAGTTAGATGTACAGAAATAAATCGATAAATATTATCTTGAATCAATCCACGACCCAGTGTATACGTATCTCAGTATTGATCACAACTCAAACTATATATATTTTGGAATCAACCTCAACCCTGTATAGCTAACTCCAACATTCACATATAGAGTGTCTATGGTTGTTCTGAAATATATATAGATGTGTCGACATGATAGGTCGAAACATTGTATACGTGTCTATGGTATCTCAAGATTACATAATATACAATACAAGTTGATTAAGTTATGGTTGGAATTGATTTGTTACCAATTTTCACGTAGCTAAAATGAGAAAAATTATCCAATCTTGTTTTAACCATAACTTCTTCATTTTAAATCCGTTTTGAGTGAATCAAATTGCTATGGTTTCATATTGAACTCTATTTTATGAATCTAAACAGAAAAAGTATAGGTTTATAGTCGTAAAATAAGTTACAAGTCGTTTTTGTAAAGGTAATCATTTCAGTCGAAAGAACGACGTCTAGATGACTATTTTAGAAAACATACTTCCACTTTGAGTTTAACCATAATTTTTGGATATAGTTTCATGTTCATAATAAAAATCATTTTCTCAGAATAACAACTTTTAAATCAAAGTTTATCGTAGTTTTTAATTAACGAACCCAAAACAGTCCGCGGTGTTACTACGACGGCGTAAATCCGGTTTTACGGTGTTTTTCGTGTTTCCGGGTTTTAAATCATTAAGTTAGCATATCATATAGATATAGAACATGTGTTTAGTTGATTTTAAAAGTCAAGTTAGAAGGATTAACTTTTGTTTGCGAACAAGTTTAGAATTAACTAAACTATGTTCTAGTGATTACAAGTTTAAACCTTCGAATAAGATAGCTTTATATGTATGAATCGAATGATGTTATGAACATCATTACTACCTTAAGTTCCTTGGATAAACCTACTGGAAAAGATAAAAATGGATCTAGCTTCAACGGATCCTTGGATGGCTCGAAGTTCTTGAAGCAGAATCATGACACGAAAACAAGTTCAAGTAAGATCATCACTTGAAATAAGATTGTTATAGTTATAGAAATTGAACCAAAGTTTGAATATGATTATTACCTTGTATTATAATGATAACCTACTGTAAGAAACAAAGATTTCTTGAGGTTGGATGATCACCTTACAAGATTGGAAGTGAGCTAGCAAACTTGAAAGTATTCTTGATTTTATGTAACTAGAACTTGTAGAATTTATGAAGAACACTTAGAACTTGAAGATATAACTTGAGAGAGATCAATTAGATGAAGAAAATTGAAGAATGAAAGTGTTTGTAGGTGTTTTTGGTCGTTGGTGTATGGATTAGATATAAAGGATATGTAATTTTGTTTTCATGTAAATAAGTCATGAATGATTACTCATATTTTTGTAATTTTATGAGATATTTCATGCTAGTTGCCAAATGATGGTTCCCACATGTGTTAGGTGACTCACATGGGCTGCTAAGAGCTAATAATTGGAGTGTATATACCAATAGTACATACATCTAAAAGCTGTGTATTGTACGAGTACGAATACGGGTGCATACGAGTAGAATTGTTGATGAAACTGAACGAGGATGTAATTGTAAGCATTTTTGTTAAGTAGAAGTATTTTGATAAGTGTATTGAAGTCTTTCAAAAGTATATAAATACATATTAAAACACTACATGTATATACATTTTAACTGAGTCGTTAAGTCATCGTTAGTCGTTACATGTAAGTGTTGTTTTGAAACCTTTAGGTTAACGATCTTGTTAAATGTTGTTAACCCAATGTTAATAATATCAAATGAGATTTTAAATTATTATATTATCATGATATTATCATGTATGAATATCTCTTAATATGATATATATACATTAAATGTCTTTACAACGATAATCGTTACATATAAGTCTCGTTTAAAAATCATTAAGTTAGTAGTCTTGTTTTTACATATGTAGTTCATTGTTAATATACTTAATGATATGTTTACTTATCATAGTATCATGTTAACTATATATATATCCATATTTATGTCATCATATAGTTTTTACAAGTTTTAACGTTCGTGAATCACCGGTCAACTTGGGTGGTCAATTGTCTATATGAAACATATTTCAATTAATCAAGTCTTAACAAGTTTGATTGCTTAACATGTTGGAAACATTTAATCATGTAAATATCAATCTCAATTAATATATATAAACATGGAAAAGTTCGGGTCACTACATAAAGCATGTTTATTCTCAGGTGAATACTAAGAGCTTCCACTGTTGCATACTAAAATAAGGACAAGATTTGGAGTCCATGTTTGTATGATATTGTGTAAAAACTGCATTCAAGAACATATGTCGATGTAATATATTTCTATTGTAAACCATTATGTAATGGTCATGTGTAAACATTATATTTTAGATTATCATTATTTGATAATCTACGTAATGCTTTTAAAACCTTTATTGATAAAATAAAGGTTATGGTTGTTTTAAAAATGAATGCAGTCTTTGAAAAACGTCTCATATAGAGGTCAAAACCTCGCAACGAAATCAATTAATATGGAACGTTTATAATCAATATGAACGGGACATTTCAGTAGGTTCGTGAATCCAAGGACGACAGCCATATTTTTAATAAGCTGAAAACTTATTATTAATATACTTTTACTACCGTGAGTATATAGTCCCATTTTTAAACTCTAAAAATATATTGGGATGAGTATACATGCATTTTATGTTTTACGCCATGGACGCAAGTACTTAAAATATATTCTACGTTGAGTTGTACCACATTGCATTTCTTCCCTAATAGCTTGGTAACTAATATTTACATGTTGTAAGAACATTTAAGCGCGAATCCTATTGATAGATCTATCGGGTTTAACAACCCCAACCGGGCTAGTTGCTCTAGTATCGTAAACGATTGCATAGTACTTCATTTTTACTACACTTGGTACAGTGTTGGGAGATTTCATAATAAAGGGAATATGCTACATTTATAGTTAAGTATGGTTACCGAAGCACTCAACAACTTATAGAATATCTTTGTTCAAATATTTATAACTATAAAATCTTGTGGTCTATATTTATATCGATGCTAGCTTTAAACCTATATATCTCACCAACCTTTGTGTTGACTGTTTATGCATGTTTATTCTCAGGTCCTTAAGAAAGTCTTCCACTGTTGCATTATCTGAGCAAGCTGTGCATGGAGTCTCATGCTTTTGTTTAAATGAAGTGTTGCATTCAATAAAACCTTTGTCATGTATTATATTCGACTGTTATGTCACGTGTGTAGTATTTGGAAACCGATGTATTATGGGGATTATTTCTTAAATAATCGCCCACTTGTTTAAAACATGCATTATGTATAATAAGGGTGTGTCTTTTTATGAAACGAATGCAATATTTTCTAAAATGTATCATATAGAGGTCAAATACCTTGCTATGGGACCAATGCATAACGTACCACTTTTATAGTAATATGGATGAGTCGTTTCAGTTGGCATCAGAGCAGAGGTCTTAGCGAACCAGAAATTGCATTAGTGTGTCTGACCGGTATTTGTTAGGATGCATTAGTGAGTCTGGACTTTGACCGAACTTGTTTTTGAAAACCATTACTTATCATTTTTGGTCGGAAATTAAATATTATAACATGTAAATATTATGTGGTATATTACTAATGTGGTAGTTAATGTGTGATAGATGTCTACTTCTAGCACCAATCTCATTATCACATTCAGCGACTCCGAAGTTGAATCTCCAGCAAAAGTACCAATCATCGACTTATCAGATAACAACGATGAACCGAAGGAAGGTGTATCAATCATCTATATAACTGATAACGATGATGAACTGGAGTCGGATGCATTTTTGGAAGACTCACAATTCCCAGAGGAACCAGAAGAGGAACCTATAATCGACAACCCAGAAATTCCAAAAGCAGAAACTAATAAAACAATTATTGTACCAAGTGCTCCCGATACTACCACACCTAGTCAACCATGTCTTATCAATACTACAAAAATGTCATCTACTAAACCCCAACCAAAACCTAGACTTACCGCTGAAATACGCACTCTGACAGTAGGGAAGCGAAAATTCTATGATTTCCCAGATTTCTTTGAATTCCCAAGGAAGCCTCGTCGTTTCTAATCTGTTCTTGCAGCTATTCGACTTCACGCCTTATATAATAATATATCATGTGCTATATTTCATCTTACATATGTTTTATGTAAATAGTGGTATTGAATTATTGTAAAATATTGTACCAAAAGAATAAGCGTGAAGTATTAATGCATTAAGTTTTTTCATGATAGAATATTATCATGATTGTAGTAGTTAATTTGTATACTAGCTATTAAGTATGAACTTTAACGGGTAGGTACTACCCGAGCTACAATTATAAAACGCTAATAAGAAGAAAATGCTTTTATAATAATTGGTTCATATTATTAATTTGCCACGATGTACCATTAGTTACTTGCTACATCTATAATATTCTATGTGATTAATTATCTTATATGTTTATTGAAGAAACATGGCTCGATTAAATTGAATGACGGAACAAGAAATTTAGGAGCTTATCAACCAAAGCATAAACTACCGAATGCTTTGGGTCGAAACAGTAAGAGCAGCAGCAAACAACACAAACCCTCGTGTTGGATGCTCATATAAAGCATTTCAAGGTTGCAAACCTTCATCATTCAGTGGAACAGAAGGACCAGTCGGTTTAACCCGATGGATCAAAAAACTGGAGTCCGTATTTAAAATCAGTGGTTGTGCGGAAGGGGATCGGACAAAGTATGCTTCATGCACATTACAGGATAGTGCACTTACATGGTGGAAAATCTATGTAAAAGCTGTAGGGGCGATGAAGCATATGATACTCCTTGGGAGGAATTGAAAAATATGCTAATCAACGAATACTGCCCAAGGAACGAGGTTAGGAAGATGGAAGCCGAGTTACGAAATCTGAAAGTTGTCAGACAGAACTTACCAACTATAACAGGCGATTCATGAAATTAGCCTTGTTATGTCCTGAATTGGTACCAACGGAAGAGCGAAAGATTGAATTGTACAAAGATGGTCTGCCAAAGAACATCAAGGCCAATGTTACAGCATCCAAACCCAAGACAATTCATGAAGCTATCACCATGGCAAACGAGCTAATGGATCAGATCATCCTGGATAAGAACGTATCAAATACCGATGCCAAGGTATCGGATAACAAAAGAAAGTGGGATGGAAACCGTGATCGTGGTCACCAGCAACAATCTCTCAAGAAACAGGAAACCACGCAAGGTGCATGTAGTGGTTCAAGCTCGGGTTACAAAGGGCGTAATCCCTTATGTAACAGATGCCACAAACATCACACTGGTTTTTGCAATGTGGTGTGCAACAAATGTAATCGAAGGGGTCATCTTGTTGAAGATTGTTGGGTTCCTGTTACAAATACAAATGGCACCAAGACTCCTGCCACCAATGCAAATAGAACTGCCCTGGCTACTGTTACTTGTTACGGGTATGGGAAACAGGGTCATATTAAGAGCCAGTGCCCGAATTCAGAGAAGAATAACAGACCTGCACGGGGAAGAGCATTTGTTATTAATGCTAGAGAGGCATGTGAATACCCGGAGCTTGTTACGGGTACCCGTTTACCATTAATGACTTATCAGCATCTATTATATTTGATACTGGTGCCGATAGAAGTTACATGTGTAGAGACTTTTACGCTAAATTGAATTGTTCATTATTACCTCTAGATGCTAAGTACATGATTGAGTTAGCTAATGGTAAACTAATTAAAGCCGATAAAATTTGTCGTGATTGTAAAATAAAATTTAGCCGAAGAGACATTTAAAATTAATTTGATACCCGTAGAATTAGGAAGTTTTGATGTAATAGTCGGCATGGACTGGATGTCCAAAATAGGAGCTGAAGTTGTGTGTGCCAAGAAGGTAATTCGCATTCCCCGTAAGGATAAAACGGCAGTAATGATTTATGGAGAGAACTCAAAGCTAAAACTCATTAGCTGCTTGAAAGTTTAAAAGTGCTTGAAGAAAGGGTGCTATGCTATCATAGCACATGTTAATAAAGTCAAAACGAAGGAAAAAGAGAAGAGCATCAACGACGTGCCTGTGGCAAGAGATTTTCCTGAAGTCTTTCCTGAAGAGTTTCCGGGATTACCTCCATTTAAATCTGTAGAATTTCAAATAGATCTAGTACCAGGGGCTGCACCAGTGGCTCGTGCTCCATACAGACTTGCACCATCTGAGATGAAAGAGTTACAAAGCCAGTTACAAGAATTACTGGACCGTGGATTCATTCGACCGAGTACTTCACCGTGGGGAGCTCCGATTTTATTCGTCAAGAAGAAATATGGATCCTTTCGAATGTGTATAGATTATCGCGAATTAAACAAGTTAACTATCAAGAATCGGTACCCATTACCGAGAATTAATGACTTGTTTGATCAGCTGCAAGGATCGCGTGTTTACTCTAAAATTGACCTAAGATCGGGTTACCATCAGCTGCGAGTAAAAGAAGAAGATATTCCGAAAACTGCATTTCGGACACGCTACGGTCATTATGAATTTTTAGTCATGCCGTTCGAGCTAACAAACGCACCAGCTGTATTCATGGACCTCATGAATAGGGTATGCAGTCCATACTTAGATAAGTTTGTTATCGTCTTTATTGATGACATTCTTATTTATTCTAAGAATGAAGCAGAACATGAACAACATTTAAGGTTGGTGCTAGAACTGTTGAAGAAAGAACAGTTATATGCAAAGTTTTCTAAGTGCGCATTTTGGTTAAAAGAAGTACAATTCCTTGGTCACATCGTTAGCAGTCAAGGAATTCAGGTCGATCCCGCGAAGGTCGAATCCATTGAAAAATGGGAAACCCCAAAGACTCCGACGCAAATACGCCAATTTTTGGGTCTTGCTGGCTATTACAGAAGGTTTATTCAAGATTTTTCCCAGATAGCCAAACCATTGACAACATTAACACATATAGGAAAGAAGTACGAATGGACTTCTGAGCAGGAAGCTGCATTTCAATTATTGAAGAAGTAGTTGACTACATCGCCTATTCTATCGTTACTCGAAGGAAACGATGATTTTGTAATTTATTGTGACGCTTCGCGACAAGGTTTTGGTTGTGTCCTCATGCAACGAAAGAAGGTTATTGCATATACATCCCGACAAATGAAGATTCATGAACAAAATTATACGACTCATGATCTAGAATTGGGAGCAGTGGTGTTTGCATTAAAGATTTGGAGACACTACTTGTACGGGGTTAAATGTACTGCGTATACCGACCATAAAAACCTTCAACATATCTTCAACCAAAAATAACTGAACATGAGGCAACGTAGGTGGGTCGAGCTGATAAACGACTATGATTGTGAAATTCGCTATCATCCCGGGAAAGCAAATGTAGTAGCAGATACTTTAAGCAGGAAGGAAAGAGAGCCAATTCGAGTACGGGCAATGAATATGAAGATTCATACAAACCTGACTACACAAATAAAGGAGGCTCAACGAGGAGCTCTTACTGAAGAAAACTTTGGAAATGAGATGCTCAAGGGTTTAGTCAAGCAACTTGAGATACGAGAAAGACGGAACCCGGTATTTTAATGGACGTATTTGGGTACCGAAGTTTAAAGGGTTAAGAAAATTGGTTTTGGATGAGGCACATAAGACGAGATACTCGATACATCCCGAAGCTGGAAAGATGTATCAAGATCTTAAGGCACACTTTTGGTGGCCAAATTTGAAGGCTGATATTGCAACATACATTGGAGAATGTTTGAATTGCTCCAAAGTCAAGGCGGAACATCAGAAACTGTCAGGTCTGCTTCAACAACCAAAAATTCCAGAATGGAAATGGGAATGTATCACTATGGATTTCATCACGAAGCTACCAAAGATTGCATGGGGTTATGACACCATTTGGGTAATTGTCGATCGTCTCACCAAATCTGTACATTTCCTACCTATGAAGAAAATGGATAAGATGGAGAAATTGGTACGATTATACATGTAAGAAGTTGTTTCAAGACATGGAGTACCTATTTCCATTATATCTGATCGCGACAGTAGGTTTACGTCAAGGTTTTGGCAATCACTACATGAAGCTCTAGGGACTCGTATGGATATGAGCACCGCATATCATCCTCAGACCGATGGGCAAAGTGAAAGGACCATTCAGACTCTTGAAGACATGATTAGAGCATGTGTGATCGATTTCGGAAACGGATGGGATAAATATTTACCATTGGCAGAATTCTCGTATAACAACAGTTATCATACGAGTATTAATGCTGCACCATTCGAAGCACTTTATGGAAGAAAGTGTAGATCCCCTATATGTTGGAATGAAGTAGGTGACAGACAACTGACTGGTCCCGAGATCATACAGGAGACTACTGAAAAGATTGTGCAAATCAAGGAGAGATTGAAGACCGCCTAAATTTGTCAAAAGAGCTATGCTGATGTTTGAAGGAAGCCGTTAGAATTTCAGGTTGATGACATGGTTATGTTAAAGGTGTCACCTTGGAAAGGTGTGATACGCTTTGGTAAGAGGGGTAAATTGAACCCTAGATACGTAGGACCATTCAAGATCATCGAACGTATTGGACCGGTGGCTTATCGACTTATGTAACACCCCGTCAAAAATCCCTTTAACGGAATGTTAACGCTGGTCCCAGTGCTTGGCTTGACTTCTACGTAACAGCAATATTCTACAGCGGAAGCAATTAATACCTGAGAATAACAACACGCAAAAAAGGTCAACAAATAATGTTGGTGAATTCACAGGTTTAAAGTAATGTAGCAGTATCTGAAAAACGGTTATCAGAAAAATAGTTTAGTTTCCTTGACCACGAGATTCTATCGTCTGCATAAACCGAGCACCTGAATACTAGCAATGACCCAAGTATAGAAGCCACTATACCCGCCTTACCTCGTAAAATGTTATACACTTGTCCAAATGTATTTAATGTTCAAAGTAAATGCACCACAGTTTTTATAGCGGGTGAGGTTGTCAACCTAACGGATCCGTCCATCTAAATTGTGCTTACACCGATGGTATTAAAAGTATTCAAGCTAGAGGCTTTTGAACAAACTCATTATGCATATGTGTAGTACTCATGTCAATACAAAGTATTTGAAAATGTAAATATAACAGCGTGTATTCTCATCCCTGAAAACATGTAAAAAGCGGGACTGTAGACTCACCTTTGAAATAAGCTCGGAATGAAAGACAAACGACTTGTACGGTTTAGACCCGAGTAATGTAACCTAGGTATACGTATTTAGGTTGGTTAATATATGTATCTTAAATAAGTGTGGCTTCATAGTGTACGTTGTCTTATTGCTCGACTCGACGCGCTTCAAAGTAAAAGTCAACTATATCATGCAAGTCAAACAAAGTCAACCGAAGTCAAACCGAAAGTCAAACTTGGTCAATGTGGTCAACTAAAGTCAACATCAGTAGTTTCAAGTCAAATATTGGTCAACATGTTAAACCTAAGTCAAACAATACGTTTTAGGTCATGAATGATCATTTTCACAATTTCAGTTTATCGTCATGCACAAAGTTTATGAACACGTAGCATACTTAGCACATTATCTCATAGTACAAAATTCAAGTAAATATAACAAACTCCAGATCATAAATATACTTAAAATAAATTCCAAAAAGTCCATCCAAGGACTCATACGACAATTAAAAGTCAAGAATCAGAAGGGATACATTTGGGGTTTGCCAAGTCAGTTTCTGACCGCGCACTGATATCATTTTGGCTATAACCAGAGTTATAAACATAAAATTGATACAAGACCAGTGGACATAGTTCAAGGACAAATCAAAGTAACACATATAAAAAATCTAGCAACTTTTGTTTAGCCAATTTGTACAGTTTATTCGTGCAAGTTTAACATTCAGTTTTCAGCTCAAATCAGAATTCACATAAAGTATGGCTCTATTGTGCCCAATTCATAAGGTTTCAGAGATTGACATAAACTAAAAATAAGTCACATATCATGTTAAGTTTCATTTCCCAGAAGCATACATTCTCAATCAATAAACACAATCTACAGAGTATAAAACCGTGTGCAATTTACAGATCCGATTCTCATTTAGTTAGTCACATTCGCACGCGATTATTCGAAGATCTAGATACAATTAGTCTATGATATCCACATTAAATATGAAGTAATTTTTGTCTACTTTTCAAATATGCAACACTTTAATCACAGAAGTTAACACATTTTATCATACAAGGTTATTTTCATACAAGTGCTGTATAAAACTACTTTTACACTAATTCAAGCATATCTCGAGCTATACATAAGCAAATGATAAGGCTAAAAAGGAACATATATTTCATAGCATTATCCCCCAAGAAAGACAAGATTTTAGTTGCAATTGTTCCATTTTCAAGTGATATTCGTTTATATTACATAAGTGCGAAGACAAAAGGCAGATTCGACAAATTGAAGACAAAAAGGTCCAAAAAGCTCAAAAGTACAAGATAAAATTAAAAAGGTTCAAATTATTGATGAAGAACGTCTAAAAATGACAAGAGTACAAGTTACAAAACGCAAAGTACACGATATAAAATAGTACGCAAGGACGTTCGAAAATTCGGAACCGGGACATGAGTCAACTCTCAACGCTCGACGCAACGGTGTAAAAATTACGAGTCAACTATGCACAAGAATAAAATATAATATTTAAATAATTCATAATAAGAATAATATTAAATAATAAAAAGTTGTTAATTTAGCATAGTTCAGGGGTCGTAAATGAAAATTCAATTTCATATTTTGCCTATAAAAGGCGATGATTATCGATCAATAAAAAAGCATCCCTTTTTCTATCCTAAAAATCTATTATCAATATCAATATCTAAAAATCTCTATCATAATGTTAATGTAATAAGATATAACAATAATCTTAATTTTAATTTTAAATTATGATAATAATAAGATTTATGATAGAGATCGTTTGAGTGTGTAAGTCGAAATTCTGTCCGTGTAACGCTACGCTATTTTTAATCATTGTAAGTTATGTTCAACCTTTTTATATTAATGTCTCGTAGCTAAGTTATTATTATGCTTATTTAAAACGAAGTAATCATGATGTTGGGCTAATTACTAAAATTGGGTAATTGGGCTTTGTACCATAATTAAGGTTTGGGCAAAAGACCGACACTTGTGGAAATTGGACTATTGACTATTAATAGATGGGGGTATTGTCTAATTGAGTGACAACTCATTGGAGTCTGTCGAACCTATCTTCAAATTAATTATCCTAATAATTAATAATGATTATGGTTGTCCTATTTAGTGACGTTCATATAGAATCTATTATAATCATTTAATTAATTATTCGGGTTGGGTAATTGATTATTCAAACTGATCAAGTGGGTAAATTAATATTCATATCTAATCAAAACAGGGGTAGATTACATACAGTGATAACTGGTGTAATTATTGACAGAAGTGATAACTGCGTCACAGTTTAAATCCTTAATTAGTTGGAATATTTGACTTCGGGTATAAGGGTAATTTGACGAGGACACTCGCACTTTATATTTATGACCGATGGACTATTATGGATAAAAACCAGATAGGTATTAAATAAACCATGACAAAGGACAATTAACCCGAGTAACAATTAATTAAAATCAAAACGTCAAACATCATGATTATGGAAGTTTAAATAAGCATAATCCTTTTATTTCATATTCTATCGCAATTTTATTTATTGTTATTTTATTTATCGTCATTTATTTATTTTACGCACTTTAATTATTGTCATTTATCTTTACGCTTAAAAATATAAAATCGACAAACCGGTCATTAAACGGTAAAAACCCCCCTTTTATAATAATATTACTACTTATATATATATATATATTTATATAAATATAGTTTTATAAAAATATAGTACGTAATCACTAGCTCCCTGTGGAACGAACCGGACTTACTAAAAACTACACTACTCTACGATTAGGTACACTGCCTATAGTGTTGTAGCAAGGTTTAGGTATATCCCATCCGTAAATTAATAAAACTTGTGTCATATTTTGTAGTATTTCCTAGTAAAAATAATACTATTTCGTACCCTCACGCTGCACACATCAAGTTTTTGGCGCCGCTGCCGGGGAGCGCTAAAACGCTATATTTTTAATTATAATAATATTGAAATAAAATATAATAATATAATAATATTGAAATAGAATATAATAATATAATAATATTGAAATAGAATATAATAATATAATAATATTTTAGAATATTTTTAAAAAGTCGTATTTATTAAATACTTCAGGGGTATATTATGTAACTTGTAATTAATAATTTCTATCATGTCGCTTTCATGTGAATAGTAAATTAATTAATTTCTTTTCATTTACTATTCATGAATAGTAAATAAATTAAAAAAAAAGTTTTGAAAAAAAATAATAATTATAAAAAAATTATTAATTTGTAAAAAAAATCGTTTTTTTTTTAAAAAAAAAAGTTGTAAAAAAAACGTTTTTTTTAAGAAAAAAAATTCGTTTTTTTAAAAAAAAAATTAAAAAAAAAAAAATTTTTTTTAAAAATAATAAATAATAATTTTTTTTTAAGTTTTATTACCTTTAGATTTTTAGACTATAGTCGCAACTTTTAGTATTAAGTTTAGTTTTGCCATAGTTATTTTTACTTCTAGAATTTTTAGGCTTTGCCGTAAAATCCCTTAAGTGCTTATTCCTTAGACTAAGTTTTAGGTGCTTTAGAATTTTGCGACGCCATTTTTCGCGCTATTTTCTTATTTTCATTTTTCGACGCGTTTACCTATGTATCAATTACAATTCCAATTAGTGATCTCCATTTGTAGCTTTAATTTTAAGATAGTGATCGTTATAAGGTTGGATTAACCGCGTGTTTACAAACCACTCTTCGTCTTTTTCATTTTTCGACACTTTTCGACGCGCACTCTTTTTCTCTCTTATTTCTCGCCATTCTAGTTTTTAGGACTTAGATTTTTTTCTACTTCTTCTCTAAATTTCTTAAAATTACGAAAATTTATTTTAAGTGGTTAAATTGATAGACATCAAAATTTTCTGGTTCGTAGTAATAGTTGGATTTGTACGTGGACCGGGTTATTGGAGCCAAACAGTACTCAATTATATTGAGACCAAACGAATCCTGCCCCTCTGCTGCATCTTTTGGCTATTCGAAACGTGGGCAAAATCAGAAAAGTCTATTGATTGGATAACTTATATAATTTTTCTTTCCTTTTTAAAAACTAATAGGATATTCAGTGAATGCACCGAGCAAGACGTTCACCGCCGGTCATACGTTCACTACCTGTAACTCGATCAAGACATCGTTTAACAAATATCGCCGCCGTTGATTTTTCTTTAGAATCGTCATCTAGTCGACCAAGTACTCCAATTCAAATTTCCGATAATCCATCTTTTGAACCCGACTTCACAATTAAGAACCCGGAGCATATTCAAGGACAATTCCAAGATCTTGAACCACTAATTATTCCTCCTGAGCCACAAACCATTAAATCAGAATCCTCTAGTGATTCGGATACAACAAATCCAATCATGGAAAAATCTAGAACCTCTAAGTATGGAAGAACGAATGAGAGCCACACGCACGGGCCAAGGTCACGCCATTATTAAGCCAGAAGTTAATGCGCCAGATTATGAAATCAAAGGACAAATTCTACACATGGTAACTAACCAATGCCAATTCAGTGGTGCACCGAATGAAGATCCTAACGAACACCTTCGTACGTTTAAAAGAATTTGTACACTATTCAAAATCCGAGAAGTGGAAGATGAGCAGATCTATCTCATGTTGTTTCCCTGGACTTTAAAGGGAGAAGCCAAAGATTGGTTAGAATCGTTACCTGAAGGGGCGATTGACACATGGGATGTTTTAGTTGAAAAATTTCTTAAACAATTCTTTCCGGCATCTAAAGCCGTGAGACTTCAAGGAGAAATTGTTACGTTCGCGCAAAAGCCAAATGAAACATTACATGAGGCGTGGACAAGATTCGGAAGGATGTTGAGAGGATGTCCTCAACACGGTTTAGACACTTACCAAATAGTACAAATATTCTACCAAGGTGTCAACGTTGCTACACGAAAAGACATCGACATAACAGCTGGTGGTTCCATTATGAAGAAAACCGCAACTGAAGCTTACAAAATTATTGATAACACAGCCTCCCACTCGCATGAGTGGCACCAAGAAAAAGATATTTTTCGTTCATCTAAAGTGGCTAGAGCCGATTCTAGCCATGACTTTGATTCCGTTTCAGCAAAAATAGATGCTTTCGAAAGACGAATGGAAAAGATGAATAAAGATATTCACGCAATACGAATCAGTTGTGAGCTATGCGGTGGACCACACTTATTGAAAGATTGTCACATTGAACCAACATTGGAACAACGAGAGAATATTTCCTATATGAACCAAAGGCCTGGAAATAATTATCAAAATAATTATCAACCGCCAAAGCTAAACTTCAATCGAAATCAAAACATTCTTTACAATCCAAAAGGACCCGAAAATAACTGGTATAACCAACAAGGTCCGAATAACCAACCAACTCAAAACAACACTTTCAATCAACAAAGACCTGGCTTATATAAACCACAACAACAAACCGAAGAGAAAAAGTCAAATATGGAAGACGTGGTATTCAAGCTAGTTGAATCTCAAACACAATTTATTGAAACTCAAACCCAAACGAACGAAAGATTTGATCAGTCATTAAGAACTCAACAAGCTTCCATTTTGAATCTAGAAAAACACGTAGGTACTCTTGCTAGCATGATGAGTGAGAGGGAACAAGGAAAGCTACCGAGTAATACTGAAGTAAATCCTCGGAATGAGAATGTTAATATGGTTTCAACGAATTCTGAAAAACCAGCACCAGAAGATGGGAAGGTTTTAGATGAGAGTAACAATGAAGAAGTTACACCACCACCACCCGAGTATGTAAAGCCAGTGGTGGCACCATACAAACCACCCATCCGGTTTCCAAGAAAAGGAGTTGAGTATGAGCAAGTGATAGGTAATAAAGATTGTGATACCTCTGGAAAGAAGAAGAAGAAAAAGAATAAGAAAGTGCAAGAAACAAAAGCCGTAAATATAAACCCGGTGAAGACAGTTCCACCAAAACCTCCACCTAGGGTAGGTGATCCGGGTGAATTTATTGTTCCTTGTCTACTTAGTGATTGTGTCATGTATGATGCACTAGCAGATTTAGGTGCAAGTGTAAGTGTTATGCCTCTTTCCTTATATAAGAGATTAGGTGTAGGTAAGTTAAGTCCAACGGATATGAGTGTTCGACTCTTTGATCAAACCATTAAGCACCCAGTTGGAATTGCTGACAACCTACCCGTTCAAGTAGGCAATTTAACCTTTCTAGTCGAATTTATTATCATTGACATAGAAGAGGACCCAAACATTCCTCTAATTTTAGGTCGGCCATTCTTAGCGTCCACCAAGGCGTTATTTGATGTAGGAAATGGAAGAATGACACTTAAAAGTGGTGACAAATCAATCACCTTTATGATTCGAAAGACTAAATCTCCACCAACCAAAACCGTTGAACCAGCAAAAACGATTGGTAAGAACCATGTTGTTTTACCAACTCCAACGGTAATACTTAGCAATAATGAAACGCCTAAGTGTGGGGAAAATGAAGTAACACCTAATGATGACATGATAACAAAGAACCCCGTTGTTGATACGAAATTAAATGATCCCGTTATTAATAGTTCAATGAAGAAACTTATTAAACGGATTCGCGATGCTAGAACCAAGGGGAACTTTAAGTTATGTAACCGGTTAGTATCCAATCTATCACCTAAAGAAAAGGAGAAACTAGTTGAAATTGTGGATATTACACAGGAATCCGACCAATGGCTTAAAGAAAAAGTCACGGATATGCAAGTTGATTATGGACCAAGAGAAATTAACGATGAAGTTAATCACAATTTTGACACCACGGCTACCTAAGTGTGGGGAGATTCAAATGTTCTAAAAAGAAAATGCTATCTAGAGTTAGTTGTTCTGTTCTCGTGTAGTTCCGAGAATGAAACCCGATTGGTCTTTTCCGCTAGCAGACACTAAAGAACTAGTTTTCTCCCTCCATTCTGAATTTTTGTTTTGTAGGTTTTTTTTATGAAATTAATATGCATTTTAATTTAAGTTTTTAAAAAAAAAATTTACTTTAATTCATTAAGTTTAAAAAATGATTTCTAAAATTCGTCGTGAGTTAAAGACTAGGTCGTTGAGCCGAAATTGCTTTACCCGAGGGCGGGGCGACAAATTTTGTTATCATTTAATTTTATTGATCTAAAGTATGCAAAAAAAAAAAAAAAAAAATTATATTAATTTTTGAACGTAGGGGTTATATACCAAACTTCAAAAATATGTATATATGTTTGTATTTTATGTTATGTACACAACAGGGTAAAACAGCGCACTTTCAAAGACTGTCATTAAGTTCAACAAAAAGCTACTAATTTTGATGACAAGGCGCAAAATATCAAATGTGATGTAAAATAATATGCTTACAAACTGGGTATTTTTAATCACTTTTCTACACTAATCACCCTCATGAATTTATAATTATAGTCTGATTTCATTCAAATGAGGGCATTGCATGATCTCAAGTGTGGGGAAGGGTTATAAATTCTCTCGGGTTTACACTTAGTTTATTTGCCAAATTTTGTGAAAATTTGAAAAATTTTCAATTAAATGAACTCAAAATCATGTTTATACATATTTATGAACGATGAAAACTAGGTGATAATACCGAAATTATCGTTACCTCGAAAAGGACATAAATTGAGAAACACCCTAAAACGCTTGAATTCATTTAAAATGAAATAGAAGAAAATAAAAAGGAAAAGAAAGAAACTAAGTGTGGGAAGAATGTACCAAGTTATTCAATTTAAAAACATATATCACATATTTTTGTACAAGATTATTGCAGGTACTTTTGCTTTGGACGATACTAATCAGTTTTACCCGGTTTACTGTAATACATTTGAAAGAAAGATGGATCTACACGATGAATCAATTCCATCATTAAAAGGAAGTAAAGTCTTCCGAAAAAGACACGCGCTTCTTGATTTAGGTCATGAAGTTGTCGTCCAGACCAGCTGTAGGTTGACGAAAAATCTAGAAAAGTCATCACTAAAATCAGCAGGAAATCCACGGACCTCAGCATCAAACAGGGTCGCCAAGTGGTCAGATTTATCCTAACCATGAGAAGGATTTATCTCGTACAATGGGGAGGCACCGTGCAAATTAGCTTGATAAGACTAATGAATCAGATCCCCAGAAAAGGATAATCTCCTTAAAGATTAAAAATCAGCTTTTAAGACTGATAATACTCAATCCTAGAGATTGACCTTAAAGATTGAGAATTCAAACTCATGGAATTCGATGATATCTAAACTCGAGCATGAACGAGAAAATATTTTGATCAAAAATACAAACCGATTTGTTTTCTGAAAAACCATTTTCAATGCGTTCATTACCATTGAACGTAAAATCCTAAGAAATTCACCTGGAATTCATTAGGTCACCTGAACCAAATCGGGTGTCAACCGTAAGAACGGTGGTTGCATAGCATGGTCGGAGACAGGACCTTGTGCCAGACCGAAAAATTATAGGATGATCTTTACTATCGCTCCTACCAAGGATAGTTCTAGCATCCGACACGTTAATAAGACCATAATCATCTGCATGTCACGGGACATTGCCTAAACAGTTTCTTGTTCATCGCTTTCCTTTACAACCGGACGGTAGTTTACCGAAAGGTAATATACGGAACAAGTAAACTGGATGTGTGCTTTCCGATACCGGGATAGCAGTAGATTACACGAACCTAAAAGTTTTAGCCAAAATATTGATCCACAAATATATTTTGCAACACCGATGATGGATCAAATCAGAAAACTTATCTAGGGTAAAAGCTAGAATGAATTTTCAAAAGATCAAATGTTTTCATAAAGATCCAATTTCCTTAATGGATCTAAATTTTTATAGTCATGTGGGACTGTAAACCATATCGTTACTACCATTGTTTATACCGCCATATCAAAATCACTGATGTACAAAGTGTGAAGAATAAAGAAGTGATTCTAGTATTTCAAGACTATATTGCTTGAGGACAAGCAACGCTCAAGTGTGGGGATATTGATAAGGCTAAAAAGGAACATATATTTCATAGCATTATCCCCCAAGAAAGACAAGATTTTAGTTGCAATTGTTCCATTTTCAAGTGATATTCGTTTATATTACATAAGTGCGAAGACAAAAGGCAGATTCGACAAATTGAAGACAAAAAGGTCCAAAAAGCTCAAAAGTACAAGATAAAATTAAAAAGGTTCAAATTATTGATGAAGAACGTCTAAAAATGACAAGAGTACAAGTTACAAAACGCAAAGTACACGATATAAAATAGTACGCAAGGACGTTCGAAAATTCAGAACCGGGACATGAGTCAACTCTCAACGCTCGACGCAACGGTGTAAAAATTACGAGTCAACTATGCACAAGAATAAAATATAATATTTAAATAATTCATAATAAGAATAATATTAAATAATAAAAAGTTGTTAATTTAGCATAGTTCAGGGGTCGTAAATGAAAATTCAATTTCATATTTTGCCTATAAAAGGCGATGATTATCGATCAATAAAAAAGCATCCCTTTTTCTATCCTAAAAATCTATTATCAATATCAATATCTAAAAATCTCTATCATAATGTTAATGTAATAAGATATAACAATAATCTTAATTTTAATTTTAAATTATGATAATAATAAGATTTATGATAGAGATCGTTTGAGTGTGTAAGTCGAAATTCTGTCCGTGTAACGCTACGCTATTTTTAATCATTGTAAGTTATGTTCAACCTTTTTATATTAATGTCTCGTAGCTAAGTTATTATTATGCTTATTTAAAACGAAGTAATCATGATGTTGGGCTAATTACTAAAATTGGGTAATTGGGCTTTGTACCATAATTAAGGTTTGGGCAAAAGACCGACACTTGTGGAAATTGGACTATTGACTATTAATAGATGGGGGGGTATTGTCTAATTGAGTGACAACTCATTGGAGTCTGTCGAACCTATCTTCAAATTAATTATCCTAATAATTAATAATGATTATGGTTGTCCTATTTAGTGACGTTCATATAGAATCTATTATAATCATTTAATTAATTATTCGGGTTGGGTAATTGATTATTCAAACTGATCAAGTGGGTAAATTAATATTCATATCTAATCAAAACAGGGGTAGATTACATACAGTGATAACTGGTGTAATTGTTGACAGAAGTGATAACTGCGTCACAGTTTAAATCCTTAATTAGTTGGAATATTTGACTTTGGGTATAAGGGTAATTTGACGAGGACACTCGCACTTTATATTTATGACCGATGGACTATTATGGATAAAAACCAGATAGGTATCAAATAAACCATGACAAAGGACAATTAACCCGAGTAACAATTAATTAAAATCAAAACGTCAAACATCATGATTACGGAAGTTTAAATAAGCATAATCCTTTTATTTCATATTCTATCGCAATTTTATTTATTGTTATTTTATTTATCGTCATTTATTTATTTTACGCACTTTAATTATTGTCATTTATCTTTACGCTTAAAAATATAAAATCGACAAACCGGTCATTAAACGGTAAAAACCCCCCTTTTATAATAATATTACTACTTATATATATATATATATTTATATAAATATAGTTTTATAAAAATATAGTACGTAATCACTAGCTCCCTGTGGAACGAACCGGACTTACTAAAAACTACACTACTCTACGATTAGGTACACTGCCTATAGTGTTGTAGCAAGGTTTAGGTATATCCCATCCGTAAATTAATAAAACTTGTGTCATATTTTGTAGTATTTCCTAGTAAAAATAATACTATTTCGTACCCTCACGCTGCACACATCAGCAAACGACATGATATCCTAGTCTAAATTGAGTGTTTTTAAATTATATTTCTAGTGGTATAAGTCTCACATTCCAATTCATTGTCTATCAATACCAGATTTCTGATTTAGCCACAAAAACACAACGATAATTCAAATTGACATAACTTAATCATACGGAAACGAAATCAAGCGAATTCAAAGCCTAAACTCAATAGTTTTTCGCAAAGAATCTGATTATAACATAATAATTAACATTTGGAAAATTTAATTTTTCTGATCAAGCAATAAAAAATTCATTTTTAAACCCTAGCGCATCAAACAATCAAAATAACGATAACGATTAACACGTACGCGTATAGACTTGAGCAATTGACAACATAACTATGAAACTCTTATAAAAATCAGATTTTTAAGATTAGGGTTTATGTGATTATACCTTTGATCGCAAAATTAATTATACCAACGCGTAGAGAACGATGTGAATTGAAACTTTCGTATAGAACGTTTTATCTACTTGTGAAAAATTGATGGGATGGTATGGTGATGGTTGGTCGTCGATGGGAGGAAGAAGGAGAGGGAAGTCCACTGCCTCTTCTTTTTGTTAGGGTATTATGCAGTACAATTAGATTAGGTTTAGTCTTAAATAGTTAGGGCCTATTACTAATTAACATGGATTATACACTAGTGACCCAAATTAGTAAGTAAAGGGGTGTGAGGGTGGGTCACGGCCGAATGGCCCAAGTGGGGTATTCCCAGGCTCTTGTTTTGCAATTTTGTGTAATCGTGGTCCGTTTTAAGTGCCGTTTAGTCATACCGAAGGCCCGGAACGCTAACCCGATCGTTAAACGCAACCAATTGTTTAATTTATTAAAAACCAAATAAATTAAATATTTTAAAAAGTTAATAATTAATAAATTTAATTATTAAAATAAACCCGAGCGTTTCGTTGCTCAAAAAGCTATTATCACAATCGTATCGTTTTTATCGTATTTCATTATCCGAAATATTTATTTGAATTAATATCAACCCATATTAATTATTGAAACCCTCCAAAGATCAAGTACGCATTTAATACACGTAAACGCATAAAAGTTAAATAATCGCCGTTAAATAAACTAACGGAAGGTTACGGAAGTAACGGAAAAATCAGGGTTGTTACATTACCCACCTGTTATTGAAAATTTCATCCCGAAATTTTAGTGATCGTCCGCTGAAGTAGTTTCCTCAGGAAACAGTTGTGGATATTTCAGCATCATCTGGTCTTCACACTCCCACGTGAACTCTGGTCCTCTTCTTGCGTTCCACCGAACTTTAACGATAGGAATTCTGCTTTGCTTCAACTGTTTGACCTCAAGGCCCAAGATTTCAACAGGTTCTTCAATGAAATGAAGTTTGTCGTCGATATGTAGTTTCTCTAAAGGAATAATGAAATTATCATCGGCTAGGCACTTCTTTAGATTGGATACATGGAAAACGTCATGAATACCGCTGAGTGCTTGTGGCAGTTCCAATCTGTAAGCTACTGGTCCAACTCTTTCAGTTATCTCAGACGGTCCAACATAACTAGGACTCAGTTTACCTCGTTTCCCAAATCGTACAATGCCCTTCCAAGGTGATACCTTAAGCATAACCTTGTCACCAACTTGGAACTCTATGTCCTTCCGTCTAAAATCGACATAACTCTTTTGACGACTTCGAGCCGTTCTCAATCATTCCTGAATCTATAGAACTTTCTCAGTTGTCTCCAGAATAATCTCAGGACCTGTCAACTGACAATCTCCCAACTCGCTCCAACAAACGGGAGATCTACACTTCCTTCCGTATAATGCCTCGAAAGGTGTAGCTTTAATACTCGCATGGTAGCTGTTATTGTATGAGAACTCAGCTAGTGGTAAATACTTATCCCATCCGTTTCCGAAATCAATGACACACGCTCTCAGCATGTCCTCAAAAGTCTAAATAGTTCGTTCGCTCTGGCCATCCGTCTGGGGGTGATATGCTGTACTCATATCTAAATGAGTCCCCATTGCTTTCTGTAATGATTGCCAAAACCTGGAAGTAAATCTGCTGTCACGGTCGGATATAATGGATATAGGCACTTCATGCCTAGAGACGACTTCCTTAATGTAGATCTGAGCTAACTTCTCCATTTTATCAGTTTCTCTTATCGGTAAGAAGTATACGGACTTAGTGAGACGATCCACGATAACCCAAATAGTATCGTGACCACCCGCCGTTCTCGGCAGTTTCGTAATGAAGTCCATGGAAATACCTTCCCACTTCCACTGGGGTATCTCTGGTTGAGTTAATAATCCTGATGGCTTCTGATGTTCAGCCTTGACTTTAACGCAAGTGAAGCACTTCCCGACATAGGTAGCAATGTCAGCTTTCAAATTTGGCCACTGATGCGTTGAAACAGTACCTTTATTTTTGAACGGATTTGAATTGTTTTGTTACATGAATTGATTTATTGTATATGTGGTGTTTTAATAAATTCAGGTTGATTTCACACATATGTAGGCAACTAGTCCTATCCGTGTAGTTTAGTTTGTTGGTAAATCCGGTTCGTTCTACAGGGAGACAGTGTTAAATAGTTTTTAATAGTCTTTGAAGTTAAACTTATTTAAAAGTGGTTTTGGATTAGGAATTTATAATACTACACAATAATAATAAAATATAACTTAATCTTAATTTAATTATATTACTTATTAATTTATACGAATACATTATTTATAACTATTAACTTAAAAGTGAATTAATTGAAATTATACTAATTGTGATCTATATAAGTTTATTACTAAATGATAATTAATAAAATAATAACTTTTAATAAAACTTAATTGATTAGAATTTTGTTTTGAGCAATAAATTATAATACAAATTTATTTAAATTAACTGAATAATAAAAATGAATTATAAGAAATTATAATAATTAAACTAATTATAAATTAATTACTTTAGAATAATAATAAAAGATTTAATTTAAAACCTTGACATTTAAATAAATTCGGAACAGTGCTGATATTACACGTACGCGTTTCGCGTACAACTATACGCGTTCCGCGTATAATTTTAAAGGTACGCGTTTCGTGTAATGTATACGCGATACGCGTAAGTTATATTCGATGTGACAAACAGTTCTGGTACAAATTCGAGTATTTTGATGTATATTTTTATTTTTAATGAATAATAATAATACGTAAATAATAATAATAATAAGTATTTTACAATATATAAATAAATGGGAGTGTTTACTTAAATGTGTCACCTATAGATCCATGGATTGTTTTGAGTTTAATCTCTATTAAAATGTTTTAGTATAAAACTTATATTTTTCTTTCGAATAAATATAAAGTTATGACTAACTAAATTCAATCTAATTTTCATCGGATCTTATTTTAGATAGTTACTATTCCCCAAGTATTTAAATTGAGACCCAACCCAGTTTTGACTTTCGCCAAAACCCAAATCATAACGGTTTCCCTTTTTACAATTTCACTATTATATGACTAGTGATATTACCCAAACCACCGAACTTTACTTCTAATTTAGTGTTAATAAATTATTCATAAGTTCGTCTAGATCACTTTTAATGTTGAAGCTTAATTTATATAGATAAAAATAACTTTCGTTATTTAAATCTAATAAATTAAGTGACAAGGGTTAAATATCTAGGTACATAATAATGGTTCTTTTAATTAGGCACAATATTAAAAATACTTAAGTTACATTTTAATTTTTACAAATGATAACAATCCATTTCACTAGGGGTTCTACATCTAAGCAAACACTAGGGAAATTAGCTACTCATTATACTAGGGTAAACATGAAAATATAAATATACAAACATAATAAATAACGATAAAAATTGATAACGATAATTTTAATAGGATATACTTACAAAAATCTTCACTTTCATTTACTTTAAACGGTAGAAAATTACAATAACAACACCCCTTTGCACTCGTACAATAATACCCTTAATCACGAACAATACACCCTTAAAACTGAAACTATCCTAAAAATTGAACCTTGGAACTGAAATTAATACGAAGTACTTGGTAAAAATAAAAAGACTAATAAGTTGATGTAGTATCTTTCTTTATCCCTCTCTGTATTATATGGAATTTTGTACTGACTTAAAATTGTGCACCCTCTCTTGTACTGTCTTCCATCTGTATATATTTATCTCTTCAAAGTAGTAAGTGAAGTGTATTACTTCTGTAAAGCTGAAAAGATACTAAAGTTGTAATATTATACCCAAAAAGCGACCGTCCCATTTGTAATTCAGATCTGATTCTGGTCTCGAGATTACGCGTTTCATGTAGAACATCACACGATCCGCGTAGGGCTAAAATACTATGCGTTTCGCGTAGAAAACCACACGATCCGCGTAGGAGTAATCGACAGTTTTCTTAGTTTTATTTTTTCGTTTGTTCTTTATTCACCCCGTGTTGACGTATATCGACTTGGAACTTTCTTTTGAACTCTTTTTTCTTCGATCATCTTGAACTTGCATTGGGTAAACATTATCTTGATATATATTTGGTTTAAATCCGTCATTTTATCGTTGTTTTATCGTCGTTTCTTCAAACTTCAAGCTCGTGTTTACTTTTGTCGTTTTTCTCGTGAATTATGCATTTGAATGTCATCGTTTCGGTAAAAGCCGATGAAATATAAATGATATTGCATCGAAATATATGTATGTTTAAAGCAATATCAAAATACCCCACACTTGAACGTTGCTTGTCCTCAAGCAATTACATCTTTTAGATAGAATCGGAACATTACATATTTTTCCATATCGAAAATTAAATCACACAACACACGCTACACGAAATGAAACACACGCTATATGGAATAATTTGGAAACACTACACAATATTTATTGGATCACACGCACACCACACAAAATGAAATTCTGACAACAGAAACAAAATAGAAACTCGTGATTAAGGTTTAAAAATTTGGATCCTTAGGGAAAATTGGACCTTGTGAAAACGTTTTATGTTTTTATAAAATGGCATGCTAGTTTTTACACTAGACACGTTTTCCGGTTTTAACCTCAAATTCCGGTTGAGGGTAACTGAAAACCGTAGTCTCAGTCAGCGATTAGCAAGCTATCCGCCCCCATAATTGAAGTATCATGGAACTTGAAACCGAATGTCCTAAAAATAGTTTTACACAATATAATTCATAAAATAGCACAAGTTTTAGAATAAAACTATATCGTGTCCAAATATCATCGGTGAACCATGAGTTTGTACACCTCAATTTGTTATGGCATATGTATGTTGACCGCGGTCAAACATAGATGCGGTTGATCTTTACGGAGATCATCCATCTGGGGATTAGATTCATTAGTCTTAAAAGCTAATTTGCAATGTGCCCCCCATTGTACGAGACAGATCCATCTCATGGTTAGGATAAGTCTGACCACCAAAAACCATGTTTGATGCTGAGGTGAGGTGGAATTCCAGCCGATGATAGAGATGACTTTTCAAGATTTTTTGTCAACCTACAGCTGTTCTGGACTACATCTTCTAACATAAGTTAGCAAGTATGTCATTTTGGAAGACTTTACTTCCTTAATGAGATATTCAGGTTTATACATTTCAAAGCAATGATATCTGCAATAAACTTCATAGAAACATGTGATAAATGGTTCTAAACATATGGGGTTTATAAATTCTGTTATATTTGGTTTTCTTTTATAGGTTTTAATCAAATAAACTTATGTATTTTTAATGTATGGAGACAATAATTTCGGTTTTTGACACCTAATCTTTAATTGCTCGTTATTACCTTAAAAATTGATTAGTTATATTTGTTTAAAAATTGTAAAAATTTTCATAAAAACCACTAAATTATAAGTTCTAGAGAATTTATATACTCCCACCCCACACTTAAGATTATGTAATGCCCTCATTACATAAAATCAGATTAAATATATAAATTTGAGAGGACAAAAAGTGTAAAAGTGTTTAGAACTTCCTTTGTTAAGCAATTGGAGATTGTAAAATGCTTATTGTATGAACATATACAATCCTTTTTATCACAATAATACTTTCGTGTTTCGCTATGTCGAATCTCATCATCGTAAGTACCTGTCAACAAATATGTTAATCACAAACGAGATGGGGTTGTACTTTAGTAGTACAAAAATTTTACCCCACACTAAAAGTTTTTGTATAAAATATATAAAAGTAAAAGTAAATTAACACACCATAAAAATTATTTTACAAAACAAATACAAAATAAATTGTTCTAAAACTAAAAAGGAAACTAGAAAAATGACCACGCAGGGCCTCCCTGATCTTCCTGTTCCCGTTGCTGTTGCTGCCGCTGTTCATTTAGGCGTTGTTCCTCGTAAAAATGCCTATAGGCATCCTGACTTGCGGCTACGGCAGCGTTGGGGTCATAAGGTGGAGGTAGAGGGTCACCGTGTGCTTGCCATTGGGGGTATGAAGGAAAGGCTGAGGGTGTGTAAGCCTGTTGGTTAGCTGCATATAAATATGCCTGATGATGCGCCCACTCTAACTGTGCTCCCTGGCCCCTTTGATCGTAGCCGGATGTTTTCTAGAATATTACCCTGATCTAATTGGGTTGCCCTTATATCCCCTAACTGTCAAGATAAACTAGTGTATTGGTTTTCTGATCTCTGTCCCCATGTTTCATATAAGTTTCTTATGTCTAAACTCAATGAATCAAACGAATTTTGTAGCATATCGAAATCAGAAATACCTACACTAGACGAACTAGCCTGATCTGGCTGTCTTCGTCTCCTCTTAGTTTCCCTCGCGGGTTCCTCATCCTCCTCCATAGGAGCGGAAGCAACAACTTCTTGTCGTCTTAAACTAATTACCCCGCCCCTCACGTATATAGCCTTTGCCGTCTTATACACATCCAATCCTAAAGTTTTAACAGCTTGATCTACCGGTTGGATTGGAGGTTCTGATTCACTTGGGTCGAGTTCGAACCAGTTTCCTAGACACGTGATGTAGTGACCCCCCGACATGTCACTTGTCCCTCTAGCACCTTTACCAACATGGGCCAAAAAGTAAGCAACTCCATAGGGTATACTAACAAATGTATCCCTATCTCTGATCGCATCTAAATACCAAAGGTCGACATAATTAATTTTATCTGTATTACTAAATGACCTTTGGTTTATTGTGTTCGCTATAAATTTATGAATTATTCTAAAGCAAATATCAGTGATCTTTAGGTATGATTCTTGGCCTGGGTCATATGTATTCCTTCGAGTAAAAGATTTCCAGACTCTCGAAGAATCATAATTTCCTGTATATCTAGCCCCTGTAAAAATATACTCCCTAAAACCGGGAGCCAACATCTCCTCAACGGTGTAAATCCCTAATGCGTCAGTCACGTTGCTTAGGGACATACTTCTATCTACCCCACCCAGTCAAAATTGTAGAAAATTAGGGTCATTGATAGTTTCTGGGTGTAAACTCATTCTAACGGTAGAATAGAACTCTAAACATCATTCTCTATATACAGGGCTATTTAAATTAAACAACCTCTCAAAATCATTAAAAACCAAAGTCATTCCAAATTCGTTTGTGAAACTTTGGTTTAATATTCCCCTTATTTGTTCATCTAAGTTGACTGGGTGTCCTAAGGGAGCCCAATCCACAACGTATACTGGAGAGATGTTTCTATTGACCAGAGAAAGTAAGTCCTTAATCTTTTGTAATCGGTTAGGTAAATCATAAGGAAATCTCAGGTTCGGGTGCAGGTTCTGAAGTTGTTGTTCCATTTCCGGTGTTACTTGTTCTTCCCCTTGCTGTTGGTTTACAGCTCTCATTCTAAATAATCCCTGCATAACATTTTAAAACAAGAGAATTGTCCCAATTGGGTATGTTAATGTTAGCAAAGAATTCATCCTTGACATACAAGCTTGTTTCAACACCACAGGAATCAATATTTCAAAAAAAATTAAAACAAACAAAAATAAATCAAAAATTCATAATCAAGTTTCAAAAACAAAGTTTAATTCACAAGTGGAAACACGCAATTAGCTAAGCATATATAATCCAATTCAATCACATTGCGTATATTCCAGCTCCTAATCATCATTACAATCCATACTTGATTCATGACAATTGCAAAAATTATGAAATTTAGACGAAAATTAAAATCACAAAATCAAACAATCAAACTTATATTCAAAGGTTCTACTGCTATTAAAACATCTAAAAAACATCTAATTAGACCCAAAACAATACAATTCAATAGCAATTCCTCAATTTCCCCAATTTCTACAAACCCTAACTTTTCAATAATCAATTAAACATCAAATTTTCATGCTAATCGGGTTTAATAACATACTACCAACATAGCCATAGCAATAATCAAGCAAAATTTAACAATAACAAGCTCTAAATTTGGATTAAAGCTAAACAAATAAATAATGAAAAATTTGAAGAACAAGTGGTAAAATGGGTTTAGGACCCTTACCAATATCGGCATGTTGATAGATGGAAGAATTGGGGAAGATTGATAGTGTTAATTTAGTTTTTGGGTGTGATTTTTGGGGTTTTTGCTTCTTCTTCTCGCCACAGCAACAACAATAATATGAAGTGTGTGAAAAAAAGAAAACTGGTTCGACCAGATATCTGGTCTTGTTTAAACTTTACACGTTTCGCGTAGTACTACGCGTTGCGCGTAGATTTCGATTGTACGCGTTCCGCGTGGATAGCCACACGGTCCGCGTAAGTGTTCTGCCTTTTTTTTTTCTTTCAACTTTATAAGTAATTAAAATTTTAAAATACCTTTTATAAATTTATATTTGTTGTTACGGAAATTTCAGTTGTTATACCTAGTCTTTATCCGTTTATAAATTTTAAAATTCAATTTATAAAATTTAATACTTTAAAAGTTAGATTTTTAATATTTTTCAAAAACAACTTAAAAACAAAACACTCTATTTTTTAAAAAAAATTTAAATTAAAAGAAAATTAATATTTTAAAATTAAAAACAAGTACATGAAAAATAAAAATTAAATGAATTTAAAATACACTCTATTTATTTTTTTTATGTACTTTCAAACCAACTAATTTCCAAACTTAAAACTTTGTTTCCTATCAACTAGTAAGAGATAATCTCGGTTGTTACACCTATCATTACCCACGACAAAAGTTTACAAGTTATATATCTTTACGGTTATTGATAAAAAAGTATATTTTTAATAGTTTTAATTTTTTTTTTTGTTTTTTTTTGTGGTTTACTATTTAAAAGATATATTATGAATCCAACAATTAATTTCGTGCAATTTGAAGAACGACAATTTAGTTGTTACACTTAACATTATCGTTTTCAATGAAAACAGGTTAAACTCAAGGTTTATCAATTTTAAATGGTAGATCCTTTTTAATAAAAACACAACAAACAAATACAAACTAAACACACCAAAACATAAACACACAAAAATTCACAAATACACAAAAATGCATAAAAACACAATTGGCGAGAAAAAGAATTAGATTGTGAAACCGCGTCGACTTGCCTCATAGTGGAGTCGTACCATTTTGCCCCCCATGGCTTCGTAGGTGTAACCTCATTGGTTTAAGAGGTTTTCCTTTGAACATTTAAAAGGCCCTTCTCGGCATAAGGTTACGTACTCGTAATTAGAGTCCGTCTGGTTCTTTGGGCAATTTCCGTAATGAGCTGGTTTTCCACATTTTACACACTTGCCCAAATGACGCGCTCGACGTTTCTTAGCTGATTTTGATTTTCCTTTGGCATAATTTTTCTCGTTAAGTTTTTGCCTTATTTCTTTACTAGGCTGATCGCATCTTCTCTTTATATCTAAAACCACATCTCTTGGTAAAATTTTATCGCACATCAAAAAGAAGTGTTTGTAGACATATTGATTGCGCATCTTGAAAATAAACAATAAATAAAAATGAAAAGAAAAAAATAAAAATAAAAAGGTAGAATGGAGGGAGAAGACTAGTTCTTTAGTGTCTGCTAGGGAAAGACCGAACAAACTCCACTCTTAAAGATGAAAATAAAGTTCGAGAATGGAGTTGAAAACCTTAAAGTTACCCTGAATTTACTTGTCCTTAGGGTAGAAGGTGATCTCGTCTCTTTCTGTAGTATTGATCCTTTCAAAGTATAATTTGAGTCGATGACCATTCACCTTGAAAGTTCCACCGTCTTTGCTATATAATTCTGCATATCCAGATGGAAAAACTTGTTTTATTATATATGGCCCAGTCCACCGGGATCTAAGTTTCCCAGGTGAAAACTTAAAACGTGATTGGAATACTAATACTTTATCCCCTTGTTCAAATTCTTTCTTTTCTTTTAACCGTGCATCGTGCCATCTTTTAGTTTTCTCCTTGTATGTTTTAGAGTTTTCATACGCTTGTAGTCTTAATTCATCTAATTCATTCAGTTGCAAGAATTAGTTTTCTCCGACTTTCAAAAGGTCGGTATTACATTCTCTCAGAGCCCAATATGCCTTGTGTTCAACTTCGACAGGTAGATGACACGCCTTACCATAAATTAATCAAAAAGGTGTAGTACCAATGAGTGTTTTAAATGCGGTTCTAAATGCCCAAAGCGCATCATCTAGCTTTCGATGCTAGATTTTTGGATTATTTTTAACCGTTCTTTCTAAAAATTCGTTTAAGACCTCTGTTTGTGTTTTCAACTTGGCCACTCGTTTGAGGGTGGTAAGAAGTTGAGAAACGATGATTAACTCCGTACTTTTTAAGCACTTTCTCGAGTAGTTGATTTGTAAAATGAGTTCCACGATCACTGATTAATGCTTTTGGAATTCTAAAACGCGAGAAAAGATTTTTAAGAAAGCTGACAACAACTCGAGCATCGTTAGTGGGTAGGGCTTTTGCTTCAGCCCATTTAGAAATGTAATCGACTGCCCCGAGAATGTATTTGCATTTGTTAGAAGCGGGGAATGGTCCCATGAAGTCAATACCCCAAATGTCGAATACTTCGCATACTAGGATGCTTTGTTGTGGCATTTTGTCTCTCTTGGAGATATTTCCAGATCTTTGACAAGCATCACAAGTTTTTACCATATTGTATGCATCTTTAAAAATTGTAGGCCAGTAAAAACCTGAGTCAAAAACCTTTTTGGCTGTATAGCTTGGTCTGAAATGTCCACCAGCCAGTCCTTCATGACAGTGCTCTAGAATTTGTTGCGCTTCTTTGCCGTATACACATCGACGAATAACTTGGTCAGCCCCTATACGAAAGAGATTAGGGCTTTCCCAGTAGTAAAACTTCAGATCAGCAAAGAATTTCTTCTTTTGCTGATAAGTTTGATTTTTAACAAGAATTCCTGCGGCTAGATAATTAGCATAGTCCACAAACCATGGAATTTCTTCTTCTGTTTCAATTTTTATAAGGAACTCGTCCAGAAAAGTATCGTGAATAACAGATTCGTCGAGTGTTTCTAAGTTAGGATTTTCAAGACGGGATAAGTGATCCGCAGCGAGATTTTCAGCACCTTTTTTATCTTTAATTTCAATGTCGAATTCTTGTAGGAGAAGAATCCAACGAATTAGTCTAGGTTTAGCATCTTGCTTTTTGAATAAGTACTTTAGGGCTGAATGATCGGTATAAACAATTGTTTTAGATAACACTAAGTAAGATCTAAACTTATCGAAAGCAAAAACTACTGCAAGAAGCTCCTTCTCAGTAGTTGTGTAATTCAACTGAGCCCCTGTAAGTGTTTTACTTGTGTAGTAGATTGGTTGAAATTTGTTATCTTGACGTTGACCTAAGACAGCTCCCATCGCGAAATCACTAGCATCACACATTAGCTCGAAAGGTTTGGACCAGTCGGGTGATACCATAATGGGTGCATTCATAAGTTTATCTTTTAGAATGGAGAAAGCTTGTAAGCATTCGTTATTGAAATCGAATGTACAATCTTTCTCGAGAAGTTTAGTCATGGGCCTAGCGATTTTGGAAAAATCCTTTATGAATCGTCGATAGAATCCCGCATGACCTAAGAAACTACGAATTCCTTTAGCATTAGTTGGAGGATGAAGCTTTGAGATTACATCGATCTTAGCTTTGTCTACTTCCATTCCATCTCGAGAAATCTTGTGTCCTAAAAAAATGCCTTCCTTCACCATGAAGTGACATTTTCCCAATTTAAAACAAGATTTGATTCCTCACAACGAATTAACATTCGCTCGAGGTTTGAAAGGCATGAATCGAAGTAGTATCCAAAAACAGAGAAATCATCCATAAAGACTTCCATACTTCCTTCTATCATGTCGTGAAATATTGCCATCATACACCTTTGAAAGGTGCCTGACGCGTTGAATAATTCGAACGGCATTCATCGGTATGCGAATGTACCAAATGGACAAGTAAAAGTTGTCTTGTCTTGGTCTTTTGGATCAATGGAAATTTGAAAATAATCGGAGAATCCATTAAGGAAACAATAGTACTCTTTTCTCGCTAAACGTTCTAGCATTTGGTCAATATAAGGAAGCGGGAAATGATCTTTCCTTGTGGCGTCGTTTAAACGATGGTAGTCTATACAGACTCTCCAACCAGTGACTGTTCTTGTAGGAACGAGTTTATTTTTATCATTAAGAATAACAGTTGTACCCCCTTTCTTAGGTACCACTTGAACAGGACTAACCCATGGGCTATTGAATATAGGGTATATTAACCCGGCATCAAGTAACTTGATAACCTCCTTTTTGACAACTTCTTTCATGTTAGGGTTTAACCTTCGTTGTCTTTGTACCACGGTTTTAAAATCTTCTTCCATTAGAATCTTATGAGTATAATAAGCGGGGTTAATCCCTGGAATATCGGTTGTTTTCCAAGCAATCGCTTTCTTATGAGTTTTTAGAACGGACATTAACCTACCCTTTTCGTCATCTGGGAGTTTTGATGAAATTATAACAGGTAATTGTGATGTACCTTGGAGATAAGCATACTCCAAATGTTCCAGGAGTTCTTTAAGTTCCAAGGTTAGTGGTTCTTCCAAGGAAGATTTTATTCAGAACCTGTTACCATCGGTAATTTCTTCAAAGGGTTCATCTTCCTTGGGAATTTCTTCCTCACAGCAATCTTCATCGATGACTACTTTCAACAATTCATCAAGTTCAAGTTCTACATCGAATTCATCACTTTCACTCATTGGGGTGAAGTTCGAGGTGTCTATATTTAGTAATTCTTGCAATTCTTTTTCGACACAACAATCAACAATGTCTAACTTATAACATTCGTCATCGGAGGAGATAGGTTGTTTCATAGCTTTGTCTATATTTAAGGTAACTCTATCTTCCCCTACACCTAGACTAAGCTTTTTATCTTTAACACGCACAATTGCGTCAGCAGTATTTAGAAATGGTCGCCCTAGAATTAGGGGAACCTTGCTATCTTCTTCCATTTCAAGGACAACGAAGTCGGCAGGAAAGATTAAATGATTGACTTTAACTGGTAGGTTTTCGGCAATACCAATAGGATAGTTAAAAGTTCTATATGCTAGGCGTATACACATCCTAGTTGGTTTTAGATCTCCTAGGTTTAGTTTTAAGTACAAGGAGTGTAGCAAAAGATTGATACATGCGCCTAAGTCAGCTAATGCATCGTACATTACTGAATCTCCCATCAGACACGGAATAATGAAACTACCAGGATCTCTGAGTTTCGGTGGCATCTTTTGCTTTTGCAAAATTGCTGAGCATTCCTCATTGAGGAATGTGGTTGAAACCTCTTCATATTTACCCTTATCGGCTAAGAGATCCTTGATAAACCTTCCATAATTTGGCATACCCCTAAGAACTTCCGTGAGTGGCATGTTAATGCTAATTTGCTTGATCATATCTGCAAATTTCTGATATTGGCTCGCGAGTTTTTCTTTCTTTAATGCCTTCAGGTATGGAATAGGTGCCTTGTGCACCTTTACAGGTGTTTCTTCACTTTTCTTTGATATGATCTCTGGTGGATCATTTTTCTCTTGTTCTTTCTTAACATGCTCATCTATATCAACAGGTTCTTGTAAAATAGAAGGAGACAAAGGAACTTCTGAGGACTTACTAGTTTCTGGGTTAACAGTTAAACCACTTCTAGTAGTTATAGCATTTACATGCTCATTCCTTCTTTGATTGTTGTTGGGATTCACTTGAGTATTTGAGGGGAGAGCGCCTGGTGGCCTCTCTGATAGTAACTGTGAGATCCTTCCAACATCTCTTTCTAAATTCTGAATCGTAGCTTGTTGATTTCGAATTTGTTGAGTTTGAATTTCCGCAGTTTGCTCATGCTTAACCATAAAATCTCTTAAGAGATCTTCTAAACCGGATTTCTTCTCGAGTTGTGGTTGTATAAGTGCTTGTGTTTGTGGTTGATTGTGTTGGAAATTATTTTGATAAATTCGTTGAGGTTGATTTCGGTTGTTTAGGTTATTATAACATGGTGGTGCATTTCTTTGATTTTGATTTTGATTTTGGAAATTTTGGTTATTTTGGTAAACCGGATTTCCTCCTTGGTAATTATTGTTTAAACCTGAAGGTCCTCCTACTTGGTAGTTGTTAATTGGAGGATATTTTCGGTTATTTGCTTCTATTGCTGGAAAATCGTTGAAATTAATTTCACCTTTTCGCAAGTAACCTAAGAAATTCGCTTGCTCTTCCATTGTTGTTTTATCACAATCTCTAGTAAGATGGGGACCTTGGCACAGTTCACATCCTACCCTGATAGCATACATTTCCTTGGTTACTTTCTCAATTTGCCTTGCTTGATTTTCCATTTGAACTTTTAAAGAAGCAATTTCATCATTGCTTTCGATATTAGCAACGGTTGATGATCTAGAGAATTCTATCTCTTGATGCCAATTATGAGAATGTGCTTCTATATCGGCAATGATTATGTGAGCATCTTCAGGTGTTTTCTTCATGATCGAACCTCCAGCTGCAATATCTATATCTTTTCTAGTAGCAACATTTACTCCTTTATAGAATATTTGGACTTTTTGGAATGTATTCAACCTGTGTTGAGGACATACCCTAAGCATTTTTGTTGAATCAGGTCCAAGCTTCATAAAGAGTCTCGTTAAACTTTTGCTTGAAGTGATTTATATCACTTTGCAATTTGGCTGCTTTTGAAGCAGGGAAGAGTTCTGACAAAAACTTGTCCATCATATCATTCCAGTCTTCGATATAACCTTCTGGTAATGAGTCTAACCAATCTCTTGCATCGTCCTTTAGGGACCATGGAAAGATTTTCAAACATGCGACTTCATTTGAGACATCCTTAATTTTGAATAGCTTTCAAATGCTTACAAACTTACGAAGATGCTCGTTAGCATCCTCATTTGGAGCTCCACCAAATTGGCATGTATTAGTCACCATGTGAAGGAATTGACCTTTTATTTCAAAGCCGTCACTCATCGTAGGTTGAATAATTGCGTGGCCTTGACCTGTTCTTGTCGCCTTCATTAATGCTTCCATCGTTTGATTTGTAACAGCCATCTCTTCTTCTTCCTTAATAACTGGCTCTATGATTGGTTGAATATCTGGTTCAGAGTTAGAATCTAATGAAAGTGATTCTAACTCCTCAGCGAGAGACTCTACTTCTTGAGCTCTTAAACGTTCGTGAAATTCTCTTTCGGGTTCATGATATGGAGGAGTTAATTCAGTGTTGGAGGAACGTAAATTCATGCATTAATTTCTATTATGAAATCATAACACCAAAATCTTTTCTAGGAATGAATTCCTACAAAAGGATCGAATTACCTAAAGTCTATTAAAATCTTTTAAACAAAAACCGCTCCCCGGCAGCGGCGCCAAAAAGTTGATGCGTTGAAACAGTACCTTTATTTTTGAACGGATTTGAATTGTTTTGTTACACGAATTGATTTATTGTATATGTGGTGTTTTAATGAATTCAGGTTGATTTCACACATATGTAGGCAACTAGTCCTATGCCTCATACGATCGCATGAGGTTGGAGTGTAAACCCCATGCGATCGCATGGGGTGCCGGGTACAGTACTTTCCCTTTTTTTTTAAGAAAAAAGGTTTTTAATGTTTTTGGCATACTTTAATTCAATAAGATTAAAAATAATGTGTAGTTTAGTTTGTTGGTAAATCCGGTTCATTCCACAGGGAGACAGTGTTAAATAGTTTTTAATAGTCTTTGAAGTTAAACTTATTTAAAAGGGTTTTGGATTAGGAATTTATAATACTACACAATAATAATAAAATATAACTTAATCTTAATTTAATTATATTACTTATTAATTTATACGAATATATTATTTATAACTATTAACTTAAAAGTGAATTAATTGAAATTATACTAATTGTGATCTAAATAAGTTTATTACTAAATGATAATTAATAAAATAATAATTTTTAATAAAACTTAATTGATTAGAATTTTGTTTTGAGCAATAAATTATAATACAAATTTATTTAAATTAACTGAATAATAAAAATGAATTATAAGAAATTATAATAATTAAACTAATTATAAATTAATTACTTTAGAATAATAATAAAAGATTTAATTTAAAACCTTGACATTTAAATAAATTCGGAACAGTGCTGATATTACACGTACGTGTTTCGCGTACAACTATACGCGTTCCGCATATAATTTTGAAGGTACGCGTTTCGTGTAATGTATACGCGATACGCGTAAGTTATATTCGATGTGACAAACAGTTCTGGTACAAATTCAAGTATTTTGATGTATATTTTTAGTTTTAGTGAATAATAATAATACGTAAATAATAATAATAATAATAAGTATTTTACAATATATAAATAAATGGGAGTGTTTACTTAAATGTGTCACCTATAGATCGATGGATTGTTTTGAGTTTAATCCCTATTAAAATGTTTTAGTATAAAACTTATATTTTTCTTTCGAATAAATATAAAGTTGTGACTAACTAAATTCAATCTAATTTTCATCGGATCTTATTTTAGATAGTTACTATTCCCCAAGTATTTAAATTGAGACCCAACCCAGTTTTGACTTTCGCCAAAACCCAAATCATAACGGTTTCCCTTTTTACAATTTCACTATTATATGACTAGTGATATTACCCAAACCACCGAACTTTACTTCTAATTTAGTGTTAATAAATTATTCATAAGTTCGTCTAGATCACTTTTAATGTTAAAGCTTAATTTATATAGATAAAAATAACTTTCGTTATTTAAATCTAATAAATTAAGTGACAAGGGTTAAATATCCAGGTACATAATAATGGTTCTTTTAATTAGGCACAATATTAAAAATACTTAAGTTACATTTTAATTTTTACAAATGATAACAATTCATTTCACTAGGGGTTCTACATCTAAGCAAACACTAGGGAAATTAGCTACTCATTATACTAAGGTAAACATGAAAATATAAATATACAAACATAATAAATAACGATAAAAATTGATAACGATAATTTTAATAGGATATACTTACAAAAATCTTCACTTTCATTTACTTTAAACGGTAGAAAATTACAATAACAACACCCCTTTGCACTCGTACAATAATACCCTTAATCACGAACAATACACCCTTAAAACTGAAACTATCCTAAAAATTGAACCTTGGAACTGAAATTAATACGGAGTACTTGGAAAAAATAAAAAGACTAATAAGTTGATGTAGTATCTTTCTTTATCCCTCTCTGTATTATATGGAATTTTGTACTGACTTAAAATTGTGCACCCTCTCTTGTACTGTCTTCCATCTGTATATATTTATCTCTTCAAAGTAGTAGGTGAAGTGTATTACTTTTGTAAAGCTGAAAAGATACTAAAGTTGTAATATTATACCCAAAAAGCAACTGTCCCATTTGTAATTCAGATCTGATTCTGGTCTCGAGATTACGCGTTTCGCGTAGAACATCACACGATCTGCGTAGGGCTAAAATACTACGCGTTTCGCGTAGAAAACCACACGATCCGCGTAGGAGTAATCGACAGTTTTCTTAGTTTTATTTTTTCGTTTGTTCTTTATTCACCCCGTGTTGACGTATATCGACTTGGAACTTTCTTTTGAACTCTTTTTTCTTCGATCATCTTGAACTTGCATTCGGGTAAACATTATCTTGATATATATTTGGTTTAAATCCATCGTTTTATCGTTGTTTTATCGTCGTTTCTTCAAACTTCAAGCTCGTGTTTACTTTTGTCGTTTTTCTCGTGAATTATGCATTTGAATGTCTTCGTTTCGGTAAAAGCCGATGAAATATAAATGATATTGCGTCGAAATATATGTATGTTTAAAGCAATATCAGCCACCAATAAAACGCCTTCAAATCTTGGTACATTTTGTCTGATCCCGGATGAATTGAGTATCTCGACTTGTGTGCTTCCTCCAACACTAGCTCTCTCAATCCACCAAACTTTGGTACCCAAATTCGGTTAGCAAAGTACCGTGTTCCGTCCTCCTTGATGTCAAACTTCTTATCCATCCCTTTGAGAAATTCAACATCGACATTCTCTTGTTTCATGGCTTCTTGTTGTGCTTCGCGGATTTGTGATGTGAGATTCGTACGGACAACTATGTTAAGAGCTTTAACCCTAAGAGGTTTCTCTCGCTCCTTCATGCTTAAGGCATCCGCCACAACATTCGCCTTGCCCGGATGGTATTGAAGTTCGCAGCTATAATCGTTAAGTAGTTCCATCCAACATCGTTGTCTCATATTGAGCTTTTCTGATCGAATATGTGCTGTAAACTCTTATGGTCAGTGAAGATAGTGAACTTGGTTCCAAACAGGTAGTGTCTCTACCTTTTAAGTGCAAAGACAATAGCTCCTAACTCAAGGTCATGCGTAGTGTAGTTCTGCTCGTGAATCTTTAACTGACGCAATCCATAAGCAATAACCTTGTTTCGTTGCATAAGCACGCAACCCATTCCTTGACGTGAGGCATCACAATAAACAACAAAATTTTCACTTCCCTCGGGTAGAGACAATACTGGTGCAGTTGTTAACTTCTCTTTCAACAACAGAAATGCGGTCTCTTGCGGTTCTGACCACTCAAACTTCTTGCCCTTATGAGTCAATGCGGTTAATAGTCGGGCGATCTTAGAGAATCCTTCAATGAATCTCCGGTAGTAACCAGCTAGACCCAAAAATTGCCTAATCTGTGTTGGCATCTTTGGAGTTTCCCAATTCTTAACCGACTCAATCTTTGCTGGATCGACCTGTATTCCATTGGCCCCTACAACATGGCCAAGAAATTGTACTTCTGGTAACCAAAAGTCACACTTAGAGAACTTTGCATACAACTGCTCTTCTCTAAGCATAGTCAATATCGAACGTAGATGCTACTCGTGCTCTTCTCTGTTCTTGGAGTACACCAATATATCATCAATGAACACAATGACGAATTTATCTAGGTATGGCTTACATACACGATTCATGAGGTCCATGAACACTGCTGGTGCATTCGTCAAACCAAACGGCAACACTGTAAACTCATAATGTCCATAATGTGTTCTAAACGCTGTCTTCAGGACATCAGCTTCTTTGAATCTCAATTGGTGATACCCGGATCTCAAATCAATCTTCGAATAACAACTAGATCCTTGTAGCTGATCAAATAAGTCATCAATCCTCAGTAGCGGATACCAATTCTTGATTGTCAACTTGTTCAATTCTCTGTAATCGATACACAACCTCATCGAACCATCCTTCTTCTTAACAAACAAGACCGGAGCTCCAACTCAGAAATATCATGGCTATGTGACCCACCTTCTAGTATCTGTCACAAATTAGGGCATTACAACCCTGATGTTCTTCACCATGGGAAGCTCTTATAGTTCTGAGGGCGCAAGTTCGTATATTGTACGTGTAACGGGTGCAGCTGCTGACACCAAATCAATTCGAAATTCGACTTCACGGTGGGGTGGACGTGTAACCTTAGGACAATATCTAATAGTCGGGAAATATTCGGGTCTCTTAAAAGTCGGCTCATCCTTACTTACATGTGCTAGAATTGCGAGACATTCTCATCTCATGTACTTTTGGACCTTCGAGTAATTAGTGTAACATGACAGTGTACTGATCTCTTCTTCGTACACTATTATCGTCGGGGAAAGAAATTCGAATAGTCTTCTAGTCGTAGCTGCCTCGGTTGTATCATCAGATGACTAGTTTGTTTCAACCACTAAGTTAAAACGTCCCAGTTTAATAGTTTTATAGAGTACACGTTGTCTAAGGAAGGTACAGGTTTATAAACGTCGTGACCAATTTCTCTAGCGTTAAAGCTTCTCTCAGCACCGGTGTTGACAGCATATATAAACATTATGGTTAATGAGCGAGAACGTGATGATTTTCATGGAAAACGAAAATGAACAAGGTGTAATGGCAACTCAAACAAAATCTGATTTTTAATCGAAAAGGGTTGGTACAAACTCCCAGACGAGTGTGTCTCGCAGGAACAGATGAAGTGTAGTTCGCGTTGATGTGTTCAAAGTTGGTTGGTAATGTGTGTGGGTATAATGAAAATGATTGTCGCTTAAGAATAGTATGTTGGAACAAAATGATGAGGGATATGGTAACGGGTAGTATTACTAGTAGCAATGAGTGGTGGTGTTAGCGATAAGTAGTGATGGGTTGTGATAAGCAGTGATGAGAGTAGTGATGTATAAGTTGTTAGATAGTATGCTCACATCATAAGTATATGCACATGTACTCTAATGCACCCAATAAGGCATAATGGTCTTCAGTCGGTAGGCTCGTGTTGGAAAACAAAATCATGGACGGCGGACGGCTGAATGATAGGTAAGTTGGTAATCGAGTGGACAATATCTACTACGTATTGTGCGGGTGGTTATCAGGAATTTCTCCTCTAAAGACGTATCAGAAATGAGTTGTGATGCACATTAGCGAGTAGTAAAACGCGGAGGTATTGGTAGTGTCGAGTATTACTCGGTAGTGGTAAGCAGTAATGAGTAGTATTGAGTAGTAGCAAGTAGCAAGGGGTAGTAGTAATTAGTATTTAGTAATGACAAGCAGTGAGAAGCAGTGATCAGTCATGACTAGCAGTGAGAGGCGGCGTTGAGTAGTAGTTATCAGTGATAAATAGTACTGAGTAGTGGTATGAGATGACGAGTGTGTTCAAGTAGTGTCTTAGTAGTGACAAGTAGTGATTGTTGGTGACAGAAAGTGTCGAGCAGTGATGAGTTGGGTCAAGATCACAAGTTACTTACAAACTATATTAACAATTAATTTACACATGATAAGTTTCTTCTCACATTCGGGGTTATACGGTTTGTGTTCTAAACGTTGTCTATCCAGGTAACCTACATGAATCGGCCCTAATTCCTTATTTTGCGATGTCAGAACTTCTATATGAGTTACCGTAATGTAATCCCGGTCATTACATTACGCTATCTCACATTTCCATTCAACATCACTCCATAAGTTCAAGATGGCGTAGTGAACTTAATTTAATTAAATCTGGCTTCGTGTGTACGTATGTGTTTCGTGATATAGTATATTTAGTCCAAGTCCATGTTGTATGGTATAAGGCGTATATGTATGTGGTGTAATGTGTAGCCCTACATGTAGCATTGTGAAGCAAATAGTGCAAGTATGGTGTATAAAAGTCATCCAAGACACACTAATGCGCCCTACGGTTAGACACACTAATGTATCCTAGTTCCCTATAGCCACAGCTCTGATACCAAATGTAACACCTCATCAAAAATCCCTTTAACGGAATGTTAATGCTGGTCCCAGTGTTTGGCTTGACTTCTACGTAACAGCAATATTCTACAGCGGAAGCAATTAATACCTGAGAATAACAACACGCAAAAACAAGTCAACAAATAATGTTGGTGAATTCACAGGTTTAAAGTAATGTAACAGTATCTGAAAAACAGTTATCATAAAAATAGTTTAGTTTTATTGACCACGAGATTCTATCGTCTGCATAAATCGAGCACCTGAATACTAGCAATGACCCGAGTATAGAAGCCACTATACCCGCCTTACCTCGTAAAATGTTATATACTTGTTCAAATGTATTTAATGTTCAAAGTAAATGCACCACAGTTTTTATAGCGGGTGAGGTTGTCAACCTAACGGATCCGTCCATCTAAATTGTGCTTACACCGATGGTATTAAAAGTATTCAAGCTAGAGGCTTTTTAAACAAACTCATTATGTATATGTGTAGTACTCATGTCAATACAAAGTATTTGAAAATGTAAATATAACAGCGTGTATTCTCATCCCTGAAAACATGTAAAAAGCGGGACTGTAGACTCACCTTTGAAATAAGCTCGAAATGAAAGACAAACGACTTGTACGGTTTAGACCCGAGTAATGTAACCTAGGTATACATATTTAGGTTGGTCAATATATGTATCTTAAATAAGTGTGGCTTCATAGTGTACGTTGTCTTATTGCTCGACTCGACGCGCTTCAAAGTAAAAGTCAACTATATCATGCAAGTCAAACAAAGTCAAACTGAAAGTCAAACATGGTCAATGTGGTCAAATAAAGTCAACATCAGTAGGTTCATGTAAAATATTGGTCAACATGTCAAACCTAAGTCAAACAATACATTTTAGGTCATGAATGATCATTTTCACAATTTCAGTTTATCGTCATGCACAAAGTTTATGAACACGTAGCATACTTAGCACATTATCTCATAGTACAAAATTCAAGTAAATATAAAAAACTCCAGATCATAAATATACTTAAAATAGATTCCAAAAAGTCTATCCAGGGACTCATGCAACAATTAAAAGTCAGGAATCAGAAGGGATACATTTGGGGTTTGCCAAGTCAGTTTCTGACCGCGCACTGATTTCATTTTGGCTATAACCGGAGTTAGTAACATGCAATTGATACAAGACTAGTGGCCATAGTTCCAGGACAAATCAAAGTAACACATATCAAAAATCTAGCAACTTTTGTTTAGCCAATTTGTACAGTTTATTCGTGAAATTTGAACATTCAGTTTTCAGCTCAAATCAGAATTCACATAAAGTATGGCTCTATTGTGCCCAATGCATAAGGTTTCAGAGATTGAAATAAACTAACAATAAGTCACATATCATGTTAAGTTTCATTTTCCAGAAGTATACATTCTAAATCAGTAAACACAATCCACAGAGTTTAAAACCGTTTGCAATTTACAGATCCGATTCTCATTTAGTTAGTCACATTCGCAAGCGATTATCCGAAGATCTAGATACAATTAGCCTATGATATCCACATGAAAGATGAATTAATTTTTGTCTACTTTTCAAATATGCAAAGTTTTAATCACAGATGTTAATACATTTTATCATACATGGTTATTTTCATGCAAGTGCTGTATAAAACTACTTTTACACTAATTCAAGCATATCTCGAGCTATACATAAGCAAACGACATGATATCCTAGTCTAAATTGAGTGTTTTTAAATTATCTTTCCAGTAGTATAAGTCTCACATTCCAATTCATTGTCTATCAATACCAGATTTCTGATCAAGCAACAAAAACACAACGATAATTCAAATTGACATAACTTAATCATACGGAAACGAAATCAAGCGAATCCAAAGCCTAAACTCAATAGTTTTTCGCAAGGAATCTGATTATAACATAATAATTAATATTTGGAAAACTTAATTTTTCTGATCAAGCAATAACAAATTCGTTTTTAAACCCTAGCGCATCAAACAATCAAAATAACGATAACGATTAACACGTACGCGTATAGACTTGAGCAATTGACAACATAACTATGAAACTCTTATAAAAATCAGATTTTTAAGATTAGGGTTTATGTGATTATACCTTTGATCGCAAAATTAATTATACCAACGCGTAGAGAACGATGTGAATTGAAACTTTCGTATAGAACGTTTTATCTAGGGATGAGCAGAAGTACCAATTTCCCGATCCCGTACCGGTACCGTCCCGGTACCGGTACCATTTTACCGGACCGAATGGTAAACGGGACCGGTTCCGGTTCCAGTTTTTTTGGCTTTTCGGTATCGGTACAAAAGATGCGGTACCGGTACGGTACCGGGAAATTTCCGTATTAGTACCGATTTCATTACCCATATTTTAAAAGGCTGCTGGTTTACTGGAATATGAAAAGGCCGCTTGGTTACTTGAAAACTGTTTAACACGTACACACAGTCACACGGTATCATCAAAAAAAAAAAAAAAAAAAACCATCGCCTATATTCAAAAACCCTAATCATCAATCATCATGGACTCTCCTCCTTCATCACTTCCATCATCATCAATTCCTTCCATGAACACACCTTATCAAGTAAGTTATTTAATTTTTAAAAAAAATTGTATCAGATTGTTTCAGATTATATATCAGTGGTAAATTCAGCATGTATCCGGTACGGTTCGGTACCGGTTCCGTACCGTGCTCATCCCTAGATTAATAGATTCCTTTCCAAGTGGAGAAGCGTTGAAGAAAATAGTAGTTCATTTGAGGTTGAAACGGAATTATCAAGGTACCTAAATGAACCAAAGTTGAATTGGTCTCCCACTTTTGACATAATAAAGTGGTGGAAGCAAAACGAGGAGCGTTTTCCAATTGTAGCACGGATGGCTCGAGGTAAATTACTTACTTTTTTTTATTGTATTTGAATTATAATTTGTTACATTATTATGACTTTTTGATCATTTAAAATTGTTAGATATATTGGCGATACAAATATCTAGTGTGGCATCGGAGTCGGCATTTAGTGTGGGTGGTCGTGTACTTGACCCGTATAGAACAAGGTTATCGCCCCAAATAGTTGAAGCTTTGATTTGCACCCAAGATTGGGTAAACAAATCAACTAAGCCTATATTTGAAGATGAAGTAATTGATCTATTAAATGACGACGACATTGCTATTGGTAATCTTATTTTTAAAAAGTTTATGTATACGTTAGTGTCCTACATAATGAGTAATTAACTAAATTTGTGTATTTCATTATATAGAGATGGAAGAGGCGATCAAAGAACAAAACAAAAAAGGAAAAGAGAAAGTGTCCTCGTAAGGTTAGAAGGATTTGGTGCTGTTTTTACTGTTTTGGTGCTGTTTTGATGCGTAAAATGCTGTTTTGGTGCTGTTTTTGCTGTTTTGGTGCTGTTTTGGTGCTGTTTTTGCTGTTTTGGTGCTGTTTAGGTGCTGTTTTTGCTGATTTGGTGCTGTTTGGAAGCTTAAAAGGCTGTTTTGCTGCTGCTGCATGCTGTTAATGTTGCTATTTTTGCTGCTGAATGCTGTTAAATTGTTGCTGTTTGCTGTTTTTGCTGTTAAAATGTTGCTGAATTTTGTTAAAATGTTGCTGAATTTAGTTAAAATTTTGTTAAAATGTTGCTGAATTTTGTTTAAATGTTGCTGTTTTTGCTGTTTTAGTGATCCTCTTGATGCTATTTTTTTTACGATTTATGTTGTTTGAAGTCCATATTTTTTGCAGTAAAAATTCGGTACTAACAGGTAAAATACCGAAAATTACCGTACCAAACCGATACCGAACCGGTACCGGTATTGGAAAAACGGTACGGTATCGGTATTCGAAATTGGGTAAATTCGGTACCGGTACTTTTCGGTTCCGGTACGGTTCGGTACCGGTTCCGTACCGTGCTCATCCCTAGTTTTATCTAATTGTGAAAAATTGATGGGATGGTATGGTGATGGTTGGTTGTCGATGGGAGGAAGAAGGAGAGGGAAGTCGACTGCCTCTTCTTTTTGTTAGGGTATTATGCTGTAGAATTAGATTAGGTTTAGTCTTAAATAGTTAGGGCCTATTACTAATTAACATGGATTATACACTAGTGGCCCAAATTAGTAAGTAAAGGGGTGTGAGGGTGGGTCACGGCCGAATGGCCCAAGTGGGGTATTCCCAGGCTCTTGTTTTGCAATTCCGTGTAATCGTGGTCCGTTTTAAGTGCCGTTTAGTCGTACCGAAGGCCCGGAACACTAACCCGATCGTTAAACGCAACCAATTGTTTAATTTATTAAAAACCCAATAAATTAAATATTTTAAAAAGTTAATAATTAATAAAATTAATTATTAAAATAAACCCGAGCGTTTCGTTGCTCAAAAAACTATTATCACAATCGTATCGTTTTTATCGTATTTCATTATCCAAAATATTTATTTGAATTAATATCAACCCATATTAATTATTGAAACCCTCTAAAGATCAAGTACGCATTTAATACACGTAAACGCATAAAAGTTAAATAATCATCGTTAAATAAATTAACGGAAGGTTAACGGAAGTAACGGAAAAATCAGGGTTGTTACAACTTAAGCTACCTTAACAACTTGCTGGAGTACACAATACCTTTCACGTCTAGAAACTAAGGAAATGCCTTGCAAAAGAAGACCTCACTGTTCCTCTTGAAGAAATCCAATTCGACGAGAAACTGCATTTTATAGAAGAGCCTGTCGAAATCATGGATCGTGAAGTCAAACGGCTCAAGCAAAGCAACATACCTATAGTTAGGGTTCGTTGAAATGCTCGAAGTGGTCCTGAGTTCACTTGGGAAAGAGAGGACCAGATGAATCAGAAATATCCACAGGTGTTTACAAACACCGCCCATTGAATAGGTATTACTTCAAATTTTGGGACGAAATTTCTTTAACGAGTAGGTACTGTCATGACCCGGATTTTTCCATGATTATATATTGAACAATATTAATATTTACATGATTAAATGTTTCCAACATATTAAGCAATCAAACTTTTTAAGACTTAATTAATTGAAACGAATTTTATGTAAACGTGTGACCACCCAACTTGTCCGATGATTCACGAACGTTATAACTTGTAAATAACATGATAATATATATATGAACTTATATATATATTTAACATGATGAAATGATAATTAAGTATCTCATTAAGAATATTAACAATGAACTATATACATAAAATGAGACTACTAACTTAAGGATTTCGAAACGATATATATACGTAACGATTATCGTTGTAATAACGTCTTAATATTTATATATCGTATTAAGATATATTAACACACTATGTTATCATGATAATATAACAATTTAACATCCCATTGGATATAATAACAATGGGATTAATTACATTTAACAAGGTCGTTAACTTAAAGGTTTCGAAACAACACTTACATGTAACGACTAACGATGATTTAACGACTCAGTTAAAATGTATATATATATATATATATATATATATATATATATATATATATATATATATATATAGTATTAAGATGTATTAATACACATTTGAAGGACTTCAATACATATATCAAAACACTCTTACTTAACAAAAATAATCACAATTGTATTACCATTTCTTTTCATCAAGAATTCTACTCGTATTCGCTCGGTATTTGCACTTGTATTATACCCAGCATCTAGATGTATTTACTATTGGTATATACCAATAAAAATCTGCTCCTTAGCAGCCTTAAATGATTAAGGAATATGTGGAACCAACCATTTGTCAAGTAGCATGAATTATTTAGCAAGAAAACAAAATTAGGAATCTTTTCTTTCTTTATAAATTAAAAACGTTTTTATGCATACACACCATTTCTTCATTCCATTTTCTCATACTTACACTCCCAATTCTCTCTCAAAATACTCCTAACTTCATACTTGATCATCTCCAAGTATTTTCCCCATCATTTAGCTTCAATTACAAGCTTTAATCATCATAAAAACAACCCAGAATCAAGAAGTTGCAAGATTACTTCCAATCTTTTTAATCCAATCCAACAACTCATCAAAGATCGAGAACTTCCATCTAATCTCAGTAACTTTTCATTCTTAATCAAGGTAATAATCATATCCAAGCTTTGGTTTAATTCCTATAAACATAACTACCATAAATCAAGTAGTAATCTTACTTGAACTTGTTTTCGTGTCATGATTCTGCTTCAAGAACTTCCAAGCCATCAAAGATCCTTTGAAGCTCAAGATATTTTCTCATAATTTCTAGAAGGTTTACCTACTATACTTAAGGTAGTAATGATGTTCATAACATCATTCGATTCATATATATATAACTATCTTATTCAAAGATTTAAATTTGTAATCACTAGAACATAGTTTAGTTAATTCTAAACTTGTTCGCAAATAAAGTTAATCCTTCTAACATAACTTTTAAAATCTACTAAACACATGTTCTATATCTATATTATATGCTAACTTAATGATTTAAAACCTGTAAACACGAAGAACACCGTAAAACCGGACATACGCCGTCGTAATAAAACCAGGGGCGATTTTGGGTTGGATAATTAAGAACTATGATAAACTTTGATTTAAAACTTGTTCTTCTGAGAAAATTATATTTCTTATGAACATGAAACTGTATCCAAAAATCATGGTTAAATTCAAAGTGGAAGTATGTTTTTCAAAATGGTCATCAAGATGTCGTTTTTCGACAGAAATGACTACCTCTTTCAAATATGACTTGTAACCTGTAACTCTGACTATAAACCACTACTTTTTCAGTTTAGTTCTAAATACTACAGTTCATTATGAAACCATAGCAATTTGATTCACTTTAAACGGAGTTGTAATGAATATTTGGCGAGCAAAATAAAATCTGCTAAAATTAACGTTGTATGGACAAAATTTATATTGTAAAAACTATATTAACCATATCCTTGCTAACTTTTCCTATATATATTTGGACATGTTATCATTAGTATAACAAAATATTATAATCTTAGTTAATTCCGAGATTGTATATATATATAATAATCTTGATACATTCCATGACAATAAGTATACAATACGTTTTGATAAATCCTAAGACAATAAGCATACAATACGTTTTGATAAATTCTAAGACAATACGTATACAATACGTCTCTGGGTTGATGCAAAGACAATACGTATACAATACGTCGTGGGGGTAATTCTAAGATTATATATACCGATTATTGGACTGTTGGACATTTCGGACTATTTTGGACTACTAACAAAGGACTACTAACATAAAAATGTTAAAAATTAATATATAAGTATTCTATGAACTTGTTTTATTTTATTCACATGTCGTATTATTATCTGAATTATTATTATTGTTATAGGTTCGTGAATCCAAGGACGACGGCCATATTTTTAATAAGCTGAAAACTTATTATTAATATACTTTTACTACCGTGAGTATATAGTCCCATTTTTAAACTCTAAAAATATTTTGGGATGAGAATACATGCATTTTATGTTTTACGCCATGGATGCAAGTACTTAAAATATATTCTACGTTGAGTTGTACCACATTGCATTTCTTCCCTAATAGCTTGGTAACTAATATTTACATGTTGTAAGAACATGTAAGTGCGAATCCTATTGATAGATCTATTGGGTTTGACAACCCCAACTGAAATGTCCCGTTCTTATTGATTAAAAACGTTCCATATTAATTGATTTCGTTGCGAGGTTTTGACCTCTATATGAGACATTTTTCAAAGACTGCATTCATTTTTAAAACAAACCATAACCTTTATTTCATAAATAAAGGTTTAAAAAGCTTTACGTAGATTATCAAATAATGATAATCTAAAATATCCTGTTTACACACGACCATTACATAATGGTTTACAATACAAATATGTTACATCGAAATCAGTTTCTTGAATGCAGTTTTTACACAATATCATACAAACATGGACTCCAAATCTTGTCCTTATTTTAGTATGCAACAGCGGAAGCTCTTAATATTCACCTGAGAATAAACATGCTTTAAACGTCAACAAAAAATGTTGGTGAGTTATAGGTTTAACCTATATATATCAAATCGTAACAATAGACCACAAGATTTCATATTTCAATACACAACCCATACATAGAGATAAAAATCATTCATATGGTGAACACCTGGTAACCGACATTAACAAGATGCATATATAAGAATATCCCCATCATTCCGGGACACCCTTCGGATATGATATAAATTTCGAAGTACTAAAGCATCCGGTACTTTGGATGGGGTTTGTTAGGCCCAATAGATCTATCTTTAGGATTCGCGTCAATTAGGGTGTCTGTTCCCTAATTCTTAGATTACCAGACTTAATAAAAAGGGGCATATTTGATTTCGATAATTCAACCATAGAATGTAGTTTCACGTACTTGTGTCTATTTTGTAAATCATTTATAAAACCTGCATGTATTCTCATCCCAAAAATATTAGATTTTAAAAGTGGGACTATAACTCACTTTCACAGATTTTTACTTCGTCGGGAAGTAAGACTTGGCCACTGTTGATTCACGAACCTATAACAATATATACATATATATTAAAGTATGTTCAAAATATATTTACAACACTTTTAATATATTTTGATGTTTTAAGTTTATTAAGTCAGCTGTCCTCGTTAGTAACCTATAACTAGTTGTCCACAGTTAGATGTACAGAAATAAATCGATAAATATTATCTTGAATCAATCCACGACCCAGTGTATACGTATCTCAGTATTGATCACAACTCAAACTATATATATTTTGGAATCAACCTCAACCCTGTATAGCTAACTCCAACATTCACATATAGAGTGTCTATGGTTGTTCCGAAATATATATAGATGTGTCGACATGATAGGTCGAAACATTGTATACGTGTCTATGGTATCTCAAGATTACCTAATATACAATACAAGTTGATTAAGTTATGGTTAGAATAGATTTGTTACCAATTTTCACGTAGCTAAAATGAGAAAAATTATCCAATCTTGTTTTACCCATAACTTCTTCATTTTAAATCCGTTTTGAGTGAATCAAATTGCTATGGTTTCATATTGAACTCTATTTTATGAATCTAAACAGAAAAAGTATAGGTTTATAGTCGGAAAAATAAGTTACAAGTCGTTTTTGTAAAGGTAGTCATTTCAGTCGAAAGAACGACGTCTAGATGACCATTTTAGAAAACATACTTCCACTTTGAGTTTAACCATAATTTTTGGATATAGTTTCATGTTCATAATAAAAATCATTTTCTCAGAATAACAACTTTTAAATCAAAGTTTATCATAGTTTTTAATTAACTAACCCAAAACAGCCCGCGGTGTTACTACGACGGCGTAAATCCGGTTTTACGGTGTTTTTCGTGTTTCCAGGTTTTAAATCATTAAGTTAGCATATCATATAGATATAGAACATGTGTTTAGTTGATTTTAAAATTCAAGTTAGAAGGATTAACTTTTGTTTGCGAACAAGTTTAGAATTAACTAAACTATGTTCTAGTGATTACAAGTTTAAACCTTCGAATAAGATAGCTTTATATGTATGAATCGAATGATGTTATGAACATCATTACTACCTTAAGTTCCTTGGATAAACCTACTGGAAAAGAGAAAAATGGATCTAGCTTCAATGGATCCTTGGATGGCTCGAAGTTCTTGAAGCAGAATCATGACACGAAAACAAGTTCAAGTAAGATCATCACTTGAAATAAGATTGTTATAGTTATAGAAATTGAACCAAAGTTTGAATATGATTATTACCTTGTATTAGAATGATAACCTACTGTAAGAAACAAAGATTTCTTGAGGTTGGATGATCACCTTACAAGATTGGAAGTGAGCTAGCAAACTTGAAAGTATTCTTGATTTTATGAAACTAGAACTTTTGGAATTTATGAAGAACACTTAGAACTTGAAGATAGAACTTGAGAGAGATCAATTAGATGAAGAAAATTGAAGAATGAAAGTGTTTGTAGGTGTTTTTGGTCGTTGGTGTATGGATTAGATATAAAGGATATGAAATTTTGTTTTCATGTAAATAAGTCATGAATATATTTTTGTAATTTTATGAGATATTTCATGCTAGTTGCCAAATGATGGTTCCCACATGTGTTAGGTGACTCACATGGGCTGCTAAGAGCTGATCATTGGAGTGTATATACCAATAGTACATACATCTAAAAGCTGTGTATTGTACGAGTACGAATACGGGTGCATACGAGTAGAATTGTTGATGAAACTGAACGAGGATGTAATTGTAAGCATTTTTGTTAAGTAGAAGTATTTTGATAAGTGTATTGAAGTCTTTCAAAAGTGTATAAATACATATTAAAACACTACATGTATATACATTTTAACTGAGTCGTTAAGTCATCGTTAGTCGTTACATGTAAGTGTTGTTTTGAAACCTTTAGGTTAACGATCTTGTTAAATGTTGTTAACCCAATGTTTATAATATCAAATGAGATTTTAAATTATTATATTATCATGATATTATCATGTATGAATATCTCTTAATATGATATATATACATTAAATGTCTTTACAACGATAATCGTTACATATATGTCTCGTTTAAAAATCATTAAGTTAGTAATCTTGTTTTTACATATGTAGTTCATTGTTAATATACTTAATGATATGTTTACTTATCATAGTATCATGTTAACTATATATATATATCCATATATATGTCATCATATAGTTTTTACAAGTTTTAACGTTCGTGAATCACCGGTCAACTTGGGTGGTCAATTGTCTATATGAAACATATTTCAATTAATCAAGTCTTAATAAGTTTGATTGCTTAACATGTTGGAAACATTTAATCATGTAAATATCAATCTCAATTAATATATATAAACATGGAAAAGTTCGGGTCACTACAGTACCTACCCGTTAAATAAATTTCGTCCCGAAATTTTAAGCTGTTGAAGGTGTTGACGAATCTTCTAGAAATAGATGCGGGTATTTCTTCTTCATCTGATCTTCACGCTCCCAGGTGAACTCGGGTCCTCTACGAGCATTCCATCGAACCTTAACAATTGGTATCTTGTTTTGCTTAAGTCTTTTAACCTCACGATCCATTATTTCGACGGGTTCTTCGATGAATTGAAGTTTTTCGTTGATTTGGATTTCATCTAACGGAATAGTGAGATCTTCTTTAGCAAAACATTTCTTCAAATTCGAGACGTGGAAAGTGTTATGTACAGCTGCGAGTTGTTGAGGTAACTCAAGTCGGTAAGCTATTGGTCCGACACGATCAATAATCTTGAATGGTCCAATATACCTTGGATTTAATTTCCCTCGTTTACCAAATCGAACAACGCCTTTCCAAGGTGCAACTTTAAGCATGACCATCTCTCCAATTTCAAATTCTATATCTTTTTTTTTAATGTCAGCGTAGCTCTTTTGTCGACTTTGGGCGGTTTTCAACCGTTGTTGAATTTGGATGATCTTCTCGGTAGTTTCTTGTATAATCTCTGGACCCGTAATCTGTCTATCCCCCACTTCACTCCAACAAATCGGAGACCTGCACTTTCTACCATAAAGTGCTTCAAACGGCGCCATCTCAATGCTTGAATGGTAGCTGTTGTTGTAGGAAAATTCTGCTAACGGTAGATGTCGATCCCAACTGTTTCCGAAATCAATAACACATGCTCGTAGCATGTCTTCAAGCGTTTGTATCGTCCTTTCGCTCTGCCCATCAGTTTGTGGATGATAGGCAGTACTCATGTCTAGACGAGTTCCTATTGCTTGCTGTAATGTCTGCCAGAATCTTGAAATAAATCTGCCATCCCTATCAGAGATAATAGAGATTGGTATTCCATGTCTGGAGATGACTTCCTTCAAATACAGTCATGCTAACTTCTCCATCTTGTCATCTTCTCTTATTGGCAGGAAGTGTGCTGATTTGGTGAGACGATCAACTATTACCCAAATAGTATCAAAACCACTTGCAGTCCTTGGCAATTTAGTGATGAAATCCATGGTAATGTTTTCCCATTTCCATTCCGGGATTTCGGGTTGTTGAAGTAGACCTGATGGTTTCTGATGCTCAGCTTTGACCTTAGAACACGTCAAACATTCTCCTACGTATTTAGCAACATCGGCTTTCATACCCGGCCATCAAAAATGTTTCTTGAGATCCTTGTACATCTTCCCCGTTCCAGGATGTATTGAGTATCTGGTTTTATGAGCTTCTCTAAGTACCATTTCTCTCATATCTCCAAATTTTGGTACCCAAATCCTTTCAGCCCTATACCGGGTTCCGTCTTCCCGAATATTAAGATGCTTCTCCGATCCTTTGGGTATTTCATCCTTTAAATTTCCCTCTTTTAAAACTCCTTGTTGCGCCTCCTTTATTTGAGTAGTAATGTTATTATGAATCATTATATTCATAGATTTTACTCGAATGGGTTCTCTGTCCTTCCTGCTCAAGGCATCGGCTACCACATTTGCCTTCCCCGGGTGGTAACGAATCTCAAAGTCATAATCATTCAATAATTCAATCCACCTACGCTGCCTCATATTCAGTTGTTTCTGATTAGATATGTGTTGAAGACTTTTGTGGTCGGTATATATAATACTTTTGACCCCATATAAGTAGTGCCTCCAAGTCTTTAATGCAAAAACAACTGCGCCTAATTCCAAATCATGCGTCGTATAATTTTGCTCGTGAATCTTCAATTGTCTAGACGCATAAGCAATCACCTTCGTTCGTTGCATTAATACACAACCGAGACCTTGCTTTGATGCATCACAATAAATCACAAAATCATCATTCCCTTCAGGCAATGACAATATAGGTGCCGTAGTTAGCTTTTTCTTCAATAACTGAAACGCTTTCTCTTGTTCATCATTCCATTCAAATTTCTTCCCTTTATGCGTTAATGCAGTCAAGGGTTTTGCTATTCTGGAAAAGTCTTGGATGAACCTTCTGTAGTAACCAGCTAGTCCTAAAAACTGGCGTATGTGTTTCGGAGTTTTCGGGGTTTCCCACTTTTCAACAGTTTCTATCTTTGCCGGATCCACCTTAATACCTTCTTTGTTCACTATGTGACCGAGGAATTGAACTTCTTCCAACCAAAATGCACACTTTGAAAACTTAGCGTACAATTCTTCCTTCCTCAATACTTCTAACACCTTTCTCAAATGTTCACTGTGTTCTTGGTCATTCTTTGAGTAAATAAGTATGTCATCAATGAAAACAATGACAAACTTGTCAAGGTATGGTCCACACACTCGGTTCATAAGGTCCATGAACACAGCTGGTGCATTAGTTAAACCAAACGGCATGACCATAAACTCGTAATGACCGTAACGTGTTTTGAAAGCAGTCTTTGGAATATCATCTTCTTTCACCCGCATTTGATGATACCCGGAACGTAAGTCAATCTTTGAATAAACAGACGAGCCTTGTAGTTGATCAAATAAGTCATCGATTCTCGGTAGTGGGTAGCGGTTCTTGATGGTAAGTTTGTTCAACTCTCGGTAGTCGATACACAACCTGAATGTACCATCTTTCTTCTTGACAAACAAAACAGGAGCTCCCCACGGTGATGTGCTTGGTCGAATGAAACCACGCTCTAAAAGTTCTTGTAATTGGCTTTGTAGTTCTTTCATCTCGCTGGGTGCGAGTCTGTAAGGAGCACGAGCTATTGGTGCAGCTCCTGGTACAAGATCTATTTGAAATTCAACGGATCGATGTGGGGGTAATCCCGGTAATTCTTTCGAAAATACATCAGGAAATTCTTTTGCGACGGGAACATCATTGATGCTCTTTTCTTCAGTTTGTACTTTCTCGACGTGTGCTAGAACAGCATAGCAACCTTTTCTTATTAGTTTTTGTGCCTTCAAATTACTAATAAGATGTAGCTTCGTGTTGCCCTTTTCTCCGTACACCATTAAGGGTTTTCCTTTTTCTCGTATAATACGAATTGCATTTTTGTAACAAACGATCTCCGCTTTCACTTCTTTCAACCAGTCCATACCGATTATCACATCAAAACTCCCTAACTCTACTGGTATCAAATCAATCTTAAATGTTTCGCTAACCAGTTTAATTTCTCGATTCCGACATATATTATCTGCTGAAATTAATTTACCATTTGCTAATTCGAGTAAAAATTTACTATCCAAAGGCGTCAATGGACAACTTAATTTAGCACAAAAATCTCTACTCATATAGCTTCTATCCGCACCCGAATCAAATAAAACGTAAGCAGATTTATTGTCAATAAGAAACGTACCCATAACAAGCTCCGGGTCTTCCTGTGCCTCTGCCGCATTAATATTGAAAACTCTTCCACGGCCTTGTCCATTCGTGTTCTCCTGGTTTGGGCAATTTCTAATAATGTGGCCCGGTTTTCCACATTTATAACAAACTACATTGGCATAACTTGCTCCGACACTACTTGCTCCGCCATTACTCGTTCCGACACCATTTGTTCCTTTCGTTCTATTAACCCCTGGTCCGTAGACCTCACACTTCGCCGCGCTATGACCATTTCTTTTACACTTGTTGCAAAATTTGGTGCAGAACCCCGAGTGATTCTTTTCACACCTTTGGCATAGCTGCTTCTGATTGTTGTTGTTGTTGTTGCGGTTATTATTATTGTTGGGATGATTGTTGTAGTTGTTGTTGTTGTTGTTGTTGTTGGGCCGTTTGTTGTAGTTGCGATTGATGTTGCGATTGTTGGGATAATTGTTGCGATTATTGTTGTAATTGCTGTTGTTGTTGTATTGGTGATTCTTATCACTGTTTTCCTCCCACTTTCTTTTGACTTGCTTCACATTGGCCTCTTCAGCAGTCTGTTCTTTAATTCTTTCTTCAATCTGGTTCACGAGTTTGTGAGCCATTCTACATGCCTGTTGTATGGAGGCGGGCTCGTGTGAACTTATATCTTCTTGGATTCTTTCCGGTAATCCTTTCACAAACGCGTTGATCTTCTCTTCCTCATCTTCGAATGCTCCCGGACACAATAGGCACAATTCTGTGAATCGTCTTTCGTACGTGGTAATATCAAATCCTTGGGTTCGTAACCCTCTAAGTTCTGTCTTGAGCTTATTAACCTCGGTTCTGGGACGGTACTTCTCGTTCATCAAGTGCTTGAATGCTGACCACGGTAGTGCGTACGCATCGTCTTGTCCCACTTGCTCTAGATAGGTATTCCACCATGTTAACGCAGAACCTGTGAAGGTATGCGTAGCGTACTTTACTTTGTCCTCTTCAGTACACTTACTTATGGCAAACACCGATTCGACCTTCTCGGTCCACCGTTTCAATCCGATCGGTCCTTCGGTTCCATCAAATTCTAAAGGTTTGCAGGCAGTGAATTCTTTGTAGGTGCATCCTACACGATTTCCTGTACTGCTAGATCCAAGGTTATTGTTGGTATGTAGCGCAGCCTGTACTGCGGCTATGTTTGAAGCTATAAAAGTACGGAATTTCTCTTCATTCATATTCACGGTGTGTCGAGTAGTCGGTGCCATTTCCTTCAAAATAGTTAAATGGAACAAGTTAATCATACAGAATATTAAGAGTAGTTAATAGTATTTCGTAGCATAATATGAACTCATTTATAAAAGCTTTTTCTTCATATTAGCGTTTTATAAGTTTAAATTCAGGTAGTACCTACCCGTTAAGTTCATACTTAGTAGCTAATATACAATTCAACTACTACAATTCTATATGAAAAACTGATTATAATAATATTTCTCGTTCAAACTTTTACACAACATTTTACAAACTTACAATACCGCTTATTTTACATATAGCATGAAATATAGCACACAATAAATTTGATACAAGATGGTTGTGAAGATAATTCTAGCTAATACACAAGTCGTTCAGCAAAGGCAATAAAGACACGTAATTCATACGTCCAGAAACAAGTCATGCATTCTGGTTTTACTAGGACTACTTCCCATCCTTGGTCTTGTGGAACATAACCGTTATGGCCGTTGATAAGACAGCGTGTTGTAACGTCGTCAAAGGGACGAGGGTTACGTAATGTCCAACAGTCCCGTAACAATCTAAAAACCTCATTTCTTACCCCAATTACCGACTCCGTCACTTGTGGGAACGTTTTGTTTAATAGTTGTAGCCCGATGTTCTTGTTCTCACTTTGGTGAGAAGCGAACATTACTAATCCGTAAGCATAACATGCTTCTTTATGTTGCATGTTAGCCGCTTTTTCTAAATCACGAAGTCCAATATTCGGATATATTGAGTCAAAAAAATTTCTTAACCCATTGCGTAAAATAGCATTTGGGTTCCCCGCAATATATGCGTCAAAGTAAACACATCGTAACTTATGGATTTCCCAATGTGATATCCCCCATCTTCCGAACGAAAGCCTTTTATAAACCAAGGCATTCTTGGAACGTTCTTCGAATGTCTTACAAACTGATCTCGCCTTAAATAGTTGTGCCGAAGAATTCTGACCGACTCTAGACAAGATTTCATCAATCATGTTTCCGGGTAGGTCTCTTAAAATATTGGGTTGTCTATCCATTTTGTGTTTTTATACTGTAAAATAGACAAGAGTTAGATTCATAAAAAAAAATACTTATTAATACAAGCAATTTTTACATATATCATAAAGCATAAACACACTATATTACATATATTACACCACACGAATACAACTATCTTATTCCGACTCGCTTGTTTCTTCTTCTTCGATTTTGGTTCGTTTTGCCAAGTTTCTAGGGATATATGATGTTCCCCTAATACGAGCCGTCGTTGTCCACATTGGTTTAGAAAAACCTGGTGGTTTAGAGGTTCCCGGGTCATTGTTACAACTTAAGGACTTCGGGAGTTGACGATACATATAAAGTTCATCGGGGTTGGAATTAGATTTCTCTATTTTTATGCCCTTTCCCTTATTATTTTCTTTTGCCTTTTTAAATTCAGTTGGGGTAATTTCTATAACATCATCGGAATTCTCGTCGGAATCCGATTCATCGGAGAATTGGTAATCCTCCCAATATTTTGCTTCCTTGGCGGAAACACCATTGACCATAATTAACTTTGGTAGGTTGGTTGAGGATTTTCTTTTACTTAACCGTTTTATTATTTCCCCCACCGGTTCTATTTCTTCATCCGGTTCCGATTCTTCTTCCGGTTCCGATTCTTCTTCCGGTTCCGACTCTTCTTCCGGTTCCTCTTCGGGAACTTGTGAATCAGTCCACAAATCATTCCAATTTACATTTGACTCTTCATTATTATTAGGTGAGTCAATGGGACTTGTTCTAGAGGTAGACATCTATCACATAATATCAAACACGTTAAGAGATTAATATATCACATAATATTCATATGTTAAAAATATATAGTTTCCAACAAAAATGTTAAGCAATCATTTTTAAAGAAAACACGGTCGAAGTCCAGACTCACTAATGCATCCTAACAAACTCGATAAGACACACTAATGCAAATTTTCTGGTTCTCTAAGACCAACGCTCGGATACCAACTGAAATGTCCCGTTCTTATTGATTAAAAACGTTCCATATTAATTGATTTCGTTGCGAGGTTTTGACCTCTATATGAGACGTTTTTCAAAGACTGCATTCATTTTTAAAACAAACCATAACCTTTATTTCATAAATAAAGGTTTAAAAAGCTTTACGTAGATTATCAAATAATGATAATCTAAAATATCCTGTTTACACACGACCATTACATAATGGTTTACAATACAAATATGTTACATCGAAATCAGTTTCTTGAATGCAGTTTTTACACAATATCATACAAACATGGACTCCAAATCTTGTCCTTATTTTAGTATGCAACAGCGGAAGCTCTTAATATTCACCTGAGAATAAACATGCTTTAAACGTCAACAAAAAATGTTGGTAAGTTATAGGTTTAACCTATATATATCAAATCGTAACAATAGACCACAAGATTTCATATTTCAATACACAACCCATACATAGAGATAAAAATCATTCATATGGTGAACACCTGGTAACCGACATTAACAAGATGCATATATAAGAATATCCCCATCATTCCGGGACACCCTTCGGATATGATATAAATTTCGAAGTACTAAAGCATCCGGTACTTTGGATGGGGTTTGTTAGGCCCAATAGATCTATCTTTAGGATTCGCGTCAATTAGGGTGTCTGTTCCCTAATTCTTAGATTACCAGACTTAATAAAAAGGGGCATATTCGATTTCGATAATTCAACCATAGAATGTAGTTTCACGTACTTGTGTCTATTTTGTAAATCATTTATAAAACCTGCATGTATTCTCATCCCAAAAATATTAGATTTTAAAAGTGGGACTATAACTCACTTTCACAGATTTTTACTTCGTCGGGAAGTAAGACTTGGCCACTGTTGATTCACGAACCTATAACAATATATACATATATATTAAAGTATGTTCAAAATATATTTACAACACTTTTAATATATTTTGATGTTTTAAGTTTATTAAGTCAGCTGTCCTCGTTAGTAACCTATAACTAGTTGTCCACAGTTAGATGTACAGAAATAAATCGATAAATATTATCTTGAATCAATCCACGACCCAGTGTATACGTATCTCAGTATTGATCACAACTCAAACTATATATATTTTGGAATCAACCTCAACCCTGTATAGCTAACTCCAACATTCACATATAGAGTGTCTATGGTTGTTCCGAAATATATATAGATGTGTCGACATGATAGGTCGAAACATTGTATACGTGTCTATGGTATCTCAAAATTACATAATATACAATACAAGTTGATTAAGTTATGGTTAGAATAGATTTGTTACCAATTTTCACGTAGCTAAAATGAGAAAAATTATCCAATCTTGTTTTACCCATAACTTCTTCATTTTAAATCTGTTTTGAGTGAATCAAATTGCTATGGTTTCATATTGAACTCTATTTTATGAATCTAAACAGAAAAAGTATAGGTTTATAGTCGGAAAAATAAGTTACAAGTCGTTTTTGTAAAGGTAGTCATTTCAGTCGAAAGAACGACGTCTAGATGACCATTTTAGAAAACATACTTCCACTTTGAGTTTAACCATAATTTTTGGATATAGTTTCATGTTCATAATAAAAATCATTTTCTCAGAATAACAACTTTTAAATCAAAGTTTATCATAGTTTTTAATTAACTAACCCAAAACAGCCCGCGGTGTTACTACGACGGCGTAAATCCGGTTTTACGGTGTTTTTCGTGTTTCCAGGTTTTAAATCATTAAGTTAGCATATCATATAGATATAGAACATGTGTTTAGTTGATTTTAAAATTCAAGTTAGAAGGATTAACTTTTGTTTGCGAACAAGTTTAGAATTAACTAAACTATGTTCTAGTGATTACAAGTTTAAACCTTCGAATAAGATAGCTTTATATGTATGAATCGAATGATGTTATGAACATCATTACTACCTTAAGTTCCTTGGATAAACCTACTGGAAAAGAGAAAAATGGATCTAGCTTCAATGGATCCTTGGATGGCTCGAAGTTCTTGAAGCAGAATCATGACACGAAAACAAGTTCAAGTAAGATCATCACTTGAAATAAGATTGTTATAGTTATAGAAATTGAACCAAAGTTTGAATATGATTATTACCTTGTATTAGAATGATAACCTACTGTAAGAAACAAAGATTTCTTGAGGTTGGATGATCACCTTACAAGATTGGAAGTGAGCTAGCAAACTTGAAAGTATTCTTGATTTTATGAAACTAGAACTTTTGGAATTTATGAAGAACACTTAGAACTTGAAGATAGAACTTGAGAGAGATCAATTAGATGAAGAAAATTGAAGAATGAAAGTGTTTGTAGGTGTTTTTGGTCGTTGGTGTATGGATTAGATATAAAGGATATGTAATTTTGTTTTCATGTAAATAAGTCATGAATGATTACTCATATTTTTATAATTTTATGAGATATTTCATGCTAGTTGCCAAATGATGGTTCCCACATGTGTTAGGTGACTCACATGGGCTGCTAAGAGCTGATCATTGGAGTGTATATACCAATAATACATACATCTAAAAGCTGTGTATTGTACGAGTACGAATACGGGTGCATACGAGTAGAATTGTTGATGAAACTGAACGAGGATGTAATTGTAAGCATTTTTGTTAAGTAGAAGTATTTTGATAAGTGTATTGAAGTCTTTCAAAAGTGTATAAATACATATTAAAACACTACATGTATATACATTTTAACTGAGTCGTTAAGTCATCGTTAGTCGTTACATGTAAGTGTTGTTTTGAAACCTTTAGGTTAACGATCTTGTTAAATGTTGTTAACCCAATGTTTATAATATCAAATGAGATTTTAAATTATTATATTATCATGATATTATCATGTATGAATATCTCTTAATATGATATATATACATTAAATGTCTTTACAACGATAATCGTTACATATATGTCTCGTTTAAAAATCATTAAGTTAGTAGTCTTGTTTTTACATATGTAGTTCATTGTTAATATACTTAATGATATGTTTACTTATCATAGTATCATGTTAACTATATATATATCCATATATATGTCATCATATAGTTTTTACAAGTTTTAACGTTCGTGAATCACCGGTCAACTTGGGTGGTCAATTGTCTATATGAAACATATTTCAATTAATCAAGTCTTAACAAGTTTGATTGATTAACATGTTGGAAACATTTAATCATGTAAATATCAATCTCAATTAATATATATAAACATGGAAAAGTTCGGGTCACTACACCAACCGGGCTAGTCGCTCTAGTATCGTAAACGGTTGCATAGTACTTAATTTTTACTACACTTGGTACAGTGTAGGGAGATTTCATAATAAAGGGAATATGCTACATTTATAGTTAAGTATGGTTACCGAAGCACTCAACAACTTATAGAATATCTTTATTGAAATATTTATAACTATAAAATCTTGTGGTCTATATTTATATCGATGCTAGCTTTAAACCTATATATCTCACCAACCTTTGTGTTGACTGTTTAAGCATGTTTATTCTCAGGTTCTTAAGAAAGTCTTCCGCTGTTGCATTATCTGAGCAAGCTGTGCATGGAGTCTCATGCTTTTGTTTAAATAAAGTGTTGCATTCAATAAAACCTTTGTCATGTATTATATTCGACTGTTATGTCACGTGTGTAGTATTTGGAAACCGATGTATTATGGGGATTATTTCTTAAATAATCGCCCACTTGTTTAAAACATGCATTATGTATAATAAGAGTGTGTCTTTTTATGAAACGAATGCAATATTTTCTAAAATCTATCATATAGAGGTCAAATACCTCGCTATGGGACCAATGATTAACGTACCGCATTTATAGTAATATGGACGAGTCGTTTCATTGCGCATAATGCGCAATTCACCCTGTACCAGGTCTCGCGCTCGGGGGCTTGATTACCCGAGGTTTTACCTTCTATGGTGAAAGGACCCGTTCATATACATTATAAACGATTCACAATAGTTGATTTCATCGCGAGGTACTTGACCTCTATATGATACATTTTTCAAACATTGCATTCATTTTTAAAAGACAAACTTTCATTACATCGAAAGTTGACAGCATGCATACCGTTTCATAATATATCCAACAATAATTGACCTAGTCTGTCATAATAATCTTTATTGAACTCAACGACTTGAATGCAACGTATTTTGAAATATGTCATGAATGACTCCAAGTAATATCTCTAAAATGAGCAAATGCACAGCGGAAGATTTCTTTCATACCTGAGAATAAACATGCTTTCAAGTGTCAACCAAAAGGTTGGTGAGTTCATAAGTTTATCATAAACAATAAAATTCATCATTTTAATAGACCACAAGATTTAAATACAGTACACCTATCTCGTGTACGAAACCATTTTTCATAATGTTTAGCAGAGTAGGTTCGTATCCTTTTCTCCCCCGTAGGTTGCCTCGCGATTTTTAAATAACCGTACACATATCCCGTGCACAAAACTAATACACATAACCTATGTATAAAAATCATTCTCTCGATACATAACATTCACTTTGTTTTCATCGCTTGGCTTGGTAACCGACCTTAACATATAATGCGCATCAATAATATCCCCAAAACAGAACATCTCGTATGTATAATATATAAACTTCGAAGTACTAAACACCACGCCCACTAGATCTTCCGTCTAGTGAACATTCTGGGTGGGGGTGTTAAACCCGGTAGCTACCTTTAGGATTCGCGTGAATTAGGGCCATACCCGATTCTAATTCTTAGGTTACCAAGCAATAATAATCAGGGGAAAATATATTCATCAATTGGTGGCAATTATCATGTCCACATAATTCAATAATAATCCACTGAAATCCTGTCTGCATAATAATTCATTCGAGGAATGTTTTGCTTGTGTCTATCTCGTCAAACATTTATAAAAGCATTTCATATATTCGCAGTTCAAAAATGTATTTCAAAAGCATTTAATAAAGCAGTTGTAAAAACAGTGCATGTATTCTCAGTCCCAAAAATGTAAAGAGTAAAAGGGAGCAAATGAACTCACCTTAGTCCGAGTAATGAAAGGTACCCGGTAAATGAGGGATCGACCCGAAACGAGTGTGCCCTAAATTATTCAGGATAAATTAATGACCATGGAAAACCTTAAGCAACATGATATTTACATATAATCATTTTTGATTTAAAATCATGATGTTTATCTCCTAATATTGACTTACTCATTTCATAAAGCCAGATTTTATTTGCTCGTTTGTAAGTTCGCTCACAATATATATAAATTAAAAATATATTAATAACAAGATGTTAATATGAAATCATGGCTAGTATTTAATAAGGTTTCATTGTTGGCATTTTATACTAAAATTTTGTATATGGTTCAGGGTAAAAGAAAATCGTAACTTTTTAATTAAATCATATGCTACAATTTCGTTTCTTTGGTTTTGTACTACCGAACTTCATCCCATTTTTACCAGTTCAATCTACGGAGCATCTATTTATGTTATCATGTAGAAACTTTATTATATCATCATATTACTAGTACTAGTATTATTATTATTATTATGTTATTTATTTACTTATCTTATCTTGTAACAATTTATATTAATTACCCTTTTATCTTTTATCTTGTAAATGGAAAACATATATTTGTATTATGTAATATAGCTCATACTATAGGGTCTTAAAAATGTAAGTATTAAAATCATCATCTTCTTGTTTACTGATTCAATTCAATATAGAGAAACAGAAAACACATACATGCGCAGTTCATTTTACATACATTTTACATATAATTTAATTTTCATTCTAGTTCTTAACTTCCCCTATGTATGATTTATTCAACTTAGTCAATCGTAAAGTATATTATCATCATAATTTTTGAAGGTTCTAAATTACTAATAAATGACGTAAGTTAAATCGATAGTTTCATACAAACGTAAATTAGAGGAGCCTTTAAGAGCTTATTCCATTTATATAATCACATATAACATATATTGTCACTATAAGATTAAAAATACATAATAACGTATATATTTATTCGAGTTCGGTTAAGATGTACCTTTAAAGGAGACCGAGTTCGGATCGTATTAGCACAATGGAATTTGCGTCTCGAACGCTCCTCTTTCTTTCCGTTTCTCAATTTAATTACTATGCTTGATTATTTAAGTTGCTCTACAGAGAGGCATGTGAGTGAATGAATGTGATTTGTTATGTAAATGATCTAGTGTATTTATAAAATAAGAAGTAAAAGTGGTTACGTGGTTTGGACCAAATACCAGAAGCAAAATATAAAGGATAGAGCAGTAGTTCGAGTAGTTATTTGTTTACTAGTTGTGATATTTATTTTTCCACATGCCCCCCCTTTTTTTTATTCGAAATTATTTATTTAGGTTATATTTATTAGTGGGTTGTTGAAAATTAGGTTCTGTATATTTATAGACTTTTCTATCTAAATGGGCCAGATAAAAGCTTGACTTTATGTAATTATATTTGTGGAGCTGGGGGACAATATAAAACACGTAGAAATAAAGTAAAAAACCCAATTCATATAATCCATATAATAGTAGCTAGTGGAATTAGTTAATTATTTTTAAATGGTCATGTTGGTTTTGGTTTTGTAAGCATGTATATATTTACATTTACATTTACATATATATGCAAAAGTCATGATATGTGGGATCCAATGATATAAAAGAATCTCTCCTAGTGGTAGTAGAAGGTAAAAAAAAAATTAACAGCTGTAAAGTTTATGATGGGTGTGCAAAAGAAAACAAAAACATATTACTATTTTTCTTTATATCTAAATCTCGTGACACACGAGAATCAACTCATGAATTCTTGTCTGATATTTTTATAAACATGACATATGCATCTAGTTTTAAATTTATTTTTTTAGAGAAAATCTTGCAAGTTGTAGAAATAGAAAACAAATGAGGAAAGGAAATTAGATTAAACGAGATGGTTGGGACATTCGATCCAATATATTTTCAGTGTTGTAATCTTTTTTTTTTTTGGATTACACTTCAATTTCTACTATATTTCTTGACAAATATATGATACTATAATGAACGAATATATCTTATATATAGTAATAGTCTAATGGAAGCTATTATTTGGATCTACCAAAAAAATATATTCCACTTCTAGTATAATGACTTTTCAATATTTTAAATTTTTTTTCTTTTTCTAAAACGTATGATTTGTATTAGTCCACGACATTTATTTAATTCATTATTCGCATCAATGGTTTCATGGCCGTTTTTAGAATAAAAATTTGAAGTGAGTCATGAGAAGATAACAATAAATTGGTATGTAGTATGTGGCATCTTTCAATTGAGTAAAAGTTGATACAAGTAAACGTGTGAAGAGCTATTAAAACTTAACAATAGGTAGTAAATATATATATATATATATATATTTTTTTTAACAAACGTATAATATTATAGTAAAATGTTTCAAGTTATTATATATATATATATATATATATATATATATATATATATATATATATATATATATATAGTTGTTCGTGAATCGTCACAAATGGTCGAGGTTTAAATGAGTGTAATGAAAACAGTTCAAAATTTTTGAGACTCAACCTAACAGACTTTTCTCATCGTGTCAAAAATATTAAATCGTATCGAGAGTTTGGTTTAAAATTAGCCAAAATTTTCCGGGTCGTCACAGTACCTACCCATTAAAGAAATTTTGTCCCGAAATTTGAGTGTGGTCGTTATGGCTAACAATAAAAATGTTTTCATGATGAATATGAGTTGATAAATAGAGTTTTATCATTTTTTTTAATTAATATAGATAAAACGATTCGATTTTGTGATGCGTACGAGTGAAGCTGTCACAAAAGATTGAAATAGAGATTTAACTTTTGACGTATTCATGGTGGATTCCCGAAATTCAAGAAATTTAGAGATAATCTTCGAAATCTATATAAGATCTGATTAAAGAAATTTTGATCCTCCCTAATTAAATGCGGTAATCTGTCTCGATTGCTTTGTCTGATATTTCGCTATAAATTGGTCTCTTCCTTTTCATTATTCTCACAAATCCTATATTTTCTTCCTTAATTGATACTTCCAAATGATTTTGAAGATGCTAAACCCAGTTCTAATTCTTGTTATGTTTCTGGTTATTGTATCCTTCACTCTTCTTTTTCATCTGCCACCGGAGGAGTTTATTTACTTCTACTATTACCTTGGGGTTATAATGTTCTTAATTCTCCCGTGTCTTTATATTGTTATACGCATTGATATACACGGTTTGTAATTTCTGTATTGTTTTTGGGCTCTATATTTTTTTCTTATATTTCGGAGTTCCATACTTTTGTTTCTTCTTCCCGACTTCAAGTCAAGCGAATAATGGTCCAGAATTCGTAGATATGAAATTCAAAATGAACATAACTAATGTTCTAAGAGAGAAATTGTAATGGCACGATCTTGAGTGGTTAAGTTACCAGAATTCAAAAGAAAAGATAGAACTATCAGAAAGACCTGTTCCTGATATGTTTATATATTAGATAAAATGTAAGAGTCATGTAACATGGTACATGATGACGTTAGGATCTGTGAATGATAATGCTAAAAACGAACATATATTTCATAGCATTATCCCAAAAGAAAGACAAGCTTTTAGTTGCAATTGTTCTATTTACAAGTGATATTCGTTTAAATAATAAAAGGTGAAGACAAAAGACAGATTCGACGAATTGAAGACGCAAACCACCAAAAAGCTCAAAAGTACAAAGTACAATCAAAGTGGTTCAAATTATTGATGAGAAACGTCTCAAAATTACAAGAGTACAAGACGCAAGACGCAAAACGCAAAGTACAAGATATTAAATTGTACGCAAGGACGTTCGAAAATCCGGAACTGGGACCAAAATCAACTCTCAACGCTCGACGCAACGGACTAAAAATTACATGTCAACTATGCACATAAATATAATATAATATTTAAATAATTCTTAAAATTATTTATATATTATATTTATTTATAAAAACCGTCGGCAGAAGAAACAAGCTCATGTGAGCTGGAAAAGCAGGCCATGCGATCACATGGCCTGGCAGTTATAAAGCCATGCGATCGCATGGTGAATAGTACCAGGCCACATTCCTATAAAACCATGCTCTGGTCGACTGATATATCCATCATCTCTCTATCTATCATACGTAAATATATATATATATATATATATATATATATATATATATATATATATATATATATATATATATATTATATTTTAATTTTAATTTTAATTTAAAATTCTAATAATAAGGGTATGTTAGCGAATGTTGTAAGGGTGTAAGTCGAAATTCTGTCCGTGTAACGCTATGCTATTTTTAATCACTGTAAGTTATGGTTAATGTTATTTTTAAATTAATGTCTTGTAGCTAAATTATTATTATGCTTATTTAAGACGAAGTAATCATGATGTTGGGCTAAAATATTAAGACGGGGTAATTGGGCTTTGGACCATAATTGGGGTTTGGACAAAAGAACGACACTTGTGAAAATTAGACTATGGGATATTAATGGGCTCTATATTAACTAAACAACACCTCGTTGATTTAATATATAGACTTATAATTTGACGTATTTATATATAACCACATACGCTTGACTGGGTACGGTGGGCGGGATATCTATAAATACCAATAATTGTTCATTTTACCGGACACGGGATTGGATTAATAGTTAATAGAATTGTTGAAACAGGGGTGGACTACATTCAAGGGTAATTGGTGTAATTGTTAACAAAGTAGTAAAACCTTGGTTTACACACAGTCGATAACCTGGTGTATTCATTAAACAAAGTATTAAGACCTTGTTTCAATTCGAATCCCCAATTAGTTGGAATATTTGACTTCGGGAATAAGAATAATTTGACGAAGACTTCCGCATTTTATGATTATGACTGATGGACTATTATGGACAAATCCGTATGAACATATTGAATAATCCAGGACAAAGAACAATTAACCCATGGGAATAAACTAAAAATTAACACGTCAAACATCATGATTATGGAAGTTTAAATAAGCATAATTTATATATTTCATATTTAATTGCACTTTTAATTATCGCACTTTTATTTATTGTCATTTTATTTAATTGCATTTTTAATTATCGTTCTCTTTAATTATCGCAATTTTATTTTATCGCACTTTTATTTATCGTAATTTCATTATCGTTATTTACTTTACGCTTAAAATTAAGTTATATTTATTTTTAATATTTTACATTAGGTTTTAACTGTGACTTAAGTTTTAAAATCGACAAACCGGTCATTAAACGGTAAAAACCCCCTTTTATAATAATAATACTACTTATATATATTTTTGTATTTTTACAATTATAAGTTAAAAATATAGCGTTAAGCTTGTTTAAAAGATCCCTGTGGAACGAACCGGACTTACTAAAAACTACACTACTGTACGATTAGGTACACTGCCTATAAGTGTTGTAGCAAGGTTTAGGTATATCCATTCTATAAATAAATAAATATCTTGTGTAAAATTGTATCGTATTTAATAGTATTTTGTTGTAAAAATAATACTATTTTATATACCCCTCGCATAACATCAAGTATTTTTGGCGCCGCTGTCGGGGACATTCTTGCTTACACGCCGGAAGCGCAACGTTATATATAAAAAAAATTTATTAATTTTTAGTTTACTTTTATAAAAATACGCTTTTGTAAAAATACGTTTTAAATATACAAAAATATAAAAAGAAAAATAAAATATATATATATATTTAAGAGTTGTTCAAAAACATATAAAATTATAAAATATTTATATTTCTATTTTTAGTTTGTAAAAATATAGTTTTTATTCAATTTATATATATTTTATATAAATATTAAAACAGAAAAAAAAGAAGTAAAACACTCGGCCCAATCACTGTAGCAGCCCAAAGCCTGGCCCGAAACCCTAGCTCATGCGATCGCATGAGCCCGAAGGCAAAACCTCATGCGATCGCATGAGGGTACCTGACACGCCCAGTTTGACCATCAAATAGTAATCATTACGGGTTAATTATTAATTATTATTATTATTAAAACCCTAATTAGGGTTTAGAATATTTTATTAATTAGTTTAGTTTTTATTATTAATTTGTATTATTTAGTTTAATTAGTATTAATAAATTATAAAATCAATACTTTTATAAAATAATAAATATAAAAATAATATTTTTATAAAAATAAGTAATTTTATCACTTTTTATATCTTTTTATATTTTGTATCTTTTTATTTGTTTTAGCGTAATATTTATATTTTTCGCTCGTATTTAGTTTTAAGACATAGTATTTGCCATAGTTATTTTTATTTCTAGATTTTTAGGCTTTGCCGTAAAATCCCTTAAGTGCTTTTTCTTTAGACTAAGATTTAGGTGCTTTAGAATTTTGCGACGCCGTTTTATATATTTTAGTACCTTTTTAAGTTATTGCCGTTTTGGGATATAGCATTTCTCTAAGCTTTAATATTTTTAGACGTAACTTTTAATTCTTAGTTTTTAGTTCCTTTTTAAGTTTCGACGCGCTACTTTCTTATTTTTATTTTTCGACCTTTTATTTTTCGACATTTTTCGACGCGCTCTTTTTCTTTCTTATTTCTCACCAATCTAGTTTTTAGGACTTAGATTTTTTCTATTTCTTATCTAAAATTTGTTTAAATTTCAACGAAAAATTATTTTTAGTGATTGAATTGATAGACATTCAAATTTTCTGCTTCGTAGTAATAGTTGGATTTGTTATTGGCTAAGTTGTGAGCTTCCGATTTAAAGGGTTCTGTCTCCCTGCTGCATCTATTGGCTATTCGAAACGTGAGCAAAAGCAGAAAAGTCTATTAATTTGATAACTTAAATAATTTTTATCTTTTATAACTAATAGGATATTCAGTGAATGCACCGAGCAAAACGTTCACCACCTTTTGTACGTTCACCACCTGTAACTCGATCAAGACATCTAGCAAATATTGTCGCCGTTGATTTTTCTTTAGAATCGTCATCCAGTCGACCAAGTACTCCAATTCAAATTTCCGATAATCCATTTTTTGAACCTGACCTCACAATTGAGAATCCGGAGAATATTCAGGGACAATTCATAGATCCTGAACCACTAATCTTTCCTCTGGAACCACCAATTATTCAAACAGAGATTGTCGAGGAACCAACCATTAAATCAGAATCCTCTAGTGATTCAGATTCAACAAATTCAATTATGGAGAATCTGGAACCTCTAAGTATGGAAGACCGAATGCGAGCTAAACACACTGGCCAAGGTCACGCAATTACTCAACCAGACATTAATGCGCCAGATTATGAAATTAAAGGACAAATCCTACACATGGTGACTAATCAATGCCAATTTAGTGGTGCGCCGAAGGAAGATCCAAATGAACATCTTCGTACATTTAATAGGATCTGCACTCTATTTAAAATCCGAGAAGTAGAGGATGAACAGATATATCTCATGTTATTTCCCTGAACTTTAAAGGGAGAAGCCAAAGATTGGTTGGAATCGTTACCTGAAGGGGCGATTGATACATGGGACGTTTTAGTTGAAAATTTTCTTAAACAATTCTTTCCGGCATCTAAAGCCGTGAGACTTCAAGGGGAAATTGTTACGTTCACGCAGAAGCCAAATGAAACTTTATATGAGGCTTGGACAAGATTTGGAAAATTATTGAGAGGATGTCCGCAACATGGTTTAGACACTTGTCAAATAGTACAAATATTCTACCAAGGATGCGACATCACTACAAGAAAAGACATCGATATAGCAGCTGGTGGTTCCATTACGAAGAAAACAGCAACTGATGCTTACAAAATTATTGATAACATTGCTTCCCACTCACATGAGTGGCATCAAGAAAAAGATATCGTTAGATCATCTAAAGCAGCTAGAGCCGATTCTAGCCATGACTTAGATTCCATTTCTGCAAAGATAGATGCTGTCGAGAGACGAATGGAAAAGATGACTAAGGATATTCACTCAATACGAATTAGTTGTGAGCAGTGTGGAGGACCATATTTAACAAAAGATTGTCTCAGTATTGAACTAACAATGGAACAAAGAGAGAATGTTTCATACATAAATCAAATGGAAATAATTATCAGAATAATTATCAACCGCCAAAACCAATCTACAATTAAAACCAGAATTATAACCGAAATGTTCCATACAACAATCAACAAGGTCCAAGTAATCAACAAGTATCCAACAATACTTACAATCAGCAAAGACCTAATTTTCAAAATAAACTACCACAAACCGATGATAAAAAGCCAAATTTAGAAGATATGATGTCGAAGCTAGTTGAATCTCAAACACAGTTTTTCACATCTCAGAAACAAACCAATGAACAAAATGCTCAAGCATTTAGAAATCAAGAAGCTTCTATTCAAAATTTGGAACAAGAAGTAAGCAACCTAGCAAGGTTGATAGGTGAAAGAAAACTGGGAAGTCTACCTAGTGATACAAATGCTAACCCCCGGAATGAAACAGCTAAAGCCATTATCACAAGAAGTGGTATTACACTTAAACCACCTGAAATACCTGTAATTTCTGATGAAGCTATTCCTACTCCACAAGAACCAAAATCTGAACAAGAAAAGAAAAAAGAACCGGTAGTTGAAAAGGTTAATGAAGATAACACAGTTAAGGCTAAACCTTATGTTAAACCATACCAACCACCACTTCCTTACCCGAGTAAAATGAGAAAAGAGAGACTTGAAGCCGAGCAATCCAAATTTTTGGATATGTTTAAACAAATAAATGTAAATCTTCCTTTCATTGATGTGATTTCAGGAATGCTTAGATATGCTAAATTTTTGAAAGATCTAATCACGAATAGAAAGAAAATGGAAGAACTCTCGGCTGTTACAATGAATGCTAATTGTTCTGCAGTGCTGTTGAATAAGATACCAGAAAAATTATTAGATCCAGGAAGTTTTACAATTCCATATTTTCTGGGTAGTCTTAGTTCAATAGAAGCATTGGCAGACTTATGTGCTAGTATAAATCTAATACCGTATTCACTATACGCTAAACTAGACCTTGGAGAATTGAAACCAACACGAATAAGTATACAACTAGCCGATCGATCAGTAAAATATCCTATAGGGATAATGGAGAACATGCTAGTTAAAGTTGGTACTTTAATATTTCCAGTAGATTTTGTTATTTTGGACATGGAATAAAATTCTCGAGTTCCTCTCATATTAGGAAGACCATTCTTAAACACGGCCAAAGCAATAATAGACGTGTTCGGTAAGAAACTGACCCTAAGTATAGAGGACGAGATGTTACTTTTTCTGTTGATAGAGCCATGCAACAACCACAATCTGCAGATGATACATGTTATTATATTCAAACTATAGATTCACATGCAGAATTGTTAGAAGAATTTCCAGAATTACAAGGAACAGGAGAATGTTCTTTAGGAGAAGGTACTGAACCAATTGATGAACCTGAAATGTTAGCTACACTTATGGCTAATGGATATGAACCAACAACAGAAGAAATTCAAATGCTAAAAGAGGAAGACAGATATCGATGTAAATCATCGATAGAAGAACCACCGACATTAGAGTTAAAGCCACTTCCAAACCATTTGGAATATGCTTATTTACATGGTGAATCTGAATTACCTGTAATAATATTGTCTTCTCTTACTAAAAATGAAAAATCTCAGCTCATTTCTGTGCTAAAAGCTCATAAACCAGCTATTGCATGGAAGATTCATGATATTAAAGGAATAAGTTCTTCGTATTGCACACATAAAATCCTTATGGAAGAAGGTCATAAAACGTATGTGCAACGCCAACGAAGACTAAATCCTAATATGCAAGATGTTGTTAAGAAAGAAATTATTAAACTACTTGATGCAGGTTTAATTTATCCAATCTCTGATAGTCCATGGGTAAGCCCAGTTCAATGCGTACCTAAGAAGGGTGGCATGACTGTCATCACAAATGAAAAAAATGAGCTTATTCCTACTAGGACTGTAACAGGATGGCGTGTTTGTATTGATTATAGAAAATTAAATGACGCCACCAGAAAAGATCACTTTTCCTTACCTTTCATTGATCAAATGTTGGAAAGATTAGCCGGAAATAGTTACTATTATTTTCTTGATGGTTTTTCCGGATATTTTCAAATTCCAATAGCACCCGAGGACCAAGAGAAAACCACATTCACGTGCCCTTATGGTACTTTTACTTACAAACGCATGCCATTTGGACTTTGCAACGCCCCTGCAACCTTTCAAAGGTGCATGATGGCGATTTTTCATGACATGATAGAAGAATGCATGGAAGTTTTCATGGATGACTTTTCAGTCTTCGGTGATACTTTTGAATCACGTCTAGTTAATCTTGAACGAATGCTTATTAGATGTGAACAATCAAACCTAGTACTTAATTGGGAGAAATACCATTTCATGGTTAAAGAAGGCATCGTTCTTGGACATAAAATCTCAAAGGAAGGAATTGAAGTGGATAGAGCTAAAGTAGATGTAATTGCTAAACTTCCACATCCCACCAATGTTAGAGGAGTTAGGAGTTTTCTAGGGCATGCCGGTTTTTACCGACGTTTCATAAAAGATTTTTCTAAAATTGTCACTCCTATGAATAAACTCCTAGAAAAGGATGCTCCATTCATCTTTTCAGATGAATGCATCAAATCTTTTAATATTCTTAAAGAAAAACTCACTAATGCGTCAATTATGATAACTCCAAATTGGAATCTACCGTTTGAACTTATGTGCGATGCAAGTGATTTTGCAATGGGAGCCGTTTTAGGACAAAGCATTGAAAAACGATTTCAACCTATTTATTATGCTAGTAAGACGTTACAAGGAGTACAAATGAATTACACAACTACTGAAAAAGAACTCCTTGCTATTGTCTTTGCTTTTGACAAATTTCGATCATATCTCGTTCTAGCTAAAACGGTGGTCTATACCGACCATTCTGCTCTTAGATACCTATTTTCGAAACAAGATGCTAAACCACGATTAATCCGTTGGATCTTACTCTTACAAGAGTTCGATATTGAAATCCGAGACAAAAAGGGAGCAGAAAATCTCGCCGCTGATCATCTTTCTCGTCTTGAAAATCCTGAATTAGAAGTTCTAAATGAATCGGCCATACAAGACAACTTTCCTGATGAATATCTATTGAAGATATATTATAATGAAATTTCATGGTTTGCAGACTATGCAAACTACTTAGTATGTGGATTCCTTGAAAAAAGGATTGTCGTACCAAAAACGAAAGAAATTCTTTAGTGATATAAAACACTATTTCTGGGAAGATCCACATTTGTTTAAAAGTTGTCCCGATAAAATAATACGCCGATGTGTATTCAGGGATGAAGCCAATCAAATCTTAAACCATTGTCACACTAACAGGAGGGCATTATGGGCCTCAGCTCACAGCAAGAAAAGTTTACGATGCTGGATTCTATTGGCCTACAATTTTCAAAGACGCACACCTTCTTTGCAAATCATGTGATGCTTGTCAAAGGGCCGGAAAAATAAGTCAACGTGATGAAATGCCACAAAATGTCAATCAAGTATGTGAAGTATTTGACATTTGGGGTATTGACTTTATGGGTCCATTTCCAAAATCTCATAATAATCTCTACATTCTCGTTGCCATCGATTATGTATCTAAATGGGCGGAAGCACAAGCTCTCCCGACTAATGATGCACGAGTTGTAGTCAACTTTTTAAAACGTCTTTTTGCAAGATTTGGAACACCGAAAGCTTTAATAAGTGATCGGGGTACTCATTTTTGTAACAATCAACTTGAGAAAGTTCTCAAAAGATATGGAGTAACTCATAAAATCTCCATTGCTTATCATCCACAAACAAGTGGACAAGTTGAAAATACTAACCGAGCATTAAAACGTATTCTAGAGAAAACCGTAGGATTAAATCCTAAGGAATGGTCCATGAAATTGGAGGATGCACTATGGGTTTTTAGAACAGCCTACAAAACTCCAATTGGAACCACACCTTTTAGACTCGTTTACGGAAAAGCATGTCATCTTCCAGTAGAAATTGAACACAAAGCATTTTGGGCTTTGAAGACATGTAATCTTGATTTACATGAAGCCGGACGTCTACGATTAAGTCAACTAAACGAATTAGAAGAATTAAGACATGAAGCATACGAAAATTCGTTAATCTATAAGGAAAAAACGAAGAAATGGCATGATAAAAGAATCAGAAGTTCAAAAGAATTTAAAGAAGGAGACAGAGTTCTTCTTTTCAATTCACGATTCAAGCTATTTCCTGGAAAATTGAAATCAAGATGGTCTGGACCATTTATAGTCAAATAAGTTTTCCCATATGGAATAGTAGAGTTAATAAATTCAAATGGGATTGAATTTAAAGTTAATGGTCACAGAGTTAAACATTACATACATGGTCCGATGGAAGTTGACAATGAAGTCAATCATAATTTCACCACCCAAGAAAACCTTCAAAATGAAAACATAAATATGTTATCAACAACATATGAAAAATCAAAATTGGAAAATAGGGAGGATTCAAATTGGAGTGATGAAGAAGAATTCCTATATAAACCTCCCATTCCAAGAAACGAAGAAAAATGTGAACAAGAAGTTCAAATAGAAGTGAAAGAACCAAGAAAAGAACACCCGAAAAAGGTTTACAAACCAACTCGACTTACTAAAGCAGGAGACCCGGGTGAATTTATCATTTCTTGCTTGCTTAATGATGGTGCTGTATATAATGGACTCGCAGATTTAGGAGCAAGTGCAAATATTATGCCTCTTTCGTTATACAAAAGATTAGGTATGGGTAAATTAAAACCAACCAAAATAGGTGTTCAATCATTTGACCTAACCATTAAACACCCGGTTAGAATAGCAAATAATTTACTTGTTAACGTGGGAAGTTTGACCTTTGTTGCAAACTTTATAGTTATTAATATGGAGGAAAACCTTGATATTCCTCTAATTTTAGGTCTCCCATTTTTAGCAACCACCGAGGCATTCATTAATGTAAGAGAATGAAGAATGACACTTAGGGATGGTGATACATCGATCACCTTTGTGAACCGAAAGTTTAGATCTCCACCAACCAAAACTGTTAAACCAATAAAAACGAATAAGTGTGGGGAAGATGAAGAAACACTTAATGATGATCCAATCACAAAGAACCCCGTTGATGATAAGAAATTAGATGAACCCGTTTTTAACAGTTTAACGAAAAAACTTTATAAACGGATTCACAATGCTAAGATTAAGGGAAACTTTAAGTTATGTAACCGATTAATATCCAATTTATCACCAAAAGAAAAGGCGATGTTAGTTGAATTTGTAAAAGTTACGGAGGAAATCAACAAATGGATTGAAGTAAAAGTCAGAGATATACAAATTGTTGATGATCCAATTGAAAATAACGTTAATCACAATTTCAACACCACATCTAAATAAGTGTAAGGAGAATCAAGTCTTTAAAGGATAATATATATTTCTGTTAGAGTTAGATATTCTATTTTTGTGTAGTTCTCGAGAATGGAATCCGAATGGTCTTTCCCTAGCAGACCCTAAAGAACTAGTCTTCTCCCCCCATTCTGAATTTTTATTTTTTTTAGGTTTTACGAGATGAAGACTTCCTGTGAACTAAACCATGGTCTAATGCTACACGCTTTGATCACTAAACGTAATAATGACACCCTTCCAAGTGAATTGGTATCATTAATCAGAGGTAAATTGGACGGAGTAAGAAAAGAATCCAGGAACGAAAATAATAAGTTACATTTTGGTAAAGGAAAATCAAAATCTGCAGCGAAAAGAAGAGCACGATACCTAGAAAGATGTCACAAATGCGAAAAATGGTCACACGAAGGAAAATGCTCGACGAATCAGACATATTCCAATACCGAATTCGTTACTTTATGCAGAGATGGACCGTTCATATGTTTCAAAGAAAAAACGTTGAATGCTCGAGGTTACGCCTATGTAGCTATGGAAAACCAATTAGTCCGACTATCTTATGAGTGGGCTAAAGCAGGTCACTAAGAATTCTATTTCACAGGTAAGTATGTACAGTTTTTATTTTTATTTTTATTGCTTTTAACCTTTTGATAATAAACCCTAAATTGTTCGCTATAAAGTATTAAATTGATACTCAATAAAATTAGGTTTTGCGACCGAAATTATTGATATCATACAAATATTTATTACATCACTGCGAAATTTACCGTTTATTCTTAAGGTATAAATATCTTTAATCAATCAACCCAAAATATTTCAAAAATTCGTCAGGAGTAAAACTAGGTAATATAGCCGAAATTACTTTACCGAAAAGAGGGGCGTATATTTTTGATAATATTTGATTAATTAAAGTGGGATAAAAGACCAAAAAGATTTTTAATTTTATTTTTACTTTGTTTTTAAAATTAATATTTAAAAATTAAATTAATATTATAAACTTTTTAAAATCAATATATTTAAGTTTGTAAATATTTGAAAAATTAATATTTTTAATATAAGATTGTATGTATAAAAACAAAAATATAATATAAGTTTGGTGTGAATTTTTAAATTTAATAATATGAATTTTTAATTTTATGCATTTTAAATTTAAGTTTGGTGTGAATTTAAAAACAAAAATTTACTTTATTTCGCTAAGTTAAAAATTGATTTCTAAAAATTCGTCGTGAGTTGAAAACTAGGTCGTTGAACCGAAATTGCTCTATCCAAGGGAGGGACGAGAATTTTTATTATCATTATTTTTAATCTTGTTGAATTAAAGTATGCCAAAAACATAAAAAAAAAAATCTTTACTTTTAAAGTCGCGCTTTAAATTGACAAATTTTAAAATTTTGTCGAGGGACGGACTAGGAAAACGATATGAAACGCCCTCATCCTAAAAAGAAACACAATTTTAATTTTTAATTAATTTTATGTTTTATTAAGTATAAGGTTTAAAAAAAAAAACTAAAAGTTACTGTACCCGGACCCCATGCGATAGCATGGGGTTTGCACTGCAACTCCATGCGATCGCATGGAGCAGAATTTTTGGCCAGAAACAAATACCAGTGAGCAGTCTGTCTTCACACACCACAACACACACAAAACACACGAAATTCTCTCAAAACCTCACCAAATCTCACCATTTTTTTCACCGTAATTCATCAAATTTCTTGCTCTAATCATGCCTAGATTCAGATTCTTCAACAAAAAGGTAAAAATTACACCCCTAAACTCATAAATTTTCTAGTTTTTGTGATAATTACCAATATTTTACCTAATGCAATTTTGTTAATTTCTAGTGTAATTAGAGTTAAATTGTTAGTATATTATGCATGTATAACCTAGATTGATGCTATTTAACATGATTTGAAGCCAAAAACTTCAAAAATTTTAGAAATCTAGGGTTTGTGTTCTTGAGCAATTTGGGGCTTTTTGATATAAACAGGTTATGGCCGATTTTTGTCATGAATTATTGCTAAATTAAGTAGTGTAACATGTTTAGGTAGCTAAATGATCCAAACATTGATCCTAAACATGATTTTTGGAGATTAAAGTAGACTTTTTTAGCCTAAAATTCATGAACTTGATTAATTTGATATAATTGCCATTTGAGACTTGTTTAATTGTTTGTAATGACTATTTTGACATGTTATTTGAGTTAAATGCTTATGAACTTTGTATACATTTTCATATGTGCTTATTTGAAAAAGTGTAGAATTGTAAAAAATGTGAAAATGTGTATAAGTTTAATTTTGATTGAACATGTTATTGTGGTTAATTTAAGTTGTTATTTTGCTAACACTAATGCATATTTGGATGCACAAATTTTGTGTTTAATGTGTTTTGCAGAAAACTGATACTGCTGGTGCTTCATCATCATCTAGACAACCACAACAAGAACCTGAACCAGAATATGAACCGCAATACGAGCTAGAACCCGAACAAGAACCACAACAGGAACAACAACATCAGCCTGATCAACATGTACCTTATTATGATCCGCTACAATTTGTTAATGAATTCATAGTAGTTCTGATGCATCCGTCAGTAGAATACCCAACGATTCCTGAACACACGTTGCATCCTAATCTGAGATTCGACAGAAGCTGGAGAGATTACCCGGCATATCAAAGTAATAAATTCAAATTAGTAATGAAAGATGTAGAGGTGCCTAGGGTAATTGATTGGGATCCTTTGGAAAGGGTCCAACTAGCTAACTCAGTTAGGGAGCATCTGATCCAAAGGTATGGCAGTTCTTCTTTTACCGATTGGGAACGTCTATTCACCATTCGTAGACCTGTATATAAGGAATGGTGTGTTGAGCTCATAAGTACTATAGCATTAAATGTAGATGTAGATAGGTTAGATGATAGAAGTTTTCTTAGGTTTATACTTGGCCGTAGGATGTACAGGATGTCCATGCTGGACATGGCCAGGGCATTACAGATTTACACTCCTAGTGAATTGCTACTACCCGATTGTATGAATTTGATTTATCGTGGTGAAAGGGTAGATAGAAATTTTGACGCGAACGTCATCTGGAGGCGTATGTCAAACTATAATGTTTTTACACTGGGAGGAAAGCACTCCTACATACATATTAACAAAGCCGAGCTTCGTATAATTCATAGATTTTTGGCTAACTCGATTACACATAGAGGTCACAACAAGGAGAAAATGACCTTACATGATTTATTTTACCAAAAGTGTATTCGAGACCCAAGAAGCTTTGTTAATATCCCCTACTGTGTTGGTTTTTATTTGTCAAAAATGGTGGAAGGAATACAGGAAGGGGGGATTATAGGAGGAGGTATTTTTGTTACTCTCATTGGAGAGTACTTAGGTGTAGATAGGAACCAAGGGGTCCACTTTTGGAATGTAGGGAACAGGTCGAGCCTTTAGGATTGAAGGTTTATGCGGGTGCTAAGGTATTAAAGATTAGACGCAATCAGCCAGTACCCTATGAAGGTAATCATCCTCAGGTAGAGAGAGGTTCAGACGAGGAAATGGAGGAAGCGGATGACATTAGGGATGTCATTCGGGAGGCTATGACTGACGTCTACCAGCATATAGATGAGGTAGATATGACAAACGCGGAGAGATTTAGACGGATGGAGCAGTGGCAAGCCCGGAATGATTACGAGCATTCCAGGCAACAACAGCATGATAGATGGGACTATCATCAGCGTCAGATTATGAGCTGGCTGTCACCTCAGGATCACTACGTTTCGACCCGACCCGCTTACTATCCTCTACACCAGCCAGAGATGAGACCGCCATTTATTCTCTACGACCCTAACCAGGCATACCAATACACCTATCACCAACCATGGAACCCGGACGACGACATGAACTGGAACCCCTATCCAGATTGACATAGTTCCTGTTGGTGATTTCTATGATTTTTATCTTTTTATTATTTTTATTTATTTATGTTTAAACATATGATATTGTGATACATTAATGTATTGTTTAATATTTTTATTATTTTTGTACTAATATTTCATATTCGATTTGAAAGTGAGATTTAAAGTCCCATTTCAAATTACCATGCATGTTTATATTTATATGTATGTATATTGTCAATTGTACACAACAGGGTAAAACAGCGCATTTTCAAAGACTGGCATTAAGTTCAGCAAAAGCTAGTACTTTTGACGACAAAACGAAAAACAAATGTGATGTAACAACAAGATGGAATGAACAAATGATGTGCACCATTTATCATTCAGCAAACAAACGCCAATATGTTTGGAAACTTTGGTAAAATTTAATCATTTTTCTACGCTAATCACCCTCGATAATTTAAATTGTTACTGATTTCTTGCAAATGAGGGCATTGCAAGATCTTAAGTGTGGGAAGGGGTTAAATTCTTTCGGATTTTAAAAATTTTTGACTTATACACTTGGTTACCATTAGAAATACTAGTAACGCAGTAGTTGTATTAGAATCTAGTCCTCTCTGATAATAAAGAACAGCCCTAGTCTTATATACTGACTACCCAATTCTAGTAAAAATTTCAAAATTTTCAATTAAATGAACTCAAAATCATGTTTATACATATTTATGAACGATAAAACTAGGTTTTAACACCGAAATTATTGTTACCTCGGAAAGGACATAAATTGAGAAACAACCCAAAGTGTTAAAATTCATTTAAAATGGAATAGAGGACAATAAAAAGGCAAATAAAGGAAAATAAAAGCCAAGTGTGGGAAAAATTTACCAAGTTATTTAAAACATATATCACATATTTTTGTACAAATAACTGAAGATACTTTTGTTTTGGACAATTTTATCAGTTTTACCCTATTTATTATAATATATTTGAAAGAATAGATGGATTGATGTTAAAGCTAAGGGGTATAAAATACTTATTAATTTTAGAAGAAATACTATTAAATACGATACATTTTTACACAAGATATTTATTTATTTATAGAATGGATATACTTAAACCTTGCTACAACACTTATAGGCAGTGTACCTAATCGTACAGTAGTGTAGTTTTTAGTAAGTCCGGTTCGTTCCACAGGGAATCTTTTTAAACAAAGCTTAACGCTATATTAGTTTACTTTTATAAAAATACAAATATATATATATAAGTAATATTATTATTATAAAGGGGGGTTTTTACCGTTTAATGACCGGTTTGTCGATTTTAAAATTTTAGTCGCAGTTAAAACCAAATGTAAAATAATAAATAAATACAAGACTTAATTTAAAACGTAAAGTAAATAACGATAATGAAATTGCGAATAATAAAAGTGCGATAAAATAAACTTGCGATAATTAAAAAGTACGATAATTAAAAGTGCAATTAAATACAATAACAATAAATAAAAATGCGATAATTAGAAGTGCAATTAAATATAAAATAAAGGAAATTAAATATGAAATAAAATAATTATGCTTATTTAATCTTCCGTAATCATGATGTTTGACGTGTTGATTTTAGTTTTATGCCCATGGGTTAATTGTCCTTTGTCCTGGATTATTTAATATGTCCATACGGATTTGTCCATAATAGTCCATCAGTCATAAATATAAAGAGCGAAAGCCTTCGTCAAACTATTCTTATTCCCGAAGTCAAATATTCCAACTAATTGGGGATTCTAATTGTAACAAGGTTGTAATACTTTGTTTAATGAATACACCAGGTTATCGACTGCGTGTAAACCAAAGTTTTACTACTTTGTTAACAATTACACCAATTACCCTTGAATGTAATCCACCCCTGTTTTAATGAGTCCATTGACTATTAATCCATCCCCGTGTCCGGCAAATGAACAATAATTCGTACTTATAAATATCCCGCCCATCGTGTCCGATTAAGCGTATGTGGTTATATATAAATACGTCGAATTATAAGTTTGTATATTAAATTAACAAGGTATTGTTTAGTTAATATAAAACCCATTAATAGCCCATAGTCTAATTTCCACAAGTGTCGTTCTTTTATTCAAACCCCAATTATGGTACAAAGCCCAATTACCCAATTTTAGTAATTAGTCCAACATCATGATTACTTCGGATTAAATAAGCATAATAATGACTTAGCTACGAGACATTAATGTAAAAAGGTTGAACATAACTTACAATGATTAAAAATAGCGTAGCGTTACACGGACAGAATTTCGACTTACACCCTTACAACATTCGCTAACATACCCTTATTATTAGAATTATAATTAAAATTAAAATTAAAATATAAATATAAATATAAATATTTACGTAGTATTATGAGAGAAGAAGAAAAAGATGATGAAAAATGCTCAGAATTCGGTTGCTTTTATAGTGACTTTCAAAACTTGGGGCTCCGCGACTCGCGGCATTTTTGGCCTTCAAACTCCGCGAGTCGCGGAGATTGAAATTACAGCTCAGTCCAGTTTGGAGTCTTTCTTGCCGACGGTTTTTATTATTTATTATAATATATAAATAATTATAAGAATTATTTAAATATTATATTATATTTATGTGCATAGTTGACTTGTAATTTTTAGTCCGTTGCGTCGAGCGTTGAGAGTTGACTCTGGTCCCGGTTCCGGATTTTCGAACGTCCTTGCGTACAATTTAATATCTTGTACTTTGCGTTTTGAATCTTGTACTCTTGTAATTTCGAGACGTTTCTTATCAATAATTGGAACCTCTTTGATTGTATTTTGTACTTTTGAGCTTTTTGGTCGTTTGCGTCTTCAATTCGTCGAATCTGTCTTTTGTCTTCACCTTTTATTATTTAAACGAATATCACTTGTAAATAGAACAATTGCAACTAAAAGCTTGTCTTTCTTGAGGAATAATGCTATGAAATATATGTTCGTTTTTAGCATTATCAAATATTCCCACATTTGAGCGTTGCTTGTCCTCAAGCAATATCGTCTTGAAATACTAGAATCACTTCTTTATTCTTCACACTTTGTACATCAGTGATTTCTATACGGCGGTATAAACAATGGTAGTAACGATATGGTTTATAGTCCCACATGACTATAACAATTTAGATCCATTAAGGAAATTGGATCTTTATGAAAACATTTGATCTTTTGAAAATTAAATCTAGTTTTTACCCTAGATAAGTTTTCCAGAATAACCCTTTACCGGTGTTTGCAAAATATTTTTGTGGGTTTGGTGGGTTTCAGATTTGAAAATTTTAGCTCAAAACTTGCGGTTTTGTGTCACCCACTTGCTAACCTTGTATTTGGAAAGCAACACGTCCAGTTTACTTGTCCCGTATATTACTTTTCGGTAAACTACCGTCCGGTTGTAAAGGAAAGCGTTGAACAAGCAACTGTTAAGGCAATGTCTAATGACATGTATTTGATTATGGTCTATAACGTGTCGGACGCAATTACTATCCTTGGTAGGAGCAATAGTAAAGCTCACCCTTATAATTTTTCGGTCTGGCACAAGGTCTTGTCTTTGACCATGCTATGCAACCACCGTTCTTACGGTTGACACCCAATTTGGTTCAGGTGACCTAATGAATTCCAGCTGAATTCCTAGGATTTTACGTTCAATGGTAATGAACGCATTGAAAATAGGATTTTCAGAAAACAAATCGGTTTGTAATTTTGATCAAAATATTTTCTCGTTCAAGCTCGAGTTTAGATATCATTGAATTCCATGAGTTTGAATTCTCAATCTTTAAGGTCAATCTCTAGGATTGAGTAATATCCGGCTTAAAAGCTGATTTTTAATCTTTAAGGAGATTATCCTTTCTGGGGATCTGATTCATTAGTCTTATCCAGCTAATTTGCATGGTGCCCTCCCATTTTACGAGATAAATCCTTCTCATGGTTAGGATAAATCTGACCACTTGGCGACCCTGTTTAATGCTGAGGTCTGTGGATTTCCTGCTGATTTTAGTGATGACTTTTCTAGATTTTTCGTCAACCTACAGCTGGTCTGGACGACAACTTCCTGACCTAAATCAAGAAGCGCGTGTCTTTTTCGGAAGACTTTACTTCCTTTTAATGATGGAATTGATTCATCGTGTAGATCCATCTTTCTTACAGTAAATCAGGTAAAACTTTTTAGTTTAGTCCAAAGCAAAAGTATTTTCAGTTATTTGTACAAAAATATGTGGCATATGTTTAAGATAACTTGGTAATTTTTCCCACACTTGGCTTTTATTTTCCTTTTTTTATCGTCCTCTATTCCATTTTAAATGAATTTTAACATTTTGGTTTGTTTCTCAATTTATGTCCTTTTCGAGGTAACAATAATTTCGGTGTTATAACCTAGTTTTATCGTTCATAAATATGTATAAACATGATTTGGAGTTCATTTAATTGAAAATTTTGTAAAATTTTACTAGAATTGGGTAGTCAGTATATAAGACTAGGGCTGTTCTTTATTATCAGAGAGCACTAGATTCTAATACAACTACTGATTTACTAGTATTTTTAATGGTAACCCAGTGTTTAAAGTAAAAATTTTAAAATCCGAAAGAATTTAACCCCTTCCCACACTTAAGATCTTGCAATGCCCTCATTTGCAAGAAATCAGTAACAATTTAAATTATTGAGGGTGATTTGTGTGAAAATGATTAAATTTTTACCAAAGTTTCCAAATATATTGGCGTTTGTTTGCTGAATGATAAATGGTGCACATCATTTGTTCATTCCGTCTTGTTGTTATTTCACATATATTTTGCATCTTGTCGTCAAAATTAGTTGCTTTTGCTGAACTTAATGCCAGTCTTTGAAAATGCGTTGTTTTACCTTGTTGTGTACAAAAGATAAACTGCAAACATATATACATATTTTTGAAGTTTGGTATATTACCCCACATTCAAAAATTATTAAAATCTAGGAATAAAAGTTAGAAAATTATAAAAACTATTACAATATTAACATAAGTATTAAATGTATCAACATTACAAATTACAAAATTAAAAATAAAAAAAAACTAAGTAGACTAGGGATGATACTAGTACCAATAGGGGTTCCAGCAATGCTTCGGCAGGGTTATACGTAGGATACGGTGGTTGCATCTCTATAGACCAGGGAGGGAAGATGGGTTTCGGTGTAGGAATATGGTTTTTACCTATATGTTGGCAATGAGCTATGATTTGGTTCTGATGAACTTGCCAATCTTTAAATGCTCTCTGTCTAGCATTTTCGTACTCCTGTGAAGCTATAAACCTTTGCATTTCTTGCATCTCATTTCCCCCTCCTACATTACCTTGCTGTTGGTTTCTCTCAACCTGTGGATGTCTACCATGGTATTGTACTGCGGCGTTATTTCGCCTCTTCAAAACTTTCGCACCATGGTATACATTTAAACCTATAGTATCGCGGGGTTCTGGTTCTTCTACTAATAATCCCCCCCGACTTATATCCACACCGAGATATTCACCAATCAAAGTAATAAAAATACCACCTCCTATTATGCTATGCGGTCGCATCCCCCTAACCATAGCTGATAAATAATAACCCACACAATAAGGTATACTTACAGCGCTTTGTGGGTCTCGAATACACATATGGTAAAACAAATCCTGTTCATTTACCTTTTCCTTGTTCTTACCTCTTTGTGTAATCGAATTAGCTAAAAACCTATGAATCACTCTTAATTCGGCTCTATCTATATCCAAATAAGAGTAATTTCCCCCTTTGAAACGGTGATGGCTTGTCATTTGACTCCACACACCGTGTGTATCAAAATTTTCATCTATCTTTCTACCTTTTAGTATCAACTCTCTACAATTGGCAGATGCTAACTCCTCAGGCGTATATATACGTAAAGCCTGAGCCATGTCTAGTAAAGACATGTGGCGCATCGAACCTCCTAACAAAAATCTAATAAATGATCGGTCGGTTAAACTAGCTACCCGATCATTTAATTCTATACTACATAGCAATTCTTTACACCATACTTTATATACAGGTCTACGCATGGTGAATAAACATACCCAGTCATTAAAAGTAGAAGTACCATACCTCTGTACAAGTGTAACGACCCGGAAATTTCCGACCAAATTTAAACCTAAATCTTTATATGTTTCCGACACGATAAGCAAAAACCTTAATGTTGAGTCTAGAAAGTCTGAAATCTATATCTGGATAATCAATTACCTTTTGACTATTCCCGACGATTCACGAATTCTTAAATAGAAATGTATAAAAATATATATATATATATAATTAATTTATGTAATAACACTTGGTAGATAAAATAGAAGTGTAAATATAATAATTTGAATATTTATATTTGAGAGAGGCTATGGACAAATCACAAAGAATAAGTTTGACTTCAGAGAATCTAGATGATTCAGTGTCTGCTGAAACCATCAGTAAGAACCCTACTCGATATTCTAAACCTTTTCGGATGATATTCTTCATCATCATCTTATCTTAGATATTATAAGATATCTTCATATCTTCCGTTATACATATTCTCCATATTTCTGGAGATATTTTCACAACTATTCCTATCTGCGATCATATATCTCACCGTAACATCTGCGTTACAACATAAAAGAAATTGTGTTAGTTTCAAAATTCTGAAACCTCCAAGTTTAAAATATGAATGTTTTGAAGCAGCGTTGGGGACTGATGCATGAATTAGTATAATATAATGAAACTTGATCAACTTCATTATATTACAGTAAGTCATGTTAAGTTTTTAATGGAATGTGATGATTCACAGTACCATCATCATGTGCCATGTTACACGGCTCTTACATTCTATCCAATTCTGAAACATATTAAGAACAAATCATCTTGATAGTTCTATTTTCCTGGATATTCTGGTAATTTGACAAATCAAAATTGTGCCATTAAAGATATCTTTAAATAAGAATCAAGGAGAAAGAGTAGAAGATGTGGGATATGAAAATAAGGGAACGAATGGGGTAGTTTTATAAGTGAAATATCCGACAAAGAAATCACAATAGATTTGCTGCATTAAATCAAAGGAGATCCTGTTTCCTAAATCGTCAAAGAACCAAATCTTATTACGAAAGATTTTCTTTAAATTTTGTGAATTCCGGAAATCAATCATAACCACATCATCAGTTAAAAACGATACCATATTAATCATTTCACTCTTTTGTGATAGCTTCACTCGTGCGCTTCACATTATCGAATCGTTTTATCCATATCTTTCAATAATGATAAAACTCTATTATTACCTCATATCCGTCATGAAAACATTCCTATTGTTATCCATGACAACCTCTATCAAATTTCGGGGACGAAATTTCTTTAACGGGTGGGTACTGTAACGACCCGGAAATTTCCGACCAAATTTAAACCTAAATCTTTATATGTTTCCGACACGATAAGCAAAAACCTTAATGTTGAGTCTAGAAAGTCTGAAATCTATATCTGGATAATCAATTACCTTTTGACTATTCCCGACAATTCACGAATTCTTAAATAGAAATGTATAAAAATATATATATATATATAATTAATTTATGTAATAACACTTGGTAGATAAAATAGAAGTGTAAATATAATAATTTGAATATTTATATTTGAAATGTGTAAATATAAATTGTTATAATATTATTATTACTAATATTATTATTACTAATATTATTATTATCATTAATAATATTAGTGTTGTTATAATTAACATTATTATTATTATTAGTATTGTTTTATTTATGTTATTAATAATTTTTATCATTAATATTATTATTATTTCGGAATTCATTATTATCAGTATCTTTATAAATAATATCATCTCTATTATTATTATTTCTAACATATTTGTATTTATAATTAATAATTATTAATATTCAATATTAAATGTAATATAGAAGGCAAATAATTAGGCGTGTATAATTACAACTCATTAGGAGACTTATTTGTTTTTATGTTTTTATCTGTTTCTCCCTTTTGCTTGTTCATGAACCTGTCTATTTCAGATTGAATAAAATCCCTTAATGCAACCAAAACTATCCTAATCTGCTTTTTATTTATTTATTTATTTATTGGCCTCTTCTGCTTATTTAAACCCATCGACACCCTCGAGCCAACCTCAACCAACCCCACGGTTAATCTGTCACCACCACTTGAATCCGCCATAGAACACCACCAATTCACCACCAAGACCACAACCGTCGGCCACCATATTTGATCATGTGAACCACTATTCGACAGCCCTAACACCCACCTGTGGGTTTCTGTCTTCTAGTCCATCCATTACACAAATCATTTAATCATTAACAAGCCACTTGGAACATTCAGTTTTCTGTTTCTTTTACAACATCATCAAACGCCACCATGGTTCCATCACTTATTTATATTTTGGGTGTCTTTGTTGTTTTTGTTTAAAGCCTATCGCCATCACCGGTACACCACAACCGGCCATACCACTCTCTATAATCATCTACAACCTCAAATCAACTGCCACCTTAAGTTTACGGTCACTATTCGAAGCACCACCACAACAAACCCAAATCTTCTTTGTTCGGTTAAACCCACTCGAGAAACCATCCTCAAACCGTTCACCACTACCCTGCAACCATAATTCATCAGCGGTGTTTTTCCATTTATGTCTTTTTATTTATTGTCGTGCCACCACAAAACACTAACCACCACCAAGATAACCACCACAAACCAACAGAACCCAAACTGCCACCCTTCTTCTCCACCTTCACCACTTCAAGCACCACGAATCCATTTATTAAAACTATATGGTGTTATTTCGATTCCTGTTGCTGAGTTTCTTTTTAATGAGACGAATGGAAATTTAAGGTGATACAATTAATATGATCTTGATACAACCAGGACTGATAATGACAGTTAAAGTTTTGGCAATATTGGAGGTATTGGGTATATTATATATTTACATTATTAAGACTCCAGACAAATGGTAATGCATGTGGGATCACTAGCACGCCTATGATTAATTAATTGCAAAGAAATCGAGACCCATGTTATCTCCATCTGCCGACGACTGTTCGTGTATATACCAAAATACCGAAACAAACTTTGTTACTTTTGTGGGTTGTGTACTTGTGATTGGGCCGAGATTCATGTGTTTGTTGGGCCATCGAATATTTGTTTTTCTGTTTGGGCCAAAATCCTAAATTAGTTAGGAATGATAATGACGAGTTGCAAAATGGGATGATGATCAGGAAAAGGAAACAGACGGAAAATGGTTATAATAATTTAACAAATTGAATAAACCATAAGTGATGTAACAGCTGAGTGGTTAAGGAGAGTGTTTGTTAAGCGAGATGTCACGGGTTCGATCCCGGGTAGTGGCATTTGATATTTTTTGGAACTTCCTTACTTTAAGGTAGTATATATATTCTTATTATTATCATTATATTTATTATTATCATTATCATTATTAATATTAATAACATAAGTATAATTATTAATTTTATGATTATTATTATTATTAATATTATTATTATTATTATTATTATTATTAACATTATTTTTTTTATGACAAATAAATATTTTGCATATATATAAAAATATATTTTTTTACAAATAATAGTATATTAAATTTTTTTCTTATAAATGATATATATAACAAAATACTGATATAATATAAATTTTATATAACTACGACACTATATAAATATATAATATATAGCTAATAAATGAAATTACTTGAGTATAATTATAAGTGTTAATATATATATACTTGATATAGGTTCGTGAATCCGAGGCCAACCTTATACGTGTTCAGTGATGTTATATGTATTTTTACTACAAAATACATTAGGTGAGTATATAGTCCCACTTTTAAACTCTAAATATTTCGGGATGAGAATACATGTATTTTATGTTTTACGTTATGGACACAAGTAACTGAAAAATATATTCTACGTTGAGTTGTACCACTGGCATACTTCCCTGTAGCTTGGTAACTAATATTTACAGCGGTATTGTAAACGCGAATCCTGTTGATAGATCTATCGGGCCTGACAACCCCAACCGGACTGGACGACCAGTATTCAACGGTTGCACAGTACTTCGTTTCGTGACTACACCTTGGTACGGTGTAGTAAGATTTCATAATAAAGGGAATATGCGACGTGATTAAATGTTAAGTATGGTTACCAAGTGCTCAACCACTTAGAATATTTTTATTAAAATGTTTATATATGAAATCTTGTGTTCCATTGTTATAACGCTGCTAGCATCAAACCTATATATCTCACCAACTTTATGTTGACATTTTAAAGCATGTTATTCTCAGGTACGAATTAAGTCTTCCGCTGTGCATTTGCTCATGATAAGGACCTTACTTGGAGTCGATCATCGCGATGGAACCAAATGTTGAAGATTTCGTCCAGGGGAATAAGGACGGGTCATCACAGGTGGTATCAGAGCGTTGGTCTTAGTGAACCAGGCCTTGCATTAGTGTGTCTAACTAGTAGTTGTTAGAATACAGTAGTGAGTCTGGACTTCGACCGTGTCTGCCTGTCAAAAAGTTTTGCTTATCATTCTAGTCGGAAATCATCTGCTTATCATCACTAGGGAATTTTTTTGCTTATCATTCATAAGTCTAGACACGTCTTACTGCATTTACTGCATTGATAGTGTATAGACAAAATTCATATCTTAGCGTATCTGTTACTATAGAATTGCCTGACTCATGTTGTAAATTCCCCCGTAGTCTGCAAAATCTTTAGTACTATATACGTAGATATTCTATGAAGTTAGAATATCATCCTATATTCGAAAATCATTTCACATCGAAGATCCTTTTCATTCACCAAATTGCTCTCTTAACGATGAACCTGAAGCATATACCGGCGAACCTGTTCGAAACACCATTTTCTCTTTCATTCTAGATTATCTTGTTACGAATATATACCATTCCATATTTCGAATCTTATTCATCCGTTTGCTCCAACCGTCAATCAATCCAATGTACTAACAGAAGTTAACGAACTACGCGCTCGTGTGACGATTTTGGAGAACCTGGTGCGAAGGTTACGAACACCAGCAGCAGCACCAGCAGCATAATCAGTACCACCATCATCGACGTCGACAGTACCCTTATCATCTCTAAACCATAACCGCGCCGTAACTCTCAATATCACAATCTGTACTTCGAGTATGAACTTCGTTCTACACATCGATCTACATCGGCTATCTTCGCTTTACGTATCATTCTACCTCATTTTTTTTCCTCGTTCGACATGGTGAATATGTAATTTCTAAAGTTTTAGAGATTATGTAATCTAGTATTAACGGTAAATCAGATGAGTTTTTGACTCATTAAATCCATGATTACATCCGATGAAAATATATATGCAAGTATATTTTCATAAAGATTGTAATTAAAAATTCTTTTGTACAAACTGTTAATGATGAAAATATTTTAACGGGTGGGTAGTACCCGAGGAATATTTAGAATTCACATTAATAAGTTACACTGTACATTCTTCGAATCGGATTCAACGATCATTTACTATCCTACTTACAACTACCGATATACGTATCCGTTCACCACAGAATAACCATTTCTATTCAAATTTCATATTTGGATTTTGACCTATCAGAATCCAACAAGTGGCATAACGAAGAAAACATTGGACAAAAATAAAAAGTGCTAGAAACAGACGAATTAATTAATTGGAATTGTGATAGGATTTCACGCTAACTGTTCCGGCTAACTGTTCCCAGCTAACTGATTAACATTTAATTTATCGCAATTTACATTCTCGCAATTTTATTTATCGTCATTTAATTTCTGTTATTTATTTTTTTACGCACTTTAAATGACGGGACACGTATGCAAGGTTTCGACTTATCATATCGACCCATCTATATATATATATCGGAACAACCGTAGATACTCTATATGTAAAGGTGGGAGTTGGCTATACAGGGTCGGAGTTGATTCCAAAATATATATACACTTTGAGTTGTGATCGACACCGAGACCGGTACACGGGTCACAATACGTATTATTTAATTCGAATATTATATATTAAATTATATATGAATCATTGAACCATCAGACTAATAGACTGCTAACTATGGACAAGTAAAATGAATTAAAAATATTGATTATAACATATGAAACTAAACTAATCTTCAAGTTTGCCACTTGATTCTATTTTAAACCTCATTCGTATCTTGACGATTACAATTCGCATTCAAATCTTTTCATGATTCTTGAAAACACCTCGATCGAAAAGATGAACCAACCGCACTTCGTCTACAGAAGAAAAGATTTATGCACCCGAAAACCCTCGAATCCAAATTCATAGTTTAACACGTACCTGTGTTGAATCCTTTGCCATTTAATAGCAAAAAAAAAAAAAAAAAAAAAAAAAAAAAAAAAAAAAAAAAAAAAACCTTACAAAATCTTTCTAAAGTAGCCAATTTTGTCACAGCTCCACTTCGACATCCCAGTAAGACTACTCTTATTATAATCTCGATATAAAATTCCTGGTCCTTGCGCTGTCGTTATTAAAGAACCTTTTATATTCCACGACATCATCAGCAGATGTACCAGCAGCTCGTTATCCCTTTGGCGGAATCCGCAATCAATATTTTGAAATCTCGCAGAACTTCTCCCGTCATACCTATAACGATTATCCCTAAGAATTTCATACTCCGAAAGTGAAGATTCTGAAAAACACCCTGAACTATGAAGTAGTTCTTGAAATGCTGATGAAGCAGCAAAAACTGTAAACGACTTTAACAAGTCAAGAGTTGACGATGAAGTACAGTATATTGGTAAAGCTCAGAAAAGAGAAGGGTTTGAAATTGAAAAACGGATTGAGCAAAGTATGAGAGAGGCTATGGACAAATCACAAAGAATAAGTTTGACTTCAGAGAATCTAGATGATTCAGTGTCTGCTGAAACCATCAGTAAGAACCCTACTCGATATTCTAAACCTTTTCGGATGATATTCTTCATCATCATCTTATCTTAGATATTATAAGATATCTTCATATCTTCCGTTATACATATTCTCCATATTTCTGGAGATATTTTCACAACTATTCCTATCTGCGATCATATATCTCACCGTAACATCTGCGTTACAACATAAAAGAAATTGTGTTAGTTTCAAAATTCTGAAACCTCCAAGTTTAAAATATGAATGTTTTGAAGCAGCGTTGGGGACTGATGCATGAATTAGTATAATATAATGAAACTTGATCAACTTCATTATATTACAGTAAGTCATGTTAAGTTTTTAATGGAATGTGATGATTCACAGTACCATCATCATGTGCCATGTTACACGGCTCTTACATTCTATCCAATTCTGAAACATATTAAGAACAAATCATCTTGATAGTTCTATTTTCCTGGATATTCTGGTAATTTGACAAATCAAAATTGTGCCATTAAAGATATCTTTAAATAAGAATCAAGGAGAAAGAGTAGAAGATGTGGGATATGAAAATAAGGGAACGAATGGGGTAGTTTTATAAGTGAAATATCCGACAAAGAAATCACAATAGATTTGCTGCATTAAATCAAAGGAGATCCTGTTTCCTAAATCGTCAAAGAACCAAATCTTATTACGAAAGATTTTCTTTAAATTTTGTGAATTCCGGAAATCAATCATAACCACATCATCAGTTAAAAACGATACCATATTAATCATTTCACTCTTTTGTGATAGCTTCACTCGTGCGCTTCACATTATCGAATCGTTTTATCCATATCTTTCAATAATGATAAAACTCTATTATTACCTCATATCCGTCATGAAAACATTCCTATTGTTATCCATGACAACCTCTATCAAATTTCGGGGACGAAATTTCTTTAACGGGTGGGTACTGTAACGACCCGGAAATTTCCGACCAAATTTAAACCTAAATCTTTATATGTTTCCGACACGATAAGCAAAAACCTTAATGTTGAGTCTAGAAAGTCTGAAATCTATATCTGGATAATCAATTACCTTTTGACTATTCCCGACGATTCACGAATTCTTAAATAGAAATGTATAAAAATATATATATATATAATTAATTTATGTAATAACACTTGGTAGATAAAATAGAAGTGTAAATATAATAATTTGAATATTTATATTTGAAATGTGTAAATATAAATTGTTATAATATTATTATTACTAATATTATTATTACTAATATTATTATTATCATTAATAATATTAGTGTTGTTATAATTAACATTATTATTATTATTAGTATTGTTTTATTTATGTTATTAATAATTTTTATCATTAATATTATTATTATTTCGGAATTCATTATTATCAGTATCTTTATAAATAATATCATCTCTATTATTATTATTTCTAACATATTTGTATTTATAATTAATAATTATTAATATTCAATATTAAATGTAATATAGAAGGCAAATAATTAGGCGTGTATAATTACAACTCATTAGGAGACTTATTTGTTTTTATGTTTTTATCTGTTTCTCCCTTTTGCTTGTTCATGAACCTGTCTATTTCAGATTGAATAAAATCCCTTAATGCAACCAAAACTATCCTAATCTGCTTTTTATTTATTTATTTATTTATTGGCCTCTTCTGCTTATTTAAACCCATCGACACCCTCGAGCCAACCTCAACCAACCCCACGGTTAATCTGTCACCACCACTTGAATCCGCCATAGAACACCACCAATTCACCACCAAGACCACAACCGTCGGCCACCATATTTGATCATGTGAACCACTATTCGACAGCCCTAACACCTACCTGTGGGTTTCTGTCTTCTAGTCCATCCATTACACAAATCATTTAATCATTAACAAGCCACTTGGAACATTCAGTTTTCTGTTTCTTTTACAACATCATCAAACGCCACCATGGTTCCATCACTTATTTATATTTTGGGTGTCTTTATTGTTTTTGTTTAAAGCCTATCGCCATCACCGGTACACCACAACCGGCCATACCACTCTCTATAATCATCTACAACCTCAAATCAACTGCCACCTTAAGTTTACGGTCACTATTCGAAGCACCACCACAACAAACCCAAATCTTCTTTGTTCGGTTAAACCCACTCGAGAAACCATCCTCAAACCGTTCACCACTACCCTGCAACCATAATTCATCAGCGGTGTTTTTCCATTTATGTCTTTTTATTTATTGTCGTGCCACCACAAAACACTAACCACCACCAAGATAACCACCACAAACCAACAGAACCCAAACTGCCACCCTTCTTCTCCACCTTCACCACTTCAAGCACCACGAATCCATTTATTAAAACTATATGGTGTTATTTCGATTCCTGTTGCTGAGTTTCTTTTTAATGAGACGAATGGAAATTTAAGGTGATACAATTAATATGATCTTGATACAACCAGGACTGATAATGACAGTTAAAGTTTTGGCAATATTGGAGGTATTGGGTATATTATATATTTACATTATTAAGACTCCAGACAAATGGTAATGCATGTGGGATCACTAGCACGCCTATGATTAATTAATTGCAAAGAAATCGAGACCCATGTTATCTCCATCTGCCGACGACTGTTCGTGTATATACCAAAATACCGAAACAAACTTTGTTACTTTTGTGGGTTGTGTACTTGTGATTGGGCCGAGATTCATGTGTTTGTTGGGCCATCGAATATTTGTTTTTCTGTTTGGGCCAAAATCCTAAATTAGTTAGGAATGATAATGACGAGTTGCAAAATGGGATGATGATCAGGAAAAGGAAACAGACGGAAAATGGTTATAATAATTTAACAAATTGAATAAACCATAAGTGATGTAACAGCTGAGTGGTTAAGGAGAGTGTTTGTTAAGCGAGATGTCACGGGTTCGATCCCGGGTAGTGGCATTTGATATTTTTTGGAACTTCCTTACTTTAAGGTAGTATATATATTCTTATTATTATCATTATATTTATTATTATCATTATCATTATTAATATTAATAACATAAGTATAATTATTAATTTTATGATTATTATTATTATTAATATTATTATTATTATTATTATTATTATTATTAACATTATTTTTTTATGACAAATAAATATTTTGCATATATATAAAAATATATTTTTTTACAAATAATAGTATATTAAATTTTTTTTCTTATAAATGATATATATAACAAAATACTGATATAATATAAATTTTATATAACTACGACACTATATAAATATATAATATATAGCTAATAAATGAAATTACTTGAGTATAATTATAAGTGTTAATATATATATACTTGATATAGGTTCGTGAATCCGAGGCCAACCTTATACGTGTTCAGTGATGTTATATGTATTTTTACTACAAAATACATTAGGTGAGTATATAGTCCCACTTTTAAACTCTAAATATTTCGGGATGAGAATACATGTATTTTATGTTTTACGTTATGGACACAAGTAACTGAAAAATATATTCTACGTTGAGTTGTACCACTGGCATACTTCCCTGTAGCTTGGTAACTAATATTTACAGCGGTATTGTAAACGCGAATCCTGTTGATAGATCTATCGGGCCTGACAACCCCAACCGGACTGGACAACCAGTATTCAACGGTTGCACAGTACTTCGTTTCGTGACTACACCTTGGTACGGTGTAGTAAGATTTCATAATAAAGGGAATATGCGACGTGATTAAATGTTAAGTATGGTTACCAAGTGCTCAACCACTTAGAATATTTTTATTAAAATGTTTATATATGAAATCTTGTGTTCCATTGTTATAACGCTGCTAGCATCAAACCTATATATCTCACCAACTTTATGTTGACATTTTAAAGCATGTTATTCTCAGGTACGAATTAAGTCTTCCGCTGTGCATTTGCTCATGATAAGGACCTTACTTGGAGTCGATCATCGCGATGGAACCAAATGTTGAAGATTTCGTCCAGGGGAATAAGGACGGGTCATCACAACAAGTAATTCTCTAATTGGCCCGGCCAATTCTACAGCTTCTAAGGGTCCCCATTCTATGACCCTCGGTACCTCAACAACCTTAGAATGAAGAGTATGCAAACCCCTTTGGTATTTTGGATAATCTATCCAAAGTCTGTCAAATCTCAGGTTCGGGTGCAACTCTTCCAAGTGCATATCAGAAAAGGTCATGACTGGATGAGGTATATCCTGCTTGTAGTAGTTATCCACCTCCTGTTGTTCCGCATTCTCAGCAGGAGCATTGCGAGCTTGGGATGAAGATTCACCCCTTTCAGTCTGCAAAACACATCAAACACAATTTTTGTGCATCTAAATATGCATTAGTGTCAGCAAAATCATCAATCAAAATAATTACAATGACATGATCAATTTATATCAAACTTAAGCTTATTTTCACATTTTTATCAAATCTACACTTTTTCAAATAAGCATATACGAAAATGTTCGCCAAGTTCATAAGCATTTAACTCAAATAACATGTCAAAATAATCATTACTAGCAATTAAACAAGTCTCAAATGGCATTATCTCTCAAAAATCAAGTTCATGAATTTTAGACTTGAAAAAGTCCACTTTAATTCTCAAAATCATGTTTAGGCTCAAAGTTTGGATCATTTAACTACCTAAACATGTTACACTACTTAATTTAGCAACAATTCATGACAAAAATCGGCCATAACCTGTTTATATCAAAAAGCCCCAAATTTGCTCAAGAACACAAACCCTAGATTACTCAAAATTTGAAGTTTAAGGCTTCTAATCATGTTAAACAGCATCAATCTAGGTTATACAAGCATAATACATAAACAATTTAATCCTAATTATACTAAAAAGCATCAAAATTAAATTGGGGAAAAAATTGCTCAAGAACACTAATTTCGGATTAAATGGTGTTTAGGTGTAGAAATTTACCGTTTTTCTTGAGTAATTCCTAGATAGCATCCTTCTCAACATGATTTTAGCAAAAGATTTGATGATTAACGGTTAAAAATTGTGATTTTGGGGTGTATTTTTCGGGTTTTTTCGAGCAGTTTTCGCAGTGTTTTTTTTTTCTGTGTTGGGACTGATCAGTTAGGGTGTTTATATTTTTTTTCTGATTTTTTTTCCTCCCGCGACTCGTGGTGTTTGGACGCTTCAAACTCCGCGAGTCGCGGAGTTTGCTTTTTTTTTTTTATATCATTAACTTATAAAACAATTAAGTAAATAATTTTTAAAATTTTTGTTTCCCTTGTTATTTAGGACGAGGTCGTTTCGGATCGATGTCCTAGTCCGTCCTTCGACAAAAATTTTAAAATTTGTCTTTTTGTAGCGATTGTTTTAAAGGCTAAGATTTTTGGGTTTTTTTTTTTTAATGTTTTTGGCATACTTTAATTCAATAAGATTAAAAATAATGATAATAAAAGTTCTCGTCCCTCCCTCGGATAAAGCAATTTCGGTTCAAAGACCTAGTTTTCAACTTACGACGAATTTTAAAAATCATATTTTTAACTTAATGAGATAAAGTAAATTTTTGTTTTTAAATTCACACAATTTAAATATGAAATTCAAAATTAATATTAAAAATTCACACCAAACTTAAAATTTAAAATGCATAAAATTAAAAATTCATATTTTAAAAATAAAAAAATTCACACCAATCTTAATTTAAAAATTCATATTATAAATTCACAACAAACTTATATTAATTTTTCAAATATTTACAATTTTAAATATATTGATTTTACAAAGTTTACAATATTAATTTAAGATTTATATATTAATTTTAAAAACATGGTAAAAATAAAATTAAAAATCTTTTTGGCTTTTTATCCCACTTTAATCAATCAAATATTATCAAAAATATGCGCCCCTCTTTTCGGTAAAGTAATTTCGGTTCCAAAACCTAATTTAACTCATGACGAATTTTTGAAATATTTTGGGTTGATTGATTAAAGATATTTATACCTTAAGAATAAACGTTAAATTTCGCTGTGATGTAATAAATTTTTGTATGATATCAATAATTTCGGTCGCCAAACCTAATTTTATTCAATACCAATTTAATACTTTTTAGCGAACAAATTAGCGTTTATTATCAAAAGGTTAAAAATAAAAAAAAATAAAATAAAAACTGTACAGACTTACCTATGAAATAGATTTCTTAGTTATATGATCTATCCCATTCATAAGATAGTCGGTTTAATTAGTTTTCCATGGCTACATAGGCGTAACCCCTAGCATTCAGTGTCTTTTCTTCTAAACATATGAACGGTCCGTCTCTGCATAAAGTAACAAATTCGGTGTTTGAATAGGTTTGATTATTTGAACATTTACCTCCATGTGACCATTTTCCGCATTTGTGACATCTTTCTAGGTGTCGTGCTCTTCTTTTCGCTGCGGATTTTGATTTTCCTTTACCAAATTGTAACTTATTATCTTCGCATCTGGATTCTTTTCTACCTCCGTCCATTCTTTCTCTGATTACTGATACTATTTCACTCGGAAGTGTGTCATTATTACGTTTAGTGATCAAAGCGTGTAGCATTAGACCATGGTTTAGTTCACAGGCAGTCTTCATTTCGTAAAAACCTAAAAAAATAAAAATTCAGAATGGGGGGAGAAGACTAGTTCTTTAGGGTCTGCTCGGAAAAGACCATTCAGGTTCTATTTTCGAGAACTACACGAAAACAGACAATCTAACTCTAACAGAAATACATATTATCTTTTAAAGACTTGATTCTCCCCACACTTAGTTAGCTGTGGTGTCGAAATTGTGATTAACTTCGTTGTCGACTTCCATCGGACTATCTATATAATGTTTAACTCTGTGACCATTAACTTTAAATTCAATCCCATTTGAATTTATTAATTCTATCGTTCCGTATGGGAAAATTCTTTTGACTATGAATGGTCCAGACCATCTTGATTTCAATTTTCCAGGAAATAGCTTGAATCGCGAATTGAAAAGAAGAACTATGTCTCCTTCTTTAAATTCTTTTGAACTTCTGATTCTTTTATCATGCCATTTCTTCGTTCTTTCTTTATAGATTAACGAATTTTCGTATGCTTCATGCCTTAATTCTTCTAATTTGTTTAGTTGACTTAATCGTAGACGTCCGGCTTCATGTAAATCAAGATTACATGTCTTCAAAGCCCAAAATGCTTTGTGTTCAATTTCTACTGGAAGATGACATGCTTTTCCATAAACAAGTCTAAAAGGTGTGGTTCCAATTGGAGTTTTGTAGGCTGTTCTAAAAGCCCAGAGTGCATCCTCTAATTTAATGGACCATTCCTTCGGATTTGATCATACGGTTTTCTCTAGAATACGTTTTAAAGCTCGGTTGGTATTTTTAACTTGTCCACTTGTTTGTGGATGATATGCGGTGGAGATTTTATGAGTTACTCCATATCTTTTAAGAACTTTCTCAAGTTGATTATTACAGAAATGAGTACCCCGATCACTTATTAAAGCTTTCGGTGTTCCAAACCTTGCAAAAAGACGTTTTAAAAATTTGACTACAACTCGTGCATTGTTAGTTGGGAGAGCTTGTGCTTCCGCCCATTTAGATACATAATCAATGGCTACGAGTATATATAGATTATTATGAGATTTTGGAAATGGACCCATAAAGTCAATACCCCAAATGTCAAATACTTCACATACTTGGATGACATTTTATGGCATTTCATCACGTTGACTTATTTCTCCGGCCCTTTGACAAGCATCACAGGATTTGCAAAGAAGGTGTGCGTCTTTGTAAATTGTAGGCCAATAGAATCCAGCATCATAAACTTTTCTTGCTGTTAGTTGAGGCCCATAATGCCCTCCTGTTGGTCCTGTGTGACAATGGTTTAATATTTTACTAGCTTCATCTCCAAATACACATCGGCGTATTATTCCATCGGGACAACTTTTAAACATATGTGGATCTTCCCAAAAATAGTGTTTTATATCACTGAAGAATTTATTTCGTCTTTGGTATGATAATCCTTTTTCAAGGAATCCACATACTAAATAGTTTGCATAGTCTGCAAACCATGGAATTTCATTATAATCTATCTTCAATAGATATTCATCAGGAAAGTTGTCTTGTATGGCCGATTCATTTAGAACTTCTAATTCGGGATTTTCAAGACGAGAAAGATGATCAGCGGCGAGATTTTCTGCTCCTCTTTTATCTCGGATTTCAATATCAAACTCTTGTAAGAGTAAGATCCAACGGATTAGTCTTGGTTTAGCATCTTGTTTTGAAAATAGGTATCTAAGAGCAGAATGGTCGGTATAGACCACCGTTTTTGCTAGAACGAGATGTGATCGAAATTTGTCAAAAGCAAAGACAATAGCAAGGAGTTCTTTCTCAGTAGTTGTATAGTTCGTTTGTGCTCCTTGTAACGTCTTACTAGCATAATATATAGGTTGAAATCGTTTTTCAATCCTTTGTCCTAAAACGGCTCCCATTGCAAAATCACTTGCATCGCACATTAGTTCAAATGGTAGATTCCAATTTGGTGTTATCATGATCGGCGCATTAGTAAGTTTTTCTTTAAGAATATTAAAAGATTTAATACACTCATCTGAAAAGATGAATGGAGCATCCTTTTCTAGGAGTTTATTCATAGGAGTGGCAATTTTAGAAAAATCTTTTATGAAACGTCGGTAAAAATCGGCATGCCCTAGAAAACTCCTAACTCCTCTAACATTGGTGGGATGTGGAAGTTTAGCAATTACATCTACTTTAGCTCTATCCACTTCAATTCCTTCTTTTGAAATTTTATGACCAAGAACGATGCCTTCTTTAACCATGAAATGGCATTTCTCCCAATTAAGTACTAGATTTGATTGTTCGCATCTAATAAGCATTCGTTCCAGATTAACTAGACATGATTTAAATGTATCACCGAAGACTGAAAAGTCATCCATAAAAACTTCCATGCATTCTTCTATCATGTCGTGAAAAATCGCCATCATACACCTTTGAAAGGTTGCAGGGGCGTTACAAAGTCCAAATGGCATGCGTTTGTAAGCAAAAGTACCATAAGGGCACGTGAATGTGGTTTTCTCTTGATCTTCGGGTGCTATTGGAATTTGAAAATATCCGGAAAATTCATCTAGAAAACAATAGTAACTATTTCCGGCTAATCTTTCCAACATTTGATCTATGAAAGGTAAGGGAAAGTGATCTTTTCTGGTGGCGTCATTTAATTTTCTATAATCAATACATACACGCCATCCTGTTACAGTCCTAGTAGGAATAAGCTCATTTTTCTCATTTGTAATGACATTCATGCCACCCTTCTTAGGCACGCATTGAACTGGGCTTACCCATGGACTATCAGAAATTGGATATATCAAACCTGCATCTAGCAGTTTAATAATCTCTTTTTTAACTACATCTTGCATATTAGGATTTAGTCTTCATTGGCGTTGCACATACGTTTTATGACCTTCTTCCATAAGGATTTTATGTGTGCAATACGAAGGACTTATTCCTTTAATATCATGAATCTTCCATGCAATGGCTGGTTTATGAGCTTTCAACACAGAAATGAGTTGTGATTTCTCATTTTCAGTAAGAGAAGACGATATTATTACAGGTAATTCAGATTCACCATGTAAATAAGCGTATTACAAATGGTTTGGAAGTGGCTTTAACTCTAATTTTGGAGGTTCTTCTATCGATGATTTGTATCGATATCTGTCTTCTTCTTTTAGCATTTGAATTTCTTCTGTTGTTGGTTCATATCCATTAGCTATAAGTGTAGCTAACATTTCAGCTTCATCAATTGGTTCATTACCTTCTCCTAAAGAACATTCTCCTGTTCCTTGTAATTCTGGAAATTCTTCTAATAATTCTGCATGTGCATCTATAGTTTGAATATAATAACATGTATCATCTGCAGATTGTGGTTGTTGCATTGCTCTATCAACTGAAAAGGTAACACTCTCATCCTCTATACTTAGGGTCAGTTTCTTACCGAACACGTCTATCATTGCTTTAGCCGTGTTTAAGAATGGTCTTCCTAATATGAGAGGAACTTGAGAATCTTCTTCCATGTCCAGAACAACAAAATCTACTGGAAATACTAAAGTACCAACTTTAACTAGCATGTTCTCCATTATCCCTCTAGGATATTTTATTGATCTATCGGCTAGTTGTATGCTTATTCTGGTTGGTTTCAATTCTCCAAGGTCTAGTTTAGCGTATAGTGAATACGGCATTAGATTTATACTAGCACCTAAGTCTGCCAATGCTTCTATTGAACTAAGACTACCCAGAAAATATGGAATTGTGAAACTCCCTGGATCAGATAGTTTTTCTGGTATCTTATTCAACAGCACTGCTGAACAATTAGCATTCATAGTAACAGCCGAGAGTTCTTCCATTTTCTTTCTATTTGAGATTAGATCTTTCAAGAATTTAGCATATCTAGGCATTCCTGAAATCACATCAATGAAAGGAAGATTTACATTTATCTGTTTAAACATATCCAAGAATTTGGAATGCTCGGCTTCAAGTTTCTCTTTCTTCATTTTACTCGGATAAGGAAGTGGTGGTTGGTATGGTTTAACATAAGGTTTAGCCTTAACTGTGTTATCTTCATTAACCTTTTCAACTACCGGTTCTTTTTCCTTATTTTGTTCAGGTTGTGGTTCTTGTGGAGTAGGAATAGCTTCATCAGAAGTTACAGGTATTTCAGGTGGTTTAAGTGTTGTACCACTTCTTGTGGTAATGACTTTAGCTGTTTCATTCCGGGGGTTAGCATTTATATCACTAGGTAGACTTCCCGGTTTTCTTTCACCTATTAACCTTGCTAGGTTACTTACTTCTTGTTCCAGATTTTGAATAGAAGCTTGTTGATTTCTAAATGCTTGAGCATTTTGTTCATTAGTTTGTTTCTGAGATGTGAAAAACTGCGTTTGAGTTTCAACTAGCTTCGTCATCATATCTTCTAAATTCGGCTTTTTATCATCGGTTTGTTGTGGTGGTTTGTTTTGAAAATTAGGTCTTTGCTGATTGTAAGTATTATTGGATACTTGTTGATTGCTAGGACCTTGTTGGTTGTTGTATGGAATATTTCTGTTATAATTTTGGTTTTGATTGTAAATTGGTCTTGGCGGTTGATAATTATTCTGATAATTATTTCCAGGCCTTTGGTTTATGTATGAAATATTCTCTCTTTGTTCCATTGTTAATTCAATACTGAGACAATCTTTTGTCAAATGTGGTCCTCCACACTGCTCACAACTAATTCGTATTGAGTGAATATCCTTAGTCATCTTTTCCATTCGTCTTTCCACAGCATCTATCTTTGCGGAAATGGAATCTAAGTCATGGCTAGAATCGGCTCTAGCTGCTTTAGATGATCTAACGATATCTTTTTCTTGGTGCCACTCATGTGAGTGGGAAGCAGTGTTATCAATAATTTTGTAAGCATCAGTTTCGGTTTTCTTCATAATAGAACCACCAGCTTCTATATCTATGTCTTTTCTTGTAGTGATGTCGCATCCTTGGTAGAATATTTGTACTATTTGACAGGTGTCTAAACCATGTTGCGGACATCCTCTTAATAACTTTCCATATCTAGTCCACGCCTCATATAGAGTTTCATTCGGCTTTTGTGTGAACGTAACAATTTCTGCTTGAAGTCTTACGGCTTTAGATGCAGGAAAGAATTGTTTAAGAAATTTTTCAACTAAAACGTCCCATGTATCAATCGCCCCTTCAGGTAACGATTCCAACCAATCTTTGGCTTCTCCCTTTAAAGTCCAGGGAAATAACATGAGATATATCTGTTCATCCTCTACTTCTCGGATTTTAAATAGTGTGCAGATCCTATTAAAGGTACGTAGATGTTCATTTGGATCTTCCTTCGGCGCACCACTAAATTGGCATTGATTAGTCACCATGTGTAGAATTTGTCCTTTGATTTCATAATCTGGCGCATTAATGTCTGGATGAGTAATTGCGTGACCTTGGCCAGTGCGTTTAGCTCTCATTCGGTCTTCCATACTTAAAGGTTCCAGATTCTCCATAATTGAATTTGTTGAATCAGAATCACTAGAGGATTCTGATTTAATGGTTCGTTCCTCAACAATCTCTGTTTGAATGATTGGTGGTTCCGGGGGAAAGTTTAGTGGTTCAGGATCTACGAACCGTTCCTGAATATTCTCCGGATTCTCAATTGTGAGGTCGGGTTCAAAAAATGGATTATTGGAAATTTGAACTGAAGTACTTGGTCGACTGGATGACGTTTCTAAAGAAAAATCAACGGTGGTAATATTTGCTAAATGTCTTGATCTAGTTACAGGTGGTGAACGTACAAAAGGTGGTGAACGTCTTGCTTGGTGCATTCACTGAATATCCTATTAGTTTTTTTTAAAAGGAAAGAAAAATTATAATAAGTTATCCAATCAATAGACTTTTCTGATTTTGCCCACGTTTCGAATAGTCAAAAGATGCAGCAGAGGGGCAGGATTCGTTTGGTCTCAATATAATTGAGGACTGTTTGGCTCCAATAACCCGGTCCACGTACAAATCCAACTATTACTACGAACCAGAAAATTTTGATGTCTATCAATTTAACCACTTAAAATAAATTTTCGTAATTTTAAGAAATTTAGATAAGAAGTAGAATAGAAATCTATGTCCTAAAACTAGAATAGCGAGAAATAAGAAAGAAAAAGAGCTCGTCGAAAAAGGTCGAAAAAGAAAAATGTTTGAAAAATAAAAGGTGACGGAAAAATAAAAGAAACTTATAAAACTTAAAAACAATTGACTAACCTAACCTTATTACTACAACTAACTTAAAATTATAATCGCAAATTGAGATTACTAATTGGAATGATAATTGATACATAGTAAAAGGTGTCTAAAAATATTAAAGCTTACAGGAAAAACTAAATTCCAAATGGAAATAACTTAAAAAGAAACTAAAACTTAAAAAGGCGTCGCAAAATTCTAAAGTACCTAAATCTTAGTCTAAAGAAAAAGCACTTAAGGAATTCTACGGCAAAGCCTAAAAATCTAGAAGTAAAAATAACTATGGCAAAAACTAAGTTTAAAACTAAATATGAGCGAAAAATACAAAAGTTACGCTAAAACGATTAAAAATGAACAAAATATAAAAATATACAAAAAGTTGTAAAAAGTACAATTTTTTATAAAAATATTATTTTTATATTATTTATTTATTAAAACTATTAATTTTACAATTTAATTAAACTTAATAAACTAAATATACAAATTAATTAAAACTTAAATTAAATACTAAATTAATTAAATATTTAACCCTAATTATAATTTAATTAATAATAATTAATAATACTCCATAATAAATGCAGGATTAGGGCTTCCTGTTGGTGTCAGGTCCCCTCCGCGAGTTGCGGTATTCAAGGCACCAAACCCCGCGAGTCGCGGGGTTCAGAAATTCAACTGACAGGTTTAAAATTCGACGCGTTTTTCTTTATTTATTTTATTTTTATTTTTTATTTTCTGTTTTCTGTTTTTATATTTTCTGTTTATATTATCTAATTAAAATATTTATATAATTTAAATAAAACTTATCTTTAATAACTAAGATAAAAATAAAATACTTTATAACAATAAAAAAAATAGATTTATATATATTTATATTTTTTTTTCGGTTTTTTATATTTATAAAATATATTTATAAAATAAATTAAATAAAACTTATATTTTTACAAACTAAAGAAACTTTATAAAACTTAAATATTTATCAAACTCCTAAAAATATTTAAATTTTTGTTTTTCTTTTTATATTTTCGAATAATTAAAACGTATTTTTACAAAAACGAATTTTAATAAAAGTTAACTAATTTTTTTTTTTTTATATATATATATTAGCGTTGCGCTTCCGGCTTTTAAAAGAGTTCCCCGGCAGCGGCGCCAAAAATAACTTGATGTTAAAGCTAAGGGGTATAAAATACTTATTAATTTTAGAAGAAATACTATTAAATACGATACATTTTTACACAAGATATTTATTTATTTATAGAATGGATATACTTAAACCTTGCTACAACACTTATAGGCAGTGTACCTAATCGTACAGTAGTGTAATTTTTAGTAAGTCCGGTTCGTTCCACAGGGAATCTTTTTAAACAAAGCTTAACGCTATATTAGTTTACTTTTATAAAAATACAAATATATATATAAGTAATATTATTATTATAAAGGGGGTTTTTACCGTTTAATGACCGGTTTGTCGATTTTAAAATTTTAGTCGCAGTTAAAACCAAATGTAAAATAATAAATAAATACAAGACTTAATTTAAAACGTAAAGTAAATAACGATAATGAAATTGCGAATAATAAAAGTGCGATAAAATAAACTTGCGATAATTAAAAAGTACGATAATTAAAAGTGCAATTAAATACAATAACAATAAATAAAAATGCGATAATTAGAAGTGCAATTAAATATAAAATAAAGGAAATTAAATATGAAATAAAATAATTATGCTTATTTAATCTTCCATAATCATGATGTTTGACGTGTTGATTTTAGTTTTATGCCCATGGGTTAATTGTCCTTTGTCCTGGATTATTTAATATGTCCATACGGATTTGTCCATAATAGTCCATCAGTCATAAATATAAAGAGCGAAAGCCTTCGTCAAACTATTCTTATTCCCGAAGTCAAATATTCCAACTAATTGGGGATTCGAATTGTAACAAGGTTGTAATACTTTGTTTAATGAATACACTAGGTTATCGACTGCGTGTAAACCAAGGTTTTACTACTTTGTTAACAATTACACCAATTACCCTTGAATGTAATCCACCCCTGTTTTAATGAGTCTATTGACTATTAATCCATCCCCGTGTCCGGCAAATGAACAATAATTCGTACTTATAAATATCCCGCCCATCGTGTCCGATTAAGCGTATGTGGTTATATATAAATACGTCGAATTATAAGTTTGTATATTAAATTAACAAGGTATTGTTTAGTTAATATAAAACCCATTAATAGCCCATAGTCTAATTTCCACAAGTGTCGTTCTTTTATTCAAACCCCAATTATGGTACAAAGCCCAATTACCCAATTTTAGTAATTAGTCCAACATCATGATTACTTCGGATTAAATAAGCATAATAATGACTTAGCTACGAGACATTAATGTAAAAAGGTTGAACATAACTTACAATGATTAAAAATAGCGTAGCGTTACACGGACAGAATTTCGACTTACACCCTTACAACATTCGCTAACATACCCTTATTATTAGAATTATAATTAAAATTAAAATTAAAATTAAAATATAAATATAAATATAAATATTTACGTAGTATTATGAGAGAAGAAGAAAAAGATGATGAAAAATGCTCAGAATTCGGTTGCTTTTATAGGGACTTTCAAAACTTGGGGCTCCGCGACTCGCGGCATTTTTGGCCTTCAAACTCCGCGAGTCGCGGAGATTGAAATTACAGCTCAGTCCAGTTTGGAGTCTTTCTTACCGACGGTTTTTATTATTTATTATAATATATAAATAATTATAAGAATTATTTAAATATTATATTATATTTATGTGCATAGTTGACTTGTAATTTTTAGTCCGTTGCGTCGAGCGTTGAGAGTTGACTCTGGTCCCGGTTCCGGATTTTCGAACGTCCTTGCGTACAATTTAATATCTTGTACTTTGCGTTTTGAATCTTGTACTCTTGTAATTTCGAGACGTTTCTTATCAATAATTGGAACCTCTTTGATTGTATTTTGTACTTTTGAGCTTTTTGGTCGTTTGCGTCTTCAATTCGTCGAATCTGTTTTTTGTCTTCACCTTTTATTATTTAAACGAATATCACTTGTAAATAGAACAATTGCAACTAAAAACTTATCTTTCTTGAGGAATAATGCTATGAAATATATGTTCGTTTTTAGCATTATCATGGATCTACACGATGAATCAATTCCATCATTAAAAGGAAGTAAAGTCTTCCGAAAAAGAAACGCGCTTCTTGATTTAGGTCAGGAAGTTGTCGTCCAGACCAGCTGTATATTGACGAAAAATCTAGAAAAGTCATCACTAAAATCAGCAGAAAATCCACAGACCTCAGCATCAAACAGGGTCGTCAAGTGGTCAGACTTATCCTAACCATGAGAGGATCTGTCTCGTAAAATGGGGAGGACGCAGTGCAAATTAGCTTGATAAGACTAATGAATCAGACCCCCAGAAAGGATAATCTCCTTAAAAGATCAAAAATCAGCTTTTAAGATTGATATTACTCAATCCTTGAGATTGACCTTAAAGATTGAGAATTACAAACTCATGGAATTCGATGATATCTAAACTCAAGCTTGAACGAGAAAATATTTTGATCAAAATTACAAACCGATTTGTTTTCTAAAAACCCATTTTTAATGCGTTCATTACCATTAAACGTAAAATCCTAGGAATTCACCTGGAATTCATTAGGTCACCTGAACCAAATCGGGTGTCAACCGTAAGAACGGTGGTTGCATAGCATGGTCAAAGACAGGACCTTGTGCCAAACCGAAAAATTATAAGGGTGAGCTTTACTATTGCTCCTACCAAGGATAGTAATTGCATCCGACACGTTATAGACCATAATTAAAAGCATGTCAGGGGACATTGCCTTAACAGTTGCTTGTTCAACACTTTTCTTTACAACCGGACGGTAGTTTATCGAAAGGTAATATACGGAGCAAGTATACTGGACGTGTTGCTTTCCCAATACAAGGTTAGCAAGTGGGTGACACAAAACCGCAAGTTTTGAGCTAAAATTTTCAAATCTGAAACCCACCAAACCCACAAAAACAATTTGCAAACACCGGTGAAGGGTTATTCCAGAAAACTTATCTAGGGTAAAAGCTAGATTAAATTTTCAAAAGATCAAATGTTTTCATAAAGATCCAATTTCCTTAAAGGATCTAAATTTTTATAGTCATGTGGGACTGTAAACCACAACGTTATTACCATTGTTTATACTACCGTATAGAAATCACTGATGTACAAAGTGTGAAGAATAAAGAAGTGATTCTAGTATTTTTATTTCAAGACTATATTGCTTGAGGACAAGCAACGCTCAAGTGTGGGAATATTTGATAATGCTAAAAACGAACATATATTTCATAGCATTATCCCTCAAGAAAGACAAGCTTTTAGTTGCGATTGTTCTATTTACAAGTGATATTCGTTTAAATAATAAAAGGTGAAGACAAAAGACAGATTCGACGAATTGAAGATGCAAACGACCAAAAAGCTCAAAAGTACAAAGTACAATCAAAGTGGTTCAAATTATTGATGAGAAACGTCTCAAAATTACAAGAGTACAAGACGCAAAACGCAAAGTACAAGATATTAAATTGTACGCAAGGACGTTCGAAAATCCGGAACCGGGACCAAAGTCAACTCTCAACGCTCGACGCAACGGACTAAAAATTACATGTCAACTATGCACATAAAATAATATAATATTTAAATAATTCTTAAAATTATTTATATATTATATTTATTTATAAAAACCGTCGGCAGAAGAAACAAGCTCATGTGAGCTGGAAAAGCAGGCCATGCGATCGCATGGCCTGGCAGTTATAAAGCCATGCGATCGCATGGTGAATAGTACCAGGCCACATTCCTATAAAAGCATGCTCTGTTCGACTGATATATCCATCATCTCTCTATCTATCATACGCAAATATATATATATATATATATATATATATATATATATATATATATATATATATATTATATTTTAATTTTAATTTTAATTTTAATTTTAAATTCTAATAATAAGGGTATGTTAGCGAATGTTGTAAGGGTGTAAGTCGAAATTCTGTCCGTGTAACGCTACGCTATTTTTAATCACTGTAAGTTATGGTTAATGTTACTTTTAAATTAATGTCTCGTAGCTAAATTATTATTATGCTTATTTAAGACGAAGTAATCATGATGTTGGGCTAAAATATTAAGACGGGGTAATTGGGCTTTGGACCATAATTGGGGTTTGGACAAAAGAACGACACTTGTGGAAATTAGACTATGGGATATTAATGGGCTCTATATTAACTAAACGACACCTCGTTGATTTAATATATAGACTTATAATTTAACGTATTTATATATAACCACATACGCTTGACTGGGTACGGTGGGCGGGATATCTATAAATACCAATAATTGTTCATTTTACCGGACACGGGATTGGATTAATAGTTAATAGAATTGTTGAAATAAGGGTGGATTACATTCAAGGGTAATTGGTGTAATTGTTAACAAAGTAGTAAAACCTTGGTTTACACACAGTCGATAACCTGGTGTATTCATTAAACAAAGTATTAAGACCTTGTTACAATTCGAATCCCCAATTAGTTGGAATATTTGACTTTGGGAATAAGAATAATTTGATGAAGACTTCCGCATTTTATGATTATGACTGATGGACTATTATGGACAAATTCGTATGAACATATTGAATAATTCAGGACAAAGAACAATTAACCCATGGGAATAAACTAAAAATCAACACGTCAAACACCATGATTATGGAAGTTTAAATAAGCATAATTTATATATTTCATATTTAATTGCACTTTTAATTATCTCACTTTTATTTATTGTCATTTTATTTAATTGCATTTTTAATTATCGTTCTCTTTAATTATCGCAATTTTATTTTATCGCACTTTTATTTATCGCAATTTCATTATCGTTATTTACTTTACGCTTAAAATTAAGTTATATTTATTTTTAATATTTTACATTAGGTTTTAACTGCGACTTAAGTTTTAAAATCGACAAACCGGTCATTAAACGTAAAAACCCCCTTTTATAATAATAATACTACTTATATATATTTTTGTATTTTTACAATTATAAGTTAAAAATATAGCGTTAAGCTTGTTTAAAAGATCCCTGTGGAACAAACCAGACTTACTAAAAAATACACTACTGTACGATTAGGTACACTGCCTATAAGTATTGTAGCAAGGTTTAGGTATATCCATTCTATAAATAAATAAATATCTTGTGTAAAATTGTATCGTATTTAATAGTATTTCGTTGTAAAAATAATACTATTTCATATACCCCTTGCATAACATCAGTGAATCATCATGTTCCATTAGAAACTCAGCATGACTTACTGTAATATAATCACGTTGATCAAGTGTCATTATATTATAATAACTCATGCTTCAGCTCCCAACACTACTTCAAAAACATTCATATTTTAAATTCGAATCTTTCAGAATTTAGAAACTAAAACAGTTTCCTTTCTGATGTAACACTGATATTGTGAAGAGATAAATGATTTCAGCTAAGAATAGTTATGAAAATATCTTCAGGAATATCGAGGATATTTATAATGAAAGGTACGATGATATCTTAGAATTTCTAATATCGATGGATGATGATAAAGATTTGTCCGTAAAAGTGTAGAGTCGGGAGTAAGGTATTCGTTGATGACTTCAGCAGATACTGAATCATTTGGATTCTTTAAAGGCATGTTTAATCTTTGTGATTTGTCCAAAGCCTCCTTCATGGTTTGCTCAATCCGAACGAAATTCGAAGTTGATTTGCTGGAGCTGTGACAAAATTGGCTAATTTGAAAGGGATTACCAAATTATTCTGGGTAATAATAATGCTTACAGGATCTGATACGGATTCGTGTTAAACTTTTACTTAGTTTCCGAGAGTTTTCCAGGTGCATAACTATATGCATCAATCTTTTCTTTCGTAGATGAAGTGCGGTTGGTTCATCCTCTCGATTGAGGTGTTTTCAAGAATCATGAAAGGTTTGAACACAGATTGTAATCGTCAAGATACAAATGAGGTTTAAGATGAAATCAAGTGGCAAAATTGAAGAATTGTTTAGTTTCATATGTTATAATCAATATTTTAATTCATTTTAATTGTCCAATGTTGGCAGTCCACATTTAGCAGTCCACAATTAGTAATTCAATAATTTATATATAACATTCGAATTAATTAATACGTATCGTGACCCATTGTATACATGTCTCAGATTCGATCACAACTCAAAGCATATATATTATTTTAAAATCAACCTCAACCCTGTATAGAGAACTCGATCATTACTACATATAGAGTGTCTATGGTTATTCCAAATAATATATATAGATGACGTCGATATGATATGTCAAAACATTGTATACGTGTCCCGATATTTAAAGTGCATAAAAATAATTAACAGAATTTAAATGACGATAAATAAAATTGCGAGAATTAAATGTAAATAGGAATTAACAGTTAACTAGGAACAGTTAGCTAGGATTTTGTTAGCGTGGATTCTTACCAAAATTTCTCAAAGTTAATTTGTCTGTTTTTAACAAATTTTATTTTGTCATATGTTTTCTTCATTATGCCACTTGTTGGATTCTGATAGGTCAAAATCCAAATATGAAATTGAATGAAAATGGTTATTCTGCGGTGAACAGATACGTATAACGGTGGTTGTAAGTAGGATAGTAAATGACTGTTGAATCAGCTTCGACGAATGTACAGTGTAACTTATTAAGGTGAAATCTAAATATTCCTCGGGTATTACCTACCCGTTAAAATATTTTCACCATTAACAGTTTGTACAAAAGAATTTTTAATTACAATCTTTATGAAAACATATATACATATATATTTTCTTCAAATGTAATCATGGATTTAATGAGTTAATATGATATTAAACTCATTTGGTTTACGGTTAGAACTAGAGTACATAATCTCTAAAACATTAGAGGTTACATAACCATCATGTCGAACGAAGATAAATGATGTAGAACGTCATGCAGAACGATGATTATTCTCGAGGTACAGAATGAGATGTTGAGGCATGTGATGTTGAAACTTGGGTTTTTGGTGGTACTGTTGGTGCCGGTGATGTTGCTGAAGCTGGTAAATTTTGCACCATATTCTCCAAATTTATTTCTCGAGCGCGAAGTTCGTTGACTTCTTCTATTATCCCAGGATGATTGTCGGTTGGAACGAGCGAATGAATAAGGTTTAGAATTTAGATAGAATATAATCGTGGCGAGATATTCGGAAAATGAGTGTGAAAATGGTGTTTCGAATGGATTCGCCGGTAAGTGCTTCAGGTTCATCGCCAAGAGGTGAAGTTGGTTGGTGGAAAGGATCGCTTTCTTCTCGTCTCCATTGATTAAGTAGCCTACGAACACATCAGATGAATTGGGGATGGCTGATTAGTTGATTCATTTTGGGGACGCTGCTTCCGGAGCTGAGGTGAACATCCATGTTGGAATAGCTGTCGGATTCTGAAGAACTTGAACTAGTGGCGAGTTCCATTTCGTACGATTGAGTAAAGGATTTTTTGATAGGAAATGATTTTCGGCTATTGGATGGTATTCTAATCACATAGAATATCTATATATATAGAGCAAAAGATTTCGTAGATTACGGAGGGATTTACGAAATTTGTCAGACAAAGTTTATAGTAACAGATATGCTAAGATATGGATTAGCAGATACGCTAAAATATGAATTTTGTCTATACACTATTCATGCAATCAATGCAGTAAGATGTGTCTAGACTAAGAATGATAAGCAGGTGATTTTTGACACAAAATGATAAGCACAACTTTTGACATGCAGACACGGTCGAAGTCCAGACTCATTAATGCATCTAAACAACTATCAGTTAGACACACTAATGCAAGACCTGGTTCGCTAAGACCACCGCTCTGATACCAACTGAAAGGACCCGTTCATATACATTATAAACGATTCACAATAGTTGATTTCATCGCGAGGTACTTGACCTCTATATGATACATTTTTCAAGCATTGCATTCATTTTTAAAAGACAAACTTTGATTACATCGAAAGTTGACAGCATGCATACCGTTTCATAATATATCCAACAATAATTGACCTAGTCTGTCATAATAATCTTTATTGAACTCAACGACTTGAATACAACGTCTTTTGAAATATGTCATGAATGACTCCAAGTAATATCTCTAAAATGAGCAAATGCACAGCGGAAGATTTCTTTCATACCTGAGAATAAACATGCTTTCAAGTGTCAACCAAAAGGTTGGTGAGTTCATAAGTTTATCATAAACAATAAAATTCATCATTTTGATAGACCACAAGATTTAAATACAGTACACCTATCTCATGTACGAAAACATTTTTCATAATGCTTAGCAGAGTAGGTTCGTATCCTTTTCTCCCCCGTAGGTTGCCTCGCGATTTTTAAATAACTGTACACATATCTCGTGCACAAAACTAATACACATAACCTGTGTATAAAAATCATTCTCTCGATACATAACATTCACTTTGCTTTCATCGCTTGGCTTGGTAACCGACCTTAACATATAATGCGCATCAATAATATCCCCAAAACAGAACATCTCGTATGTATAATCTATAAACTTCGAAGTACTAAACACCACGCCCACTAGTTCTTCCGTCTAGTGAACATTCTGGGTGGGGGTGTTAAACCCGGTAGCTACCTTTAGGATTCGCGTGAATTAGGGCCATACCCGATTCTGATTCTTAGGTTACCAAGCAATAATAATCAGGGGAAAATATATTCATCAATTGGTGGCAATTATCATGTCCACATAATTCAATAATAATCCACAGAACTTATGTCTGCATAATAATTCATTCGAGGAATGTTTTGCTTGTGTCTATCTCGTCAAACATTTATAAAAGCATTTCATGTATTCGCAGTTCAAAAATGTATTTCAAAAGCATTTAATAAAGCAGTTGTAAAAACAGTGCATGTATTCTCAGTCCCAAAAATGTAAAGAGTAAAAGGGAGCAAATGAACTCACCTTAGTCCGAGTAATGAAAGGTACCCGGTAAATGAGGGATCGACCCGAAACGAGTGTGCCCTAAATTATTCAGGATAAATTAATGACCATGGAAAACCTTAAGCAACATGATATTTACATATAATCATTTCTGATTTAAAATCATGATGTTTATCTCCTAATATTGACTTACTCATTTCATAAAGCCAGATTTTATTTGCTCGTTTGAAGTTCGCTCACAATATATATAAATTAAAAATATATTAATAACTAGATGTTAATATGAAATCATGGTTAGTATTTAATAAGGTTTCATTGTTGGCATTTTATACTAAAATTTTGTATATGGTTCAGGGTAAAAGAAAACCGTAACTTTTTAATTAAATCATATGCTACAATTTCGTTTATTTGGTTTCGTACTACCGAACTTCATCCCATTTTTACCAGTTCAATCTACGGAGCATCTATTTATGTTATCATGTAGAAACTTTATTATATCATCATATTACTAGTACTAGTATTATTATTATTATGATATTTATTTACTTATCTTATCTTGTAAAAATTTATATTAATTACCCTTTTATCTTTTATCTTGTAAATGGAAAACATATATTTGTATTATGTAATATAGCTCATACTTTAGGGTCTTAAAAATGTAAGTATTAAAATCATCATCTTCTTGTTTACTGATTCAATTCAATATAGAGAAACAGAAAACACATACATGCGTAGTTCATTTTACATATAATTTAATTTTCATTCTAGTTCTTAACTTCCCCTATGTATGATTTATTCAACTTAGTCAATCGTAAAGTATATTATCATCATAATTTTTGAAGGTTCTAAATTACTAATAAATGACGTAAGTTAAATCGATAGTTTCATACAAATGTAAATTAGAGGAGCCTTTAAGAGCTTATTCCATTTATATAATCACATATAACATATATTGTCACTATAAGATTAACAATACATAATAACGTATATATTTATTCGAGTTCGGTTAAGATGTACCTTTAAAGGAGACCGAGTTCGGATCGTATTAGCACAATGGAATTTGCATCTCGAACGCTCCTCTTTCTTTCCGTTTCTCAATTTAATTACTATGCTTGATTATTTAAGTTGCTTTACAGAGAGGCATGTGAGTGAATGAATGTGATTTGTTATGTAAATGATCTAGTGTATTTATAAAATAAGAAGTAAAAGTGGTTACGTGGTTTGGACCAAATACCAGAAGCAAAATATAAAGGATAGAGCAGTAGTTCGAGTAGTTATTTGTTTACTAGTTGTGATATTTATTTTTCCACATGCCCCCCCTTTTTTTTATTCGAAATTATTTATTTAGGTTATATTTATTAGTGGGTTGTTGAAAATTAGGTTCTGTATATTTATAGACTTTTCTATCTAAATGAGCCAGATAAAAGCTTGACTTTATGTAATTGTATTTGTGGAGCCGGGGGACAATATAAAACACGTAGAAATAAAGTAAAAAACCCATTTCATATAATCCATATAATAGTAGCTAGTGGAATTAGTTAATTATTTTTAAATGGTCATGTTGGTTTTGGTTTTGTAAGCATGTATATATTTACATTTACATTTACATATATATGCAAAAGTCATGATATGTGGGATCCAATGATATAAAAGAATCTCTCCTAGTTGTAGTAGAAGGTAAAAAAAAAAAATTTTAACAGCTGTAAAGTTTATGATGGGTGTGCAAAAGAAAACAAAAACATATTACTATTTTTCTTTATATCTAAATCTCGTGACACACAAGAATCAACTCATGAATTCTTGTCTGATATTTTTATAAACATGACATATGCATCTAGTTTTAAATTTATTTTTTTTAGAGAAAACCTTGCAAGTTGTAGAAATAGAAAACAAATGAGGAAAGGAAATTAGATTAAACGAGATGGTTGGGACATTCGATCCAATATATTTTCAGTGTTGTAATCTTTTTTATTTTTTTATTTTTATTTTTATTTGGATTACACTTCAATTTCTACTATATTTCTTGACAAATATATGATACTATAATGAACGAATATATCTTATATATAGTAATAGTCTAATGGAAGCTATTATTTGGATCTACCAAAAAAATATATTCCACTTCTAGTATAATGACTTTTCAATATTTTAATTTTTTTTTTCTTTTTCTAAAACGTATGATTTGTATTAGTCCACGACATTTATTTAATTCATTATTCGCATCAATGGTTTCATGGCCGTTTTTAGAATATAAATTTGAAGTGAGTCATGAGAAGATAACAATAAATTGGTATGTAGTATGTGGCATCTTCCAATTCAGTAAAAGTTGATACAAGTAAACGTGTGAAGAGCTATTAAAACTTAACAATAGGTAGTAAATATATATATATATTTTTTTAACAAACGTATAATATTATATTAAAATGTTTCAAGTTATTATATATATATATATATATATATATATATATATATATATATATATATATATATATATATATATATATATATATATATATATATATATATATAAACAGTTGTTCGTGAATCGTCACAAATGGTCGAGGTTTAAATGAGTGTAATGAAAACAGTTCAAAATTTTTGAGACTCAACTTAACAGACTTTTCTCATCGTGTCAAAAATATTAAATCGTATCGAGAGTTTGGTTTAAAATTAGCTGAAATTTTCCGGGTCGTCACATATGGGGGAACCAATGTGCTCGTTCATAGGAGGGTTTACTCGCTTACCTAAAAAAAAAAAAAAAAAAAAAAAACTTGAAGGTTGTAATTAACGAGCCCAACTCGTTACAAAAAACACTTTCCCAAGAATTTAAACAGGAAAATTGTTGAAAATACACTTTTTTTTTGACTTCAAACAAAATACACTTTTTTTTTAAAAAATTGTCTTTTTACACCATTCGGTAGACGGAATTTCCGTCTACCACCTTTATCTGTCGTCTACTACCATTTTTACAAAGTAGTCGACGGTGAGATAAAGGTAGTAGACGAATTCCCGTCTACTGGCAGGGTTAGTAGACAGCGAGAACAAAGCAGTATACAGACATTTACAAAGTAGTCGATCGTCTACTGCCCTGTTGTTTCTGTCTACTGCCTTGTTGTTGCTGTCTACTCCCTTGTTAGTGTGTACAAGGCATTTCCGTCTACCACCTTTATCTGTCGTCTACTACCATTTTTACAAAGTAGTCGACGGTGAGATAAAGGTAGTAGACGAATTCCCGTCTACTGGCAGGGTTAGTAGACAGCGAGAACAAAGCAGTAGACAGACATTTACAAAGTAGTCGACCGTCTACTGCCTTGTTGTTGCTGTCTACTGCCTTGTTGTTGTTGTCTACTCCCTTGTTAGTGTCTACAAGGCAGTAGACAGCAACAACAAGGCAGTAGACGATCGACTACTTTGTAAATTCTGTCTACCACCTTTATCTCACCGTCGACTACTTTGTAAAAATGGTAGTAGACGACAGATAAAGGTAGTAGACGGAAATCCCGTCTACCGAATGGTGTAAAAAGACAATTTTTTAAAAAATAGTGTATTTTGTTTGAAGTCAAAAAAAAAAAAAGTGTATTTTCAACAATTACCCATTTAAACAAAACACTAGCCCAATTTGACAAGCCTAAAATTTTCATCAGCCTACAATAGCCCAATTCAACGAGCCCAAATTGTCATCAAGCCTACACGAGACGAAACCCTTTTGTTCCTGCTGCTTCAATTATAAATAAAAAATGGCGCGGGGTAGAAAACTCAAATGAAAAATCAAAATCTGAAATCTCTCTGAAAGCACAAGTGTAGAAACCATGTCGAATCAAACAACGCTGGATTTAGATGCTACTCAAAGGTATTATACAAACCCTAGCTCACTCATACGCTATTTAATTAACATAAATTTACACAATATACAATAATTTGATCATAAATGCAGTCGAATCAAACATCTAACTGACCTTCGAAGTAATTTCGACGACGATGCGAATTCGGTAGCTCCCGATGAGGATGATTTGCTCAAAGAATCTGTTTCTCAGCTTCAGGTGAGTCAGTTATGTACACTCCTTTATGTATTTGAGCCCTAGGTTTAATTAGTACTTACTCTTTTGTGTAATTGCTGTTAAATTAGGCGAATGTTACTTCGATTTTTGAAGAATTATTGGATGTCCGTTCCTTACAACCTGAAGATTTAGGTATAGCTTTTGTGTATTTATAGCAAATTCTATCTATATATGTTATTATTAATTGGACAATTATATGTGTGTATAGATACATATTTGGAGAATTTGAATGGGGTGATTTGCTCTGTTGAGACTGAGAATGCTACACTTTTGGAAGATGTTGTGAATCTTGAGAAGGGGTACATGGAAGGTGAGGGAGATCAAATTGGTTGGTTGGTAAAGGGGTATTTTATTATTGCAGTGTCTTCATAATGAATAACCTACCTTACTGCTTGCATAAATTGTATTTGGATTGCAGATTCGATTCGGTTGCAGAGCAACATTGAAAGTTTGAATTCTTCACTAGAGTTCAGTCAATCACATGTAAGTAGCCTTTAACTTCTCTCATTAACATTTTACCTTACGTCCTTTAGTTTTAAAAAGAGAGAAAGAATCGAAGAATGCAGGGAAGAGGTATAACTATATAGTATTAGCTTTGACATGGATTTGTTACCTTTAAGTTATTTTGCATATTTTATCAATCATTTTTTCAAAGTTAACCAAACATATTGATAACCTCACGTCCTCACATATTCATTCTATAAATTCTATGTTCAAGGGTCTTGGAATAAAAAGAGCGGATTCCCTTGAATGTTCCTCGTTGGCAGAACATCAACCAGAATCATGCAAGTTTAAGGTCTGATAACGCGTCCGTCTGTTGAGTATAGTTTTTATTTGATTTTCTATTAACTACTTACTGGCTATCTTACCCAATCTTTTTGTGGACAAAGATTTTAAAGTTCAGTAGTCAGATTGAGAAGAAGAAAACAATCTTAAAGTCTTTGGAAGATCTTGATTACACTTTTAAAAGGTACTGTAAGGAATAAGGATACATAAAGTTTCAAATGGTTTCCCTTTTCTTTTAGTGCTATATGTATATATATTCTTCTTTTATTCTTGAAAACATGCAGGTGCAATGGTTTCTTAAAGTTTGAGGATAAGCTGACTGGACTTGAAGTCATAGAATATGAAGGAAACCAAATTACGTTGTCTTTAAGAACTTATATACCTGAAATAGAAATGTCTGAGCAGATTCATGAATTGGCTATAGAACTTTTGGATGGCACTTTTGAACTGAAGAACGCTGAGGTAATCTTGTTTGCATATTTATGAGGAAAATCGGTGTTTGTATCACATTTTAAAGTTCAGTATACTGCTAACTAAGTATGCTTCTATATGATCTTCATTATTAATTTTATATACCACCCAATAGCTTTCATTTTTGATACTCTTCAGATTTTCCCAAATGATGTATATATTGGTGAAATGATTGATGCTGCCAAGTCATTTGCGTAAGTTACTACAGTCTATAAATATGATTTCATTTCCATATCAATTTTGTGAATTTGATTGTAAGTATTTTTAAGCGGGTCAAAGATACTCAAAGCAGCTACTCTTATAACAACTATTAGGTATTGCCACTTGAGGGAATTGTAGAGGTGGCAAAATGGGTGGGTTGGGTAACTAGTTAAAATCTGTTTAATTGAAACAAGCAATTATTACGTGATGGAAACTGGTGAGTTGAGCTGTAAACTATTTTTTATTCCAGATTAATATATTTTTTCCTTTAAAATTTTAGCATCAACACGATTGAAATGTGATGTTATAATGATAAACAATATTTTTTGTATATCAATATGATTTAGGAGGTTGTAAGCATAAAATACACTTTTGCTAACACTCGACATCGTTGACCTGTTCGACCGTTAGTTCGGTAAGGAAAATATTTTTATTTTGATCCCACTAACGGGTCTAATTGCCACCTTTAGGGAATTGTTTGTTCTCAACCAAAGCACCACTAGTTCTTATGCATATGTTCGACCGATAGTCCGTTGAGTGTAATCTTTATTGGAAAATCTATCTTTACTCTGTATTACTCACATTTGTTAGAATTAATTAATTATTCTCGCAGACTCCATTTTTTTCCTCTTCCAATGCCTCAGAAGAACTCTTTAGAGTGGTTTGTACGGAAAGTGCAAGAGAGAATTGTTTTAAACACATTGAGGAAATCATTGGTGAAGGCTGCATGCAACTCCAGGTGAGATGTTGGTGCGATTGTGACTAAACCTTTTTTACATATGTGTAGTCTTGACAAAGTTTTTACTTGTTAATTATAGGCACTCGGTCGAGTATGTAGAACGAGATGAGACGATAGTGGCTCATATGGTGGATGGATTTGATGCTTTCATTAAGGTTTCTCAAGGGTGGCCAATGTCTAGTTCACCATTGAAACTAATATCTATAAAGTATTCAAGTCAATCTTCAAAGGAGGTTACTTTCAGCTTTCTTTGCAAAGTTGAGGTTAGCCTTGCATTTTCATATATGTACTATGTTTAAGCTCATGAAATTTGGTTGAACTTATAGCTTGTTATGATCATTACAACTTGAGTTGTAACTCTTTCTAGAAAGTATTTTATAATTGAGGTGGTAACTGGACCTATTTACCTAAAAATGAATTGATTTGGATTATGATATATTATATCCGATGGTTCGAAGCAAGGTTGAAAACGGCTTGAGGCGGGGTCGAGACGGTCAGGACCTTAAAGGGTTGAGACGGTCGGGACAGGTCGAGGTGGATGTTGACCAATGTGGACTTTCAAACATATAAATATATATTTATATACATATTTTGAGCTAAAACTTTCATTGACTGTGTGACGACCCGGAAATTTTCGACCAAATTTAAACTTTATCTTTAAATGATTTCGACACGATAAGCAAAGTCTGTTAAGTTGAGTCACAAAAATTTTGAACTGTTTCATATACTAATTTGACCTTCGACTATTCCCGACGATTCACGAACCACTATCTGTAAATAAATACAAATATATTTAAATATATATATTAATTTGAAATAGAAACTTATGTGATTTAGTTCATTTGTGTAAATAAAATAATATATGATATTACTATAAATCTATATATATGTGAAAATTATATTGAATATATATATATATATATATATATATATATATATATATATATATATATATATATATATATATATATAATTTAGAATTTATTTAATAAATGCTCGTAGCACTCTTTTGTCATCTTGATAATTATTAATCAAGTTAAATTCAAATTTATATGATTTTAAAATAAACAGTGATCCGAAATAGAGATATATAAAGTAGAGACTTATTAAAAATCTATTTAGAAGCTATTTGTTAAATTTTAAAACTTTTTATATTTTACCTAGAATCGAGCGTGGACAGTTGATTTAATTTTTATTTAATAGTTTTAAACAATTAATGATCGTTTTTATAAAATAATGATTAGAATAAATAAAGATGTTTAATATAAAAAAATTGAGATTTTTATGTGTATTTTTATCCATTATCAACGGAGCAGGAATTTCAATCCGTGAATGAAATAGTAGACGACGGCTAATTTAATCACACGTTTTAATTATTCAATGAATATTAAATATTATTATTAAATTATTTAGATTCCTGCTTTTTGCTTTCTGTTTTCTTTCACATCCATCCTATCTAAATTATCTGTATATAGATATAGGTACATGGATAAAGAGATATAAAAATATCTATCTTGCTCCTGCTTAATTACCCGACTGCTATACTATTTGAGTTACTATTTGAGGTTACTGTGCTAATTTGTTTTCTTCAGTGAACTCTCTTTCCTATCAATTTATCTAATCTCTTATATATACATGCATACTAATACTAAATGGAGAGATATACATTTCCTTCTTATTTCTTCCCGGTAATCCATCTTCTTCAATCACCCACACCATCGACCTTCACCTTTTTTTTAAAAAACAAGCAACACTATCGTTGAACACAATCACTTCGATCATCATATCAAGCATGCTGCGTTTTTCTTTCTTTCTTTTGTCTTTCTGTTTGGACGACACCCAACTGCAACTGCTACTTGTACGCACCTTTAACCATCACCAAACCACCATTCAGTCGTCGCCATTAAACCACCCATTAAAAACTGCTGCTGCTATGGTACGGTGCTTCTGCTACAGCAGCTATAAACATTGTTGCCACACCTGTACAAGCTACAAATTAACATCACCATTCTCCACACACAATCATGACTGTTGCATCTATTTGTCTGTTTAGAATAATTCGCGTGCCACTGCAAAACTGCGGCTACTATCCTTTCTGTTTTGGTTATGTTCGGACTATTAAACCCCACCTTCTTCGAACCACCACCACTCTCCTTGTTTGTTACCATAAGCAAACCAACACCACAATAAACCGTCTCATCACCACTATCATAATTTCTTTTCTTTTCTTGTCGTTATCAGATACCCAAGAACACACACATACCTCGCTTCGATCTAAATGTTTCCTTTTCATCACCCTTCAAGTGATCAAGTCCCCACAATCTCATTCACCTCTCTTGACTTAAACTCTAAACACACCTTTCATTTAAACAACTGCTTATTTGTTTTCTGTTTCGATTCAATCACCATCGTCTTCGATCACCACCTTTCATCATGTTAACCCTACTTGCAAACCCCCTCATGTAATATTCGTTTCAGTTTAGTTCAACCAGGCCACAACACCAAAACACACTAACACAAATTAGTGGACTTGCTTTTTCTTTTGCCTTTGACATGGACCCATATAAACCAACACACTCTTCTCTTTGTTTTTGCAATTCGGAAGAAAGCAAATACCAAATGAGGTCACCTGCGACTGCTGCAATCCCAACCGTGATGATCACCATCTCCTTTCTCTCGATATATTTTGTTGTATCCTGTTTCGAGTCCACAATAATAATGAACGACCATCGATGTTTTTTTTTTTTATATATGATGACAAAGGGGTTGAGTTGTGAAAGTAATCATAAAAAAAGACCTCAATTACTTTTCAGTCGCTGCTATGGCACCTTTCAATTTTTTTTTTTTATCATCCGAACCCCACCACTACAACTATATTGAATTGTTTAAAGAAGAACATGGCATGCGTAATTGATAAGGGATGTGGACCACCTTTTTCAAAAACTCTCGGCCACATGCAATATCATATCTTATAAAAAACAATAAAAAAAAAAAATAATAAATAAATAAATAAAAAGTGGCACGAAGATATGGTTTGTGCAGATGCACTTTTGCGATTTATTTAAAAAAAAAAAAAAAAACAAAAGAAATCATAGTTAACTAATTTGGAACGTGGACCTTCACACTACCATGTCCGTAAACTTGTTTTTTTTGGTGATTGGGATTTTTTTTTTTATTTCGTTTTGGGCTTCAAACATAATTAAGTGTGTTGGGCCGAGATCTTTTATTTTGTGTGGGCCGAAATTTATTTTATGTTGGGCCGAGTAAACGGGTTATATAGATTACGCCGTGAGTTAAAACCGAAAAGTATCAGCAGAGCATTGGTTAGAGTATGGGGTGTTTAAGCGAGGGGTCTCGAGTTCGAGCCTGGTATGAAGCATTTTTTTAATTGGAAAAGCCTTTTAACTCTTCAAAGGTAGTTTATCTATATTTTCATTATTAGTATTATTATTGTTGTTATTATTATTATTATTATTATTATTATTATTATTATTATTATTATTATTATTATATTATTATTATTACTATTTTTATTATTAATATCATAAGTATTAGTATTATTATTAGTAATATTATTGTCATTATAGTTATTAATATAAATATTAGTATTATTATTATTAGTATTCATTATTATTAAATGTATCCTTTTTATAAAAATTACCATTTTATTATTATAATTAGTATTATAGGATGAAACAACTTTTTATTTATTATTATCAATATCATTTTATCAAATTACTATTAGTTATATAAAACTATATTTACTACATATAACATAACTATATTAATATTTTTATAAGAAATATTAATTAATGTAATTAATTAGGTTATTAATGAAACACATAATTAAAATAACAATTAATTCACTAATAATACTTAAATTTGTTCGACTTCAATTATATGTGTTAATATATATACAAATGATATAGGTTCGTGAATCCGAGGCCAACCCTGCATTGTTCAATTGTTCAATGTCGTTCTATGTATTTTTACTACAAAATACATTAGGTGAGTTCATTTATTTCCCTTTTACTCTTTACATTTTTGGGGCTGAGAATACATGCAAATGCTTTATTAAATGTTTTACAATATTTATATGCTTGAGTTTCATTATTCCCTTTTTAAATACCTTTGCAATATATATTTTTGGGACTGAGAATACATGCGCTGCTTTTATAAATGTTTTACGAAATAGACACAAGTACGTGAAACTACATTCTATGGTTGAATTATTGAAATCGAATATGCCTTTTTATTAAGTCTGGTAATCTAAGAATTAGGGAACAGACACCCTAATTGACGTGAATCCTAAAGATAGATCTATCGGGCCCAACAAGCCCCATCCAAAGTACCGGATGCTTTAGTACTTCGAAATTTATATCATGTCCGAAGGAGGATCCCGGAATGATGGGGATATTCTTATATGCATCTTGTGAATGTCGGTTACCAGGTGTTCAATCCATATGAATGATATTTTTTGTCTCTATGCATGGGACGTATGATTATGAGAAATGGAAGTATGAAATCTTGTGGTCTATTAAAATTATGAAATGATTCTTTATGATAAACTAATGAACTCACCAACCTTTTGGTTGACACTTTAAAGCATGTTTATTCTCAGGTACGAAAGAAATCTTCCGCTGTGCATTTGCTCATATTAGATATATTACTTGGAGTCATTCATGACATATTTCAAAAGATGTTGCATTCGAGTCGTTGAGTTCATCAAGATTATTATTAAGTCAATTATATTTGGATATATTATGAAATGCTTTACATGCCTGTCAACTGTCGATGTAACGAAAGTTTGTCTTTTAAAAACGAATGCAATGTTTGTAAAATTTATCATATAGAGGTCAATTACCTCGCGATGTAATCAACTGTTGTGAATCGTTTGTAATCGATATGGACTTCGTCCGGATGGATTAGGACGGGTCTTCACAGACTGATTCATAACTATAATTGCTATCATCGTTAATTCATCACAAAATTAAACTCAAATGTGACAATTTTGACCGATTTGACCTAATTTTTGACTATTGACCGATTTTTCTCGACTCTAACCCAACTTTTTTGACTGTTTTGACAGACTTTTGACCAATTTTTCCTGACTATGACCCAACTTTATTGACTGTTTGACCGACTTTCCTCGACTCTGACCCAACTTTTGACCGATAGTCACCAATTTGTACTTCTGTACTTTCGATCAAGACGGTCGAGACAGAGACTGGACGGGCTAGTCACCAAACCGCTGTAACGGCCATCGTAACGGCAAGAGACGGGGTCGTTTGCAACCATAAATTTTTTAACTTATTTATTTTATAAATATCAAATTCACTAAACTAGTTTTCCTATAACTAATTAAGGATAAAAAGTGTTTACAGTATCCTTTTATTTTTGAGAATATATTAATAATAATTTCTAGAGGATTAGATTTCTTTTTGAGATCTTTAACCTCATCCCCGAGTTCTACTAAAAACAGATATAGATAAATATTTTTGAAGGAAACATAATATAATAATATAAAATGTTTAAACTTTGTTATCATATACTCCGTATAGCATTAGATTGCCAGCTGACTAAATCTGTGTTTATTCAGGAAAAGGTGAATTCCTTAGATGTACAGGTAAGCGGGAATCTTTCTACGTTTGTGGATGCAATTGAAGAAATTCTCGAGCAAAGCATGCACTCAGAACTCCAATCCAATAATAATCACTAGAGAAATGAGATAATGCTGCTAAGTACGTTCTAACTTCCATCAACTCGATGTATGTTCCTTAATCATATGAATTCCATATCTTTGGATTATTTTTGTTATGTGCAATTGATTTAGTTATCATCCTGCCATTTAGCTGCTCAATTACAGGATGATTTATTACTTATATGTAAAAAATGAATTAAGTATTCGGTCCACATGGTTTATGACTTATGCAAGGTTCTTGGTGTGGTGTCAAAAGTTAAACTAATGATCTGTTTGTTTCCAGATCAATAATCAATTAATCATACCATGCATTACTCTTGTTAATTTAGTTTATCTGGTCAATAAATTGGACTTGTTCTTTGTGTAATATTCAAATTACAACATTGACCTAGACCATGCCTATTAACTTTGACTTCTTCCGGGGGACATGACATCTATATTAACTGAATAAGAAAAAAAATCCATAGCAATGTCTCATCTTCCCGATGATATCTTAGTCAACATACTTTCGAGATTACCTGCAAAGTCTCTAGGGCAATTTAAATCTGTATGCAAGTGCTGGTTTTCCTTAATATCATCCGAAAATTTTGTTAATTTGCATCAGCATCATGCCATCTGTGATATACACACTAATCATTCTCGAGTATTTATCATGTCAAATAACTCAATGCACTCGGTAAATTATGAATCCCCTTCATGTTATGAAGGCGTTGATGACGATGCAGAGAGCATTGTCAGTTTAAATAATCCCCTAACAAAAGAAGCAGTTGGTGAAAAGCTGTTGGGGTCTTGTTACAGTTTGATATTTTTTGTATGTTTTGACGAGTGCATCCTCTTGTGGAACCCAACTACCCAGAAGACCCGACTAATACCAGACCCGATAATGACAGATGGCACTCCGTTTTACGGACTCGGTTATGATTTTTCCACAAATGATTACAAAATGGTAAGAGCCTCTTGTTCTATATCTAGTAAGTCCATCAGTTTTGGCGTTTTCAACCTCAAAACTGGATACTGGAAAATGGGTCAAGCCACCCATATTGACATAGAGGATAATCCAGATGAAATTGGGATTTTTTCAAATAGATCACTTAATTGGTTAGTTAGACATAGTGCCGGTTTTAATAAACTTGAAATTATTCTTTCGTTTGATATGAGAGATGAGATTTTTACAATATTCTCACTACCAGATTGTGGTGGATTTTCTTGTTTGGGAGATATGAAAGGTTGTCTGTATGCAGTTTCTGGCGGTGATGGTGCAGATGCAGATATATGGGTGATGAAGGAATATGGTTTGGAAAGCTCATGGAGTAAGGTAATTAAATTGAATTTTAGTGAGTTTTATTGCGATTATGAAATGTGGCCGGTGTGTTTTACGCTGGAAGATGATGTCATCATTGATTTAGATTCATGGACCATGGTGAGATACAGTTTAACGAATAAAACCATCAAGAAGTTTAAAAAACGTACTACTGATTGGCACGATTGGCTTGTCTATCACCAGACTCTAGTTTCACCTTAGATTGGTATTACATAGGGGTAATTTTCTGTACTTCTTACTTGAGTTGAAATAATAATGTTATTTAGTATTATTTACTGTTTGATTGCGAACACATGTTGCTGTGATTGCTCATGCATATCAGTCCGGGTAAAACCGCTTAATGGGATGATTTATAACCCTTGATAATATATACGCCTCCATTGTCAATCCCAACTAGGTGTTGACTTGAAAGTTGAAGTCGTTATCTGAGGAGTATCCAAAGTACTACATTGACCTAGTCCAACACTATTAACTTTGACTACTAGAGTTCTAGGGGATATTATATCTATATCTATATTAATTGAAGAGTACATTACGTTGTTTTCAGTTAATCTGAATAAGAAATCCATAGAAATGTCTCATCTTCCTCATGATATCTTAGTCAACATACTTTCGAGATTACCAGCAAAGTCTCTAGGGCAATTCAAATCTGTATGCAGGTACTGGTTCTCATTAATATCATCTGAAACTTTTGTTAAATTGCATCATCATCAAGCCCTTAATGATATACACACGAATCATTCCCGAATATTTATCATGTCAAATCATTCAATGCACTCGGTGGATTATGAATCCCCAGCATGTTATGAAGAAGGCGTTGATGATGATGATGCAAAGGGATTTGTCAGTTTAAACAATCCTCTAACAGAAGAAGCTGTTGGTGAAAGGCTGTTGGGGTCTTGTTACAGCTTCATCTATTTTGTTTGTTATAACCAGTGCATCCTCTTGTGGAACCCAACTACCCAAAAGACCCGACTAATACCAGACCCATCAATGACAGATGGCGATCCGTTTTACGGACTCGGTTATGTTTTTTCTACAGACGATTACAAAATGGTAAGAGCCTCTTGTTGTATATCTAGCAAGTCCATCAGTTTTGATGTTTTCAATCTCAATATTGGATACTGGAAAATGGGTCAAGCGTCTGATATTGATATAGATGATCCAGATTTAATTGAGATTTTCTTTAACGGATCACTTAATTGGCTAGTTAGATATAGAGGCGATCATGATAAGCGTGCAAAAGTTCTTTCTTTTGATATGAAATATGAGATTTTTAAAGTAACCACACTACCAGATTGTGGTGCATTTTTTAGTTTGGGAGATATGAAAGGCTGTCTATATGCAGTTTGTGGTGGTGATGGTGCAGATATGGAAATATGGGTAATGAAGGAATATGGTGCTGAAAGCTCATGGAGTAAGGTGATTAAGTTGAATTCTATTGAATTTCATTGTGGTTATCAGTTGTGGCCGGTGTGTTTTACGAAAGAAGGTGATGATGTCATTATCGATATAGATTCATGGACCATGGTGAGATACAATTTATCGAATAAAACCATCAAGATGTTTAAGTTCCGTGGTACTTATTTGCATGATTGGCTGGTCTATCACCAGACTTTAGTTTCATCTTAGTTAGACTGGTATTAATAGGCGTAACTTATGTACTTCATACATGATTTGAATAATATATGTGCTTACAATGCTTTAGAATTACAACCTAAATGATAACTCACATATATGTGAGTACACAATGTCTCTAAAAAAAGGTGAACCATAGTTGCCTAGTTGATTGCTTCTCATATATTGCTCTCTCAATGTACTTTTGGTTCATATTCTTAACTTTTCGGTCTACATGTTGTCATTGCTTGTACATATCACCCTATATGATCTTGAACTCTGCATTGTAAGCATCGTCCGTTCTTCAAATTTTTAAAATGAAAATTGTTCGTATTAGCAGGTTAATTAATGTCAATGTGAGAACTAATTAAGAATTAACACTGATCATATTTTCCCCCAAATTAATCACCAAAAAACCCTAAATTGACACTGTAGGCTCCACTTGCGAAAACAATTTTTTTTTTCACCGGGGTAAATTTTTTTTTCAAAACTTAGCAAACTTTTTTTTGGTCAAAATATGGAGGTTTATGGGCAAAATATGGAGGCTTTTGTAAAGATACGAAGGTTTTCGGGCAAAATCTGGAGTCTTTGGGTGCAAAATATGAAGATTTTTGGGCAAAAAAAAAAAAAATCCACCGGGGGCAAAATGAAAAAACCCCATTTTTTGCACTAAAAAATGAAATTCCACTGGGGCAGGTGCCCCACCTGTTTCCACCAAATGGTCGGCTCTAGAGCAGTCAGTCATTGCATGTGCGACCTCAAAAAAAGTTAGATTGCGCTGACAAGAACGACATTTTTTTTAACAGCGGCAAGAACGACATTATCAACAACAACCAAAGAGAATCATAACATCGCAATCATCGTTCGATGAGATGCAAAAACTCAAGTACAAGGGGATTTATTACTTAAAATCTATAAAAATTAATCAAGTTTTCGGTTCACATGGTTCATGACTTTGTAAACGTAAAGGTAAACTCATTATCTGTTTGAACTTGCGGGCATAGCCCAACGGTTCCCCCTATGTACCTAGTGTCATGGGATAGAGAGAGGTCATGGGTTGAATCTTTTGGGATGACATGATTTTCTTTAAACCAATTGAACACCAATAATAGTGGTATATATTGACCATATAGGGAGGTTTTACCGGATTCGTTCACGGACCTCTACCCGGACCACTGCCCGAATGGATGTGTTCCCGGGTACAGTCGATTTGCTTCGGGTTTCTGCCCGAACGTGTGTGTTTACGTGCAAATGATGAGGGTCGTTGAAATAAATGTTCTACTGATGCCAAAAAATCGACGTTAAAAAAAAAAAAAAAACTTATTATCTGTTTGTTTTCAGATAACTTGATTTGGTCAAGAATCATATCATGTATCACTCTTGTTGATTGAGTCTATTTGTTTGATAATTTGGACTTGTTCTTTGCTTAATATTTAAAATACAACACTGACTTAGTCCAAGGCTATTCATTCATCTATATATTAATTGAAGAAGGGTACATTATGATAGAATCTGTTGAGAATAAGAAATTCGTAGCAATGTCTCATCTTCCTCACGATATCTTAGTCAACATACTGTCGAGATTACCTGCAAAGTGTTGGAGGTTTTATTAAATTCTTTCGTGTAGGGTAAAATAATCGATAGCCGGATAAATCACTGAATCGTGGTATCACTTTCCGAAAGTAATTATTCGACCCTTATAGCCTGGGTTACACGAATATCACTTTGGGATAAAACAGAGATTAAATTCTTGTTTTGGCAGAAACAAGAATTCCTTTTGCAGAAGAATATTTTGGTGTTCGTAACTTGTGTGTTTTTCTCATGCATATTGATTAATATATTTATATACACCCTTAATCATGAAAGAGTCTTTTATTAAAATCAATTGGCCGATTGATTAATAAAAGTATCTTCTATAATATTCAAAAGTGGTTACAAGAAGAATATTTCTATAAACAAATATTATCACTTCCATCATTAAAGTAAAAGTTGTTACTTTTACAATAAACAAATATTATATTTTACAACTATCAAAGCATGAGTGATCACTTTATAATAAACAAGTATTATTCCTTCAACCACTAAAGCAAAAGTGGGTGCAAGAATAATTCTTCCGTAATCACTCAAAATTGTGTTAAGTGTTTTCTTACTGCTGTCTCTTAAGAACCAGCACTGCAAAAGGACCAGCAGCGCAAAAATCAGCAAACAGGACCAGCAGCGCAAAAGTCAGCATACAGGACCAGCAGCGCAGAGGAACCAGCAAACAGGACCAGCTGCGCAGAACAACCAGCACAGGGACCAGCTGCGCAGAACAACCAGCACAGGGACCAGCTGCGCAGAACAACCAGCACATGGACCAGCTGCGCAGAACAACCAGTACAGGGACCAGCTGCACAGAACAACCAGCATAGGGACCAGCTGCGCAGAACAACCAGCATAGGGACCAGCAATGCAGAACAACCAGCACAAGGACCAGCAATGCAGAACAACCAGTACAAGGACCAGCAATGCAGAACAACCAGCACAAAACACTTAGCCAAATTTCAGCTTACTAAGAAAACTTAGTACTGAAAACACTTAGTCAAATTTTAGGTAGACCAAGTCATGATAGTAAATAATGGAAAACCACTTTTGGGTTCGGGTAATCTATCACTTAATGGGTGTACACTCCGTACCTCCAAACCCATTTACAAGTGTAGATTAAAACCCAAAATTACACTAAATTTACAACAATCCTCCCCAATTTAGTGCAATTCGTTTCATGAGAATTAAACAAATTAAAACAAAACTCATGCATAAATGAAAATATCTTGAAGATTGAATTTTTACCTTAGTACATTACACATTCCAAATATTCGAGAATCGGGGTGTTCTAAGAATTGAACCCTTCAACCCATTTGAATAACTGAAAATAACATACACATAAGTTTTCAAATACTCTAAAGCTATCCTGACACTTTACAAGCCATGTGTCCATATCCATTCATGAATGTATCTAAAGCAAAAGTCCAAGCTTTGTTGAAGCGGCAAAACTTCACATTCACATAGGTAGTTCATTTCAGTCATGCACCTGCTATTGCACTTTTTCAAATAAACCATTAAGAAGCTAAACTTCATCCTCACCTTTAACAGGTCCGAGTACATACCTTACCTTGGGATGATACAAAATTTTGTACTCCAAATTTCTAAGTATAAGCCTTCCACATTGAATTCAACTTCTAATTTTCATCAGAAGGGAATTGGGTATCTTATAATTAGAAATTTATGTGGACTTTAAACCCATCCCCACAGCAGACTTGTTCACCAAGTCTCTTGCCAATCCCTTCGTTAAGTGATCAGCTAAATTCTGTTGTGACCTCACGAACACTATAGAAATCACCCCATTCATGATGAGTTCACGAATCATGCTATGTCTGACACCTAAGTGTCTAGACTTTCCATTGTACATCTGGCTATAAGCCTTTGCCAATGTCGCAGCACTATCACAATGGATAGACATGGGTGCTATAGGTTTAGGCCATAATGGTATCTCATGGATCAAGTTTCTAAGCCATTCTGCTTCTTTACCAGCAGCAGCTAAAGCAACAAACTCAGATTCCATCGTTGAGTTGGTAATACATGTCTGCTTCTTAGAAGCCCATGAAATAGCACCTCCCCCAAGTAAGAACACCCAACCACTCGTTGAAGAATGATCTTCAATATTGGTTATCCAACTCGCATCAGAATATCCTTCTATTACCGAAGGAAACCCATTATAAGATAAACTATAGTCCATAGTTTTCTTCAAGTACTTCAGTACCCGCCTAATTGCTTGCCAATGATGAGTACTAGGATTACTAGTATATCTACTCAGTTTTCCCACAGCAAAAGCAATATCCGGCCTTGTACAAGTCATTGCGTACATCAAACAGCCAATCACCTGAGAATACTCAAGTTGTGATACAGCTTCACCTTGATTAGGCATAAACTTCTCACTTGGATCAACAGGGGTACTCACAGGATTACATTCAAAGCAATTGAACTTTTTCAACACCTTCTCAATATAATGAGATTGACAAATCGAGATTCCTTTGCTTTCACGTTTGATCCTAATGCCAAGGATAACGTCAGCCTCCCCCATATCTTTCATGGAGAATTTTGATGACAAAAATTCTTTTGTTAAATCAACCTGACTTTGGTCAGTCCCAAAGATTAACATGTCATCAACATATAGACAAATTATAACTCCTTTACCAGAATCATCAAATTTATTATATACACATTTATCTGCTTGGTTTAATTTAAAACCACTAGATAAAATCACTTCATCAAACTTTTGATGCCATTGCTTGGGTGCTTGTTTCAAACCATATAAGGATTTTACAAGTTTGCACACCTTGCCTTCATTTCCTGGCATGACAAAGCCCTGAGGTTGGTTCATATAAACCTCCTCATCCAATTCACCATTCAAGAATGCTGTCTTCACATCCATCTGGTGAATAACTAGATTGTGAATCGTAGCCAAAGCAATCAGCAGTCTAATGGTAGTGATACGTGCCACGGGAGCATAAGTATCAAAATAGTCAATTCCAGACTTTTGTCTAAAGCCTTGAATGACTAACCTTGCCTTGAATTTTTCAATAGTTCCATCCACCTTCATCTTCTTTTTGAAGATCCATTTGCAACCCAAAGGTTTGCAACCAGGAGGTAGATCAGCTAACACCCAAGTGTTATTGCCCATGATAGAATCCATCTCATCATTAGTTGCCTCTTTCCAGAATGCAACATCCTGAGACCTCATTGCTTCATCATATGTTTTAGGATCATCATCAACATTGAAACAATACGAATATTGGGTAGAAACATCATCCCTAGAACCTTCAACTAAGTATAGTTGAAAATCTAGTCCAAATGATTTAGGTTTCCTTTTTCTTTTGCTTTTCCGAAGCTCAAGTGACTGATCAACAGCCTTTTCAGAGACTTCATCATTACAATCCTTATTGATTCCATTATTACTTGGAATCATATCCTTTGGTCTAGGTATAGATGAAAATCGATTTTCATCAAAGATTGCATCCCTTGAATCAATCACAGAATTGATTGAGACAAACTCATTAGGCTCTATTACATAGAACCTATATGCCTTGGAATGTTCAACATATCTAACAAATATGCAATCTATACCTCTTTCACCTAAACTTTTCTTCTTGGAATCAGGTAGTCTTACAACCGCCCTACAACCCCATACCCGGAGATAATTCAAGTTAGGTTTCCTTTTATTCCAAAGTTCATAAGGTGTAATCTTGTTTCTTTTGTTAGGAACTCTATTAAGCAAATAACAAGCTGTTAACATAGCTTCCCCCCAAAATCCTTCACTTAAACCCGAATAGGATAACATGGAATTAACCATTTCCTTAAGGACCCTATTCTTCCTTTCAGATATACCATTTTGTTGTGGAGTATATGGAGCTGTGGTCTCATGGATAATACCAACGGATTGGAAATACGATTGGTCAATGTATTCACCTCCCCTATCCGTTCTAAGTCTTTTAATCAAAGCCTTTTGTTGTAATTCTACTTCAGTTTTAAATATTTTAAATTTATCTAATGCTTCATCCTTAGTATGTAACAAATAAACATAGCAAAATCTAGAAGCATCATCAATAAAAGTCACAAAATATTTCTTGTTCCCTAAAGTAGGAGTAGCATGCAAATCACATAAATCACTATGTATTAATTCCAAAATTTCAGTATCACGATGTACATTTTGAAATGGTTTCTTAGTGATCTTTGTTAACATACACGTTTTACACTTTTCATTGTTCATGTCAAAGGCCGGTATTAATCCATCTTTAGACATATCTTGCATTCTTTTAAAGTGTACATGTCCTAGTCTAGCATGCCAAAGTGTAGAATTATTTATGCTAGAAGTAGATATAAAAGCAAAATTAACATTCAAGTGATTAATGTTAAGTCTAAACATTCTATTGCATAAATAACCAAAACCAACAAACATACCATGTTTTGACAAAACAAACTTATCAGATTCAATCACTTGTTTATAACCACAACAATTTAACACACTACTGGAAACCAAATTTTTCCTTATTTGTGGTACATGCAAAACATCAAACAAACAAATAGTTTTTCCAGAACTAAAACACAAATCCACACTTCCACGTCCATGAACAGAGGCTGTTGACTCATTTCCCATATGAAGAATTGATCTATCAGTCACGGACTCGTAAGTCTTGAACCAAAATCTATCCTTGCATACATGGGTGGTGGCTCCCGAGTCAACCCACCACGCGAAATCATTATCCTGCACAAAATAAGCCTCAGATATATATGAAACATAATAATTCTCATTTGAATTATTAAATATATTCTGACCTTTCGAGTTGTGGTTGTTTAAACCATTTCCCGAACCGCTTGTGCTAGATCCTTTGGCATTATTATTACCAAAAATAACCTTGCAATCCTTTTTCATGTGTCCAGTTTTACCACACTTCCAACAAGTCAATTTAGACTTCTTGTTCGGATTAGCCTTGTTATAACCTTGATGTTTACGTTTGCCCTTTTTGTCATTATTACTAGTGAACTTTTTATGTTCCACCATATTGACAACAGCCGTACCAGCAACTTCGTTGCTCTTTGGCTTGTCATTATCCTGCAACCTGAGGGATTCCTCAATACGCAGATGACTACCCAACTCAACAAGAGTTAACTCCTCCTTCTTATGTTTCAAAGAATGTTTAAATTCTTTCCAAGATGGAGGTAGTTTATCAATTATGCTTGAGACTTGAATAGACTCATCCATGTTCATCTTATGTTGTGTGAATTGACCAAGTATACGAATGAGCTCATTGTATTGTTCCAAGACCGGTCTAGAATCGACCATCTTGTAATTGTTAAAATTACTCACAAGGAACTTTTTACTAGAAGCATCCTCAGACATATACTTGGTTTCTAAACAGTCCCATAGTTCTTTAGAAGATTCAACATTTAGGTAAATATCAAAAAGGGAATCAGCCATACCATTGAGGATTAAACCTCTAGCGATGTAGTCATCGTTCTCCCACTTGCACCTTTTCCGAATTTGTTCAATAGTGGCATCATCACCATGATCTTCAGGAATTGGTGTGCTGAGTACGTACACCACACTCATGCTGCTCAGAAAGAAGTGCATCTTCTTTTGCCATCTCCTAAAATCAATTCCCTCAAACTTATCAAGTTTGGAGAAATTTGCCGTCATGTGTTTCATCGTAGCCGCCATCGATTATAACAAATAATTACTTTCGATTGTTGGAGGTTTTATTAAATTCTTTCGTGTAGGGTAAAATAATCGATAGCCGGATAAATCACTGAATCGTGGTATCACTTTCCGAAAGTAATTATTCGACCCTTATAGCCTGGGTTACACGAATATCACTTTGGGATAAGACAGAGATTAAATTCTTGTTTTGGAAGAAACAAGAATTCCTTTTGCAGAAGAATATTTTGGTGTTCGTAACTTGTGTGTTTTTCTCATGCATATTGGTTAATATATTTATATACACCCTTAATCATGAAAGAGTCTTTTATTAAAATCAATTGACCGATTGATTAATAAAAGTATCTTCTATAATATTCAAAAGTGGTTACAGGAAGAATATTTCTATAAACAAATATTATCACTTCCATCATTAAAGTAAAAGTTGTTACTTTTACAATAAACAAATATTATATTTTACAACTATCAAAGCATGAGTGATCACTTTATAATAAACAAGTATTATTCCTTCAACCACTAAAGCAAAAGTGGGTGCAAGAATAATTCTTCCGTAATCACTCAAAATTGTGTTAAGTGTTTTCTTACTGCTGTCTCTTAAGAACCAGCACTGCAAAAGGACCAGCAGCGCAAAAATCAGCAAACAGGACCAGCAGCGCAAAAGTCAGCATACAGGACCAGCAGCGCAGAGGAACCAGCAAACAGGACCAGCAGCGCAGAACAACCAGCACAGGGACCAGCTGCGCAGAACAACCAGCACAGGGACCAGCTGCGCAGAACAACCAGCACAGGGACCAGCTGCACAGAACAACCAGCACAGGGACCAGCTGCGCAGAACAACCAGCATAGGGACCAGCAATGCAGAACAACCAGCACAAGGATCAGTAATGCAGAACAACCAGTACAAGGACCAGCAATGCAGAACAACCAGCACAAAACACTTAGCCAAATTTCAGCTTACTAAGAAAACTTAGTACTGAAAACACTTAGTCAAATTTTAGGTAGACCAAGTCATGATAGTAAATAATGGAAAACCACTTTTGGGTTCGGGTAATCTATCACTTAATGGGTGTACACTCCGTACCTCCAAACCCATTTACAAGTGTAGATTAAAACCCAAAATTACACTAAATTTACAACACAAAGTCTGTAGGACAATTCAAATCTGTATGTAAGTACTGGTTTTCCTTAATATCATCTTCAAGTTTTGTTAAATTGCATACTCATCAAGCACTCTATGATACACACACGAATCATTCCCGGGTATTTATCATGTCAACTCACTCATTGCACTCGCTGGATTATGAATCCCCATCATCTTATGAAGAAGCCTTTGTTGACGATGATGATGATGATGATGATGATAATGATGTAGAGGGCATTGCCAGTTTAAACGATCCTCTAACAAAAGAAAATGTTGGTGAAAGGCTGTTGGGGTCTTGTTACGGCTTGATCTATTTTGTTTGTTATAGCCAGTGCATCCTCTTGTGGAACCCAACTACCCCAAGACCAGACTAATACCCGACCAGACAATGACATCATTCTCTGATGGTGACGAGACTCGGTTTTACGGGCTCGGTTATGAATTTTCTACAGATGATTACAAAATGGTAAGAGCCTCTTGTTGTATATCTAGTAAGTCAATCAGTTTTGAGGTTTTCAATCTCAAAACTGGATACTGGAAAACGGGTCAAGCCTTCAATATTGATATAGATAATAATCCGGATGAAATTGGGATTTTCTATAACGGGTCACTTAATTGGCTAGTTAGACGTAGAGACGGTTATAATAAACGTGAAAAAGTTCTTTCTTTTGATATGAAAGATGAGATTTTTATTGAAATTTTATTACCAGAATGCGGTGGATTTTCTAGTTTAGGAGATAAGAAAGGGTGTCTGTATGCAGTTTGTGGTGGTGATGGTGCACATGTGGAAATATGGGTGATGAAGGAATATGGTGTTGAAAGCTCATGGACTAAGGTGCTTAAATGGAATTTTGTTAAGGTTTATTGTGATTATGAAATGTGGCCAGTGTGTTTTACGCGGGATGATGATGTCATCGTTGATATAGATTCATGGACCATTGCGAGATACAGTTTATCGAGTAAAACCGTTAAGAAGTTTAAAAAACGCAGTACTGATTGGCACTATTGGATTGTATATCACCAGACTTTAGTTTCACCTTAGACTTGTATACATAGGTGTAATTTCTGTACTTCATACATGATTTGAGTAATATACATGCTTATGTTTTTTGTCAAATGACCACCTAATATCTCACATATGTATATGAGCGTACACATCGTCTATAACAAGAGTAGAACCTGTAATTGATTGATTTCTCACATATCGCTCAGCCAAAGTCCTTTTGGTACATATTCTTACTTTTTGGATGAGATATGAGAGTGCTGGCCCATATGTTGCTGTGATTGATCGTGCATTTCGCGGTCGCCTAATTATATGTTTTTTTTTATACTGTGGATACCCTTTAACCATTTAACTGGTTGATCTTATATGCCTTTTTATACTGTGAATGCTCTTGAACTATGAAATGCTGAACCTCTAATCATCTTTCCTTCATAGATTTTTTAAAATGAATATTGTCCGTATTAACAAGTCAGTAAAAGTCCCTGTTAGGCTGTTACCGTTGGTTAAATACCACTTTAAGATAAGTGTTCAGCATTGCACACGAGGTTAGGTTGCCCCTTAACCCTTGAATTCCACCAAGACTGCCTTCCGCATATCGCATTGCAGGGGCAGTGGATACCCCTTCATAATATGTAATATTTGTAGGTTATATGAATTTAATAAAGCATACAATACTTAGAATGTTTTTTTGGTGATGTATTGGGTCAAACTTGAATGAGCAGAAATCAAAGTGAATACATATATAAAATGCACAACGCCTAGGAGTTAAACATAATCACGATCATCAAGATGTAAGTCAATAACATGTTAGACCTATCACCTATGTGTACAATCGTCTTCATTAATATATTATAAAAACGATACTAATAATATGGAATATATACACACATATCATATAGCTATAGGCCTATAGAGCATGCAGACATGTTCTTTTAGCAATATATATGCATGTACCGATCTTCTAATGTGACTAGAAAAATTTATTGGGAAATCATACGTGCAGCTAAATGCACATACGTTTAATCGCATCAAATATAGATGCTGGTTATGATCATGCTTGAAAGTTAGAGGACAAATAGTGTAAATATACGACCACTAAAACATAAAGTGTGTAAATTCTACAGGCAAAAAACGGATCATATTTCCCCCAAATCAAATCAATCACCAAAAAACAAACCCTAAAATGATACTGGAAGACGAACATCGTCAACCAAAACGAATCATAACATCGCAAACATCTGAAGAAACTCAATCTGATCCTACACTACTGTCAGAAATCATCATCGAAATCCTCACGAGACTCCCCGTTGAATCTCTGTTACGATGTAAGTCCGTCTGCAAATTATGGCGTTCTTTAATTTCCGATCATCATTTCATCAAATCTCATCTTAATTTATCAATTAACAGAAAGAATTACGCAAATCATAGACTAATTTTCAGCACTGTGACTAGGATTAACCTTAAGATTTGTAACCTGTATGATGTGTTGTATGATAAATCCGTTAACGCGATAGAGCTCGATTACCCGCTAAAACACCCGCGTAAGTCTGTTTGGATAGTCGGGTCTTGTAACGGATTGTTATGTATTGCTATTGAAGAAGATACACTGTTTATTTGGAACCCTAGCACTAGAAAATCAAATAGGTTGCCGTGTTGCGGCTTTAAATCGAAGCCTGGTTGGTACGTGTTGTACGGTTTTGGGTATGATGCTTTGACTGATGATTATAAAGTTGTTGGAATTTCGTGTGTGTTTAAAACCGGAGCGAAGTATGATACGAAAGTGAAGGTATATTCGTTGAAAATGGGAAATTGGAAGAAAGTTGGTGACTTTCCTCATGGGATTCCGTTGGATGATTCGGGTAAGTATTCAAACGGAGCACTTCATTGGGCTGCGAGTCGAGATTTTGGGTCATCCTATTCGTGGACGATAGTTTCATTCGATTTATCAAAGGAGGTGTATGGTGAAATTCCACAACCTGTGTATGATGAAGGGGATAAGGATTTGACGTTAGGGGTTTTGGGAGAAAAGTTGTGTGTTCTTTGTAATTATCGTGCAAAACATGCTGATGTATGGCTGATGCAGGTTTATGGTGAGCAAGATTCTTGGACTAAATTGGTTTCGGTTCCATATTTGACTGATCCTGGGAGGGATCAGTTTTCGGTGCCTTTGTGTATTTCAAATGATGGAAGAATTTTGTTGCAATTTGGGTCGAAGTTGGTTGTGTATGATTCCAAGGATGGATTGTTTTTAGAGATTCAGAACTTCGATGAATGTCTTGAAACATACACTTATGTTGAAAGTTTGGTTTCACCCGATTCACCCATCAGGCCTTGGAGATAAAGAGTCTTGATGAAAGTTACGGTAAAGTTCTTTTTTCCTTTGACTTGGTTTTGTTTTTTGTTTAAACGTAGATAAAGTTGTATTCGGTGAGAAATAGAATGTCAAAGTGTGCATCAGTCATCAACTTTACAGTTTAGATTAGTCAAATACTTGAAGTAGTTCAATGTTCATTAACTACTCCTTGTGACTTGAACTGGTAAAATGTTCAATTGTTCTTTTCTTTTTGCGAGTGGCGGATCTAAGAATTGGAGTCGCAGGTGTCACTAGTTAAAAGCTTAAAAAAATTTACATTATCAAATGGTGGTCTCTAAACAATTTACACTATTAAGTGGTATGACTAATTAAAACCCCAAAAAAATTCCACTGCATCGGCGTATTTCACTGGTAACCCGTGCTATTACAAAGCACTAGATCCGCCCTTGCTTTTTGCTATGAATCACAGTAAACCTAACAAAAAATCGGGTTTTGTTTTACAAGGTAATGTTGATGTAGGTGTTTCTTTGAGTAATAAACTTGGTGGTGTGTTTCTGGATGCAAAGATCTGTAGGAGCTGCTCGTGTGTCCATGTTTTTAAAGTTCATATAAGAAGCATTGCATCCCTTTGACTTTGATGTTTTTTCACTGGATGGTTTATGTAACTCCTTTGGTTCTGTCCGATTGTCTTTGTTTAACTAATGTATGGAAATTATGTTAATAAGTATGTTAGACTACCTCGTCATAGCTAACATAACTAATCTTTTACCTGACATATCATCGTCACATTAGCACTACACTATTATTATCTCATAACTAAACAATACATGTCATCACTATCTTAACTTTTTTAAAATAGAAGTTACGATCGACCAAATGAAAGGTACAATAACCAAAAGATCCATCTCTTCTCATAATCGTTACACGCTTAACGAAGATAGATAGCTATGGCGGAGCACCATCTCTCTCCATAGATTTTGGGGCTTTCTTCATAGAAATGTATGGAGATCTATTCCAACGTATAAATTGACTTGTTATTAATTATTTTTGTTATTGGCAAAGAATAAGTAATTTGCTGAATTGTTGTGGTTTCATATTTTCAAATTGGACAATATGCCACAATTTGTAGTTTTGCTGCGAGTAACGTTTAAATGTGTCTAAATATTCACAATATGCCTTGTTGAAGTTACAACGGATTGAGAGTAGTTCGCAAAACATTGAACTTAGCCCAAATGCAATGGTTCATGGTTTTAACACAACATTTATCCGCAACATCAGCGTCACATCAGCACAAACTCTTTCACATTCCTTTCACTAAACCCTCACTATTATACACTCCATTTCAAACTTTAACTAATTTAAAATAATTATTTAAATACATTAAATAATAAATAATACTAAATACTTATATTACACATACATATTTCCAGTTTATTTTCATCAATATATAATCAGTTTATTTTCATCAATATATAACATATTATTATTGCTATATGATCGCTAGGGGTGTTCAAAATATCCGAATCCGAAATCCGAATCCGAATCCGAAAATATCCGAAAAATCGGATATCCGAAAATTCGGATATCCGAAAATCGGATATCCGATTTTTCGGATTCGGATATCGGATGGAGTTTTTAAAATTTTCGGATATTCGGATATCCGAATATCCGAAAATTTCTAAAAAATCCGAAATATCCTAAAAAATATTCGAAAAATATCCGAAATATCCGAAAATTATCCGAATATCCGGAAAATTATCCGAAAATATTCGAAGTTCTTCAAAAATATCGGATATTCGGATAATCCGATATCCGAATCCGAAATTTCGGATATCCGAAAATCGGATATCCGAAATTTCGGATTCGGATTTCGGATGGGGTTTTTCACTATCCGAATTTTCGGATATCCGAAAATTCGGATATCCGAATTTCGGATATCCGAAAATGAACACCCCTAATGATCGCAATGAAAATAAATAACTTTTATTTACCAAGGATCTAACAGGAGCTATCAAAATCATGCTTTCGTCTTCAATAAACTGTGGAGAACGATTTGTACCGTCGGAGATCTACAACCACCGCCACCAATCGGAAAACCCAAATTGAAGCCAGCGCCACCACCACCTGCTTCAACAGCTTGTAATCTCCATCAATAATCGATCTGATGTATGAATATGTATCTAGAAAAAAAAAGTAAAAAAAAAAAAAAAATTAAAAACAAAATCAACCCGTTAGGAAAAAAAAAACAAAAAAAAAAACAAGTGGGCCCCACTATTCGACCCGTTACTCACGTTGCAGGCTCCACTGGCGGCCGTGAGAGGGTGGCGACGGTTAACGGTGGTGGGTGGCGATCGATTGTATGTGGCCTTATTATGATGAGAATAACTAAACTATGCAACTACGAGATAAATTGTGGCTTGCGAAATCTATAAATTACACGGCCTGAAGCTACTAACATACGGCCCAGTTTTATTTTTATTTTTTTTTCTTTATTTTGGCGAAATAAAGATAACATTTGTAAAACGGAAAACGTTCTCGAAAAGAAAACAGATTCAACAAGAAATACAAAAGAGAAGCCTGACGAGGCTCGTACCTAAAAATTCTAGTGATACCAACGAACTATCTATACCGAGTCACGCCTACCCATAACCGTAACTAAAAAAGACTAAACGCAACCGAAACGAGTTACAAATTCTAAGAAAACAACTAAACAAGAAAGGATAAACCAATACAAGGACCTCAAATGTTCTAAATGAAGACGTGGAATTTGGTCATTTCGGCTCCTTGAACTACTTTTTCCTTGCGCTTATGATGATTCTTATTCTTAACCGACGGACGGGGGTTTTTAGTAGAGTTATATTTCATACCCGGCGCACACTCGGCCATACTCGTCATCATATACAACCCACTTGATTTTTTTTTTTGTTGCTAAAATAACGATAACATTAAAACTAAGTCTTTTCATCAATAAATGAAATATACGAACACAGATACAAAATACAAGGCTCGGAACCACTAAACAAGGATCTAAAGCTAACTAAAACCGGACTTTGAACAAACCGTATCACAAATAACGATCCCGAAACATAACCAAATTACATGTAACACCCCGTCAGAACACACTAACGACGTATTAACTCCTGGTCCTACAGTTAACGGTCACGCCCTCTATATGAGACGTTTTTCGAAAAGCAATCGCATTTATTTCAAAAGACATTGTCATAAAATGTAAAATAAAACAAAATAGTTTTACATTATGACTAGGTAAATAATTCCAACATTATTTAAAAGAAATAGTTTTTAAATGTGAATGTTAATGTCTTGAAAAAAATCATGCTGGACTCCGATCCAGGGTATGCACCAAGCAAGCACATAGTTATCAAAGTTGCGGAAGCAAAATACCTTTAAGAACCTGAGATAAAACATGAAAACGGTCAACAAAAATGTTGAGTGAATCTACATGTTTAGTAATCAGTTATCTTTTGTTAGACCACGAGATTTCGTTCAAAGCAGTAAAAATTATACATCTGTTATGAACACTTGAATATAAAGTTTTAACCCCCGGATAGCTAATGCGCTACATGAATTCCTTTACCCTATATAGCATACACTGATCAAGTATATGATTACAAAGTAATAAGCACTCGTTCGTTGAGCGAGGTTTGTCAAACCTACATGTCACACCCCCAAATAGGGCCTGCGGTATTTGTGACTAATTATATCCAATCACAGTTGTATAAACGAGAACGACTCTATATGAGACGTTTTATTGAGTTTTGCAGCGGAAGATAAATAGATTACATTGTATTTAGGGCATTAAATGTCTTTAATTGATATGATATGTAATGAAGACTCCAAGCATATCAAGCAATCATCATCAAAGCAGCAGATATACAGCGGATGCAATATTTAAGTACCTGAGAATAAACATGCTTTAAAAAGTCAACACGAGGTTGAGTGAGTTCATAGGTTTGTCATAAATAATGATTTCAGTAATAGATCACAAGATTTAATAAAAGACGATATATCATGTATATCAAAAGTATGCCATGAACGTATAATATCAAAACTAAACGATTTTACCCCGAGACAATACATATGTAATTGTCGAGATCATTATTATACCACCAATTGACCTGAGGTCAACAGTGCGGGACGGTACCCCCAATAGCGCTATTTATAATAATTCCGTTTGCCTCTTCATTATCTAGCAATTAATGATATTACAAAGCAGGGTTTTGCATGTTTCATATGAACAAAATAACATGTTACATATCAACACAATAAAAGTACTCATGTTGGTCGCATAATAGTTTGCACTTGTGTCTATCCGTTATAAAAATATTGCATTTATTCTCAGCCCAAAAATATATAAAAAGGGAGCAGATGAACTCACGATACGATAGTTTGTATGATATGTGTATGATAGCACTGAACAAGTACAGAGGTGTCCTCAGATTCACGAACCTATATCAGTTTTATATATATTAAAACATGTACTCGTAATCGAACAAACATATATTTTATTGTTAGTGATATAACTTTTGTATTAATAACTTATATATATTTTATTATTTAATTAAATGTATTTATTTTGTATATTTAAAATACATAAGAAATTTTATATAGTTAAGTTATGTATTTTAAATATATTTTTATATATATATATCATTTGTTTGTTAAAACAGTAGTTATAATAATACTAAGATAATATTAGTAAAAATAATAATAATGATAGTATAAATTTTAATATTAATGATTTTAATATTAATGATAGTTTTAGTAATAAATCTTATAATTTTAACTCTAATGATAATACTTGTAGTTTTTAAATGAAAAATTTAATAATAATGATTATCAAAATAATCATTTTGATAATAACACTTCATACTCAATAATAATAATAAGTATAAAAATCTTATTACTAATGATAATTTTAATAACAATACTTATTATAAAAAAAATATTAATATCAAGATTAATGAAAATAATAATAATTTGTATTGTTTTCAAAATAATAATAATAATAATAATAATAATAATAATAATAATAATAATAATTCTAATCATAATAATGATAATAATATTTAAAATGATAATAATAATGATAGTTTTAATAATAATACTAATAATCTTAATGATATTAATAATAATACTTATGTTAATGATAATAATAATTACAATACTAATAATAACAATAATAATAAATGATCCTTAATTCTTATTTTAGTAGTAATAATAATAATAATAATAATAATTATAATAAAAATAATAATAATAAAAAGTAAAGTACTACCTTAAATGAGGCTTAAAAAGAAAATAATGACATGTCCGGGACTCGAACCCGCGACCTCACGCTCGCCCGCTAACACCCTTAACCGTCACGCTGTTGCTTACATTTCTGATTTCTTTTATAAACTAATTATATTTATCATTACTTTCTGTTTCTTCTTTTTCTTCAAAGAATAAATCGAACATAATACAATAATTATATTAGTGGATTCAAGATTTGGAATTAGAATGTTATTGAAAAGGAAATAACTTGTACTAATAGTTGTAATCAGATAAAGAAAGAAAGAAAAAAATATAAACGATGTAACAGAAAAATAAAACGAAGAACATGTTTTTGAACTTGAAATCAATTTCGAATTTTTAAACTGTTTTAGCTTACGTTTCCTGAATGAAATTATTTCTAAATCAATCCTAGAAACTTTCTGGATTACTAATTGAACCTAAAACCTCAAACTGAAATCAAATTTCGCGATGAACACATTCGTTGACTTTTTGAAATCTAAAGTTTGACTTGAAAATTCGTGATCGATAGAAGGAATTGGAATGTGGAATTTTGCAGATACTTTGAGTAAAGGAATTCTAACAAAACTGCAATTTTAAAATTTAAATCGAATTCGAGCTTTTCATAAAAATAGTTCAAAACAGAGGTACGAGCTTTTAAATGGGTTTTTCTGTTTGATTTTTGATAGTTATGCGAGGTGTATATAAAATAGCTATTATATTTTAGCAGAAAATACTATTAAATACGATACAATTTTACACAAGATATTTATTTATTTAGAGAATGGATATACTTAAACCTTGCTACAACACTTATAGGCAGTGTACATAATCGTACAGTAGTGTAGTTTTTATTAAGTCCGGTTCGTTCCACAGGGAAAATCTTTAAACAAAGCTTAACGCTATATTAGTTTACTTTTATAAAAATACAAATATATATATAAGTAATATTATTATTATAAAGGGGGTTTTTATCGTTTAATGACCGGTTTGTCGATTTTAAAACTTTAGTCGCAGTTAAAACCAAATGTAAAATATTAAAAATAAATACAAGACTTAAATTAAAGCGTAACGTAAATAACGATAATGAAATTGCGAATAATAAAAGTGCGATAAAATAAACTTGCGATAATTAAAAAGTACGATAATTAAAAGTGCAATTAAATACAATAACAATAAAAATGCGATAATTAGAAGTGCAATTAAATATAAAATAAAGGAAATTAAATATGAAATAAAAGAATTATGCTTATTTAAACTTCCGTAATCATGATGTTTGACGTGTTGATTTTAGTTTTATGCCCATGGGTTAATTGTCCTTTGTCCTGGATTATTTAATATGTCCGTCTGGTTTTTGTCCATAACAGTCCATCAGTCATAAATATAAAGTGCGAGTGTCCTCGTCAAATTATCCTTATACCCGAAGTTAAATATTCCAACTAATTGGGGACTTAAACTGTAACAAGATTTTAATACTTTGTTTAATAATTACACCAGGATGTCGACTGAGTGTAACCCAAGGTTTTAATATTTTGTTATCAATTATACCAAGTGTCCTTGTACACAATTTCACCCCTGTTTTAATTATTCTAGTGGCTATTAATCCATTCCCGTGTCCGGTTAAATGAACGATTATTCGTACATATAAATACCCCGCCAATCGTGTCCGATCGAGTGTATATGGTAATTTATAGGGACGCCCAATTGTAAATCTTTATATTAACATTAACAAACTCTCATTTAGTTAAACAAATATAAAGCCCATTAATAGCCCAGTGTCTAATTTCCACAAGTGTCGTTCCTTTGTCCAAACCCCAATTATGGTACAAAGCCCAATTACCCAATTTTAGTAATTAGCCCAATATCATGATTACTTCGTTTTAAATAAGCATAATAATAACTTAGCTACGAGACATTAAATTAAAAAGGTTGAACATAACTTACAATGATTAAAAATAGCGTAGCGTTACACGGACAGAATTTCGACTTACACCCTTACAATATTCGCTAACATACCCTTATTATTAGGATTAAAATTAAAATTAAAATTAAAATTAAAATTAAAATATAAATATAAATATTTACGTATAGATATAGAGAGGATGGATATATATGTTGGTTTTTGCGATCAGAATTCGTTTGCTTTTATAGGGAGTTCAGAATTTGGGGCTCCGCGAATCGCGACATTTTTTGCCTTCAAACTCCGCGAGTCGCGGAGTTTGAAATTCCAGCTCACTCCAAATTGGATCTTAGTCTGCCGACGGTTTTAAATATTAATATAATATATATATAATTTTTAAGAATTATTTATATATTATATTATATTCATGTGCATAGTTGACTTGTAATTTTTAGTCCGTTGCGTCGAGCGTTGAGAGTTGACTCTGGTCCCGGTTCCGGATTTTCGAATGTCCTTGCGTACAATTTAATATCTTGTACTTTGCGTTTTGAATCTTGTACTCTTGCAATTTCGAGACGTTTCTTATCAATAATTGGAACCTCTTTGATTGTCTTTTGTACTTTTGAGCTTTTTGGTCGTTTGCGTCTTCAATTCGTCGAATCTATCTTTTGTCTTCACCTTTTATTATTTAAACGAATATCACTTGTAAATAGAACAATTGCAACTAAAAGCTTGTCTTTCTTGAGGAATAATGCTATGAAATATATGTTCGTTTTTAGCATTATCAAATATTTCCACACTTAAGCGTTGCTTGTCCTCAAGCAATATCGTCTTGAAATACTAGAATCACTTCTTTATTCTTCACACTTTGTACATCAGTGATTTCTATACGGCGGTATAAACAATGGTAGTAACGATATGGTTTACAGTCCCACATGACTATAAAAATTTAGATCCATTAAGGAAATTGGATCTTTATGAAAACATTTGATCTTTTGAAAATTAAATCTAGTTTTTACCCTAGATAAGTTTTCCGGAATAACCCTTCACCGGTGTTTGCAAATTCTTTTTGTGGGTTTGGTGGGTTTCAGATTTGAAAATTTTAGCTCAAAACTTATGGTTTTGTGTCACCCACTTGCTAAACTTGTATTTGGAAAGCAACACGTCCAGTTTACTTGTCCCGTATATTACCTTTCGGTAAACTACCGTCCGGTTGTAAAGGAAAGCGTTGAACAAGCAATTGTTAAGGCAATGTCCCCTGACATGCTTTTAATTATGGTCTATAACGTGTCAGACGCAATTACTATCCTTGGTAGGAGCAATAGTAAAGCTCACCCTTATGATTTTTTGGTCTGGCACAAGGTCCTGTCTTTGACCACTATGCAACCACCGTTCTTACGGTTGACACCCGATTTAGTTCAGGTGACCTAATGAATTCCAGGTGAATTCCTAGGATTTTACGTTCAATGGTAATGAACGCATTGAAAATAGGGTTTTCAGAAAACAAATCGGTTTGTAATTTTGATCAAAATATTTTCTCGTTCAAGCTCGAATTTAGATATCATTGAATTCCATGAGTTTGTAATTCTCAATCTTTAAGGTCAATCTCAAGAATTGAGTAATATCAGGCTTAAAAGCTGATTTTTGATCTTTTAAGGAGATTATCCTTTCTGGGGATCCGATTCATTAGTCTTATCCAGCTAATTTGCATGGTGCCCCCCATTTTACGAGATAAATCCTTCTCATGGTTAGGATAAATCTGACCACTTGGCGACCCTGTTTAATGCTGAGGTCCGTGGATTTCCTGCTGATTTTAGTGATGACTTTTCTAGATTTTTCGTCAACCTACAGCTGGTCTGGACGACAACTTCTTGACCTAAATCAAGAAGCGCGTGTCTTTTTCGGAAGACTTTACTTCCTTTTAATGATGGAATTGATTCATCGTGTAGATCCATCTTTCTTACAGTAAATCAGGTAAAACTTTTTAGTTTAGTCCAAAGCAAAAGTATTTTCAGTTATTTGTACAAAAATATGTGATATATGTTTTGAATAACTTGGAGAATTTTCCCACACTTGACTTTTATTTTCCTTTTTATTGTCCTCTATTCCATTTTAAATGAATTTTAACATTTTGGTTTGTTTCTCAATTTATGTCCTTTCTGAGGTAACAATAATTTCGGTGTTAAAACCTAGTTTTATCGTTCATAAATATGTATAAACATGATTTTGAGTTCATTTAATTGAAAATTTTGAAAAATTTTACTAGAATTGGGTAGTCAGTATATAAGACTAGGGCTGTTCTTTATTATCAGAGAGCACTAGATTTTAATACAACTACTGCTTTACTAGTATTTTTAATGTTAACCAAGTGTTTAAGATAAAAATTATAAAATCCGAAAGAATTTAACCCCTTCCCACACTTAAGATCTTGCAATGCCCTCATTTGCAAGAAATCAGTAACAATTTAAATTATTGAGGGTGATTTGTGTGAAAATGATTAAATTTTTACCAAAGTTTCCAAATATATTGGCGTTTGTTTGCTGAATGATAAATGGTGCACATCATTTGTTCATTCCGTCTTGTTGTTATTTCACATATATTTTGCATCTTGTCGTCAAAATTAGTTGCTTTTGCTGAACTTAATGCCAGTCTTTGAAAATGCGTTGTTTTACCCTGTTGTGTACATAAGATAAACTGCAAACATATATACATATTTTTGAAGTTTGGTATATTACCCCACATTCAAAAATTATTAAAATCTAAGAATAAAAGTTAGAAAATTATAAAAACTATTACAATATTAACATAAGTATTAAACGTATCAACATTACAAATTACAAAATAAATAAAACTAAGTAGACTAGGGATGATACTGATACCAATAGGGGTTCCATGCATAACCATAGGTGCTATAAAATGCTTCAGCAGGGTTATACGTAGGATACGGTGGTTGCATCTCTATAGACCAGGGAGGGAATATGGGTTTTGGAGTAGGAATATAGTTTCTACCTATATGCTGGCAATGAGCTATGATTTAGTTTTGATGAACTTGCCAATCTTCAAATGCTCTCTGTCTAGCATTTTCGTACTCCTGTGAAGCTATAAACCTTTGCATTTCTTGCATTTCATTTCCCCCTCCTACATTACCTTGCTGTTGATTTCTCTCAACCTGTGGATGTCTACCATGGTATTGTACTGCGGCGTTATTTCGCCTCTTCAAAACTTTCGCACCATGGTATACATTTAAACCTATTGTATCGCGGGGTTCTGGTTCTTCGACTAATAATCCCCCCCGACTTATATCCACACCGAGATATTCAACAATCAAAGTAATAAAAATACCACCTCCTATTATGCTATGCGGTCTCATCCCCCTAACCATAGCTGATAAATAATAACCCGCACAATAAGGTATACTTACATCGCTTTGTGGGTCTCGAATACACATATGGTAAAACAAATCCTGTTCATTTACCTTTTCCTTGTTCTTACCTCTTTGTGTAATCGAATTAGCTAAAAACCTATGAATCACTCTTAATTCAGCTCTATCTATATCCAAATAAGAGTAATTTCCCCCTTTGAATCGGTGATGGCTTGTCATTTGACTCCATACACCATGTGTATCAAAATTTTCATCTATCTTTCTACCATTTAGTATCAACCCTCTACAATCGGCAGATGCTAACTCCTCAGGCGTATATACGTAAAGCCTGAGCCATGTCTAGTAAAGACATGTGGCGCATCGAACCTCCTAACAAAAATCTAATAAAAGATCGATCGGTTAAACTAGCTACCCGATCATTTAATTCTATACTACACAACAATTCTTCACACCATACTTTATATACAGGTCTACGCATGGTGAATAAACGTACCAAGTCATTAAAAGTAGAATTACCATACCTCTGTGCAAGTAATTCTCTAATTGGCCCGGCCAATTCTACAGCTTCTAATGGTCCCCATTCTATGACCCTAGGTACCTCAACAACTTTAGAATGAAGAGTATGCAAACCCCTTTGGTATTTTGGATAATCTATCCAAAGTCTGTCAAATATCAGGTTCGGGTGCAAATCTTCCAAGTGCATATCAGAAAATGTCATGACTGGATGAGGTATATCTTGCTTGTAGTAGTTATCCACCTCCTGTTGTTCCGCATTCTCAGCAGGAGCATTGCGAGCTTGGGATGAAGATTCACCCCTTTCAGTCTGCAAAACACATCAAACACAATTTTTGTGCATCCAAATATGCATTAGTGTCAGCAAAATCATCAATCAAAATAATTACAATGACATGATCAATTTATATCAAACTTAAGCTCATTTTCATATTTTTATCAAATCTACACTTTTTCAAATAAGCATACACGAAAATATTCGCCAAGTTCATAAGCATTCAACTCAAATAACATGTCAAAATAATCATTACTAGCAATTAAACAAGTTTCAAATGGCATTATCTTTCAAAAATCAAGTTCATGAATTTTAGACTTGAAAAAGTCCACTTTAATTCTCAAAATCATGTTTAGGCTCAAAGTTTGGATCATTTAACTACCTAAACATGTTACACTACTTAATTTAGCAACAATTCATGACAAAAATCGGCCATAACCTGTTTATATCAAAAAGCCCCAAATTTGCTCAAGAACACAAACCCTAGATTACTCAAAATTTGAAGTTTAAGGCTTCTAATCATGTTAAATAACATCAATCTAGGTTATACAAGAATAATACATAAGCAATTTAAGCATAATTACACTAAAAAACATCAAAATCAAATTGGGGAAAAAATTGCTCAAGAACACTAATTTTCGGATTAAATGGTGTTTAGGTGTAGAAATTTACCGTTTTTCTTGAGTAATTCCTTGATAGCATCCTTCTCAACATGATTTTAGTAAAAGATTTGATAATTAACGGTTAAAAATTGTGATTTTGGGGGTGTTTTCTCGTGTATTTTCGGGTTTTATTTTCGCAGTATTTGGTTTTGTGGTGTGTGGACTGAGCTGTTCGTTCAGCTTTTATTTTTTTTCTGTAATTCGGTCCCTCCGCGAGTCGCGGGGTTTAAACCTTCAAACTCCGCGAGTCGCGGAGATTTTTTTATTTTTTATTTTTTTTTTTTTTTAACATCTTATACTAATTAAAACAATTAAGTAATTAATTTTAAAATTTTGTTTCCCTTGTTATTTAGGACGAGGTCGTTTCGGATCGATGTCCTAGTCCGTCCTTCGACAAAATTTTAAAATTTGTCTTTTTGTAGCGATTGTTTTAAAAGCTAAGATTTTTGGGTTTTTAATGTTTTTGGCATACTTTAATTCAATAAGATTAAAAATAATGATAATAAAAGTTCTCGTCCCTCCCTCGGGTAAAGCAATTTCGGTTCAAAGACCTAGTCTTCAACTTATGACGAAGTTTAAAAATTATATTTTTAACTTAATGAGATAAAGTAAATTTTTGTTTTTAAATTCACACAACTTAAATATAAAATTCAAAATTAATATTAAAAATTCACACCAAACTTACAATTTAAAATGCATAAAATTAAAATTCATATTTTAAAAATTAAAAATTCACACCAAACTTAATTTAAAAATTCATATTATAAATTCACACCAAACTTAATTTAAAAATTCATATTATAAATTCACACCAAACTTATATTAATTTTTCAAATATTTATAATTTTAAATATATTGATTTTACAAAGTTTACAATATTAATTTAAGATTTATATATTAATTTTAAAAACATGGTAAAAATAAAATTAAAAATTTTTTTGGCTTTTTATCCCACTTTAATCAATCAAATATTATCAAAAATATGCGCCCCTCTTTTCGGTAAAGTAATTTCGGCTCCAAGACCTAATTTAACTCATGACGAATTTTTGAAATATTTTGGGTTGATTGATTAAAGATATTTATACCTTAAGAATAAACGTTAAATTTCGCAGTGATGTAATAAATTTTTGAATGATATCAATAATTTCGGTCGCCAACCTAATTTTATTCAATACCAATTTAATACTTTATAGCGAACAAATTAGCGTTTATTATCAAAAGGTTAAAAATAAAAAATAAAAACTGTACAAACATACCTGTGAAATAGATTTCTTAGTTATATGATCTATCCCATTCATAAGATAGTCGGTTTAATTGGTTTTCCATGGCTACATAGGCGTAACCTCGAGCATTCAGTATCTTTTCTTCTAAACATATTAACGGTCCGTCTCTGCATAAAGTAACAAATTCGGTATTTGAATAGGTTTGATTATTTGAACATTTACCTCCATGTGACCATTTTCCGCATTTGTGACATCTTTCTAGGTGTCGTGCTCTTCTTTTCGCTGCGGATTTTGATTTTCCTTTACCAAATTGTAACTTATTATCTTCGCATCTGGATTCTTTTCTAACTCCGTCCAATCTTTCTCTGATTACTGATACTATTTCACTCGGAAGTGTGTCATTATTACGTTTAGTGATCAAAGCGTGTAGCATTAGACCATGGTTTAGTTCACAGGCAGTCTTCATTTTGTAAAAACCTAAAAAAAATAAAAATTTAGAATGGGGGGAGAAGACTAGTTCTTTAGGGTCTGCTAGGGAAAGACCATTCGGGTTCCATTTTCGAGAACTACACGAAAACAGACAATCTAACTCTAACAGAAATACATATTATCCTTTAAAGACTTGATTCTCCCCACACTTAGTTAGCTGTGGTGTCGAAATTGTGATTAACTTCATTGTCGACTTCCATCGGACTATCTATGTAGTGTTTAACTCTGTGACCATTAACTTTAAATTTAATCCCATTTGAATTTATTAATTCTATCGTTCCGTATGGGAAAACTCTTTTGACTATGAATGGTCCAGACCATCTTGATTTCAATTTTCCAGAAAATAGCTTGAATCGTGAATTGAAAAGAAGAACTCTGTCTCCTTCTTTAAATTCTTTTGAACTTCTGATTCTTTTATCATGCCATTTCTTCGTTCTTTCTTTATAGATTAACGAATTTTCGTATGCTTCATGTATTAATTCTTCTAATTCATTTAGTTGACTTAATCGTAGACGTCCGGCTTCATGTAAATCAAGATTACATGTCTTCAAAGCCCAAAATGCTTTGTGTTCAATTTCTACTGGAAGATGACATGCTTTTCCATAAACAAGTCTAAAAGGTGTGGTTCCAATTGGAGTTTTGTAGGCTGTTCTAAAAGCCCAGAGTGCATCCTCCAATTTAATGGACCATTCCTTCGGATTTGATCCTACGGTTTTCTCTAGAATACGTTTTAAAGCTCGGTTGGTATTTTCAACTTGTCCACTTGTTTGTGGATGATATGCGGTGGAGATTTTATGAGTTACTCCATATCTTTTAAGAACTTTCTCAAGTTGATTATTACAAAAATGAGTACCCCGATCACTTATTAAAGCTTTCGGTGTTCCAAACCTTGCAAAAAGACGTTTTAAAAAGTTGACTACAACTCGTGCATCGTTAGTTGGGAGAGCTTGTGCTTCCGCCCATTTAGATACATAATCAATGGCTACGAGTACATATAGATTATTATGAGATTTTGGAAATGGACCCATAAAGTCAATACCCCAAATGTCAAATACTTCACATAATTGGATGACATTTTGTGGCATTTCATCACGTTGACTTATTTTTTCGGCCCTTTGACAAGCATCACAGGATTTGCAAAGAAGGTGTGCGTCTTTGTAAATTGTAGGCCAATAGAATCCAACATCATAAACTTTTCTTGCTGTTAGTTGAGGCCCATAATGCCCTCCTGTTGGTCCTGTGTGACAATGGTTTAATATTTTACTAGCTTCATCTCCAAATACACATCGGCGTATTATTCCATCGGGACAACTTTTAAACAGATGTGGATCTTCCCAAAAATAGTGTTTTATATCACTGAAGAATTTCTTTCGTCTTTGGTACGATAATCCCTTTTCAAGGAATCCACAAACTAAGTAGTTTGCATAGTCTGCAAACCATGGAATTTATTTATAATCTATCTTCAATAGATATTCATCAGGAAAGTTGTCTTGTATGGCCGATTCATTTAGAACTTCTAATTCGGGATTTTCAAGACGAGAAAGATGATCAGCGGCGAGATTTTCTGCTCCTCTTTTATCTCGGATTTCAATATCAAACTCTTGTAAGAGTAAGATCCAACGGATTAATCTTGGTTTAGCATCTTGTTTTGAAAATAGGTATCTAAGAGTAGAATGGTCGGTATAGACCACCGTTTTTGCTAGAACGAGATATGATCGAAATTTGTCAAAAGCAAAAACAATAGCAAGGAGTTCTTTTTCAGTAGTTGTATAGTTCGTTTGTGCTCCTTGTAACGTCTTACTAGCATAATATATAGGTTGAAATCGTTTTTCAATCCTTTGTCCTAAAACGGCTCCCATTGCAAAATCACTTGCATCGCACATTAGTTCAAATGGTAGATTCCAATTTGGTGTTATCATTAAGAATATTAAAAGATTTGATACACTCATCTGAAAAGATGAATGGAGCATCCTTTTCTAGGAGTTTATTCATAGGAGTGGCAATTTTAGAAATATCTTTTATGAAACGTCGGTAAAAACCGGCATGCCCTAGAAAACTCCTAACTCCTCTAACATTGGTGGGATGTGGAAGTTTAGCAATTACATCTACTTTAGCTCTATCCACTTCAATTCATTCTTTTGAAATTTTATGACCAAGAACGATGCCTTCTTTAACCATGAAATGGCATTTCTCCCAATTAAGTACTAGATTTGATTGTTCGCATCTAATAAGCATTCGTTCCAGATTAACTAGACATGATTCAAATGTATCACCGAAGACTGAAAAGTCATCCATGAAAACTTCCATGCATTCTTCTATCATGTCGTGAAAAATCGCCATCATACACCTTTGAAAGGTTGCAGGGGCGTTGCAAAGTCCAAATGGCATGCGTTTGTAAGCAAAAGTACCATAAGGGCACGTGAATGTGGTTTTCTCTTGATCTTCGGGTGCTATTGAAATTTGAAAATATCCGAAAAATCCATCTAGAAAACAATAGTAACTATTTCCGGCTAATCTTTCCAACATTTGATCAATGTAAGGTAAGGGAAAGTGATCTTTTCTGGTGGCGTCATTTAATTTTCTATAATCAATACACACACGCCATCCTGTTACAGTTCTAGTAGGAATAAGCTCATTTTTTTCATTTGTAATGACAGTCATGCCACCCTTCTTAGGCACGCATTGAACTGGGCTTACCCATGGACTATCAGAGATTGGATAAATTAGACCTGCATCTAGCAGTTTAATAATCTCTTTCTTAACTACATCTTGCATATTAGGATTTAGTCTTCATTGGCGTTGCACATACGTTTTATGACCTTCTTCCATAAGGATTTTATGTGTGCAATACGAAGGACTTATTCCTTTAATATCATGAATCTTCCATGCAATGGCTGGTTTATGAGCTTTCAACACAGAAATGAGTTGTGATTTCTCATTTTCAGTAAGAGAAGACGATATTATTACAGGTAATTCAGATTCACCATGTAAATAAGCGTATTCCAAATGGTTTGGAAGTGGCTTTAACTCTAATTTCGGAGGTTCTTCTATCGATGATTTGTATCGATATCTGTCTTCTTCTTTTAGCATTTGAATTTCTTCTGTTGTTGGTTCATATCCATTAGCTATAAGTGTAGCTAACATTTCAACTTCATCAATTGGTTCATTACCTTCTCCTAAAGAACATTCTCCTGTTCCTTGTAATTCTGGAAATTCTTCTAATAATTCTGCATGTGCATCTATAGTTTGAATATAATAAAATGTATCATCTGCAGATTGCGGTTGTTGCATTGCTCTATCAACTGAAAAGGTAACACTCTCGTCCTCTATACTTAGGGTCAATTTCTTACCGAACACGTCTATCATTGCTTTAGCCGTGTTTAAGAATGGTCTTCCTAATATGAGAGGAACTTGAGAATCTTCTTCCATGTCCAGAACAACAAAATCTACTGGAAATACTAAAGTACCAACTTTAACTAGCATGTTCTCCATTATCCCTCTAGGATATTTTATTGATCTATCGGCTAATTGTATGCTTATTCTGGTTGGTTTCAATTCTCCAAGGTCTAGTTTAGCGTATAGTGAATACGGCATTAGATTTATACTAGCACTTAAGTCTGCCAATGCTTCTATTGAACTAAGACTACCCAGAAAACATGGAATTGTGAAACTTCCTGGATCAGATAATTTTTCTGGTATCTTATTCAACAGCACTGCTGAACAATTAGCATTCATGGTAACAGCCGAGAGTTCTTCCATTTTCTTTCTATTTGAGATTAGATCTTTCAAGAATTTAGCATATCTAGGCATTCCTGAAATCACATCAATGAAAGGAAGATTTACATTTATCTGTTTAAACATATCCAAGAATTTGGATTGCTCGGCTTCAAGTTTCTCTTTCTTCATTTTACTCGGGTAAGGAAGTGGTGGTTGGTATGGTTTAACATAAGGTTTAGCCTTAACTGTGTTATCTTCATTAACCTTTTCAACTACCGGTTATTTTTCCTTATCTTGATTAGGTTGGGGTTCTTGTGGAGTAGGAATAGCTTCATCAGAAGTTACAGGTATTTCAGGTGGTTTAAGTGTTGTACCACTTCTTGTGGTAATGGCTTTAGCTGTTTCATTCCGGGGGTTAGCATTTGTATCACTAGGTAGACTTCCCAGTTTTCTTTCACCTATTAACCTTGCTAGGTTACTTACTTCTTGTTCCAGATTTTGAATAGAAGCTTGTTGATTTCTAAATGCTTGAGCATTTTGTTCATTAGTTTGTTTCCGAGATGTGAAAAACTGCGTTTGAGTTTCAACTAGCTTCGTCATCATATCTTCTAAATTCGGCTTTTTATCATCGGTTTGTTGTAGTGGTTTGTTTTGAAAATTAGGTCTTTGCTGATTGTAATTATTATTGGATACTTGTTGATTGCTAGGACCTTGTTGGTTGTTGTATGGAATATTTCGGTTATAGTTCTGGTTTTGATTGTAAATTGGTCTTAGCAGTTGATAATTATTCTGATAATTATTTCCAGGTCTTTGGTTTATGTATGAAATATTCTCTCTTTGTTCCATTGTTAATTCAATACTGAGACAATCTTTTGTCAAATGTGGTCCTCCACACTGCTCACAACTAATTCGTATTGAGTGAATATCTTTAGTCATCTTTTCCATTCGTCTCTCGACAGCATCTATCTTTGCAGAAATGGAATCTAAGTCATGGCTAGAATCGGCTCTAGCTGCTTTAGATGATCTAATGATATCTTTTTCTTGGTGCCACTCATGTGAGTGGGAAGCAGTGTTATCAATAATTTTGTAAGCATCAGTTTCGGTTTTCTTCATAATAGAACCACCAGCTGCTATATCTATGTCTTTCCTTATAGTGATGTCGCATCCTTGGTAGAATATTTGTACTATTTGACAGGTGTCTAAACCATGTTGCGGACATCCTCTCAATAACTTTCCAAATCTTTTCCACGCCTCATATAGAGTTTCATTTGGTTTCTGTATGAACGTAACAATTTCTCCTTGAATTCTTACGGCTTTAGATGCAGGAAAGAATTGTTTAAGAAAATTTTCAACTAAAACATCCCATGTATCAATCGCCCCTTCAGGTAACGATTCCAACCAATCTTTGGCTTCTCCCTTTAAAGTCCAGGGAAATAACATGAGATATATCTGTTCATCCTCCACTTCTCGGATTTTAAATAGTGTGCAGATCCTATTAAAGGTACGTAAATGTTCATTTGGATCTTCCTTCGGCGCACCACTAAATTGGCATTGATTAGTCACCATGTGTAGAATTTGTCCTTTGATTTCATAATCTGGCGCATTAATGTCTGGATGAGTAATTGCGTGACCTTGGCCAGTGCGTTTAGCTCTCATTCGGTCTTCCATACTTAATGGTTCCAGATTCTCCATAATTGAATTTGTTGAATCGGAATCACTAGAGGATTCTGATTTAATGGTTCGTTCCTCAACAATCTCTGTTTGAATGATTGGTGGTTCCGGAGGAAAGTTTAGTGGTTCAGGATCTATGAATCGTCCCTGAATATTCTCCGGATTCTCAATTGTGAGGTCGGGTTCAAAAAATGGATTATCGGAAATTTGAACTGGAGTACTTGGTCGACTGGATGACGATTCTAAAGAAAAATCAACGGCGGTAATATTTGCTAAATGTCTTGATCTAGTTACAGGTGGTGAACGTACAAAAGGTGGTGAACGTCTTGCTCGGTGCATTCACTGAATATCCTATTAGTTTTTAAAAGGAAAGAAAAATTATAATAAGTTATCCAGTCAATAGACTTTTCTGATTTTGCCCACGTTTCGAATAGCCAAAAGATGCAGCAGAGGGGCAGGATTCGTTTGGTCTCAATATAATTGAGGACTGTTTGGCTCATATAACCCGGTCCACGTACAAATCCAACTATTACTACGAACCAGAAAATTTTGATGTCTATCAATTTAACCACTTAAAATAAATTTTCGTAATTTTAAGAAAATTAGATAAGAAGTAGAATAAAAATCTATGTCCTAAAACTAGAATAGCGAGAAATAAGAAAGAAAAAGAGCGTGTCGAAAAAAGGTCGAAAAAGAAAAATGGTTGAAAAATAAAAGGTGACGGAAAAATAAAAGAAACTTATAACACTTAAAAACACTTGACTAACCTAACCTTATTACTACAACTAATTTAAAATTATAATCGTAAATTGAGATTACTAATTGGAATGATAATTGATACATAGGAAAAAGTCGTCTAAAAATATTAAAGCTTACAGGAAAAACTAAATCCCAAATGGAAATAACTTAAAAAGAAACTAAAACTTAAAAAAGCGTCGCAAAATTCTAAAGCACCTAAATCTTAGTCTAAAGAAAAAGCACTTAAGGAATTCTACGGCAAAGCCTAAAAATCTAGAAGTAAAAATAACTATGGCAAAAACTAAGTTTAAAACTAAATATGAGCTAAAAATACAAATATTACGCTAAAACGATTAAAAAGGGACAAAATATAAAAATATACAAAAAGTTGTAAAAAGTTACAAATTTTTATAAAAATATTATTTTTATATTATTTTATAAAAGAATTAATTTTTATATATTAAAACTAATTATAATTAATTATACTAATTAAATTAAAACTTAAACTAAATTATAATAATAATTAAACTAATTAGGGTTAAAATAATAATAATAATTAATTACTCCTTATTAAATGCAGATTAGGGTTTCTGTCGGTGTCAGAGTGGCTCCGCGAGTTGCGGTAGTCGAGGCAGAAAACTCCGCGAGTCGCGGGGTTCCAGAATTCAACTCAGGTACAGTTTTTAATTCGACGTGTTTTTTTTATTTTATTTTTTTTATGTTTTATGTTTTAAATAAAAACAAAATACTTAAATAAAACTTATATAAAAATAAAGAAACTTTATAAAACTTAAATATTTAACAAAATCTTAAAAATACTTATATTTTTGTTTTCTTTTTATATTTTTGAATATTTAAAACGTATTTTTATAAAAACGAATTTTAATAAAAGTAAACTAAAAATCTTTTTTTTTATATTAGCGTTGCGCTTCCGGCTTTTAAGCGTTTCCCCGGCAGCGGCGCAAAAAATACTTGATAGTTATGCGAGGTGTATATAAAATAGCTATTATATTTTAGCAGAAAATACTATTAAATACGATACAATTTTACACAAGATATTTATTTATTTAGAGAATGGATATACTTAAACCTTGCTACAACACTTATAGGCAGTGTACCTAATCGTACAGTAGTGTAGTTTTTAGTAAGTCCGGTTCGTTCCACAGGGAAAATCTTTAAACAAAGCTTAACGCTATATTAGTTTACTTTTATAAAAATACAAATATATATATAAGTAATATTATTATTATAAAGGGGGGTTTTTACCGTTTAATGACCGGTTTGTCGATTTTAAAACTTTAGTCGCAGTTAAAACCAAATGTAAAATATTAAAAATAAATACAAGACTTAAATTAAAGCGTAACGTAAATAACGATAATGAAATTGCGAATAATAAAAGTGCGATAAAATAAACTTGCGATAATTAAAAAGTACGATAATTAAAAGTGCAATTAAATACAATAACAATAAAAATGCGATAATTAGAAGTGCAATTAAATATAAAATAAAGGAAATTAAATATGAAATAAAAGAATTATGCTTATTTAAACTTCCGTAATCATGATGTTTGACGTGTTGATTTTAGTTTTATGCCCATGGGTTAATTGTCCTTTGTCCTGGATTATTTAATATGTCCGTCTGGTTTTTGTCCATAACAGTCTATCAGTCATAAATATAAAGTGCGAGTGTCCTCGTCAAATTATCCTTATACCCGAAGTTAAATATTCCAACTAATTGGGGACTTAAACTGTAACAAGATTTTAATACTTTGTTTAATAATTACACCAGGATGTCGAGTGAGTGTAACCCAAGGTTTTAATATTTTGTTATCAATTATACCAAGTGTCCTTGTACATAATTTCACCCCTATTTTAATTATTCTAGTGGCTATTAATCCATTCCCGTGTCCGGTTAAATGAACGATTATTCGTACATATAAATACCCCGCCCATCGTGTCCGATCGAGTGTATATGGTAATTTATAGGGACGCCCAATTGTAAATCTTTATATTAACATTAACAAACTATCATTTAGTTAAACAAATATAAAGCCCATTAATAGCCCAGTGTCTAATTTCCACAAGTGTCGTTCCTTTGTCCAAACCCCAATTATGGTACAAAGCCCAATTACCCAATTTTAGTAATTAGCCCAATATCATGATTACTTCGTTTTAAATAAGCATAATAATAACTTAGCTACGAGACATTAAATTAAAAAGGTTGAACATAACTTACAATGATTAAAAATAGCGTAGCGTTACACGGACAGAATTTCGACTTACATCCTTACAATATTCGCTAACATACCCTTATTATTAGGATTAAAATTAAAATTAAAATTAAAATTAAAATATAAATATAAATATTTACGTATAGATATAGAGAGGATGGATATATATGTTGGTTTTTGAGATCAGAATTCGTTTGCTTTTATAGGGAGTTTCAGAATTTGGGGCTCCGCGACTCGCGGCATTTTTTGCCTTCAAACTCCGCGAGTCGCGGAGTTTGAAATTCCAGCTCACTCCAAATTGGATCTTAGTCTGCCGACGGTTTTAAATATTAATATAATATATATATAATTTTTAAGAATTATTTATATATTATATTATATTCATGTGCATAGTTGACTTGTAATTTTTAGTCCGTTGCGTCGAGCGTTGAGAGTTGACTCTGGTCCCGGTTCCGGATTTTCGAATGTCCTTGCGTACAATTTAATATCTTGTACTTTGCGTTTTGAATCTTGTACTCTTGTAATTTCGAGACGTTTCTTATCAATAATTGGAACCTCTTTGATTGTCTTTTGTACTTTTGAGCTTTTTGGTCGTTTGCATCTTCAATTCACCGAATCTGTCTTTTGTCTTCACCTTTTATTATTTAAACGAATATCACTTGTAAATAGAACAATTGCAACTAAAAGCTTGTCTTTCTTGAGGAATAATGCTATGAAATATATGTTCGTTTTTAGCATTATCAATTTTCCATTAGCAGAATCCTTCAGCCATTATATAACAGTAATGATGTTGTTAATCGAACGTGTAAAGTAGAGATTTTTCGTTATTTAATGTTAATGGGTCGATGGGAAGAAATCATGATCAGAGAAAAAAAATAAATAAAAACAAATTCAAAAGTAGATGGGGACATATACCAAATTTTTGGTTTGGGTTGTGGATTTCGATCTGTATTTCAATCAAGAAGACAGATTTAAAATTTAAAATGGACTGGAACAGATCTCGCTTTTGATATTAATTATAATACTGATTATAAAATCTGATTTTATAAATCATGTTTTACTGTTAATAATAAATTTTAATAATAATAATAATAATAATAATAATAATTTTTTTAATATTATGAATAATAATAAAATAATAATAACACTAGTAATAACAAAAATAATGCTAATAAAAAAAATGATGTTGATAATAATAATGATATTTATAATAATTTTAATAATTTTAGTTAAAGTGATAATACTAATCATATTATTAATTATGATAATGATAATTATTAATATTAATAATAATTATTATAATAATATTAATAATAATAATACTGATGATTGTAAATTGTCAAGACCCGTCCTAATCCATCTGGACGAATACATTACATTTGGTTACATCGCGAGGTACTTGACCTCTATATGATACATTTACAAACATTGCATTCGTTTTTTTTAAGACAAACTTTCATTACATTGAAAGTTGACAGGCATGCATACCATTTCAGAATATATCCAACTATAATTGACTTAATAATAATCTTGATGAACTCAACGACTCGAATGCAACGTCTTTTGAAATATGCCATGAATGACTTCAAGTAATATCTCTAATATGAGCAAATGCACAGCGGAAGATTTTCTTTCATACCTGAGAATAAACATGCTTTCAAGTGTCAACCAAAAGGTTGGTGCGTTCATTAGTTTATCGTAAACATTCATTTTCATCATTTTAATAGACCACAAGATTTCAGATATTTAATTGTACACGTAACCCGAGTACATAATAACACGCGTAACCCGCGAATTAAAAATTCATTCATATGATGAACGCTTGATAACCGAACAAACAGGATGCATATAGAATATCCCCATCATTCCGGGACTCTCATCGGATATGATAATCGAAGTACTAAAGCATTCGTAACCCGAATAGGACTTGTCGAGGTCCATAGATCTATCTTTAGGATTCGCGTCAATTGGTGGCAATTATAATAAACACCAATTCTTAGGCTACCAAGCTAATAAAAAGGGCATATTCAATTTCGATAATCCAACCATAGAATGTAGTTTCGATTACTTGTGTCTATTTCGTAAAACATTTATAAAAGCAGAGCATGTATTCTCAGTCCCAAAAATATATATTGCAAAAGCATTAAAAAGGGAGTAATGAAACTCACAATACGATATTTTGTAGTAAAAATATTCACACGATAGAACTGAACAATGCAGGGTTGCCTCGGATTCACGAACCTATATCATTTATATATATATTAACACATTTAATGGAAACCGAACAAATTGATTTAATTGTTATTTAATTATGCATTTCATTAATAACCTAATTAATTATATTTATTAATATAAAATATTAATATAGTTATGTTAGATGTAGTAAATATAGTTTTATATAACTAACAGTTATTTGATAAAAAGCTGTTTTATTTTATAATAATAATAGTAATAATAACAAAAAAATAAATAATAGTTTTTATAAAAGTGATACTTTTAATTATAATGATAAGAATGATAACTTTAATAAAAATGATACTTTAAATAAAAATGTTAATTTTAATAATAATGAATACTAATAATAATAACTATAATAAAAAAATGATTTTTACTAATAATAATAATGATACTAATATTTATATTAATAACTATAATGATAATAATAATACTAATACTTACGTTATTAATGATAATGCAAATAATATTATTAATAATAGTTATAATAATAATAATAATAATAATAATAATAATAATAATAATAATAATAATAATAATAATAATAATAATAATAATAATAATAATAATAATAATAATAATCATCAAAAATAAAAGAAGACTACCTTAAACAGCTTAAAAAAAAGAAATAAATGCCATAGCCCGGGCTCGAACCCACGACCTCTAGCTAAGCCGACAAACCCTTAAAGCGTCTGCTCTGCTGTCGTCTTTCTGTTTTAATTTATCAAATAAATTTATTTAACCCTTTTTCCGTTTTCTTCATCTGATCATCCTCATCATTCCATGATTCTAAACATCATCGTCATCCGACACGTACAAGAAACCGAAGTAGCAGCCCAAATTGATCATGGTTTTTACGTCCCAATAACATGTTTTAAATTTAAGTTGAACGATGGATTATGGTGGGCTCTGTAGGTCTATCAAGGACATAAACAACAATCCAAAAATACGTGTAACTGTATTTGTATCATCATATTAAAAAATATAATTACACGTCACATTATGAAGTCCATTTTGGTCGGCCATAGTACTAATTTGTTCCACTTGCATATACAATAATAGGCTATAAAGTATTATTCTTTATCCAAGTTGACACTTTAATATAGTTAACATATTCTTCCCATTTCATTTCGCTAAAATGCTCGACAGAAACTGCAGCATTGGTTCAAGATAGAATCGAGAGTTTTTGTGTGGTTTGAGTCTGTCCGAAAGGCTGCAACAATGAAACTGCAGCAATAACAATTAGCAATAGGTTTTTAGCAGCTGTATTGTAGTGTTATAGGTGATTGAGGTGTTGTTCTTGGTCTCACAACAAACGGGTTTTGTAATTTGAACAGCAGCAGTGCATGTATACCATTCTGTAAGGTTTACAGGCGATTTAATTAATTGGTTGTCTGACATCAGTGGATAACTGGAAGTGTGGTGATGGAAGGTAAATGGAAACATAATTAAATAGCACGAAATGGTGGTTGTGGTGGTTTTCTTGGATACGATTAGGAGAGAGAGAATGAGAGAGAGAGAGAGATGTGGTGGCTCATGAATGAAAAAGAAGGTGGTGCTTTGATGTGGTTTATCAAACAAAAACAGAAAAGTTTAAGTGGGTCTCGATTGTGGAGGTGAGTTAACAAACGTGGTGATTTAAGATAGTGAATGATGATGGTATGCGGCTTTGATGATGATTATTCATGGTAGTAACGGTACTTGTAAAGGTTTGAACGACAAGTAGAACAGAAAGTTAGTAGCGGTTCTTCCTGGGTTTGGTTTGAAGTAGGTTTAAAATGGTGCAAGGTGGTGGTCTTGGTTGGTTTGGTTTAGGTTTCACAAAAATACAAGTTGGCCGATGGTGACTAGGGTGGTTGCCGTGGTGTGTTTAAAGATGATAGTAAACAGTAACATACCTTGGTGATTAGTCGATGGGGTTTGAGTTACAAAGAAGACAAGTAGTAAACGTCGTTCGACCAATAGCAAAACCCAAGTGGGTTTTGGTTTTGTTGTAGCCAAATAGAAATAGCTATGGTGTCCCAGATGTGAGGGATAGATGGTGGTGGTAGACGAGCATAGTTGCAGGTTGGTTTAGATTGTTGAGTTGGTGAGGTGATGCTTGATATTTACAAGGTGGTCAGTTTATCCTTCTTCTAAGTGTAGTTATGTATATGTATCAATATATATATATATATATACATATATATATATATATATATATATATATATATATATATATATATATATAAAATATAATATAATATATGAAAGTTGATGACAGCTTTCATGGATTCGGTTGATTGCAGAGAGAAAAAGAGAAAGTAATAAGAGATTATTAGATGGCGATGTGTTTCACAAATATGGTGATGGGTTATAAAATGCATTGTATATGTATATTGTAAATATAAAACTCTTTACATAGATGGTGGAATGTATCTATTAAAAACAGTAAAAAATGACATAAAGTATGTTTTACTTTTGCAAGTTGGAAAATGTTGGTTCTCTCATCTATGCACCCGTGATTATATATTAATATATCAATATATCACATGATAATTCAAAAGGAAATAGTAGTAACTTAATAATATGGAGTTAGCAGCCGGTGTCTTATTTTATTTGGAGTTCTAAGTCGTACTACGTGATTAATCAGTGGCGGATAAAAGTATTCAGAAAAATTTCATATTTTTAAATTAAATAGTTTTATTTATTTTGGTCATTATGGCATAAAATTTGATCATTAATTTATTAGATACAAATTACATCAACTGTCCCTCTCAATTCTGGGTAAAATATAAAAAGTGTTAAAACTTAACAAATAGTTCATAAATACATTTTTAATAAGCCTAAAATTTATAGAACTCATTTTTGTATCACCGTTTATTTTAAAATTACATATGTTCGTATCTAGACTCGCTTAATATTAATTGGAACATCAAACGAGTATTATAATCATTTAATATTTATTTTTAATATACTTTATTTATTTACAAATATGTTTTAAATAATAATTATTATAATATCCTATTTTTATTTTATTTTACATAATTAATTCTAATAACAACAACATATAATATTTCAAATTATATTTCAAATTATATTTCAAGAGACTAGATGGAAGGGTGAAGGGGCGGTAGATGTTAAGGACTATAGGTTGTGGTACTCGGGTTCTAGGATAGCACGGAACGGGGTAGGTATCTTTTTGGGAAATCTACATAAGGATAACGTTGTTGACGTGGGTAGGTTTAGCGATAGGATTATGTCGGTTAGTCTAATTATTAAGGAGGAAACTTTCACGATCATTAGCGCGTACGCACCTCATGCGGGTTTAAGTGATGCGAAAAAGAAGAGTTTTTGGGAATTGTTAGATGAGGTAGTGAGGGGGTGCCCAGGGGATCATCGACTAATTATAGGGGGTGATCTGAATGGACACATAGGAGTGGAGGCAGAAGGTTACGAGGGAGCCCATGGGGGTTTTGGGTTTGGTCCTAGAAATGAAGAAGGGTGCTCAACCCTTGAGTTTGCCATTGCCCACGAGTTGGTTGTAGCTAACTCTTTTTTCAAGAAGAGGGATGCTCAGTTAGCCACTTTTTATAGCGGGGGCCGTTGCACCCAAATTGACTTTTTGCTCCTTCGTAAAGGGGAACTTAGGACATGTAGGGACTGTAAGGTCCTTCCAGCATATACGTGCTCCTCCCAGCACAGATTGTTGATCATGGACCTAGTTACCCGGGGAAGAGTTCGTAGGAGGGCTAAGGTTGTGCAACATAGAATCCTTTGGAAGAACCTACATGGAGTAAAGGCAGAGACTTTTAGAACGACTGTGGCCGATAGATTGTGTGTAGAAGGGGATAACGTAGCCCCTGCTGACGTTGACCAGTTATGGAACCGCATGGCATCCACTATCAGAGAGGTGGCAAAAGAAGCTTTAGGGATGGCATTAGGGACATCGAGAGCCCATAAGAGTAGTAGAGAATCGTGGTGGCTTAGTGACAATGTCCAAACGAAAGTCGCGTTAAAGCAGTCGAGGTTTTGGGAGCTCATTATTTTTGGAGAAGGGACACCTGCAGAGAGAACTAGGGTAGAAGAAAGATATAAAGAAGCTAAAAGAGAAGCAAAGAAGGCCGTAGCAATTGCAAAAGACAAAGCTTATGAAGATTTATATAGGAAACTAGACTCTAAAGAGGGAGCCAATGACATATATAGAATAGCTAAAGCTAGGGAGCGAAGAGGCAGGGACTTAGTTAACGTCAAATATATCAAGGATGAAGCGGGTCAAAGTATAGTGAGAGAAGACCTTATTAAGAAAAGATGGGAAGAGTATTTTGCATCCCTTTTTGGTAGGGAAAGAACAGAGCGGAACGAGGAACTCCACGAGGTTCGTGAATATTAAAACAACTGTTTCTGCACGAGGATTAACCAGGAGGAAGTTAGATCAGCCCTACGAAAGATGGGGAGAAACAAAGCAGTAGGACTAGACCAAATCCCGATTGAGGCGTGGAGGTGCCTAGGAGGCGATGGGGTTAGATGGTTGACAAACCTTTTCAACATGACATTTAGAAGCGCAAAGATGCCTATGGAATGGAGACTCAGTGAGGTCATCCCCATTTACAAGAACAAGGGAGATGCACAAATATGTAGTAATTACAGAGGCATAAAGTTACTTAGTCATACTATGAAGCTTTGGGAGAGAGTGATTGAGACGAGGCTCCGACGCGAGACAAAGGTTTCAGAGAACCAATTCGGTTTCATGCCAGGACGCTCGTCGACTGAGGCGATTCACATCATTAGAAGCCTTATGGAGAAGTATAGGGAAAAACAAAAGAACCTACACATGGCGTTCTTAGACCTGGAAAAGGCTTATGACTGTGTCCCGCGCGAGCTGATTTAGAAGACTCTTAACGCTAGGGGTGTCCCAAGTAGATATATAAGAACTATTAGAGATATGTACGATGGGGCGAAGACTCGCGTACGCACGGCAGTAGGAAACACAGAGTTTTTCCCGGTTGAGGTAGGTTTACATCAGGGATCGGCCCTTAGCCCATAGCTTTTCGCTTTGATCCTAGACGAACTAACTAAGAGGATACAAGATAACATCCCATGGTGCCTAATATTCACCGACGATATTGTTTTAGTTTCGGATTCCCAGGAGGAGCTTAACAGAAGGCTAGAGCAATGGAGGACTGCACTAGAATCAAATGGCCTAAGGATTAGCAGACTTAAATCGGAGTACCTTAGATGCGATTTCAAGACGAGCGAAGAAGAACAAGAGGATTTAGTGGATGTCAGAATTGGGGATCATATATTACCCCCACAAGAGTCCTTTAGATATTTAGGCTCGATGCTTCACAAATCGGGAAGGATAGATGAGGACGTGACGCATCGTATACGAGTAGGATGGTTGAAGTGGAGGGCAGCGAAAGGGATGTTGTGCGACAAGAAGGTACCCCTTATATTGAAAGGAAATTTTTCAAGGTCGCAATCAGACCGGCCATGTTGTATGGCTCAGAGTGTTGGCCAATGACGAAAGCCCAAGAGAGGAGGATGGAGGTGGCAGAAATGAGGATGCTTAGGTGGACGTGTGGCAAGACCATGCTAGATATGATACCAAATGGAGTTTTTAGGGAGAACTTGGAAGTTGGGAAGATAACCAACAAATTGAGGGAAGGACGACTTAGATGGTTCGGGTATGTTATGAGGCGCCCACTTTTAGCCCCGGTTAGGAGAGTCGAGACCCTTGTTGTTGGGGGCGTAAGGAGAAGGGGTAGACCCAAACGTAGGTTGGAGGATAGATTGAAGCTTGACATAAAGGAGCTCTTATTGACCGAGGACATGACTTCTGATAAGAATTTATGGAGGAGTAGAATTAGAATAGATGAATAGGTTCTACATGGTGTTTATTTATTTTATATATTTATATTATATTTCTTGCCTACTTGCTTGTGTGCACTTCATATATATATATATATATATATATATATATATATATATATATATATATATATATATATATATATATATATATATATATATATTTTTTTTTTGTGGGACTTTACGTATTGGCTGGACATGTTTTATGGATATATAATATATCTATACTTATTGTAGCATATTCACATGCTTTATTGCACTATATGGTTACATGTTTGTATTACATTATATAGCAATTAATTTATACGTACTTACATATCACATTTTTATGCTACATAGTATACTTATTTGTCTATGCCTACATAGTATACCATCTATTTTATACTACATATTATACCTACATGCTTCTTACCAACATGTTTACGTATACTTATTGTACTTACATGACTTGTTATACTTGCATATTTGACACTCACATATTTTCGTATATGTTATATTACATTATATTGTTATATGCTTTATTTACCTATATATATCGTATTGGAGTATACATTACTCATGGTAAAGTTTCTATTTTATCAACTTTACTTGTATATTTTTACTTCACATATCGGATTTCATGGTTCTTTCTGGTCGGAGGTCCCTAGGAAGCAGCCTCTCTGCTCTACAGAATAGGGAGGGACGAATTCCTCTACCTGGGGACCGATAGGTATCCTGGGTAGAAGAATGACGTCCCTTTTACTTTAAGGTAGAGGAAAGGACTGTCTACATCTAACCTCCCCCATACTCCGCTTTAGTGGAATTGGGTAATGTTGTTGTTGTTGTTGTTGTTGTTGTTGTTGTTGTTGTTGTTGTTGTTGTTGTTGTTGTATTTAAATATATATGTATTTATTTACAATCAGTTGTTCGTGAATCGTCGAGATCAGTCGAAGGTCAATTGAATAGTTCAAAATTGTGAGACTCAACCTAACTGTCTTGGCTTATCGTGTCGCGATCATATAAAGATCAAGTTTAAATTTAGTCAGAAATTTCCGGGTCGTCACATAAATGATATATATACACACATATATATCTACATATCTTTTTATAGCCGGTTGTTCGTGAATCGTTAGAAACAGTCGAAGTTAGTTTAAATTTAATCGGAAATTTTTCGGGTTATCACGGTATCCCCCTGTTAATAGAAATTTCGTCCCGAAATTTAGTTGTTGCCATCAGTCGGCGTTGTTTGTAAACAGGTGAGGATATTTGGTCTTCACGTTCCTAGGTATACTCGAGACCTTGCGTGAATTTCAACATATAGAATATTATTTTGTTTTAAGAGTTTAAATCATACGAACCATAAATTCTACAGGTTCTTTTATGAAGTGCATTTTATTATTAATGCGGAGGTTATCTAAAGGATTTAACAAGAGTGTCATTGATTAGGTTTTCTCAGAAAGAGATGATGATGTTATACAAGCATTTCAATACACATGAAATGGGTTATGAATAATAGTGAGCTTATTTAAACATTGAGCGTTTATACCACAATATTAGGGTACACAAAATAGAGAGGAGTTCATGATAATCATAGTCATGAAATTTGATAGAGATCGTCATTCTTTACAATAAGAATGATGAATATGAGTTGAAAATTAGAGTTTTATCGACATTAAATAATATGGATAAAGTAATTCGATTATAGAAAGAGTATAAACGAAGCTATCGTAAAAGATTGAAATGAGGAAATATCTGTTTGCTTTAACTTTCGACATAGTTATAGTTGTTTTCTAGATTTCAAGCGATTTAAAGGAAATCTTCTTAGTCTATAAGATTTGATTATCAGATATTTACGAAAATTGGGATTTTCTTTGATTAAATGATGTGAATTGCCTCGATTGATGTGTCTGGAATTTTTGCAATAAATTAACTTCTTCCGTTTCATTATCTTCACCACTTCTATACTTTCTTTCTCAATTCATACTTCCAAAAGATTGTGAAAATGCTCAATCCAGTTCTTGTTTGGATATTTTTCTGACTATCGTTTCAGTCATTCTTCTTTTTCATTTACCACCAGAGGAATTTGTTTTCTCCTACTTTTACCTTGGGGTTATCGTGTTTAGTTCTCCCGTGTCTTTATATTACTATACGTATTGATATACACGGTTTGTAATTTTGGTATTGTTATCGGGCTTTATATTTTCCCTTATATGTCGGAGCTCTTTTCCTTTTTATTCTCCTCTCGACTCTAAGTAAAGCGAGTAATGGTCCAGAATTTGTAGGTATGAAGTTTCGAATGATGATAATATACAAAGCAGAAGGAAAGGTAATAACACGATTTGATTTGTCAAATTACCAGAATATCCGGAAAAGATAGAACTATCAAGAAAATATGTTCTTGATATGTTTAGAGATTTAAGTAGAATGTAAGAGTCGTGTAACATGGAAAATGATGATTATAAAGTCTATGAATCATCATCTTCCATTAAAAATTTAGCATGACTTACTGTAATATAATCACGTTGGCCTGACGTCATTATATTATACTAACTCATGCTTCAATTTCCAACACTTCTTCAAAAACTTTTATAAATTAAACTTGAATTTTACAGAATATAGAAACTAAAACAGTTTCCTTTATTATGTAACAAAGATATCGCAAAGAGATAATTTATTACGGACAAGAATAGTTATGAAGATATCTTCAGAAATATCGAGGATATTTATGACGAAAGATACGATGATATCTTAGAATTTTTCTAAGATCAAATGATAATGAGGAAAGTTCTTCTGTAAGGATTTAAGATAAGTAAGGAGCAGGGTAATTGCTAATGATTTCAGCAGATACTGAATCATCTAGATTCTTTGAATACAGGTTTAGTCCTTGGGATTTGTCCACAGCTTCCTTCATGTTTTTCTCAATCCGTCTTTCAATACCAGATTTTCTTTTGAGCTTTTCCAACCCACAATTCTTTATTATCAAGCTTCTGGTCATTAAGACCATCTACGGACTTTGCTGCTTCATCAGCATTATTAGGGTTAACGAATCTGAATTGCTGGTTATAGTTCTAAGGTGTTTTCAAGAATTTTGAAGAATGTACAATGTAACATATTAATGTGAGATATAAATATTTCTCGGGTATTACCTACCTGTTAAAATATTTTCACCATCAACAGTTTGTACAACAGAATTTTTAATTAAAATCTTTATAATAATATACGTACATATATATTTTCCTTCAGATGTAATCATAGATTTAATGAGTTAATATAATATTAAACTCATTTGATTTGAGGTTGGAACAAGAATAAATAATCTCCAAAAACTTTTAGAAACTACATATTCTCTGCAGAGTATTTTTTTCAATGTAGTTATGAATCAATACTTCTTCGTTTGTTGGTACTGGTATTCCTTGGTATCTATGGTGCGTATGATGTTGATGCTCGTGGCATAGATTGTGATGTTGAGGCTTGTGATGTGGATGTTGTTGTTGATGAAGCTGATGGTGCTGATGCTGTTGCTGTTACTGATGCAACTGATGGTGCTTATAATGCTTGCTGTGTTGATGATGTTGGTAGTACTGTTGAGGCTGTTGCTGATTCTGGTAGTGCCGTAGGTGCTGGTGATGTTGACGATACTGCTGGTGGTGTTGCGGTTGCTGTTGGTATTGCTTGTGGTGTTTGGGTAGTATGTGTGAGCCTAGCTTCCAAATCGTGCACTGTTTCCTCCAGAGTTTCTACTTTACGCTCGAGTCTATGGATTTGTTCTACCCATTCCTCCGTAAGGTTTGTCAATTCTTGATATTTAGTTCGAAGTCTTCTAACTTCTTCTAATAACCCTATCTGGTTAGAATTCGAGAGTAGAGGACGAATACTGTCTTGGGCTACATCGAGTCGACCTTCGAGGCAAAAAATCCTTGCGATAAGAGTGTAAACGGTATTGCAAAAAGGTTCGCCGGTAAGCGGATCGAGTACTCCGACGTTTGGTGGTAAGTTTGGCTCGTGATAAGGAGTTCCTTCTTCATTTCTCCATAGGGTGAGTATTTCATGAACCCATCCCCATTTTCTGAAGAAATTACGGTAATTGATCGGTGGGTGTGCTCTCGTCACGCTATCTTCGGAGCTAGAGAAACTTGAGGAATCATGTGAGAAATCCATATTATGTGTTTGGAATAGGGTTTGATATGAAATGGGTGTTGGATACTGAATGATATATTCGTCTCCTTGAATACGTATATATAGCAAAAAGATTTCTGTAATTTACGGAGGAAATTTAGGAAAAGTGTTAGACAAAATCTATTGGGATAGATATGATAAGATACGATAAGATATGATGTGTCTATACTCCATTTATGCAATAATTGCGGTATGACGTGTCGAGATAAAAATGATAAGTATGTAATATGATAATCTTTCGATTAAAGACTTTCAATTCATAATGGCCTATTCAGGTCTAGGGGCTTGAGCTATAGGATCCTTTAAATCGGTAATCCAAACCCTTCCATTCTAGAGTTTCGTAGACGTCACTCGTCAAGAAAATTCACTGATAAAAAAAAAAAATATAACGAGAAAGAAAAGATTTTGAAAGTAATGAATATGAATAGTAGAGATTTCAAGAATCATGGTTAACATTTCATCTAATACATATGTAATACACAAAACCATGATAGATGACAAAGGAATGTCGAGAATTTCAGAAATCATGGTGTCGTATTTAAATGTGGTGGAGGAATTGGATAGTACTTACGAAAGTGAGCAGAGTTCTTAGATTGGCTTGGCATTTTAAGGAAAATTAAAGAATTTAATAAGCATAGTTTCTAAGGTATAGTGTAGCATTTATCAATTAAAGGCAACAATTAAAGGCACTATGGTCAAGGAAAGTTGTAGTCCTACATTGCTAAGGTACCTAATTGTATAAGGCATACATAAAATGCAATCTTGGTTCTCTACAACAAAACTGCTCTGATACCAATTCTGTCACACCCCCAAATAGGGCCTGGGGTATTTGTGACTAATTATATCCAATCACAGTTGTATAAATGAGAACGACTCTATATGAGACGTTTTATTGAGTTTTGCAGCGGAAGATAAATAGATTACATTGTATTTAGGGCATTAAATGTCTTTAATTGATATGATATGTAATGAAGACTCCAAGCATAGCAAGCATTCATCATCAAAGCAGCAGATATATAGCAGAAGCAATATTTAAGTACCTGAGAATAAACATGCTTTAAAAAGTCAACACGAGGTTGAGTGAGTTCATAGGTTTGTCATAACTAATGATTTCAGTAATAGATCACAAGATTTAATAAAAGACGATATATCATGTATATCAAAAGTATGCCATGAGCGTATAATATCAAAACTAAACGATTTTACCCCGAGACAATACATATGTAATTGTCGAGATCATTATTATACCACCAATTGACCTGAGGTCAACAGTGCGGGATGTTACTCCCAATAGCGCTATTTATAATAATTCCGTTTGCCTCTTCATTATCTAGTAATTAATGATATTACAAAGCAGGGTTTTGCATGTTTCATATGAACACAATAACATGTTACATATCGACACAATAAAAGTACTCATGTTGGTCGCATAATAGTTTGCACTTGTGTCTATCTGTTATAAAAATATTGCATTTATTCTCAGCCCAAAAATATATAAAAAGGGAGCAGATAAACTCACAATACAATAGTTTGTATGATATGCGTATGATAGCACTGAACAAGTACAGAGGTGTCCTCAGATTCATGAACCTATATCAGTTTTATATATATTAAAACATGTACTCGTAATCGAACAAACATATATTTTATTGTTAGTGATATAACTTTTGTATTAATAACTTATATATATTATTATTATTTAATTAAATGTATTTATTTTGTATATTTAAAATACATAAGAAATTTTATATAGTTAAGTTATGTATTTTAAACATATTTATATATATATATATATATATATATATATATATATATATATATATATATATATATATATATATATATATATATATATATATATATATATATATATATATATATATATATATATATATATATATATATCATTTGTTTGTTAAAACAATAGTTATAATAATACTAAGATAATATTAGTAAAAATAATTATAATGATAGTATAAATTTTAATATTAATGATTTTAATATTAATGATAGTTTTAGTAATAAATCTTATAATTTTAACTCTAATGATAATACTTGTAGTTTTTAAATGAAAAATTTAATAATAATGATGATCAAAATAATCATTTTGATAATAACACTTCATACTCAATAATATTAATAATTATAAAAATCTTATTACTAATGATAATTTTAATAACAATACTTATTATAAAAAAATATTAATATCAAGATTAATGAAAATAATAATAATTTGTATTGTTTTCAAAATAATAATAATAATAATAATAATAATAATAATAATAATAATAATAATAATAATAATAATAATAATAATAATAATAATAATTCTAATCATAATAATGATAATAATAATGATAGTTTTAATAATAATACTAATAATCTTAATGATATTAATAATAATACTTATGTTAATGATAATAATAATTACAATACTAATAATAACAATAATAATAAATGATCCTTAATTCTTATTTTAGTAATAATAATAATAATAATTATTATTATAATAAGAATAATAATAATAAAAAGTAAAGTACTACCTTAAATGAGGCTTAAAAAGAAAATAATGACATGCCCGGGACTCGAACCCGCGACCTCACGCTCGCCCGCTAACACCCTTAACTGTCACGCTGTTGCTTACATTTCTGATTTCTTTTATAAACTAATTCTATTTATCATTACTTTCTGTTTCTTCTTTTTCTTCTTTTTCTTCAAAGAATAAATCGAACAGAATACAATAATTATATTAGTGGATTCAAGATTTGGAATTAGAATGTTATTAAAAAGGAAATAACTTGTACTAATAGTTGTAATCAGATAAAGAAAGAAAGAAAAAAATATAAACGATGTAACAGAAAAATAAAACGAAGAACATGTTTTTGAACTTGAAATCAATTTCGAATTTTTAAACCATTTTAGCTTACGTTTCCTGAATGAAATTAATTCTAAATCAATCCTAGAAACTTTCTGGATTACCAATTGAACCTAAAACCTCAAACTGAAATCAAATTTCGCGATGAACACATTCGTTGACTTTTTGAAATCTAAAGTTTGACTCGAAAATTCGTGATCGATAGAAGGAATTGGAATGTGGAATTTTGCAGAAAATTTGAGTAAAGGAATTCTAACAAAACTACAATTTTAGTTTTTGAAATTTAAATCGAATTCGAGATTTTCATAAAAATAGTTCAAAACAGAGGTACGAGTTTTTAAATGGGTTTTTCTGTTTAATTTTCCATTAGCAGAAACCTTCAGGCATTATATAACAGTAATGATGTTGTTAATCGAACGTGTAAAGTAGAGATTTTTCGTTGTTTAATGTTAATGGGTTGATGGGAAGAAATCATGATCAGAGAAAAAAATAAATAAAAACAAATTCAAAAGTAGATGGGGACATATACCAAATTTTTGGTTTGGGTTGTGGATTTCGATCTGTATTTCAATCAAGAAGACAGATTTAAAATTTAAAATGGACTAGAACAGATATCGCTTTTGATATTAATTATAATACTGATTATAAAATCTGATTTTATAAATCATGTTTTACTGTTAATAATAAATTTTAATAATAATAATAATAATAATAATAATAATAATAATAATAATAATAATAATACTTTTAATATTATGAATAATAATAAAATAATAATAACACTAGTAATAACAAAAATAATGCTAATAAAAAAAATGATGTTGATAATAATAATGATATTTATAATAATTTTAGTGAAAGAGATAATACTAATAATATTATTAATTATGATAATGATAATTATTAATATTAATAATAATAATTATAATAATATTAATAATAATAATACTGATGATTGTAAATGATATATATACACACATATATATTTACATATCTTTTAATAGCCGGTTGTTCGTGAATCGTTGGAAACAGTCGAAGTTAGTTTAAATTTAATCGGAAATTTTCCGGGTTATCACACTACAGATCCGTTCTTATAGTTCGAGCCTTACGTATGTAATAAATATATTCAAGTTAAGGGCTTTTTAGATCGAACTCATATGTATATTCAGTTTAGTACTCGTGTCTAATGCGTAAAACAGTTTAAAAATAGCATGTTATCTCATCCCAAAAAGTAAAAGTGTATGGGACTGTACACTCACCTTGAGTGCACTTGACAAACACAAGTAACGAGTAGTCGGATTACTACGACCGAGTAATGTAACCTAAATATACCAATATATAGTTACATAAGTCTATTTCAATAGAGTGACTCACAGTACATTTGTCCTATTGCTCAGACCGACGCACTTGTAAAGTAAAAGTCAACAAAAGTTAACTAGTCATGCAAGTCAAACAAAAGTCAAACTTGGTCAAGTTGGTCAACCTAAGTCAACTACATCAGTAGGTCAAATAAATGATGTCACAAATTCAAACCAAGGTCAACTCAAAGGTTTCATACATTCGTTTAGCAAATTAACGTTTACTACTTTAGTTATCATACGTGTTCACAACGGTCATGCAATCGAACAAGCATTGTTCACAAATGATACATCAAGAAATTATGATAAACTCCAGATCACAATTAAATATCATAATATTTCTAAAAATACCAATCACGCTATCATACGATTCCTATAACTCACGTAGCATGCAAATCTTTCTAGTACAGTTTCAGCTCGTGCATCAGTTTTATACAAATTCTCATTTAATCTAGAAAATAGTAAATCACAAAAGGCCAATTGGATATGGTCACTAACATCCCAAATTATCAGTGGTAAAAAGATTTAAGAAAACCATGTAGCCAATTTGTACAGTTTTGCCCAACAAGTCAGACTTTCTGATTTAGACAGAATCTAGACCTATGGTTTCGGCATGCATAAATCACATAGTAATTTTAGTTTTCAGAGATAGACATGCAAATGAGATATGCTACATAATATACATTTAACAACATATCAAAAGCGCAAGCTCCAAAATAATTTCTACTTCATGCTAGGCCATTAGATGTACAAACGAGACATATTCAATCCCGTTCAGGTAGCTGTTTTTGGAGTCGATTATACGAGCATCTAGAAATAATTAGAACATGAGGTCTACATGAAAGATCAAGTAATAATCATGTACTTTCCAGAATATAAAGTCTTATTTTACAAAAATCATGTTAAGTGGTCGTTTGACTCAAAATAAAATCGTTGTTTAACAAGTTTTACCATAAAAGTTTGAGTAAGCATAAAATGAATTTCACAAATCCAACAGCTTTGATATCCTAGTCCATTTTGTGTGGTATTCAATTATATATCCATCTAACATCAATTCATGCATCAATTCCAAACACATAAATTGCAATTTTCAGAATAAAGTATAATTACACGTCGAAACATCAATTAACCATAACTATAGCTATACATACCGAAATCGCGCGATTCTTGCGAGCAAAATCAATAATTTTTCGATGGATTTCCATCTAAATACTTTATATTTACAGAAAATAAAATCATCATATCAGTAGCATAGTAAACAAATTCGTGATTAAACCCTAGCATGTAATCCGAGCATTATAACGACTAATAACGCGTACAATTACGATCAATCGAGCAATATAACATCTAGACCATACGATCATAATAAAAATCAGATTTAAATAATTAGGGTTTGCAAATATACCTCAAACAAGCAATCAATTGATACTACTAGATAGAGAACGACGCGGGGAATCACTTTGATGTTCAAGGTTTGATCTAATTTGCAAGTTTTGATGGTGTGTGTGGTGTGTGTAGGTTGACGGTCACTAAAGGGGTGAGGGAGAAGAAGAAGTCGACTAGCAATAGGGTTTGTGAGACTTTATAATGTTTTCCCTCTAATTTAAAACATGGATTAGGGCCTAATTAAGATACTAGTGACCCACTAAGCCCAAACAACAAAGTAAAGGGGGGTGTGGGTATGGATTCGGCCTAATGGCACAAGGGAGGGGGTCTCGAGCTCGTTTTTGATACTAGCGTGGGCTCGGGTGATCCGTTTCGAGTGCCGTTAACTGTATCGAGTTCCCGAAACGTTAATCAATCGTTAAAACGCAATCCACCGTGTTTAATTCATTAAATAAATAATATATTAAATAAGTTTTTGTTAAAGTGAATAATTATTAAAAATAATTATGTTATTAAAATTCGATCTTTTCGCAATCTCGTATGACCTCCATTGCAGTTTTTAAAACCGTATCGTTTTCTCAGTATTTTAAAATATGAAATAGGTTTTTCGGTTTAATATAATCATATATTAAATATAGTAGTTCATCATGAACTCAAGTATGCATTTAATTCGATTAAATACACAAAACGAAAGTAAGTACCGTTAAATAACTTAACGGACAGGTAACAAAGCTTAACGGAAATAGCAGGGTTATTACATTACATGACCCAATTCGAAAAAACCAAATCTAACCAACCAACGACACATAAGTCAAAAATATCAAAGAACAAACCGATTTCTATCTACTTGACAACCTCTTTACCTATTCGCGTCTTTGTGATGGGCTTAACAACCACACCATCAACCTTTAAATGGATAAATTTCTTCTTCGACCAATTTTCAATAGCATAGGATGAAACATTTATTGAAGTGCCACCAATCCTAATACCCAGCACAGATGGAGGGAGCCAACATTCCTCCGCAATGCCCTAAAAAACCAATGTTACGATCCTTTTCAACACCACAACCATCATTAAAATGCTAACATGTAGAGACCCATCCTAATCCATCTGGACGAAGTCCATATCGATTACAAACGATTCACAATAGTTGATTACATCGCGAGGTACTTGACCTCTATATGATACATTTTACAAACATTGCATTCGTTTTTGAAAAGACAATCTTTCATTACATCGAAAGTTGACGGTATGCATACCATTTCATAATATATCCAACTATACTTGACTTAATAATAATCTTGATGAACTCAACGACTCGAATGCAACGTCATTTGAAATATGTCATGAATGACTCCAAGTAATATCTCTAATATGAGCAAATGCACATCGGAAGATTTCTTTCATACCTGAGAATAAATATGCTTTCAAGTGTCAACCAAAAGGTTGGTGAGTTCATAGGTTTATCATAAAACAATAAAATTTATCATTTTGACAGAGCACAAGATTTCAGTTTCCATAAATATCCGTACACTCGCAAGTGTATAAAAGTATTCTATAAGTTGTTGAGCGCTTCGGTAACCATACTTAACAATTAATGTGGCATATTCCCTTTATTATGAAATCTCCCTACACTGTACCAAGTATAGTAAAAACGAAGTACTATGCAACCGTTTACGATACTAGAGCGACTAGCCCGGTTGGAGTTGTCAAACCCGATAGATCTATCAATAGGATTCGCGCTTACATGCTCTTACAACATGTAAATATTAGTTACCAAGCTATTAGGGAAAAATATGCAAAGTGGTACAACTCAACGTAGAATATGTTTTTAGTACTTGTGTCCATTTCGTAAAACAGTTATAAAATACGCATGTATTCTCAGCCTAAAAATATATATAAAAAGGGAGCTATGAAAACTCGCCATAATGTATTTCATAGTAAAAATACATATGACTATATTGAACAGTGCAGGGTTGGCCTCGGATTCACGAATCTATATTATTTGTAATTATATTAAAACACATAATTGAATTCGAACAACTTTATATATATATATATATATATATATATATATATATATATATATATATATATATATATATATATATATATATATATATATATATATATATATATATATATATATATATATATATATATATATATATGTAAATTCATTAGTTATATTCCTTTTTATATTAATAATATATATATTTCATATTTTTATAAAAAAATATTACTCTTGTTAAAAAAAATATTTTGTTATGTTATATGTGTTAAATATGTATATTTATGTATTTTATTTGTTTATCAAAACAGTAGTTCTAACTATACTAAGTTAATATTAGTAAAAATAATGATAATAACGTTAATATTATACTTATGTTAATAATAACTCTATTAGTGATAATAACAATTTTATTAATAATGATATTTGTAAAAAATATTAATTTTACTGTTATTGATTTTAGTAATTACATAATAATAATACTTGTGATAATATACATAATAATACTTATGTTAATAATAACTATTCTATTATTTATAAAAAAAATACTAATACTAATATTTACAAAAATTTGTATTATTTTTCATAATGATAATAATAATAAAAATTTTCATCATATTGATATCAATATTAAAGTTTTAAAATTTATAATAATATCATAACTAATACTCCTAATAATAATAATAATAATAATAATAATAATAATAATAATAATAATAATAATAATAATAATAGATATAATACTAATAATTATGATAATAATAATAATAATAATAATAATAATAATAATAATAATAATAATAATAATAATAATAATAATAAAACTTTTGGTGTGGAAGACTACCTCTTAAAGCTTAAAAAGAAATAAACCGCCAGTGCTGGGACTCGAACCCGCGACCACCCGTTCACTCGAATCACCTCCTAACCATCTAACCATTCCTGTTTTCCTAATTATATCTCATTCCATTAATTTATAACCCGTAATTATTCAATTTCAATTTCTTTCTTCTTTCTCAATCCAGTCTACCAATTCGATATCCAAGAATCATAATAGCAATTCAATAAAAAGTGTTTTTGGATTTTTAAATGAAATAAAACAGTTCGTATTCAGTGATTTTTAAATCATCAGACACAAGATGAACAAACAGAAAAAAAATTAAAATAAAACAGTGAGTTAGCTCGTTCGTAAACTCAAACATTGTTTCAATAACTAAGACCATTTCAGACTTCGAGTTCAACATGAAATAGATTATAAATCATTCCTATAAACTTTTCCAATCATCAATTTAACTTGAAACCTCAAAACAAATTCAAATATTGAAATGAACGAATTCTTTGACTTTTGACTTTTAAGGTTTGACTCAAGAATTCGAACTAGTTATAATGAATTGAATCCTGAAAGTTTGCAGAAAGATTGAGTAAAAGGTTCATAACAAAATTGCAATTAAGGATTTTTAAATTAATTAAGAAATCGATGTTTTTGAAAAATTACGTGAAGAGCAGGGCAATACCTGTGTTCATCAATTGTTTTGATTTAAATGCATTTAAATAAAAGTTGTGAAAGATTTTTGTGGTTTATGATTGCTAATGTAGGTCGTCTGGTTTCTTTTACAATTGGAATGGCTCAATTTATATAGCAGTTATTGGTCGATATCAATTTAAATCAGAAAAGAAGAAAAACAAAACAAATAAATAAATAAAAATATAGATCGATTGAGACCTACAACAGAAATTGTTTGTGTCTGAGGATTTGATTCGTTTAGTATCCAGTTTAAAAACAAAAATCAAAATCATAAACAGTTCGATAGCTATGTTAAACGGATTCACACCCTTTTTCTTGATTTTTAATAGTTTATATAATAATTACTATTATTTAATAATTATATTAATCACAATAATCTAAATATAATAAATACTAATTTCCTATATATCAGTATATATCTACGTACATATATGTTATATATCTGTATATATTTATCTCTATATATGTATATCTATTATATTTATATATTTATTTTTATAGATTATAATTAACCTTTTAATAAATATAACAATAATATCCTTAATATTTTGACTAGTAGTAATACAAGTATAAGATTAATATTATTGCTAATGATAGTAATTATCATGAAGTATATAACACTAATATTATTTATAGCAATAATACTAGTTATACTAGTGTTATTAATAATAATATTAATACTAATAATAATAATAATATATCAATTAACTTTCATAAATATGTATTATCTATTGGTATTATTATCAATAATATATCTAACATAAAAATATATATATATTTTTTTATTATTAATGGTACTAATAATGTTATTAGTTATAATAACATTAATTTTTACTGATAATAATAAGATTAACAATAATGATATAACCATTTATACTTATCTAATTTCATATATATATATATATATATATATATATATATATATATATATATATATATATATATATACACACATATATATATATATATATACACATATATATATATATATATATACATATATATATATATATATATATATATATATATATATATATATATATATTATTCACACACAATTGTCCGTGAATCTTCGGGAATAGTCAGAGGGTAATTGCATAAATGAAAATATTTTGAAATATTTGAGATTCAACATTAGAGACTTTGCTTATCATGTCGAACCATATAAGAATAAAGTTTAAATTTGATCGGAAATTTTTGGGTCGTCACAGTTCCTACCCGTTAAAGAATTTTCGTCCCGAAATTTGATCGAGGTGGTCATGGCTAACACTAAAAATGTTTTCATGACGAATATGAGTTGATAGATAGAGTTTTATTACTGTTGGGTAATATGGATAAGATAATTCGATTTCTTGAAGAGTACGAGTGAAGCTATCACAAAAGATTGAGATAGAGATTTAACTTTTGACGCAGTCACAGTGGATTTCCGAAATTCAAGGAATTTAAAGATAATCTTCGAAATCTATAAAAGATTTGATTTTTCGGAAATTAAGGAATTAGTATCCTATATAATTGAATATGGTAATCTGTCTCGATTACTACGTCTGACATTTTGTTATATATTAACCTCTTTAGTTCCATTCTTTTCACCGTTCCTTTATTCAATTCATACTTTCACAAGATTCTGGAAATGCTGAATCCAGTTCTAATACTTTGTATTTTCCTGACTATCGCTTCTGTCATTCTTCTCTTTCAACTCCCACCCCAGAAGTCTGTTTACTTCTACTTCACTCATGGTGTAGTGGTTTTCATAATCCTTCCTTGCATCTGTCTTTCCATATTTATTGACATCCACAGTTAATGATCTCTCTATTTGCTGTGATTTATACTCTTATTTTATATTTTGAAGCTATATGCTTTTGTTTTCTCTTCCCGACCTTAAGTAAAGCGATCAAGACGTCTCAGTTTGTTGGTATGAAGTTCGAAAGAACATAACTAAGTTTATAAGCAGAAAGGAAAAGTAATAGCAAGATTTGATTTGTTTAATTACCAGAATCACGGAAGATAGAACTATCAAGAATATATTTTCTTAATATGTTTAGAAGTTAAGTAGAATGCAAGAGTTATGTAACATGGCACATGATGAGGGTGAGGTCTGTGAACCATCATCACGTTTCACTAGAAACTCAGCATGACTTACTGTAATATAATCACGTTGGCCAAGCACCATTATATTATACTAACTCATGCTTCAATTCCCAACACTTCTCCACAATTCATTCATATCTTATACTTAGATTTTACAGAAGTTTTCAATATAATGAAATACAGAAAACACGAATAGGTAGATAATTTGGACAAGAATATTTATGAAAATATCCTCAGAAATATCGAAGATATTTATGATGATATTTTGAAATTTCTAAGTTCGAAGGTTGATGAAGAAAAATTTTTCCGCAAGATTTTAACATGACTTCGGAGCAAGATATTCTCTAAAGATTTCATCGGATCCAGAATTACCTGGATTCTTTGAATATAGGGTTTGGTCCTTGTATTTTTCCTTGGTCTCCTTCATGGTTAGTTCAATCTGTTTTTCAGTACTAAATTTTCTATCGAGCGTTCCGAACATTCCATTCTTTATTATCAAACTCTTGGCCATTTAGATCATCTATAATTTTACTGTTTCCTCTGCATTTAATGCAGCCATATATGAATCGTCGGTTATCAATCCGAGGTGTTTTCAGGAGAATTGTGTTTTTGGATGATTAAACGTTGGTGGTAATATGGTGGAATATAAAAGGTTCTCCAGTAACAATAAATGAGATTGTTTTGAATGAAAAGTCGAAGCTGTCTTGTTGGAGCTGTGACAAAATTAGCTATTTTGAAAAAGAACTGCAAAGTTATTTTGGGTAATAATAACACTAAAGGAATTAGCACAGCTAGGTGTTAAACGTTTACTTAGTTTTCGAGAGTTTTTCAGGTGCATAACTATATGCATCAACCTCTTCTTACGTAGATGAAGTCCGGTTGATTCATCCTCTCGATTGAGGTGTTTTCAAAAATCATGAAAGGTTTGAACGCAGATTGTAATCGTCAAGATACAAATGAGGTTTAAGATGAAATCAAGTGGCAAACTTGAAGAGATGTTTAGTTTCATATGTTATAATTAATATTTTAATTCATTTTTAATGGTCCAATGTTGATAGTCCAATAATCGGTTTATATATATATATATATATATATATATATATATATATATATATATATATATATATATATATATATATATATATATATATATATATATATATATATATATATATATATATATATATAATCTTAGAATTACCCCACGACGTATTGTATACGTATTGTCTTTGCATCAACCCAGAGATGTATTGTATACGTATTGTCTTAGAATTAACTAAGACGTATTGTGTACGTATTGTCTTAGGATTTATCAAAACGTATTGTATACTTATTGTGTTAGGATATACCAAGAATATTATTATACATATATACAATTACAAAATTCGTGTACATGTCTCAGACTTGATCACAACTCAAAGTATATATTATTGTAGAATCAACCTCAACCCTGTATAGCGAACTCGAACATTACAGCATATAGAGTGTCTATGGTTATTCCAAATGATATATATACATGCGTCGATATGATATGTCAAAACTTTATATACGTGTCCAAATATTTAAAGTGCGTAAAATAAATAACAGAAATTAAATGACGATAAATAAAATTACGATAATATAAATTGCGATAATTAAATTGCGATAAATAAAATGTAACCGGTTAGCTAGGATCATTTAGCTAGGAACAGTTAGCGTGGATTCTTAACAAAATTCTTCTCATAGTTAATTTGTTTGTTTCTAACAAATTTTATTTGGTCAAATGTTTTCTTCATGATGCCACTTGTTGGATTCTGAGAAGTCAAAATCCCAAATATGAGATTGAGTGAAAATAGTCATTATGTGGTGAATGGATACGTATATCGGTGGTTGTAAATAGGATTGTAAATGACCGTTGAATCAGATTCGAAGAATGTACAGTGTAACTTATTAATGTGAAATCTTAAATATTCCTCGGGTATTACCTACCCGTTAAAATATTTTCATCATTAACAGTTTGTATGAAAGAATTTTTAATTACAATCTTTATGAAAATATACTTGCATATATATTTTCTTCAGATGTAATCATGGATCTAATGAGTTAATATGATATTAATCTCATTTGCTTTTCGGTTTGTGCTAGAATAAGTAATCTCTAAAACTATTAGGAACCACATATTCTTCGCAGAATATTAATGAAGTTATGGATCAATACTTCATCGTTAATTATTGTTGGTACACCTTGGTATCTATGGTGCGTATGATGTTGATGTTCGAGGTATAGATTACGGTGTCGATATGTGTCATGCAGATGTTGTGGTTAGTGGTACTGGTGCTGTTGGTACTGATGTTGGTGGTACTGTTTGTGCCGGTGATGCTGCTGGTGCTTGTAAGTTTTGAACCATATTCTCCAAGGTTAGCACTTGAGCTCGAAGTTCTTTAATTTCTTTTACTAACCCTGGTTGGTTATCTGTGTGAGGTAGAGATCGGATATCTTCTCTAGTTCCATTAATGGTAGTCTCAAGATGAAAAATTCTCGCAAAAAGGGTATAAATGGTGTTGCGAACAGGTTCGCCGGTGAGCGGGTCGAGTACTCCAAGGTTAGGTGGTAGATTCGGTTCATGATATGGAGTACCTTCTTCCCTTCTCCATAAGGTGAGTATGTCGCGAACCCACCCCCATCTTCTCCAATAATCACGGTAGTTGATTGGTTGGTGTGCTCCCATCACACTGTCTTCAGAGTCAGAGGAACTTGGACGATTCGTAGAGGCCATCTTTCGCGATCACAGAAAAATATTTTTGGTATGAAACGTTTAGTGACAGCAATTGATAGTTGGATGATATTCTCAATGCATAATATGCATAGATATATATAGTACCAGGATTCCTTAAATTACGGAGAAATTTACGGGAGATACAGGCAAAGTTTACCGTAATAGATACGCTAAGATATGAATTAGCAGATACGCTAAGATATGGATTTGTCTGTACACCATCTATGCAATAATTGAAATAAGAAGTGTAAAGACTGACAATGATAGGTGGATATTTTTCGACAAAGAATGATAAGCAAAACTTTTGACATGCAGACTAGGTTCAAGTCTAGACTCATTAATATAACCTAATAACTACTAGGTCGAAGTCCAGACTCACTAATGCATCCTAACAACAATTAGTTAGACACACTAATGCAAGACCTGGTTCGCTACGACCACCGCTCTGATACTAACTGTAGAGACCCGTCCTAATCCATCTGGACGAAGTCCATATCGATTACAAACGATTCACAATAGTTGATTACATCGCGAGGTACTTGACCTTTATATGATACATTTTACAAACATTGCATTTGTTTTTGAAAAGACAATTGTAACAACCCTAATTTTTTTCCGTTACTTTCGTTAACCTTTCATTAGTTTATTTAACGGCGATTATTTAACTTTTATGTGTTTACGTGTATTAAATGCGTACTTGATCTTCGGAGGGTTTTAATAATTGATATGGGTTGATATTAATTCAAATAAATATTTCAGGTAATGAAATACGATAAAAACGATACGATTTTGATAATAGTTTTTTGAGCAACGAAATGCTCGCGTTAATTTTAATAATTAATTTTATTAATTATTAACTTTTTAAAATATTTAATTTATTGGGTTTTTAATAAATTAAATGATTGGTTGCATTTAACGATCAGGTTAGAGTTCCGGGCCTTCGGTACGATTAAACGACACTTAAAATGGACCACGAATATGCGCTTTTGCAAAGCGAGAGCCCGGGAACCCAACCCAAGTGGGCCACGGCCGAACCTCCTCCCCCTCCCCTTATCTTGTTACTTTTTGACTACTTGAGGGACTTATTTGTTATTTTGTGATACTTGGCCCAACTATATATGGACTAGTAAACCTAAACTGCTCATTATTTTCTAAACCCTATTAGCAGTCGACTTCTCCCTCCCCTCTGTCCCATTCGTCGATCACCATCACCACACCATAACCTTCAATTTTCAATTTTTGAAAAAACCTCAAGAACAAAAGTTGCAATTTGTGTTATCCTCTATGCGTTGGTATAAATAATTTTGTGATCAAAGGTATAATCACATGAACCCTAATTCTAAAAATCTGATTTTTGTAAAGTTTCATAGTTTATGTTGTCAATTGCTCAAGTCTATACGCGTACATGTTAATTGTTGTCGTTAATTTTATCGTTTGATGTGATTAGGGTTAATCCCGAATTTGTTTTGTGTGATTACAGAAACTTGAATTTCTTAAATGTTAAATATTATTGCATATTTGAAATCCTCTCAAAAAACTAATAATTTTAGGCTTTGGATTCGCGTATTTTCGTTTCCGTATGCTTAAGTTATGATCGATTGATGTTTTGTTGATGAATCTGTGAATATTTCGAATTCTGGAAAATTGTACATGAAATTGAATTACATACTGATCATAAATGGATAGAAAACTTAAAAACACTCAAGTTAGACTAGAATATCATGCGATTTGGATTTGTATTGCTCCCGTTATGCTTGTTTGATCGTATGTAAAAAACTGATTTGCTCGGTATGATGAAACTGACTTTTTAATTGATTTGAAGTATGATATTGTTTGAAGTCTTAACATATCTGAAAATTTCATAATTTTTAGTTAACGTTTCATCTAGGCCTTGCACCATTCGGGTTTGTGAAGCTTGTGTTATGTGCGTGTCAAAATGGTAACCTTTATGCTGATCAAATCTGTAACGTATGCACCTTTTGCTATATAAGATGACTTGTGCATGTTTTGAGACATTGGCCTTCTGTAATATGAATCTTTATATATTGTGTGGTATATGCTCAGTTTATTTCAACCTCTGAAACCTTATGCATTGGGCATAATAGAGCCATACTTTATGTAAATTCTGATTTGAGTTGAAAACTGAATAATCAACTTGCACGAATAAACTGTACAAATTGGCTAAACAAAAGTTTCTAGCTTTTTGATATGTGTTACTTTGATTTATCCTTGAACTATGGCCACTGGTCTTGTATCAATTACATGTTCCTAACTCCGGTTATAGCCAAAATCAAATCAGTGCGTGGTCCGAAACTGACTTGGCAAACCCCAAATGTATCCCTTCTGATTCCTGACTTTTAATTGTCGTATGAGTCCCTGGCCGGACTTTTTGGAATCGATTTTAAGTCTATTTATGATCTGGAGTTTGTAATATTTACTTGAATTTTGTACTATGAGATAATGTGCTAAGTATGCTACGTGTTCATAAATTTTGTGCATGACGATAAACTGAAATTGTGAAAATGATCATTCATGACCTAAAACGTATTGTTTGACTTAGGTTTGACTTATTGACCAATATTTGACATGAACCTACTGATGTTGACTTTAGTTGACTACTTTGACCAAGTTGACTTTCGGTTTGACTTCGGTTGACTTTGTTTGACTTGCATGATATAGTTGACTTTTACTTTGAAACGCGTCGAGTCGAGCAATAAGACAACGTTCACTATGGAACCATACTTATTTAAGATATATATATTGACCAACCTACATACATATACTTAGGTTACATTACTCGGGTCTAAACCGTACAAGTCATTTGTCTTTCATTCCGAGCTTATTCGAAGGTGAGTCTACAGTCCCGCTTTTTACATGTTTTCAGGGATGAGAATACACGCTGTTATATTTACATTTTCAAATGCTTTATATTGACATGAGTACTACACATATGCATATTGAGTTTGTTCAAAAAGCCTCTAGCTTGAATACTTTTAATACCATTTGGTAGGCACAATTTAGATGGACGGATCCGTTAGGTTGGCAACCTCATCCACTATAAAAGCAGTGGTGCATTTACTTTGAACATTTAATACATCTGAACAATGTATAACATTTTACGAGGTAAGGTGGGTATAGTGGCTATACTCGGGTCTTTGCTAGTATTCAGGTGCTCGGTTTATGCTTGCGATAGAATCTTGTGGTCAATGAAATTAAACTATTTTTCTGATAACTATTTTTCAGATACTATACAACGATATTTAAACTGTGGTTTACGAGCAAATGAGATAAAACTTGACAGGGTGTTGTCTACAAATGATTGAAATTTGACATGGTAGTGTCAACAAACTTTTGAAACGAGAAGCGGTGTTGTCTAAAAACTTTAACAATAAACTTTGGTGGTCTTTCACCAGTAAACGTTTTCGAAATGTTATTTCTTAAACATACTGTATTGTTTACCTAAAACCTGTAGATTCACTCAACATTATTGTTGATCCGTTTTGCGTGTTTTATTCTCAGGTATTAATTGCTTCCGCTGTAGAATATTGATGTTACGTAGAAGTCAAGCCAAGCACTGGGGACAGAGTTAACATTCCGTTAAAGGGATTTGATGGGGTGTTACATTTGGTATCAGATCTTTGGCTATAGGGAACTAGGATACATTAGTGTGTCTAACCGTAGGGCGCATTAGTGAAGTCTAGTCTATAGCTGTGTGTCTTGGATGACTTTTACACACCATACCTGCACTATTTGCTTCACAATGCTACATGTAGGACTACACATTACACCACATACATATATGCCTTATACCATACAACATGGACTTGGACTAAATATACTATATCACGAAACACATGCGTACACACTAAGCCAGATTTAACTAAATTAAGTTGACTACGCTATCTTGAACTTATGGAGTGATGTCGAATGGATATGTGAGATAGCGTAATGTAATGACCGGGATTACATTACGGTGACTCATATACAAGTTCCGACATCGCAAAATAAGAATTGGGAGCGAGTCAAGTAGGTTACTTGGATAAACGCTGTTGTGAACACAAACTGTATAACCTTAAATAGAAGTAGAGACATACACTGTGCAAACTAATTGTTATTATAACTTATAAGTAACTTGTAAGCATGACACCACTCCTCACCGCTCGACACTTCCTGCCACCATCGATCACCACCCGTCACTACAAAGACACTACTTAAACCTACTCGTCATCTCATACCAGTACTCAGTACTATTTATTGCTGCTAACTACTACTCAACGCCGCCTCTCACTAGTAGTCACGACTAATCACTGCTTCTCACTGCTTGTCATTACTAAATACTACTTACTACTACCCCTTGCTACTTGATACTACTCAATACTACTCATTACTGCTTACCACTACTAAGTAATACTCGACACTACCGACACCTCCGCGCTTTACTACACGCTAATATGCATCACAACTCATTTCTGATACGCCTTTAGAGGAGGAGTTCCTGATAATTGCCCATACAATACGTAGTATATATTGCCCACTCGATTACTAACTTACCTATCAGTCAGCCATCCGCCGTCCATGATTTTGTTTTCCAACACGAGCCTATCGACTAAAGGCCATTATGCCTTATTGGGTGCATTAGGGTACATGTGCATATACTTATGATGTGAGCATGCTATCTAACAACTTATACGTCACTACTATCATCACTGCTTATCACAACCCATCACTACTTATCGCTAATGCCACCACTCATTTCTACTAGTAATACTACCCGTTACCATATCCCTCATCATTTTGTTCCAACATACTATTCTTAAGCGACAATCATTTTCATTATACCCACAAACATTACCAACCAACTTTGAATACATCGACGTGAACTACACTTCATCTGTTCCTGCGAGACACACCCGTCTGGGAGTTTGTACCAACCCTTTTCGATTAAATATCAGATTTTGTTTGAGTTGCCATTACACCTTGTTCATTTTCGTTTTCCATGAAAATCATCACGTTCTCGCTCATCAACCATAATGTTTATATATGCTGTCAACACCAGTGCTGAGAGAAGGTTTAACGCTAGAGAGAAGCTTTAACGCTAGAGAAACTGGTCACGACATTTATAAACTTGTACCTTCCTTAGACAACGTGTACTCTATAAAACTATTAAACTGGGAAGTTTTAACTTAGTGGTTGAAACAAACTGGTTATCTGACGATACAACCGAGGCAGCTACGACCAGAAGACTATTCGAATTTCTTTCACCGACGATAATAGTGTACGAGGAAGAGATCAGTACACCGTCATGTTACACTAATTACTCGAAGGTCCAGTAGTACAGGAGATGAGAATGTCTCGCAATTCTGGCACATGCGAGTAAAGATGAGCCGACATTTGAGAAACCCGAATATTTCCCAACTATTAGAGATTATCCTGAGGTTACACATCCACCCCACCATGAAGTCGAATTTCCGATTGATTTGGTGCCAGCAGCTGCACCCGTTACGCGTACAATATACGCATCTGCACCTTTAGAGCTACAAGAGCTTCCCATAGTGAAGAACATGAGGGTTGTAATGCCCTAAATTGTGACATGTACTAGAAGGTGTGTCACATAACCACAAATTCCCAAGTTGGAGCTCCAGTCTTGTTTGTTAAGAAGAAGGATGGGCCGATGAGATTGTGTATCGACTACAGAGAATTGAACAAGCTAACGATCAAGAATCGATATCCGCTACCGAGGATTGATGACTTATTTGATCAGCTACAAGGATCCATTTGTTATTCGAAGATTGATTTGGGATTCGGGTATCACTAATTGAGAGTCAAAGAAGCTGATGTCCCGAAGACAGCGTTTAGAACACGTTATAGACATTATGAGTTTACAGTGATGTCATTTGGTTTAACGAACGCACCAGCAGTGTTCATGGATCTCATGAACCATGTGTGTAAGCCATACCTAGATAAATTCGTCATTATGTTCATTGATGACATATTGGTGTACTCCAAGAACAGAAAAGAGCACGAACATCATCTACGTTCAATATTGACTATGCTTAGAGAAGAGCAGTTGTATGCAAAGTTCTCTAAGTGTGACTTTTGGTTACCAGAAGTACAATTTCTTGGCCATGTTGTAGGGGCCAATGGAATACAGGTCGATCCAGCAAAGATTGAGTCGGTTAAGAATTGGGAAACTCCAAGGACGCCAACGCAAATTAGGCAATTTTTGGGTCTAGCTGGTTACTACCGGAGATTCATTGAAGGATTCTCTAAGATCGCCCGACCATTAACCAAGTTGACTCATAAGTGCAAGAAGTTTGAGTGGTCAGAACCGTAAGAGACTGCATTTAAGTTGTTGAAAGAGAAGTTAACAACTGCACCAGTATTGTCTCTACCCGAGAGAAGTGAAGATTTTGTGGTTTATTGTGATGCCTCACGTCAAGGAATGGGTTGTGTGCTTATGCAACAAAACAAGGTTATTGCTTATGGATCGCTTCAGTTAAAGATTCACGAGCAAAACTACACTACGCACGACCTTGAGTTAGGAGCTGTTGTCTTTGCACTCAAAATGTGGAGACACTACCTGTTTGGAACCAAGTTCACTATGTTCACTGACCATAAGAGTTTACAGCACATATTCGATCAGAAACAGCTCAACATGAGACAACGACGTTGGATGGAACTACTTAACGATTATAACTGCGAACTTCAATACCATCCGGGCAAGGCGAATGTTGTGGCGGATGCCTTAAGAAGAAAGGAGCGAGAGAAACCTCTTAGGGTTAAAGCGCTTAACATAGTTGTACGTACAAATCTCACATCACAAATCCGCGAAGCGCAATAAGAAGCCATGAAAGAAGAGAATGTTGATGTTGAATTTCTCAAAGGGATGGATAAGAAGTTCAACACCAAGGAGGATGGAACACGGTATTTTGCTAACCGGATTTGGGTACCAAAGTTTGGTGGATTGAGAGAACTAGTGTTGGAGGAAGCACACAAGTCGAGATACTCAATTCATCTGGGATCAGATAAGGTGTACCAGGATTTGAAGGCGTTTTATTGGTGGTCGAATTTGAAAGCTGACATTGCCACTTATGTCGGGAAATGCTTGACTTGTGCCAAAGTCAAGGCTGAACATCAGAAGCCATCAGGATTATTAACTCAACCAGAGATTCCCCAGTGGTAGTGGGAAGGTATTTCCATGGACTTCATTACGAAACTGCCGAGAACGGCGGGAGGTCACGATAGTATTTGGGTTATCGTGGATCATCTCACTAAGTCCGCACACTTCTTAACGATAAGGGAAACTGATAAGATGGAGAAGTTGGTTCAGATTTACATTAAGGAAGTCGTCTCTAGGCATGGAGTGCCTATATCTATTATATCCGACCGCGACAGCAGATTTACTTCCAGGTTTTGGCAATCATTGCAGAAAGCAATGGGGACTCGTTTAGATATGAGTACAGCATATCACCCCCAGACGGATGGCCAGAGCGAAGGAACTATTTAGACTTTTGAGGACATGTTGAGAGCGTGTGTCATTGATTTCGGAAATGGATGGGATAAGTATTTACCACTAGCTGAGTTCTCATACAATAATAGCTACCATGCGAGTATTAAAGCTGCACCTTTCGAAGCACTGTATGGAAGGAAGTGCAGATCTCCCGTTTGTTGGAACTAGTTGGGAGATAGTCAGTTGACAGGTCCTGAGATTATTCAGGAGACAACTGAGAAAGTTCTACAGATTCAGGAACGATTGAGAACGGCTCGAAGTCGTCAAAAGAGTTACGTCGATGTTAGGTGAAAGGACATAGAGTTCCAAGTTGGTGACAGGGTTATGCTTAAAGTATCACCTTGGAAGGGTGTTGTACGATTTGGGAAACGAGGTAAACTGAGTCCTAGATATATTGGACCGTTTGAGATAATTGAAAGAGTTGGACCAGTAGCTTATAGAATGGAACTACCACAAGCACTCAGCGGTATTCATGATGTTTTACATGTATCCAATCTGAAGAAGTGTCTAGCCGATGATAATTTGATTATCCCTTTAGAGGAACTATGTATCAAAGACAAACTTCATTTCATTGAGGAACCTGTTGAAATCTTGGGCCGTGAGGTCAAACAGTTGAAGCAAAGCAGAATTCCTATCGTTAAAGTTCGGTGGAACGCGAGAAGAGGACCAGAGTTCACGTGGGAGCGTGAAGACCAGATAAGGCTGAAGTATCCGCAATTGTTCCCGAGGAAACTACTTCAGCGGACGATCACTAAAATTTCGGGACGAAATTTTCAATAACAGGTGGGTAATGTAACAAACCTGATTTTTTTCCGTTACTTTCGTTAACCTTCCGTTAGTTTATTTAACGGCGATTATTTAACTTTTATGTGTTTACGAGTATTAAATGCGTAATTGATCTTCGGAGGGTTTTAATAATTGATATGGGTTGATATTAATTCAAATAAATATTTCGGGTAATGAAATACGATAAAAACGATACGATTTTGATAATAGCTTTTTGAGCAACGAAATGCTCGCTTTAATTTTAATAATTAATTTTATTAATTATTAACTTTTTAAAATATTTAATTTATTGGGTTTTTAATAAATTAAACGATTGGTTGCGTTTAACGATCGGGTTAGAGTTCCGGGCCTTCGGTACGATTAAACGACACTTAAAACGGACCACGAATACGCGCTTTTGCAAAGCGAGAGCCCGAGAACCCAACCCAAGTGGGCCACGGCTGAACCCCCTCCCCTTCCCCTTATTTTGTTACTTTTTGACTACTTGAGGGACTTATTTGTTATTTTGTGATACTTGGCCTAACTATATATGGACTAGTAAACCTAAACTGCTCATTATTTTCTAAACCCTATTAGCAGTCGACTTCTCCCTCCCCTCTGTCCCATTCGTCGATCACCATCACCACACCATAACCTTCAATTTTCAATTTTTGATAAAACCTCAAGAACAAAAGTTGCAATTCGTGTTATCCTCTACGCGTTGGTATAAACAATTTTGTGATCAAAGGTATAATCACATGAACCCTAATTCTAAAAATCTAATTTTTGTAAAGTTTCATAGTTTATGTTGTCAATTGCTCAAGTCTATACGCGTACATGTTAATTGTTGTCGTTAATTTTATCGTTTGATGTGATTAGGGTTAATCCCGAATTTGTTTTGTGTGATTACAGAAGCTTGAATTTCTTGAATGTTAAATATTATTGCATATTTGAAATCCTCTTGAAAAACTAATAATTTTAGGCCGCGTATTTTCGTTTCCGTATGCTTAAGTTATGATCGATTGATGTTTTGTTGATGAATCTGTGAATATTTCGAATTCTGGAAAATTGTACATGAAATTGAATTACATACTGATCATAAATGGATAGAAGACTTAAAAACACTCAATTTAGACTAGGATATCATGCGATTTGGATTTGTATTGCTCCCGTTATGCTTGTTTAATCGTATGCGAAAAACTGATTTGCTCGGTATGAAGAAGCTGACTTTTTAATTGATTTGAAGTATGATATTGTTTGAAGTCTTTACATATCTGAAAATTTCATAATTTTTAGTTAACGTTTCATCTAGGCCTTGCACCATTCGGGTTTGTGAAGCTTGTGTTATGTGCGTGTCAAAATGGTAACCTTTATGCTGATCAAATCTGTAACGTATGCACCTTTTGCTATATAAGATGACTTGTGCATGTTTTGAGACATTGGCCTTCTGTAATATGAATCTTTATATATTGTGTGGTATATGCTCAGTTTATTTCAAGCTCTGAAACCTTATGCATTGGGCACAATAGAGCCATACTTTATGTAAATTCTGATTTGAGTTGAAAACTGAATAATCAACTTGCACGAATAAACTGTACAAATTAGCTAAACAAAAGTTGCTAGATTTTTGATATGTGTTACTTTGATTTGTCCTTGAACTATGACCACTATTCTTGTATCAATTTCATGTTCCTAACTCCGGTTATAGCCAAAATGAAATCAGTGCGCGGTCAGAAACTGACTTGGCAAACCCCAAATGTATCCCTTCTGATTCCTAACTTTTAATTGTCGTATGAGTCCCTGGCTGGACTTTTTGGAATTTATTTTAAGTCTATTTATGATCTGGATTTTGTCATATTTACTTGAATTTTGTACTATGAGATAATGTGCTAAGTATGCTACGTGTTCATAAATTTTGTGCATGTCGATAAACTGAAATTGTGAAAATGATCATTCATGACCTAAAACGTATTGTTTGACTTAGGTTTGACTTATTGACCAATATTTGACATGAACCTACTGATGTTGACTTTAGTTGACTACTTTGACCAAGTTGACTTTCGGTTTGACTTCGGTTGACTTTGTTTGACTTGCATGATATAGTTGACTTTTACTTTGAAACGCGTCGAGTCGAGCAATAAGACAACGTACACTATGGAACCATACTTATTTAAGATATATATATTGACCAACCTACATACATATACTTAGGTTACATTACTCGGGTCTAAACCGTACAAGTCATTTGTCTTTCATTCCGAGCTTATTCGAAGGTGAGTCTACAGTCCCGCTTTTTACATGTTTTCAGGGATGAGAATACACGCTGTTATATTTACATTTTCAAATGCTTTATATTTACATGAGTACTACACATATGCATATTGAGTTTGTTCAAAAAGCCTCTAGCTTGAATACTTTTAATACCATTTGGTAGGCACAATTTAGATGGACGGATCCGTTAGGTTGACAACCTCACCCACTATAAAAGCAGTGGTGCATTTACTTTGAACATTTAATACATCTGAACAATGTATAACATTTTACGAGGTAAGGTGTGTATAGTGGCTATACTCGGGTCTTTGCTAGTATTCAGGTGCTCGGTTTATGCTTGCGATAGAATCTTGTGGTCAATGAAATTAAACTATTTTTCTGATAACTGTTTTTCAGATACTATACAATGATATTTAAACTGTGGTTTACGAGCAAATGAGATAAAACTTGACAGGGTATTGTCTACAAATGATTGAAATTTGACATGGTAGTATCAACAAACTTTTGAAACGAGAAGCGGTGTTGTCTAAAAACTTTAACATTAAACTTTGGTGGTCTTTCACCAGTAAACGTTTTCGAAATGTTATTTCTTAAACATACTGTATTGTTTACCTAAAACCTGTAGATTCACTCAACATTATTGTTGATCCATTTTGCGTGTTTTATTCTCAGGTATTAATTGCTTCCGCTGTAGAATATTGCTGTTACGTAGAAGTCAAGCCAAGCACTGGGGCCAGAGTTAACATTCCATTAAAGGGATTTGACGGGGTGTTACAACAATCTTTCATTACATCGAAAGTTGACGGCATGCATACCATTTCATAATATATCCAACTATACTTGACTTAATAATAATCTTGATGAACTCAACGACTCGAATGCAACGTCTTTTGAAATATATCATGAATGACTCCAAGTAATATCTCTAATATGAGCAAATGCACAGCGGAAGATTTCTTTCATACCTGAGAATAAACATGCTTTCAAGTGTCAACCAAAAGGTTGGTGAGTTCATAGGTTTATTATAAAACAATAAAATTCATCATTTTGATAGACCACAAGATTTAAGTTTCCATAAATATCCGTACACTCGCAAGTGTATAAAAGTATTCTATAAGTTGTTGAGCGCTTCGGTAACCCTACTTAACAATTAATGTGGAATATTCCCTTTATTATGAAATCTCCCTACATTGTACCAAGTATAGTAAAAACGAAGTACTATGCAACCGTTTACGATACTAGAGCGACTAGCCCGGTTGGGGTTGTCAAACCCGATAGATCTATCAATAGGATTCGCGCTTACATGCTCTTATAACATGTAAATATTAGTTACCAAGCTATTAGGGAAAAATATGCAAAGTGGTACAACTCAACGTAGAATATGTTTTTAGTACTTGTGTCCCTTTCGTAAAACAGTTATAAAATACGCATGTATTCTCAGCCGAAAAATATATATAAAAAGGGAGCTATGAAAACTCACCATAATGTATTTCGTAGTAAAAATACATATGACTATATTGAACCATGCAGGATTGGCCTCGGATTCACGAACCTATATTATTTGTAATTATATTAAAACACATAATTGAATTCGAACAACTTTATATATATATATATATATATATATGTAAATTCATTAGTTATTTTCCTTTTTATATTAATAATATATATATTTCATATTTTTATAAAAAAAATATTACTCTTGTTAAAAAAAATATTTTGTTATGTTATATGTGTTAAATATGTATATTTATGTATTTTATTTGTTTATCAAAACAGTAGTTCTAACTATACTAAGTTAATATTAGTAAAAATAATGATAATAACGTTAATATTATACTTATGTTAATAATAACTCTATTAGTGATAATAACAATATTATTAATAATGATATTTGTAAAAAATATTAATTTTACTGTTATTGATTTTAGTAATTACATAATAATAATACTTGTGATAATATACATAATAATACTTATGTTAATAATAACTATTCTATTATTTATAAAAAAAATACTAATACTAATATTTACAAAAATTTGTATAATTTTTCATAATGATAATAATAATAAACCTTTTCATCATATTGATATCAATATTAAAGTTTTAAAATTTATAATAATATCATAACTAATACTCCTAATAATAATAATAATAGATATAATACTAATAATTATGATGATAATAATAATAATAATAATAATAATAATAATAATAATAATAATAATAATAATAATAATAATAATAATAATAATAATAATAAAAATAATAATAATAATAATAATAATAATAATAATAAAACTTTTGGTGTGGAAGACTACCTCTTAAAGCTTAAAAAGAAATAAACCTCCAGAGCCGGGACTCGAACCCGCGACCACCCATTCACTCGAATCACCTCCTGACCATCTAACCATTGCTGTTTTCCTGATTATATCTCATTCCATTAATTTATAACCCGTAATTATTCAATTTCAATTTCTTTCTTCTTTCTCAATCCAGTCTACCAATTCGATATCCAAGAATCATAACAGCAATTCAATAAAAAGTGTTTTTGGATTTTTAAATGAAACAAAACAGTTCGTATTCAGTGATTTTTAAATCATCTGACACAAGATGAACAAACAGAAAAAAAATTAAAATAAAACAGTGAGTTAGCTCGTTCGTAAACTCAAACATTGTTTCAACAACTAAGACCGTTTCAGACTTTGAGTTCAACATGAAATATATTATAAATCATTCCTATAAACTTTTCCAATCATCAATTTAACTTGAAACCTCAAAACAAATTCAAATTTTGAAATGAACGAATTCTTTGACTTTTGACTTTTAAGGTTTGACTCAAGAATTTGAACTAGTTATAATGAATTGAATCCTGAAAGTTTGCAGAAAGATTGAGTAAAAGGTTCCTAACAAAATTGCAATTAAGGATTTTTAAATTAATTAAGAAATCGATGTTTTTGAAAAATTACGTGAAGAGCAGGGCAATACCTGTGTTCATCAATTGTTTTGATTTAAATGCGTTTAAATAAAAGTTGTGAAAGATTTTTGTGGTTTATGATTGCTAATGTCGGTCGTCTGGTTTCTTTTACAATTGGAATGGTTCAATTTATATAGCAGTTATTGGTCGATATCAATTTAAATCAGAAAAGAAGAAAAATAAAACAAATAAATAAATAAAAATATAGATCGATTGAGACCTACAATAGAAATTGTTTGTATCTGAGGATTTGATTCGTTTAGTATCCAGTTTAAAAACAAAAATCAAAATCAAAAACAGTTCGATAGCTATGTTAAACGGATTCACACCCTTTTTCTTGATTTTTAATAGTTTATATAATAATTACTATTATTTAATAATTATATTAATAACAATAATCTAAATATAATAAATACTGATTTCCTATATATCAGTATATATCTACGTATATATATGTTATATATCTGTATATATTTATCTCTATATATGTATATCTATTATATTTATATATTTATTTTTATAGATTATAATTAACCTTTTAATAAATATAACAATAATATCCTTAATATTTTGACTAGTAGTAATACAAGTATAAGATTAATATTATTGCTAATGATAGTAATTATCATGAAGTAATAACACTAATATTATTTATAGCAATAATACTAGTTATACTAGTGTTATTAATAATAATATTAATACTAATAATAATAATAATAATATATCAATTAACTTTCATAAATATGTATTATCTATTGGTATTATTATCAATAATATATCTAACATAAATATATATATATATTTTATTATTATTGTTATTAATGGTACTAATAATGTTATTAGTTATAATAACATTAATTTTTACCGATAATAATAAGATTAACAATAATGATATAACCATTTATACTTATCTAATTTCATATATATATATATATATATATATATATATATATATATATATATATATATATATATATATATATATACATATTTATTTACACACAATTGTCCGTGAATCTTCGGGAATAGTCAGAGGGTAATTGCAAAAATGAAAACATTTTGAAATATTTGAGATTCAACATTAGAGACTTTGCTTATCATGTCGAACCATATAAGAATAAAGTTTAAATTTGGACGGAAATTTCCGGGTCATCACATAACACCTCCATTAGAATCTTCTCCCATATGAGTTTGCCCTTGATACACGGGCTCTTGAATTTTCACAATATACTAGTGAAATGACCCGTGGAACCACGAGTTTGTTTAAATGAAACAATTTAATGATAAGTTTTAGGTATTAAGTGTAAATACTAGTAATTTAGTTTAATGAACCGTGGAACTAAGAATTCCGACTAAGAAACTTGTCGTTGTTAATTCCTACTAAGAAACTTGTCGTTGTTTTTACAAACATATTGATATACTTAATTTGGTCAGAATAAATGAACTACATTTATTCACCCACCACCGTCTTCCAATTTTTATCACAATTACTATTATCCTTGTTATAAAAGCCTACATTACAACCTTTTATTGAGACATGTATTTCGCATACATGTGTAACGTAATGAATCCCGTAAAGATAACCCATATTTGAATAATAATAATAATATAATAATTATAATTATAATAAAAAAGTTTGCTTAAAAATAAGTATTTATATTTTTAATAATAATTATTAGTAATAACAAATGCCTCTTGAAATTTTTTTAAAAATTAAAATACAATTATTATATAAAGGTTGTACAATATTGTTCAAAGTTTGTGCATGAGTTAATGTGGTGTTTTGTAAAAGATTGTACAAGTTGTTTTAAAGTTTGTACATATGGTCATGAGGGTGTTTTATTATAAGGTTATACACAATGTTTCAAATATTGTACATATGATTATGGGGGTGTTTTACCATAAGGTTGTATATAATAATTCAAATATTGTACATATGATTATGAGGTGTTTTGTTATAAAGTTGTACATAATGTTTTATATATTATACAATTAAACATGTTAATATTTTTATTAAATATAATTAATTATTTTAATGATATCATCATGGGAGCTTAAATTTTTTCTATTTATTTTGAATTTTTTTTGAACTTGAATAATATTTATTTATGACATCATCATTTTAGATATTTATATTATACTATATAGATAACAAGCGCTTTTGAATTAGTTTAAATATACTATCTATCTATATAGTCATATAAAGCTCTAAAATGATGATGTCATCATGGTAGGTAATTACCCTTTAATTCTCATAATGATGATGTCATAATTATATATTAAATTTAATTAAAAAATAATATGAAATCTTTAATAAAAGGAAATACTAATCTCTCCTAAATTGTAATTTTAATTTTCTAAAAAAAATTAAAGAGCATTTATTATTACTAATAATTATTATTATTAAAAATATAAATACTCAATTTTAGCGAACTTTATTATAATTATTTACTTTTAATATAATAATTATAATTATAATTATTATATTATTAATATTCAGATATAGAATCTTTTTATGAAATTAATTACGTTTTATATGTATGCGAAAATACATGTCTCTATATATTTGTAAAAATAACAACAAGTTTTTTAGTCAAACGGGTAATTAAAATAAATGACTTTAGCATTTACATTCACTTAATATCTAAAACATGTCATTAAATTTTTTCGTTTAAACAAACCCGTGATTTCACGGGTCATATGTATAATTTATGGGTCAATAACATATGTTTTAATAACATATGTATAGTTTAAAAACAACGACAAGTTTCTTAGTCAAACGGGTCATTAAAATAATTTCTCCTCTCAAAATATTCGTTCAAGTTCCGCCACTAATTATATATGTTCATAAATTTTGTATTTTAAGCAAAATATGTACACCAAGTTGTTTGAACCCCGTATTCTTTACATTTAGTATCACATGTTTATCTTACTTTTATTTCCAGGTTGTGCATCTTAAATTACTAATGGTGTACACTATGGTTTGCACATATAATACTCATTACAAACCGGCAAAAACGTTCAGAAAGCATGGGAATAGTATAAAAAGACAAAGTTAGCAGTTATACATCTAACGTGCTCCGTTCAGAAAACCGTGATAAATAATAATTGGGTTGCCCAGCATCTTGCGTAAGCTCCGTAGGCCGCATCAAAAGCGTAAGCCCTAAATATCAAAGTAATAAGCACGTGAACAGCACATATGTCACGTCAACATAAAGATCAAAGCCAGTTTCGTACTTTTAGCATAAAGCAACTACTAATAAAGTGACACGTGTATCTCCGAACATTCAGAAGCTCTTACACCTATAAATAGGTCACCTGAACCATCATTTAGGGGACACTTGGACTGGTGACATAGAACACAGTTTCTCTCTCACACAGTACTTTATCACTCTAGAATTTGAACACTTAGCCGCAGAGCGCTAGACTGGCCATTTCATAGTTTAGTTATAGATTATTGATTAAGCCACCTCACGGTACTCAGGTCGTGATCCGGGTCTGCAGGAATATTTCTCCTGAGGGTAAACATCAATCGGAAATCGTAAATTGCCATGAGAAAGGGCATGAGCATAAACAACTTTCCCAGGTGGAGAACGAGAGGCACGATCTTGAGGAAGAGGAATAGTAGCATCAACGCTAAATAAACAGGGGTATTATCGACAAAGAGTATCCCAAACGATCTTATTAACACAACTACTAACATTAGCAACATATGTGACGCCATTATTCGACGAAGAAGAGGGTAAATCGCCGCCACTATCGATTTTAAGTGTAACTTGTTGCTGATCAGAAACAAAGGTAGAGCATCTCGTCACATTCTCATCCATTTTGTAGCGACCCGACAAAATCGTCATTGACGGCGCCGTCTACTTAGGTCCCGTTACGTGGTCATAAGTCTTTAAAACAACGTTTGACCAAAAGTATGTCGCATTTATTTCAAAAGTAAAGATGTTTCAAGGTTTACAAAGTAGTTCGACAACTAGTTACATAACAAAGTTTAAAGTACAATTGAAACATATGCGACACAATTTAAAAGTAGCCAAAAGACGCTCCACGTATGCATGTATACTCGAAATCCAAGCAAAGCATCAAAAGTAATGAGCGGAAGCATGTATCACAAAACGTTCAAGGACCTGAGAAAAACATAGAAATCTGTCAACGAAAACGTTGGTGAAATCATAGGTTTAAGTAAGTAAGTACAAATGAACCACAAGATTTGTAACATTGATATAATAGTAATACATTCCAAAAGTTTGTTTCACGAGCACCCAATTATCAATGCTTAACTTTCCTTCCATAGAACCCCATCACAATAGTGTTAGAACATACACTGTTTCACGAAAATATATTTCATTCGTAAACGGTAGCGAACCGTTTGAATGAGGGTTTGTCAAACCCATATGAATCCATACAACATAAGTTCTCGCTTACACCCGGCAAGTGTAACTAATGATAATCGAATTGAGGATTTTGTTCTAAACTCGTATGTAGAATGTTTGTTTTTCTGTACTTGTGTTCACTTAGTAAAAGAAATGTTTATGTTTTCTCATCCCAAATGTAAGTTCAAAAAGAGTAAAAGTGGGACTATGATCTCACCTTGTGTGCACGAGTAAGTAGTACTTCAACAAGTAACGTGTGCAAAGAACAATGCTAGTCTTGACCTAAACAAATAGGTCGTATCAATAACGGTAAACACTATAGGTCAAATATGTTCAATTAGTCCTATGGCTCGTTACGACTCGAATATATAGCATGTGAATCACGTTGTCAAGTTTCATGCAAGAATCAAGTATAAAATAAGATTAGAACGATTGCATAAGTGTTTTGTTATGTTTGACTAAAAGTCAAACTTGGTCAAAGTCAACGTAAAAGTCAACGGGGTCGGGTCGGGTCCCGAACTATTTTCCTGAGCTTGAAAATCATATATGAGCATGTTAGAACAAGTTACATGTGAATCGGAGGTGCGTAGCATAGCAAACATTATTCAAAAATCGACAAAGTTGGACAGACCATTTTGGCGCGCCGCGCGGGTACATGGCGCGCCGCGCCATTACCTGTGCAGAGAATTCTGGCAGTTTTCACACTCAAGCACGAATCCAACTTCAAATACCCATAAATCCTAAACCGTAAACATCCAAAACAAGTATCTTATATCGTTGGAAAGGTATTTTGACAAGGAATACAACTAACTACTTTTCACCAAGCAAAAACATCAATTACAATAACCGAATACTCATCAATTGATCAATAAAGGTTTATTTTCAAAGTTTCAAGTTCATCAAATGCATTTTAAGTTTCGGGAATCCAATTCACACGTATGATATGCCGTTTTGAAGGTAATGAAACGTGCATTACAACTAAACACTTACAAATAACATTTCATGGCATTCAAGCATCAAAAAGTTCGTTTTAAGTCTATCAAACCCTAACCAAAATCATGAATTCAACCATTTTGTAAATGAAGCTTTTCTAAATCAACCTACACATCAAAATGAAGCTAATGATGCTAGTAACACATTTAATACATGAACTTTAACATTTAATCAACCAAAAGCAAGGATTAAGCACACCCATTTCAAATGTTCAAACTAGTTACTCAAAACAACAAATCGAGCAAACAAAACATGTATTCATGTTATACTTGAGCCATAGACACTAACTAACAACTTTATAAGTTAAAACATCAAGAACACAAAATCTAGTGATTTTAGAAAGTTACCCAAATGAGATGAAATTGGTATCAAGTTGTAGAGGATGAAGAGAGGATTCCAAATATGTAATTTGTTTTGATGTTAGCCTCCAAAATCGAATTTAGATGATGAATCTTGTTTGAGTTCTTGAGAGAAAATGGAAGTATGAAAAAGAAAGAAAGAGAGAAATGAGAGGAGGAGGTTGAAGGTTTGACTAGTTGACCTAGTCAAATCTTTGGCCTCTTTGCAAGTTTAGTCCCTCTAGTTCGGGTGCGGGTGCGTGAATTAACCAAATGAATTATTTAAATTTCACGAGAGTACGGGAGACGTTATAATCCAATAACGAAATTATTAAGAATGTTAGCTAATTTAGGATACGAATCTAGTTACGAAGGATATTATTAAAATAAAAAGACGGGCGTTAAAATAATTTAACGGAAAAATGCAGGATGTTACATTATCCACACCTCAAAAGAAATTTCGTCCCGAAATTTAGTTGGAAGTAATAGTCGATGTCTCTTACTCGAGACCTTATGTTGTCAATGCTATGAATAAGTGAAAATACGTCCTTGGGCATTCTCATGAACTTTGACATTCGGGATTTCACGTTGTATTAAGGCATGATTTTACGATCCACAATTTCAACCGGCTTTCCCACGAAGGGGAGTTTGTCATCCATATTAGGTTTATCTAGAAGGATAGCACATTCCTGTTCCGCAAAACACGTCTCTAAGTTTGTTACATGAAACGTAAGGTAAACGGAAACTTTAATTGAGTCAGGAGATCTAAACGGTAGGAGGCAGTTCCAATACGCCCCAAGATTTTCAAAAGGATCAATATTACGGATATAACTTTCCTCGATTTCTCGAAACCGATTACACCTTTCCAAGGTGTGGTTTTTTTTTTTTTTTCAATGTTACGTGTTTACTGACTTTGAACTTGAGAGATTTTCATCTAACCTCGGTATAACTCCTCTGATGATTACGGGTCGTCTTGAGCCCTGCTCGGGCTTGAATTATCTCAATGGTTATTTCTTAAATGATTTCGAATCTGATGATTTGCTTGTCACCTACTTCGGTCCAACGAAATAGGAGAACAACACTTGTGGTGATGTAAGGTTTCGAAAGGTGCGGCGTTAATACACGAGTGGTAACTACTGTGTGAGAGGAGACAACTAAAGGCAACAATACAAGTTTGTAACATGTCTTTCCAAGATTTGAATCGTACGTTTGTTTGGTCTGCTGGTTTGTGGATGATACGTGGTACTCATGTTTGGACGGGTCCCAGAGGTTCCTTGTAAGGCATCCCGAATTTAGAAGTGAGACGAGTATCCCGATCTGAAATTTTAATGGAGATGGCACGCCGTGCCGAACTAGAATTTTTTTTTTTTTTTTTTAAAACACGTTTGAACAGGTTTCGTCTCTCAAGAGGTCCGCGCCGCGGAAGATCTATTGGTTTTCGAAAATGTTATTTAGGACTATTCATCCTCGTGGCGGAGTTGAGTAGTAGTTGGCCATATCAGAAGCATAAGAGCGATAAGTCAAAGAAGAAGGAGGTATCCTTGGATTGTGTGTCATCTTGGGTCCCAGTAATATCAGACGGTCATAGTGAAATAGCAGAGTTATGTATCGTGGTACGTGATGACAAGAAGATTGATCGGATCCATAAATAAGTATGCAAATTCTTCGTGCAAAATAACGAATTTCAGTTTCCTTGATCTCGAGTCGATAGAGTATGCCTTTCAGGCATTCAAGTAGAAATATTTCCATATTTGAATTCCATTGTGCTACACGAATTTAGCTAGTAAGGTTGGTGTGAATAATCGCGTTCAAATTTCGTACATGGAGAGGTTTAATTCTTTCCTCGGTGAGTTAACGGGGTTAAAGGACGAGCAACACGAAAAAAGTCAGAAATGAATCTACGGTAATAACCGGCGAGATCTAAGATTTTACGAATACAAGTCAGAGTCGTGAGGGTTTCCCGATTACGCGGGGTTTCGATTGCGAGATTTATTGTAATACCTTGACCACTAACAACATGGTCTAGGATTTGAACTTCGTTTAACCAAAATTCTCACTTGGAGAATTCGGTATAGAGTTACTCCTTTCTCGATAGTTCGAGCGTAAGACGGAGATGTTGTTCGTTTTCTTGTTTACCTGAATAGGTTTAGACATCATTTGTAAATACGATAATGGATTTGTCTAGATAAGTTTGCATACGCAGTTCAGGAGGTCTATGAATATGGACGGAGCCTTAGTTAAAACGATATTAAAAGAAAATTATAACTATCGTAGCGAGTTCGGAAAGCGATTTAGGAGGCATTGTCTCCCTTAACCCTCAATTGATGATAACCAGCATGAAGGTCGAATTTGGAATACACGCGAGATCCTTGTAATGGTTCAAGAGGTTGTTGATACGGGGAAGAGGATATCGGTTCTCAACCGGAAATTATTTAGTTCACGATAATCCATACTCATGTAAGGAATCATTTTCTTCTTAACGAATAGGTTTTGAGCTCCCTAGTTCTATAGGTATCAAGTCAAAATTCAAATTATCCACCCAATAAGTTTAACGTACTCCCTCCGATAAAATTTATCGATATGCAATGGTTTTCCGTTGGTCACTTGAATGGCGTAAGTAATATCTAGGGGGAGGGGTGGAGTGCAAAGAGTAGGCTCCAAAGCCTTGGATACAAAACATTTATCGATACCCGAATCGGATAAACATGAAACATAAGAGTCGTTGAGAAAAAACGTGTAACATCCCGCGTTTTTCCGTTAAAATCATTTTTAACACTGTCTTTTTTTTAAATAATATCTTTCGTTATTTATATTCGTAGATTCCGTTAACAAACGTTCATAATATTCTCGTTATTTAATTATAACATCACTAGTTTACTCGAGCGTTTTTAAAATATTCGTTTGGTTAATTCCCGCACCCGCTTTGAAACTTGAGGGACTAAACTTGCCAAGAGGGCAAAGAGATGACTAGGTCAACTAGTCAACCTTCACCCTCCTCCATTCATTTCAACCTCCCCATTTCATTACTTCCATTTTTATTCTCTCAAAACCTCAAACACAAAATCATCATCTAAATTCGGTTTAGGGAGCTAGCAATAAAACAAATTACATATTTGGAATCCTCTCTTCATCCTCTACAATTTGATACCAACTTCATCTCGTTTGGGTAACATTTCTAAAACTCTAGATTTCTCTAAATTCGTGTTTTTGATTTGAAATGGTGTTAGTTAGTGTCTATGGCTCGTGTATAACATGAATATATGTTTTGTTTGCTCGATTCGTTGTTTTGAGTAACTAGTTTGAACATTTGAAATGGGTTTGCTTAATCCTTGATTTTGGATGAGTTAATGTTGTTAGATTGTTAAAGTGCATGTTTTAATTGTGTTACTAGTATCATTAGCCACATTTTGATGTGTAGGTTGATTAAGAAAACTTCAAAAACCCGATTAATGATTTTGTGATGTTTGACTAGGGTTTGATAGTTCTTGACATGAACTTTTGATGCTTGAATGCCATGAAATGTTAATTGTTAGTGTTTAGTTGTAATGTATGCTTCATTACCTTCAAAACGGCATATCGTATGTGTAAATTGGATTCCCGAATCATAAAATACGTTTTACGAACTTGAAACTTTGAAAATAAACCTTTCTTGATCAATTGACGAGTTTTCGGTTATTGTAAATGATGTTTTTGATTGATGATATGCGGTTAGTTGTATTCCTCGTCAAAATACCTTTTCGACGATATATGATAGGCATTATAAGTGTTTGCGGGTCAAGAGTTGGGTTGGAAAATGTTTTGGTTCGTGCATACTTTGAAAAACAGAAAAGTCTCTGCCCAGATGGTGGCGCGGCGCGCCCCATCCCCGCGCGGCGCGCGGATTGGCCTGGCCAGATTCTGCTCACTTTGTCACATTTCACGCGAAATGTTTGACTAGCTACCGACCTCCGATTCACATGAAACTTGTTTTAATATACTTGTATATGAATATTTAGCATAGAAAAATAGTTCGGGACCCGACCCGAACGCGTTGACTTTTTCGTTGACTTTGACCAAGTTTGACTTTTAGTCAAACTTAACCAAACTTTTATACAATCATTCTAACATGCTTTTATACTTGTTTCTTGTATGAAACTTGACAACGTGATTCACATGCTATATTTAATCGAGTCGTAACGAGCCATAGGACTAATTGAACACATTTCACCCGACCTTGTGTCGTAACCGGTTAATTGATATAACTTACTTGTTTAGGTCAAGGCTAAGCAACTTTCATGCACACGTTTACTTGTTGAAGTACCTTTATACTCGTGCACTCGAGGTGAGATCATTGTCCCACTTTTTTTTTACTCTTTTGAACTTACTTTTGGGATGAGAAAACATAAACGATTCTTTTGAACTAAGTGAACACAAGAACGGGAAAACAAACATTCTACATACGAGTTTAGAACGAAAATCCTCAATCCGATTATCATTAGTTACATCAGATGGTGTAAGCGAGAACTTATGTTATATGGCCATATGGGTTTGACAAACCCTCATTCAAACGGTTCGCTACCGTTTACGAATGAAATATATTTTCGGGAACAGTGTTGTTCTAGCACTAATTGATGGGGTATTCAACGGACGGAACGTTAAGCTTTGATAATTGGGTGCTCGTGAATATTAACTTTTAGAATGTACTACTATTATTTCAACTTTGCAAATCTTGTGGTTCGACTTACTTTACTTTTACTCACTTACTTAAACCTATGATTTCACCAACGTTTTTGCGTTGACAGATTCTTCTATGTTTTCTCAGGTTTTCACATGGCTATTTGTTACACGCTTCCGCACTCTTTGATTACTTGATTGGAGTCTACCATGCATGCATACGCTAGGGATAGCATTTTTGGATTCAAACTTTTGTCTACTTACTTACGCTATTTATAGAAACTGTGGTTTCAAACTAATTATGTCGCAAGTTATTTCATTTATACTTTATGACTTTTGTAAACTTAGACTTGTTGTCGATCCGTTTGTTAAACTAAACTTTGTACCTTTCAAATGAACGCGACATAATTTTGGTCAAACGAGTCTCATATAGGGACTACGACCACGTAACGGGACCTAAGTTAACGACGCCGTCAATAACGGTTTTGGTCGGGTCGTTACAAGTGGTATCAGAGCGTTGGTTGTAGGGAACTAGGACGTGCATTAGTGTGTCTAACAGAGTCGTTAGGACGCATTAGTGAGTCTAGACTACAACCGGATAGTTAATCATTGCATTCTGACATACATTTGCTATAGATAGCACTTACTTGACTACTTGTGCATTATACTTGAATCATTCTTAGGAAAAATTGTTAATGGTACCCAACCTTCATCATACGAGCTCGTATTCTGCCACCTTGGTTCGGGAACTCTGACTCCTTGGTTGTTATTCACCCCGTCTCATCTTACTATTCATGAGTATTGTAAAGTCACCGTCACTACTCTAGATGAGTATCGTCATCACTGTTTATCGCTACGGTTGCGTACTACTCGTTATCATGACTCGTTACTCTTTTCGTACCTAAATACATTATTGTTTGAATCGAACCGATTTGACGTGAACAATCATTTATACACTTCCCTCGGGGAGCGCTTCTTTATAGTTGCACTAATTCTTTCGATTCAATACGAGTCACGTTAGAGACGTCGTTACACTTTGTTTATTTTAAACTTCACGATTACACGAACTTGAATCTATAGAGTAATGTGGGAATGGAGGTATGAGTTAGCGTAATATAACGACACTCGATCAACGTGGTTATATTACGGTAAGACATACCAAAGTTCTAGTGACGCGTGATGGTGGTTAGACTCGATCAACCAAAACACCACCATGTGCCATGTACATGACTTCATCTTTTCAGGTTTGGACATCCGAAAACTCCGAGAATATTTATAACAACCATACCGGGGACACACCTTCAATTATTGTCAAATTATATTTATGCTTCCGAATGAATTACCGATTCCATTCGACTTCAACCGTATGTCACACGGGTATACTAGCTCGTCCTCGCGCAGTCTTATTGACTAACTACAATTTACTCGTTATGCTCACATCGGGGCGGAAACTTCTCTTGCATCACCCTCGTACTTCCGGTTCAGGAGGTCCTTATTCTAAATTCTCAATGGAGAGCGACTCTTCAAGCCATACAAGTATTCGCCGCGAGGGTGGATAGTCCTAACAATCGTTTTCAAAACCCGATAAGAACTTGCCCCGACGAACGTTTTTGGAAACCGATAAATCTTTCGCGACGCGAATTTTCTTGAGAAACTTGTCCTAGCTAACGTTTTCAACTCCTAGCAAACTTGTTCAATATGCCTTAGGGAAATATACCCCGTTTCGGATCGAGATCCTCGTTTCACTTCTAGATTTTGGAGTACCTTACAAAAAGCCTCGGGACCGCGTTTAGACATGAGTACCGCGTACCATCCACAACCCGACGGACCGAACAAACATACGATTTAAGTCTTGAAAACCATAATACGAATTTGTATTACCAACTTCAAATTTACTTGAGAAAAGTATTTTCCTTAACCGAATCCTCATACTACAATGATTTTCATTCGAGTTTTAACGTCACTCCTTTTGAAACCACATGTGACCCGAAACGTCATTCTCCTTTTGTCGAACCAAGTAAACGATGACCAATTCACCGGGACCGGGATTATGCATGAGCGACCGAGAAAACTTATCCATATCCAAGAAAGACCCAACACGACTCGTTGTCGCCAAATGAGCTACGCCGATTTAGACGTAAACATTTCAAATTCCACGTGGGAAACCGCGTCACGTTAAGAGTCGCACCTTGGAAAGGTGCAATCCGTTTCGGGAAAACGTAGGAAGCTAAATCCGCGATATTTTGATCCTTTAAATTCTTGGGGTGTTTTGGACCCGTCGCTAGCCGTTTAGACTTTTCCGACCCATTTTGAGTCTCCGTTTATCCTACATTCGATGTATCAACTCAAAGACGTGTTTTGCGAAACGAGAACTTGTTATCTCCTTTGATGAACTCACTATAGACGATAACCCTCACTTCCTAGGAGGACCGGTTGAAACCATAAATCGTGAAGCCAAACCTTAAAACAACATATGATCCCGACCGTCAAAATTCGTTGAAATACCCTAGAACGTACTTCTCCCTCATTCGTAGAATTGGCAACACAAAATCTCGAGGAAGATTCAACAACTACTACTTCCAACTAAATTTCGGGACGAAATTTCTTTTGAGGTGTGGATAATGTAACATCCCGCGTTTTTCCGTTAAAATCATTTTTAACACTGTCTTTTTTTTTTAAATAATATCTTTCGTTATTTATATTCGTAGATTCCGTTAACAAACGTTCATAATATTCTCGTTATTTAATTATAACATCACTCGTTTACTCGAGCGTTTTTAAAATATTCGTTTGGTTAATTCCCGCACCCGCTTTGAAACTTGAGGGACTAAACTTGCCAAGAGGGCGAAGAGATGACTAGGTCAACTAGTCAACCTTCACCCTCCTCCATTCATTTCAACCTCCCCATTTCATTACTTCCATTTTTATTCTCTCAAAACCTCAAACACAAAATCATCATCTAAATTCGGTTTAGGGAGCTAGCAACAAAACAAATTACATATTTGGAATCCTCTCTTCATCCTCTACAATTTGATACCAACTTCATCTCGTTTGGGTAACATTTCTAAAACTCTAGATTTCTCTAAATTCGTGTTTTTGATTTGAAATGGTGTTAGTTAGTGTCTATGGCTCGTGTATAACATGAATATATGTTTTGTTTGCTCGATTCGTTGTTTTGAGTAACTAGTTTGAACATTTGAAATGGGTTTGCTTAATCCTTGATTTTGGATGAGTTAATGTTGTTAGATTGTTAAAGTGCATGTTTTAATTGTGTTACTAGTATCATTAGCCACATTTTGATGTGTAGGTTGATTAAGAAAACTTCAAAAACCCGATTAATGATTTTGTGATGTTTGACTAGGGTTTGATAGTTCTTGACATGAACTTTTGATGCTTGAATGCCATGAAATGTTAATTGTTAGTGTTTAGTTGTAATGTATGCTTCATTACCTTCAAAACGGCATATCGTATGTGTAAATTGGATTCCCGAATCATAAAATACGTTTTACGAACTTGAAACTTTGAAAATAAACCTTTCTTGATCAATTGACGAGTTTTCGGTTATTGTAAATGATGTTTTTGATTGATGATATGCGGTTAGTTGTATTCCTCGTCAAAATACCTTTTCGACGATATATGATAGGCATTATAAGTGTTTGCGGGTCAAGAGTTGGGTTGGAAAATGTTTTGGTTCGTGCATACTTTGAAAAACAGAAAAGTCTCTGCCCAGATGGTGGCGCGGCGCGCGGATTGGCCTGGCCAGATTCTGCTCACTTTGTCACATTTCACGCGAAATGTTTGACTAGCTACCGACCTCCGATTCACATGAAACTTGTTTTAATATACTTGTATATGAATATTTAGCATAGAAAAATAGTTCGGGACCCGACCCGAACGCGTTGACTTTTTCGTTGACTTTGACCAAGTTTGACTTTTAGTCAAACTTAACCAAACTTTTATACAATCATTCTAACATGCTTTTATACTTGTTTCTTGTATGAAACTTGACAACGTGATTCACATGCTATATTTAATCGAGTCGTAACGAGCCATAGGACTAATTGAACACATTTCACCCGACCTTGTGTCGTAACCGGTTAATTGATATAACTTACTTGTTTAGGTCAAGGCTAAGCAACTTTCATGCACACGTTTACTTGTTGAAGTACCTTTATACTCGTGCACTCGAGGTGAGATCATAGTCCCACTTTTTTTTTACTCCTTTGAACTTACTTTTGGGATGAGAAAACATAAACGATTCTTTTGAACTAAGTGAACACAAGAACGGGAAAACAAACATTCTACATACGAGTTTAGAACGAAAATCCTCAATCCGATTATCATTAGTTACATCAGATGGTGTAAGCGAGAACTTATGTTATATGGCCATATGGGTTTGACAAACCCTCATTCAAACGGTTCGCTACCGTTTACGAATGAAATATATTTTCGGGAACAGTGTTGTTCTAGCACTAATTGATGGGGTATTCAACGGACGGAACGTTAAGCTTTGATAATTGGGTGCTCGTGAATATTAACTTTTAGAATGTACTACTATTATTTCAACTTTGCAAATCTTGTGGTTCGACTTACTTTACTTTTACTCACTTACTTAAACCTATGATTTCACCAACGTTTTTGCGTTGACAGATTCTTCTATGTTTTCTCAGGTTTTCACATGGCTATTTGTTACACGCTTCCGCACTCTTTGATTACTTGATTGGAGTCTACCATGCATGCATACGCTAGGGATAGCATTTTTGGATTCAAACTTTTGTCTACTTACTTACGCTATTTATAGAAACTGTGGTTTCAAACTAATTATGTCGCAAGTTATTTCATTTATACTTTATGACTTTTGTAAACTTAGACTTGTTGTCGATCCGTTTGTTAAACTAAACTTTGTACCTTTCAAATGAACGCGACATAATTTTGGTCAAACGAGTCTCATATAGGGACTACGACCACGTAACGGGACCTAAGTTAACGACGCCGTCAATAACGGTTTTGGTCGGGTCGTTACAAAACGTACCCGTAACTAATTGTCGTTCCGGGAATCCTATGTGTTAAGGTTGAAAGCTCATTCGCGTACATTGGGGTGGGCGTTCTTCTTGGGACATGCATTCTTAAAATGACCCAGTTGTCCACATTCAAAACAAGCACCCCTTCTGCGTGCACTGGGCACCTTTTTAGCGACGGGGGCGGCACCCTTACAACCATGGGCCACATGGCCACTTCTTTGACACTTGATGCAAAATGGTTCGCCACATTTTCCATAATGATGTTTGTGGCACGTGTTGCAAAAAGGTCGTGTTCCAGCATAATTTTTCCTGCCGCCGGGGGTGAAAGGCTTCTTGGTGGAGTCGTTGTGGTTGTGGTTGCTTGATGGAGAGGCTTCCTGTTTTCTTTTGTTGTTAACCGGTTGGGCCTCGGCCGTTGGTGCCGGCGCTTCAATTTCATCCACCGTTTTTATAAATCGGCTGGCTATCATCACAGCCTCTTGTAAGTCGGCGGGTCTAAATGGCATTACCCCATGTGGAATGCTCTTAGGGAGGCCATCCATGTAAAACTCAACTCCTTGGGGCCCGGGAGCCCGGAGGTTTGGACAAATTGAGGTTAGTTCGGCAAACCGTTGATTATAAGCTTCGAGGTCATCTCGGGCTATTTTTAAATTTCTTGGCCCCTGTTCGAGCCTTCGAGTCTCTTCGCGCGGGAAGTATTCGGTGGTCATTCTTTCTCTTAATTCGGTCCAAGAGAGTGTAAGGGCTTCATCGATACCCACCGATTGTACATACGTGTTCCACCATGAGAGAGCAATACCGGTGATAGTGAGGGTGGAAAACTTGACCTTATCTTGGTCCCGACAACCGCTTATGCTAAAAACGGCTTCTGTTTGTTCGAACCATCGGGTGAGAGCAACCGGTCCTTCGGTTCCATTGAAAGTGGGAGGATTGTACTTCATGAAGTTTTTGTAGGAGCACCCCCCGTTTGAATTACCGACCCCATGATTGTTGTTGTTGTTGGAGAAGTGACTGGCCACTGCCTCTCCCACAGCGGTGGCTATCATTCGTTGAAGAGCTTGTTCGAGAGTTTCGGGAGGGGTATTGTGTTGACCTTGGTGAGCCATCGTTCCTTCACGACACAAGAGTACCGTCAATTAGTATTATCAATAATACTAACTGTGATATGGAACCAAGATAAAGAGAAAAATTTTCCTTGACTCGCCTTAAATTCTTTATGTCATAATGTCGGAACGTTCATATGAGTCACCGTAATATAATCCCGGAAATTATATTACCCTAATTCATATGTGCATTCGACATCATTTCATATAGTCAAGGTGGCGTGTCAATCAAATCAACCACGTGAGATTAAGGTAGAACAAGAGTTAGATGTGAATAAAAGAGTTCGAGTATAAATGCACAAGTAGTCAAGTAATTCCTACTTCAAGTCTATATGCCGGTTGTAGTCTAGATTCACTAATGTACCCTATGACTCGGGGTCGACACCAATGAACTCTAAATCCCTACAACCAACGCTCTGATACCATCTGTAGCGACCCGACAAAATCGTCATTGACTGCGCCGTCTACTTAGGTCCCGTTACGTGGTCATAAGTCTTTAAAACAACGTTTGACCAAAAGTATGTCGCATTTATTTCAAAAGTAAAGATGTTTCAAGGTTTACAAAGTAGTTCGACAACTAGTTACATAATAAAGTTTAAAGTACAATTGAAACATATGCGACACAATTTAAAAGTAGCCAAAAGACGCTCCACGTATGCATGTATACTCGATATCCAAGCAAAGCATCAAAAGTAATGAGCGGAAGCATGTATCACAAAACGTTCAAGGACCTGAGAAAAACATAGAAATCTGTCAACGAAAACGTTGGTGAAATCATAGGTTTAAGTAAGTAAGTACAAATGAACCACAAGATTTGTAACATTGATATAATAGTAATACATTCCAAAAGTTTGTTTCACGAGCACCCAATTATCAATGCTTAACTTTCCTTCCATAGAACCCCATCACAATAGTGTTAGAACATACACTGTTTCACGAAAATATATTTCATTCGTAAACGGTAGCGAACCGTTTGAATGAGGGTTTGTCAAACCCATATGGATCCATACAACATAAGTTCTCGCTTACACCCGGCAAGTGTAACTAATGATAATCGAATTGAGGATTTTGTTCTAAACTCGTATGTAGAATGTTTGTTTTCCTGTACTTGTGTTCACTTAGTAAAAGAAATGTTTATGTTTTCTCATCCCAAATGTAAGTTCAAAAAGAGTAAAAGTGGGACTATGATCTCACCTTGTGTGCACGAGTAAGTAGTACTTCAACAAGTAACGTGTGCAAAGAACAATGCTAGTCTTGACCTAAACAAATAGGTCGTATCAATAACGGTAAACACTATAGGTCAAAGATGTTCAATTAGTCCCATGGCTCGTTACGACTCGAATATATAGCATGTGAATCACGTTGTCAAGTTTCATGCAAGAATCAAGTATAAAATCAGATTAGAACGATTGCATACGTGTTTTGTTATGTTTGACTAAAAGTCAAACTTGGTCAAAGTCAACGAAAAAGTCAACGGGGTCGGGTCGGGTCCCGAACTATTTTCCTGAGCTTGAAAATCATATATGAGCATGTTAGAACAAGTTACATGTGAATCGGAGGTGCGTAGCATAGCAAACATTATTCAAAAATTGACAAAGTTGGACAGACCACTTTGGTGCGCCGCGCGGGTACATGGCGCGCCGCGCCATTACCTGTGCAGAGAATTCTGGCAGTTTTCACACTCAAGCACGAATCCAACTTCAAATACCCATAAATCCTAAACCGTAAACATCCAAAACAAGTATACCAGAGCTGGTTTAACCTTAGCCGTAAAGGTAGTCACGCGCACCGGCTGTTAGGCCGGGCACTCATACGGACTATGCTTTTTGGCGGGTTAATCGTAGAGGGGGTTCTCACAGTGTTACCTGTGACGAAGCATTGGCTCTTACCCCTTGCGATCCCTTGGAATTTGAGGGTTGGCAGTTTGGCAGAAATGCGGGCCGTAAAATCAGTGTCTGAGGTACACTCAGTGGTCACTAAGCGGTTAGCTGGAAAGGCACTGGGTGGGTTTCTACCCCATCTGTCGCTACAGATGGTATCAGAGCGTTGGTTGTAGGGATTTAGAGTTCATTGGTGTCGACCCCGAGTCATAGGGTACATTAGTGAATCTAGACTACAACCGGCATATAGACTTGAAGTAGGAATTACTTGACTACTTGTGCATTTATACTCGAACTCTTTTATTCACATCTAACTCTTGTTCTACCTTAATCTCACGTGGTTGATTTGATTGACACGCCACCTTGACTATATGAAATGATGTCGAATGCACATATGAATTAGGGTAATATAATTTCCGGGATTATATTACGGTGACTCATATGAACGTTCCGACATTATGACATAAAGAATTTAAGGCGAGTCAAGGAAAATTTTTCTCTTTATCTTGGTTCCATATCACGGTTAGTATTATTGATAATACTAATTGACGGTACTCTTGTGTCGTGAAGGAACGATGGCTCACCAAGGTCAACACAATACCCCTCCCGAAACTCTCGAACAAGCTCTTCAACGAATGATAGCCACCGCTGTGGGAGAGGCAGTGGCCAGTCACTTCTCCAACAACAACAACAACAATCATGGGGTCGGTAATTCAAACGGGGGGTGCTCCTACAAAAACTTCATGAAGTACAATCCTCCCACTTTCAATGGAACCGAAGGACCGGTTGCTCTCACCCGATGGTTCGAACAAACAGAAGCCGTTTTTAGCATAAGCGGTTGTCGGGACCAAGATAAGGTCAAGTTTTCCACCCTCACTATCACCGGTATTGCTCTCTCATGGTGGAACACGTATGTACAATCGGTGGGTATCGATGAAGCCCTTACACTCTCTTGGACCGAATTAAGAGAAAGAATGACCACCGAATACTTCCCGCGCGAAGAGACTCGAAGGCTCGAACAGGGGCCAAGAAATTTAAAAATAGCCCGAGATGACCTCGAAGCTTATAATCAACGGTTTGCCGAACTAACCTCAATTTGTCCAAACCTCCGGGCTCCCGGGCCCCAAGGAGTTGAGTTTTACATGGATGGCCTCCCTAAGAGCATTCCACACGGGGTAATGCCATTAAGACCCGCCGACCTACAAGAGGCTGTGATGATAGCCCGCCGATTTATAAAAACGGTGGATGAAATTGAAGCGCCGGCACCAACGGCCGAGGCCCAACCGGTTAACAACAAAAGAAAACAGGAAGCCTCTCCATCAAGCAACCACAACCACAACGACTCCACCAAGAAGCCTTTCACCCCCGGCGGCAGGAAAAATTATGCTGGAACACGACCTTTTTGCAAGTTTAGTCCCTCTAGTTCGGGTGCGGGTGCGTGAATTAACCAAACGAATTATTTGAATTTCACGAGAGTACGGGAGACGTTATAATCCAATAACGAAATTATTAAGAATGTTAGCTAATTTAGGATACGATTCTAGTTACGAAGGATATTATTAAAATAAAAAGACGGGCGTTAAAATAATTTAACGGAAAAATGCAGGATGTTACACATTTGCCTAAGTAGATTCGATAGAGGCCCATCGAAAGGCGTGCGAGACTGAACAGAGGCTTCAAGAGTGGTCAGATCTATGATTTCAATCAAAAAAGGTGTAGGGTTTGGGGGAAAATGAGTTTTTTGAGTTTTGAAAAGGTTGGGTGGGGCAAACCTTTTTACTAAACGAGATACATTTTGTCAGCTGTTTTACATGTATAATGACAAATTGACCCTTTCAACCAACCAAAGTACATCATTATCATCATCATATATATAACTATTGATAATACATAAAACGTAAATAAAACATGACAATTAATTGATAATCGCATATTTTAGGTTTTATTTTCGTCCGTCATGGAAGTTGTTATGGCTCGTAGTTTGTTGTTAGGTAGGTTTGAGGTTCTTGTGTTTGTTTGGTCGGTTTCATTTGTATTGATTGTGGGTTTTGTTTATGTATTAGTAATAAAGTTTTCGTTTTTTCCCCCCTAAAACAATGATGCAATAAGACTATTTGTAGTGGTTGAGGGAGTGTGTTGGGAGCGTGAGTTGATTTTTGTACTTTTTTTATGACTAGGACGTGTGAGTTAGTTGTGTGGAGTAGTGGTGGTGTGGGTGGGTTAGTGGAATGCTGATGTGGCATTTAATTTTTAATTTTTGTGTTTTATTTAATTGTTTTATATTATTATTTGTATTATATTTATATTTTAAAATTATTTTTTAATTACAACGGCTATATTTGAACCGTTTTTTTTTTTTTTTTTTTTTTTAACGGCTAGATTTTTGCCCTTTCCCCTATATATACAACCACTCTTCTCAAATCATAACACACACTTCATCTCTTCTAAATCTCTCAAATCATAAACACACACACACACTTCGAAATGAGTCCGTTGAATGTTTGCGTTAAAGTTCATTACGGAGGTAAATTTGATCGAGAATTGATGAATTACACCCCGTACGCAACACGAGATTATTACATGGATGTTCGTAAGTGTCCAACTTTTGTAGTATTGTCAAACTTTGATGACCAGCTGCATCGGGACGTTCTCTAAAATACATAAAATATTCGGGAATATCGCTACTATTAAAGTTAGATATACCTTCGATTATTCGGAGAAATAATTGACGACTCATTCGAAAACGTCGCTTGAATTTGTTTTCCGGATACACTGGTGAATCCGCAAAGTAATCATTGAATAACCTCTCAACCGCACTTTCACGATTCCTTGGAATATAAACCCGGGTTCGAGGGACTCGCGAACTACTAGCTTCTCCCTCCACTTCTTCTTCCGCCAAACTACTAACAAAATTAACAATTTTTTCATCATCCGAATCATTATCAATAAAAAACTGGAGCATCTTGAATGTTTTATCCATTAAAAATGTTTAGAGTGATTAAGTTGAAAAGAAAAATAAGATTGAAAGAAAGAATTGTTTTAGAATGAGTAAAATTAAGGTATATATATAGGATAAATAATATAGGATTTTTTTTTTTAAATTGGCAACGGATATATTCATTACCCAATGAAAAACCGACACGTGGCATCACCATCCCAACAATGTCGTTGCGGGAGCCGTTGCAGGGCCACGGCCAGACCCATTTTTTGCTCGAGCCATGCTTTGGGAAATGAGGCGTTGCCCCATGTCACGTGGGCGGGGACGCTGTTGGCGGGGCTCCGATACAAGAAGTCTAATTTACTTGCACTGGCTTGTTCCTTGAAAGATTAACGTTTTTATTTGTTAGTTTCTCGTTTTTGTCAACTCTTTCCCTTTATGCAGCCAAAAATAAAATATATTGAAAACTAACCGATTTGAAAGGATTCTATAGCCAGAAAAGAAAAACAAATAAGAATTATAATGAAAGATACAATGGTACGATACTATGAGTTGTAATCACTTGCATCCATAAATTTGCTTGAAAATAAAGGGACCAATGAGAACGCGACATGTGGCGCGAAAATCACATGTGATTGGAAAAAAAAAATTCGAAAATTTTTTTTTTGAAATTTTTTTTTCGAAATTTTTTTTTTTCGGAATTTTTTTTTCGAATTTTTTTTTTTTAAATCATATGTGATTATGCATGTCAATCACATGTGATTGTAAACCCAATCACATGTGATTATGCATGGAAAATCCAATCACATGTGATTGTGCAGGTAAATCACGTGTGATTGTAAAAAAAATGTTTTAAAAAAAAAATTTAAGAAAAATTTTGAAAAAAAATTAAAATTTTTTCTTTTTCAAAAAAATATTTTTGAATTTTTTTCAATCCCATGTGATTTTCGCGACACATGTCGCGCTCTCATTGGTCCCTTGAATCTCAACTTAATTTATGGACTCAAATGAATATTCCTCACGATACTATTTGCGCCAACCCCCGAAACAAACAAATTATCCGAGCTCTAACAACAACGTAACTCCGTAAAATCCAACCATATAAACAATTACAATGATGCAAACACATTTAATGAAAACAAACTAGTAAGTCTACTACAAAAGACCTAAAAGAAACTCAAACTCACTAGTCACCAAGGTTGAAAAATTCGCTATTCGGGGATTAATCGGTCGGGACTTTGAAAAGATTAATCGGCAATTCGGGAATTAATCGGAGATTAATCAGATTGTACTGTACACATTAAAATATTAAAATTTAAAAATTATACTGTATGTGTAAATATAAAAAAAATCATAAATATAAAAATAAATTTTAACATAATTGTCTAAAATTGTTTATTTTGCTCCAAAACTATAAAGTTCTAGATTATATTAATGTTAAAATGGTAACGATTTTTTACTTCGCACGATTTTGGTTACCAAATTCGATTTTAACCTATCAATTGACGTTGGCCATTTAATTAAACGGATTTTTGAAAAACGGAACGGATTACTCTTAAAAATGATTAATCGGAGATTAATCGGCGAGTAATCGGGTTTTTTTAAACACTGCTAGTCAGTACAGCACATGAAGCCACCTATAAACCACAAAGATGCAAAATTTTCTTTTAGGTTTAATTATGCTTTAGTAAAATTCATGTTAGCGCCCAAAAATTGATTTTCATCTAGAAACTAAACACCCGATGGTCCCATAAAATTTATTATCTTAATGGTTCAACCATAATCTATACGTCTAACTTAAATCGTTCAATAACATTAGCCTATCACATGACTTTGTCGTTGGCAAACCATGGATTGCATACCTTGATCACTACTAAAGCGGTAAATCAATTCGTTTCTCTAAATTTTAGGGTAAAATTATTAACCCGAAAAGAAAAATTCAAGCAACGATTCAGTGAAGAATGGTAGTTCCATTGATGGTTTGGAGGATATCGCTACAACTTTTAAGAAGTAAGCTTGTTAGCTCAAGTTTCTAGTTGGCAAATGTAGTGACCCGAACTTTTTTCATGATGTTATATAAATGAGAATTATATTTACATGATTAAATGTTTCTAAAATGTTAATCAATCAAACTTGTAAAAACTTGATTAATTGAAATGAGTTTTATGTAGATAATTGACCACCTAAATTGACCGGTGATTCACGAACGTTAAAACTTGTAAAAACGACATGATGATATATATATGGATATATTTATATATTTAACATGATATTAGGATAAGTAAGTATTTCACAAAATATATTAACAAAGAATTATATGCATAAAATGAGACTACTGAGTTAAAGAAACTCGAAACGATATATATAACGATTATCGTTATAACAACGTTTTAATTAAAATAAATACATATGTATTGTATTAAGATATGAATACATTATGTTAACATGATAAAATGATAATTAAATATATCATTAAGTGTATCAACAATGAACTACACAAGTAAGATGAGACTACTAACTTAAGGATTTCGAAACAATATATATGTAACAATTATCGTTGTAATATCATTTTAACACACACACACACACACACACACACACACACACACACACACACACACACACACATATATATATATATATATATATATATATATATATATATATATATATATATATATATATATATATATATATGTTATTAAGATATATTAATACAACATATTATTATGTTAACATAACAATTTAACATCTCATTAAGTACAAAAACAATGGATTAATTACATTTAGCAAGATCGTTAACTTATAGGCTTCGAAACAACACATACATGTAACGACTAACGATGACTTAACGAATCAGTTAAAATGTATATACATATAATGTATTAAGATGTATTAATATACTTTTGGAAGACTTCAAGACATATATCAAAACACTCATACTTAACAAAAATGGTTACAATTACATTTCCATTCATTTTTATCAACAATTCTACTCGTACTCATTCAGTATTCGTACTCGTATTATACACAGCTTCTAGACGTACTTACTATGGGTATATACCAATAGGAACTAGCATGGGATTCCACTCTTGATTATGTCATGCATGACTAATCAAGTTTAACTTCTACCATGAACTAGTCAACTAACTAGAACTCCTTTTAACCCCACTCACCGCTCCCCACTTACCACTCATCATTCACTCCATTTCATTTCAATTTTCTTTCCAATTCTCTCTCAAAACACACACACTCTTTCATGAACCTCTAAACTACTATTTTTCCAGCAAGAAATCATCAAATACAAGTTTTGGTTATTATCTATAATCATCATAAAAACATCTACTCAAGAACACTTCAAAAACCCTTTCAAGTTTACTAGTTTACTTCCAAGCTTTCTAATACATTCCAAGTAATCACCCAAGATCAAGAAACCTTTGCTATTTACAGTAGGTTATCTCTCTAATTCAAGAACTTTCAAGCCATCCAAGATCCTTTGAAGTTCTAGATCATTTCTTGTCATTTCTAGTAGGTTTACCTACTATACTTCAGGTTCGTGAATCGACCAGTGGCCAAGTGTTATTTTCCGACTAAGTGAAAATCAGTGAAAGTGAGTTATAGTCCCATTTTTACTATCTAATATTTCGGGATGAGAATACATGCAGTTTTGAAAGTATTTTACAAAATAGACACAAGTACTTGAACTAAATTCTATGATTGATTTGTAATACCGCGTATCCTTTTTTATTCTAACTTGGTAACCTAAGAATTAGTGAACCAGTCCACTAATTGACTCGAATCCTAAAGATAGATCTATGGGCCTTGACAAACCCTAGTCAGAGAATTTGAACTGCTTTAATACTTCGAGGTTTATATGTTTGGGGATATGCTAGATGCATTTTTGTTAATGTCGGTTACCAGGCGATCATCATATGAATGGATTTTACAGTAGTGAGCAGACCTACACTTTATTATGAAAAATGAAATCTTGTGGTCTATTAATATTACAATTTGATATATAGGTTAAACCTATAACTCACCAACATTTTTTGTTGACGTTTTAAGCATGTTTATTCTCAGGTGATTGTTAAGAGCTTCCGCTGTTGCATGCTAATTAAAGACAAGAATTGGAGTCAGCATACTTGTATGATATTGTTTAAAAACTGCATTCGGAAAATAAATTGTTGAAAAATATTATTGTAAACCATTATATAATGGTCGTGTGTAAAAGTTGTAGTTTAGATTATCATTGTTTGATAATCTACGTTATGTCTATTAAACCTTTATCGATAGAGTAAAGGTTATGGTTTGTTTTAAAAATGAATGCAGTCTTTGAAAAACGTCTCATATAGAGGTCAAAACCTCGCAACGAAACCAATTAATATGAAACGTTTATAATCTATATGAACGGGATATTTCAGTTGGTATCAAAGCGTTGGTCTTAAAGAACCAGAAATTTGAATTAATGTGTCTAACCGAGTTTGTTAGGATGCATTAGTGAGTCTGGACTTCGACCGTGTTTACTTTAGAAAAATGATTGCTTAACACTTTGTTGGAAACTATATATTTTTACATGTAAATATTATGTGATATATTACTAATATGTTAGTTAATGTGTGATAGATGTCTACTTCCAGTACCAATCCCATCGACTCACCTAATAACAATGAAGAGTTAAATATATTTTGAGAAGATTCACAAATTCCGAAAGAAGAGGAACCGAAAGAAGAGGAACCAGAAGAAGAGGAACCGGAAGAAGAAGAAGTTCCGGAGGAGAAAATATTAAAAACTACATAAAAACTTTTAAATAAAAGAAAATCATCAATTAATGGACCAAAGTTAAAAATGGTTTGTGGTGTCTCCACTGAGGAGGAAAAATATTGGGAAGATTACCAATTTTCTGATGAATCGGATCCCGACGAGGATTTCGATGATGTTATAGAAATTACCCCGACCCAATTTAATGAAGCAAAAGAAAACAATAAGGGAAAAGCCATAAAAATAGAAAAACCTGTCCCAAAACCGATGAACTTTATGTTAACATGAAATACCCTGATAGGGTATACCGTAAACACCTATATTTCTTAAATTTTAACTATAACCCGGGAACATCTAAGCCACCAGGGTTTTCTAAACCATTTTTGAAAACGGCGGCTCGTATTAGATGAGCACCATGTATCCCTAGGAAATTAGCAAAACGAACTAAGTCTGAGGAGGAAGAAACAAGTGAGTCGGAATAAAGAGTTGTAATCATGCTATGTAATATATGTATTGTAGTGTGCTTGTACTTTTATGTTATATGTAAAAATTGTTTGTATTGTTTGTTAATTATCTTTTACGAATCTAATCTTCGTCTATTTTACAGTATAAAAACACTAAACGTACGTTAAGGATAGACAACCAAATATTTTGGAAAACCTACCAGGGGATATGATTGATGAAATCTTGTCTAGAGTTGGTCAAGAGTCATCGGCTCAATTGTTTATGGCGAGATTAGTTTGTAGAACATTTGAAAGACGTTCCAGGCATGCCTTAGTTTATAAAAGGCTTTCCTTCGATAGATTGTGTATCTCACATTGGGGAAACCTTAAGTTACGACGTGTTTTCTTTAAGGCTTTGGGTGCGGGAAACCCTACTGCAATTTTCCACTACGGGTTGAGAGCCTATTTTGACTCCACATATCCCAACATAGGACTTCGTTCTTTAGAAAAAGCTTCAAACATGCAACTTAAAGAAGCATGTTATGTTTACGGGTTAGTGATGTTCGCTTCTCACCAAATTGAGAAAAAGAACATCAGATTGCAACTTCTAAATAAAACATTCCCACAAGTGACGGATTCAGTAGTTGGGGTGAGAGATAAGGTTTTTAGATTGTTACGGAGTTGTTGGGCATTACGTAACCCCCGTCATTTTGACGACGTTACAACATGCTGCCTAGTCAACGGCCACAACGGTTTTTTTTCACAAGACCAAGGATGGGAAATAGTATTAGTAAAACCCGAATGCATGACTTGTTTCTGGACCTATGAATTACGTGTCTTTATTGCTTTTGCTGAATGACTTGCGCTTAATTAGAATTATCTTCACAACTGCCTTGTATCAAAGTTATTGTGTGCTATATTTCATGCTATATGTAAAATAGCTGAAATGTCCCGTTCATATCGATTATAAACGTTTCATATTAATTGATTTCGTTGCAAGGTTTTGACCTCTATATGAGACGTTTTTCAAAGACTGCATTCGATTTTTAAAAACAAACCATAACCTTTATTTTATCGATAAAGGTTTAAAAACATTACGAAGATTATCAAATAATGATAATCTAAAATATAGCGTTCTCACACGACCATTACATAATGGTTTACAATAATATTACACAACAACTTAAGTCTTCGAATGCAGTTTTTAATCAATATTATACAAGCATGCAGACTCCAATCCTGTCTTTATTTAGCATGCAACAGCGGAAGCTCTTAATAATCACCTGAGAATAAACATGCTTAAAACTTCAACAAAAATGTTGGTGAGTTATAGGTTTAACCTATATATTTATCAAATCGTAATAATAGACCACAAGATTTCATTTATTCAATAATCTTACACTCGCAAGTGTATAAAAATCATTCATATGATGAACACCTGGTAACCGATATTAACTTTAATGCATATAGAATATTCCCCGCATACTCGTAAGTATGTCATAAATTGGCAATCGCAATCACCATATAAATCGAAGTACTAAAGCCATTCATAACTTGAATGGGGGTTGTTAGGCCCAATAGATCTATCTTTAGGATTCGCGTCTATTAGGGGCCATTTCCCTAATTCTTAGGCTACCAGACTTGAAGGGGCAATATTCGGTTTTATAATCCAACCATAGAATGTAGTTTCGCGTACTTGTGTCTATTTTGTAAAACATTTATAAAGCTGCATGTATTCTCATCCCAAAAATATTAGATTTTAAAAGTGGGACTATAACTCACTTTCACAGATTTTTACTTCGTCAGAAATTTAAGACTTGGCCACGGATCGATTCACGAACCTATAACAAATATGTACATATATATCAAAGTATGATCAAAATACATTCGCAACATTTTTATTACGTTTTAACGATTTAAGTTTATTAAGTCAGCAGTCCTCGTTAGTAACCTACAACTAGTTGTCCACAGTTAGATGTACAGAAATAAATCAATATATATATTATCTCGAATCAATCCACGACCCAGTGTCTACAAGTCTCAGACTCGATCACAACTCAAAGTATATATATTATTTTGGAATCAACCTCAACCCTGTATAGCTAACTCAAACATTACTGCATATAGAGTGTCTATGGTTGTTCCAAATAATATATATGGATGGGTCGATATGATATGTCAAAACATTGTATACGTGTCTATGGTATCCCAAGATTACATAATATATGTTAGGATACATGTATAATACAATATAAGTTAGTTAAGTTATGATTTGTATAGATTTGTTACAAATTTCACGTAGCTACAACAAGCAAAATTATCCAATCTTGTTTTACCCATAACTTCTTCGTTTTAAAATCCGTTTTGACTGATTCAAGTTGCTATGGTTTCATATTGAACTTAAGTTTATGAATCTAAACAGAAAAAGTATAAGTTTATAGTCAGAAATACTGTTTACAAGTTATTTTTGTAAAGGAAGTCATTTCAGTCGAAAGAACGACGTTGATAGTTATGTTGCGAGGTGTATATAAAATAGCTATTAATTTTAGCAGGAAATACTATTAAATACGATACAATTTTACACAAGATATTTATTTATTTAGAGAATGGATATACTTAAACCTTGCTACAACACTTATAGGCAGTGTACCTAATCGTACAGTAGTGTAGTTTTTAGTAAGTCCGGTTCGTTCCACAGGGAAAATCTTTAAACAAATCTTAACGCTATATTAGTTTACTTTTATAAAAATACAAATATATATATAAGTAATATTATTATTATAAAGGGGGGTTTTTTACCGTTTAATGACCGGTTTGTCGATTTTAAAACTTTAGTCGCAGTTAAAACCAAATGTAAAATATTAAAAATAAATACAAGACTTAAATTTAAGCGTAAAGTAAATAACGATAATGAAATTGCGAATAATAAAAGTGCGATAAATAAACTTGCGATAATTAAAAAGTACTATAATTAAAAGTGCAATTAAATACAATAACAATAAAAATGCGATAATTAGAAGTGCAATTAAATATAAAATAAAGGAAATTAAATATGAAATAAAAGAATTATGCTTATTTAAACTTCCGTAATCATGATATTTGACGTGTTGATTTTTAGTTTATTCCCATGGGTTAATTGTCCTTTGTCCTGGATTATTTAATATGTCCGTCTGGTTTTTGTCCATAACAGTCCATCAGTCATAAATATAAAGTGCGAGTGTCCTCATCAAATTATCCTTATACCCGAAGTTAAATATTCCAACTAATTGGGGACTTAAACTGTAACAAGATTTTAATACTTTGTTTAATAATTACACCAGGATGTCGACTGAGTGCAACCCAAGGTTTTAATATTTTGTTATCAATTATATCAAGTGTCCTTGTACATAATTTCACCCCTGTTTTAATTATTCTAGTGGCTATTAATCCATTCCCGTGTCCGGTTAAATGAACGATTATTCGTACATATAAATACCCCGCCCATCGTGTCCGATCGAGTGTATATGGTAATTTATAGGGACGCCCAATTGTAAATCTTTATATTAACATTAACAAACTATCATTTAGTTAAATAAATATAAAGCCCATTAATAGCCCATAGTCTAATTTCCACAAGTGTCGTTCTTTTGTCCAAACCCCAATTATGGTACAAAGCCCAATTACCCAATTTTAGTAATTAGCCCAACATCATGATTACTTCGGATTAAATAAGCATAATAATAACTTAGCTACGAGACATTAAATTAAAAAGGTTGAACATAACTTACAATGATTAAAAATAGCGTAGCGTTACACGGACAGAATTTCGACTTACACCCTTACAATATTCGCTAACATACCCTTATTATTAGGATTAAAATTAAAATTAAAATTAAAATATAAATTATATATATATTTTTACGTATATATTGAGAGAGAGATAGATATATGATTGTAAAAAATGATCAGAATTCGGTTGGCTTTATAGGGAATTGAGTTCAGGGATACTCCGCGACTCGCGGCATTTTTTGCCTTCAAACTCCGCGAGTCGCGGAGTTTGAAAATACAGCTCACTCCAAATTGGATCTTAGTCTGCCGACGGTTTATTATATAAATATAATATATATATAATTTATATAATTAATTATATATTATATTATATTTATATACATAGTTAACTTGTAATTTTTAGTCCGTTGCGTCGAGCGTTGAGAGTTGACTCTGGTCCCGGTTCCGGATTTTTGAACGTCCTTGCGTACAATTTAATATCTTGTACTTTGCGTTTTGAATCTTGTACTCTTGTAATTTCGAGACGTTTCTTATCAATAATTGGAACCTCTTTGATTGTATTTTGTACTTTTGAGCTTTTTGGTCGTTTGCGTCTTCAATTCGTCGAATCTGTCTTTTGTCTTCACCTTTTATTATTTAAACGAATATCACTTTTAAATAGAACAATTGCAACTAAAAGCTTGTCTTTCTTGAGGAATAATGCTATGAAATATATGTTCGTTTTTAGCATTATCAAATATTCCCACACTTAAGCGTTGCTTGTCCTCAAGCAATATCGTCTTGAAATACTAGAATCACTTCTTTATTCTTCACACTTTGTACATCAGTGATTTCTATACGGCGGTATAAACAATGGTAGTAACGATATGGTTTACAGTCCCACATGACTATAAAAATTTAGATCCATTAAGGAAATTGGATCTTTATGAAAACATTTGATCTTTTGAAAATTAAATCTAGTTTTTACCCTAGATGAGTTTTCCGGAATAACCCTTCACCGGTGTTTGCAAAATATTTTTGTGGGTTTGGTGGGTTTCAGATTTGAAAATTTTAGCTCAAAACTTGCGGTTTTGTGTCACCCACTTGCTAACCTTGTATTTGGAAAGCAACACGTCCAGTTTACTTGTCCCGTATATTACCTTTCGGTAAACTACCGTCCGGTTGTAAAGGAAAGCGTTGAACAAGCAACTGTTAAGGCAATGTCCCCTGACATGCTTTTAATTATGGTCTATAACGTGTCGGACGCAATTACTATCCTTGGTAGGAGCAATAGTAAAGCTCACCCTTATGATTTTTCGGTCTGGCACAAGGTCCTGTCTTTGACCACTATGCAACCACCGTTCTTACGGTTGACACCTGATTTAGTTCAAGTGACCTAATGAATTCCAGGTGAATTTCTAGGATTTTACGTTCAATGGTAATGAACGCATTGAAAATAGGGTTTTCAGAAAACAAATCGGTTTGTAATTTTGATCAAAATATTTTCTCGTTCAAGCTCGAGTTTAGATATCATTGAATTCCATGAGTTTGTAATTCTCAATCTTTAAGGTCAATCTCAAGGATTGAGTAATATCAGGCTTAAAAGCTGATTTTTGATCTTTTAAGGAGATTATCCTTTCTGGGGATCTGATTAATTAGTCTTATCCAGCTAATTTGCATGGTGCCCCCCATTTTACGAGATAAATCCTTCTCATGGTTAGGATAAATCTGACCACTTAGCGACCCTGTTTAATGCTGAGGTCCGTGGATTTTCTGCTGATTTTAGTGATGACTTTTCTAGATTTTTCGTCAACCTACAGCTGGTCTGGACGACAACTTCTTGACCTAAATCAAGAAGCACGTGTCTTTTTCGGAAGACTTTACTTCCTTTTAATGATGGAATTGATTCATCATGTAGATCCATCTTTCTTACAGTAAATTAGGTAAAACAGTTTAGTTTAGTCCAAAGCAAAAGTATTTTCAGTTATTTGTTACAGATATATGTGACATATGTTTAAGATAACTTGGTAAATTTTTCCACACTTGGCTTTTATTTTCCTTTTTATCGTCCTCTATTCCATTTTAAATGAATTTTAACATTTTGGTTTGTTTCTCAATTTATGTCCTTTCTGAGGTAACAATAATTTCGGTGTTAAAACCTAGTTTTATCGTTCATAAATATGGATAAACATGATTTTGAGTTCATTTAATTGAAAATTTTGAAAAATTTTACTAGAATTGGGTAGTCAGTATATAAGACTAGGGCTGTTCTTTATTATCAGAGAGCACTAGATTCTAATACAACTACTACTTTACTAGTATTTCTAATGGTAACCAAGTGTAAAAAGTAAAAATTTTAAAATCCGAAAGAATTTAACCCCTTCCCACACTTAAGATCTTGCAATGCCCTCATTTGCAAGAAATCAATAACAATTTAAATTATTGAGGGTGATTTGTGTGAAAATGATTAAATTTTACCAAAGTTTCCAAATATATTGGCGTTTGTTTGCTGAATGATAAATGGTGCACATCATTTGTTCATTCCGTCTTGTTGTTATTTCACATATATTTTGCATCTTGTCGTCAAAATTAGTTGCTTTTGCTGAACTTAATGCCAGTCTTTGAAAATGCGTTGTTTTACCCTGTTGTGTACATAAGATAAACTGCAAACATATATACATATTTTTGAAGTTTGGTATATTACCCCACATTAAAAAATTATTAAAATCTAAGAATAAAAGTTAGAAAATTATAAAAACTATTACAATATTAACATAAGTATTAAACGTATCAACATTATAAATTACAAAATAAATAAAACTAAGTAGACTAGGGATGATATTGATACCAATAGGGGTTCCATGCATAACCATAGGTGCTATAAAATGCTTCGGCTGGGTTATACGTAGGATACGGTGGTTGCATCTCTATAGACCAGGGAGGGAATATGGGTTTTGGAGTAGGAATATAGTTTCTACCTATATGTTGGCAATGAGCTATGATTTGGTTTTGATGAACTTGCCAATCTTCAAATGCTCTCTGTCTAGCATTTTCGTACTCCTGTGAAGCTATAAACCTTTGCATTTCTTACATTTCATTTCCCCCTCCTACATTACCTTGCTGTTGGTTTCTCTCAACCTGTGGATGTCTACCATGGTATTGTACTGCGGCGTTATTTCGCCTCTTCAAAACTTTCGCACCATGGTATACATTTAAACCTATTGTATCGCGGGGTTCTGGTTCTTCCACTAATAATCCCCCCCCCCCCCCCCCCCCCCCCCCCCCGACTTATATCCACACCGAGATATTCAGCAATCAAAGTAATAAAAATACCACCTCCTATTATGCTATGCGGTCTCATCCCCCTAACCATAGCTGATAAATAATAACCCACACAATAAGGTATACTTACAGCGCTTTGTGGGTCTCGAATACACATATGGTAAAACAAATCCTGTTCATTTACCTTTTCCTTGTTCTTACCTCTTTGTGTAATCGAATTAGCTAAAGACCTATGAATCACTCTTAATTCAGCTCTATCTATATCCAAATAAGAGTAATTTCCCCCTTTGAATCGGTGATGGCTTGTCATTTGACTCCATACACCATGTGTATCAAAATTTTCATCTATCTTTCTACCATTTAGTATCAACCCTCTACAATCGGCAGATGCTAACTCCTCAGGCGTATATATACGTAAAGCCTGAGCCATGTCTAGTAAAGACATGTGGCGCATCGAACCTCCTAATAAAAATCTAATAAAAGATCGATCGGTTAAACTAGCTACCCGATCATTTAATTCTATACTACACAACAATTCTTCACACCATACTTTATATACAGGTCTACGCATGGTGAATAAACGTACCCAGTCGTTAAAAGTAGAATTACCATACCTCTGTGCAAGTAATTCCCTAATTGGCCCGGCCAATTCTACAGCTTCTAATGGTCCCCATTCTATGACCCTAGGTACCTCAACAACTTTAGAATGAAGAGTATGCAAACCCCTTTGGTATTTTGGATAATCTATCCAAAGTCTGTCAAATCTCAGGTTCGGGTGCAAATCTTCCAAGTGCATATCAGAAAATGTCATGACTGGATGAGGTATATCTTGCTTGTAGTAGTTATCCACCTCCTGTTGTTCCGCATTCTCAGCAGGAGCATTGCGAGCTTGGGATGAAGATTCACACAAGATATTAAATACTATTATACCTTAAACCTTGCTACAACACTTATAGGCAGTGTACCTAATCGTACAGTAGTGTAGTTTTTAGTAAGTCCGGTTCGTTCCACAGGGAAAATCTTTAAACAAATCTTAACGCTATATTAGTTTACTTTTATAAAAATACAAATATATATATAAGTAATATTATTATTATAAAGGGGGGTTTTTTACCGTTTAATGACCGGTTTGTCGATTTTAAAACTTTAGTCGCAGTTAAAACCAAATGTAAAATATTAAAAATAAAAACAAGACTTAAATTTAAGCGTAAAGTAAATAACGATAATGAAATTGCGAATAATAAAAGTGCGATAAATAAACTTGCGATAATTAAAAAGTACGATAATTAAAAGTGCAATTAAATACAATAACAATAAAAATGCGATAATTAGAAGTGCAATTAAATATAAAATAAAGGAAATTAAATATGAAATAAAAGAATTATGCTTATTTAAACTTCCGTAATCATGATGTTTGACGTGTTGATTTTTAGTTTATTCCCATGGGTTAATTGTCCTTTGTCCTGGATTATTTAATATGTCCGTCTGGTTTTTGTCCATAACAGTCCATCAGTCATAAATATAAAGTGCGAGTGTCCTCGTCAAATTATCCTTATACCCGAAGTTAAATATTCCAACTAATTGGGGACTTAAACTGTAACAAGATTTTAATACTTTGTTTAATAATTACACCAGGATGTCGACTGAGTGCAACCCAAGGTTTTAATATTTTGTTATCAATTATACCAAGTGTCCTTGTACATAATTTCACCCCTGTTTTAATTATTCTAGTGGCTATTAATCCATTCCCGTGTCCGGTTAAATGAACGATTATTCGTACATATAAATACCCCGCCCATCGTGTCCGATCGAGTGTATATGGTAATTTATAGGGACGCCCAATTGTAAATCTTTATATTAACATTAACAAACTATCATTTAGTTAAATAAATATAAAGCCCATTAATAGCCCATAGTCTAATTTCCACAAGTGTCGTTCTTTTGTCCAAACCCCAATTATGGTACAAAGCCCAATTACTCAATTTTAGTAATTAGCCCAACATCATGATTACTTCGGATTAAATAAGCATAATAATAACTTAGCTACGAGACATTAAATTAAAAAGGTTGAACATAACTTACAATGATTAAAAATAGCGTAGCGTTACACGGACAGAATTTCAACTTACACCCTTACAATATTCGCTAACATACCCTTATTATTAGGATTAAAATTAAAATTAAAATATAAATTATATATATATTTTTACGTATATATTGAGAGAGAGATAGATATATGATTGCCTACAAGACCTAATTTAACTCATGACGAATTTTTGAAATATTTTGGGTTGATTGATTAAAGATATTTATACCTTAAGAATAAACGTTAAATTTCGCAGTGATGTAATAAATTTTTGAATGATATCAATAATTTCGGTCGCCAAACCTAATTTTATTCAATACCAATTTAATACTTTATAGTGAACAAATTAGCGTTTATTATCAAAAGGTTAAAAATAAAAATAAAAACTGTACAAACATACCTGTGAAATAGATTTCTTAGTTATATGATCTATCCCATTCATAAGATAGTCGGTTTAATTGATTTTCCATGGCTACATAGGCGTAACCTCGAGCATTCAGTGTCTTTTCTTCTAAACATATGAACGGTCTGTCTCTGCATAAAGTAACAAATTCGGTATTTGAATAGGTTTGATTATTTGAACATTTACCTCCATGTGACCATTTTCCGCATTTGTGACATCTTTCTAGGTGTCGTGCTCTTCTTTTTGCTGCGGATTTTGATTTTCCTTTACCAAATTGTAACTTATTATCTTCGCATCTGGATTCTTTTCTAACTCCGTCCAATCTTTCTCTGATTACTGATACTATTTCACTCGGTAGTGTGTCATTATTACGTTTAGTGATCAAAGCGTGTAGCATTAGACCATGGTTTAGTTCACAGGCAGTCTTCATTTTGTAAAAACCTAAAAAAATAAAAATTCAGAATGGGGGGAGAAGACTAGTTCTTTAGGGTCTGCTAGGGAAAGACCATTCGGGTTCTATTTTCGAGAACTACACGAAAACAGACAATCTAACTCTGACAGAAATACATATTATCCTTTAAAGACTTAATCTCCCTACACTTAGTTAGCTGTGGTGTCGAAATTGTGTTTAACTTCGTTGTCGACTTTCATCGGACTATCTATGTAGTGTTTAACTCTGTGACCATTAACTTTAAATTCAATCCCATTTGAATTTATTAATTCTATCGTTCCGTATGGGAAAACTCTTTTGACTATGAATGGTCCAGACCATCTTGATATCAATTTTCCAGGAAATAGCTTGAATCGTGAATTGAAAAGAAGAACTCTGTCTCCTTCTTTAAATTCTTTTGGACTTCTGATTCTTTTATCATGCCATTTCTTCGTTCTTTCTTTATAGATTAACGAATTTTCGTATGCTTCATGTCTTAATTCTTCTAATTCGTTTAGTTGACTTAATGGTAGACGTCCGGCTTCATGTAAATCAAGATTACATGTCTTCAAAGCCCAAAATGCTTTGTGTTCAATTTCTACTGGAAGATGACATGCTTTTCCATAAACAAGTCTAAAAGGTGTGGTTCCAATTGGAGTTTTGTAGGCTGTTCTAAAAGCCCAGAGTGCATCCTACAATTTAATGGACCATTCCTTCAGATTTGATCCTACGGTTTTCTCTAGAATACGTTTTAAAGCTCGGTTGGTATTTTCAACTTGTCCACTTGTTTGTGGATGATATGCGGTGGAGATTTTATGAGTTACTCCATATCTTTTAAGAACTTTCTCAAGTTGATTATTACAGAAATGAGTACCCCGATCACTTATTAAAGCTTTCGGTGTTCCAAACCTTGCAAAAAGACGTTTTAAAAAGTTGACTACAACTCGTGCATCATTAGTTGGGAGAGCTTGTGCTTCCGCCCATTTAGATACATAATCAATGGCTACGAGTATATATAGATTATTATGAGATTTTAGAAATGGACCCATAAAGTCAATACCCCAAATGTCAAATACTTCACATACTTGGATGACATTTTGTGGCATTTCATCACGTTGACTTATTTTTCCGGCCCTTTGACAAGCATCACAGGATTTGCAAAGAAGGTGTGCGTCTTTGTAAATTGTAGGCCAATAGAATCCAGCATCATAAACTTTTCTTGCTGTTAGTTGAGGCCCATAATGCCCTCCTGTTGGTCCTGTGTGACAATGGTTTAATATTTTACTAGCTTCATCTCCAAATACACATCGGCGTATTATTCCATCGGGACAACTTTTAAACAAATGTGGATCTTCCCAAAAATAGTGTTTTATATCGCTGAAGAATTTCTTTCGTCTTTGGTACGATAATCCTTTTTCAAGGAATCTACAAACTAAGTAGTTTGCATAGTCTGCAAACCATGGAATTTCTTTATAATCTATCTTCAATAGATATTCATCAGGAAAGTTGTCTTGTATGGCCGATTCATTTAGAACTTCTAATTCGGGATTTTCAAGACGAGAAAGATGATCAGCGGCGAGATTTTCTGCTCCTCTTTTATCTCGGATTTCAATATCAAACTCTTGTAAGAGTAAGATCCAACGGATTAATCTTGGTTTAGCATCTTGTTTTGAAAATAGGTATCTAAGAGCAGAATGGTTGGTATAGACCACCATTTTTGCTAGAACGAGATATGATCGAAATTTGTCAAAAGCAAAGACAATAGCAAGGAGTTCTTTTTCAGTAGTTGTATAGTTCGTTTGTGCTCCTTGTAACGTCTTACTAGCATAATATATAGGTTGAAATCGTTTTTCAATCCTTTGTCCTAAAACGGCTCCCATTAGAAAATCACTTGCATCGCACATTAGTTCAAATGGTAGATTCCAATTTGGTGTTATCATGATCGGCACATTAGTGAGTTTCTCTTTAAGAATATTAAAAGATTTGATACATTCATCTGAAAAGATGAATGGAGCATCCTTTTCTAGGAGTTTATTCATAGGAGTGGCAATTTTAGAAAAATCTTTTATGAAACGTCGGTAAAAACCGGCATGCCCTAGAAAACTCCTAACTCCTCTAACATTGGTGGGATGTGGAAGTTTAGCAATTACATCTACTTTAGCTCTATCCACTTTAATTCCTTCTTTTGAAATTTTATGACCAAGAACGATGCCTTCTTTAACCATGAAATGGCATTTCTCCCAATTAAGTACTAGATTTGATTGTTCGCATCTAATAAGCATTCATTCCAGATTAACTAGACATGATTCAAATGTATCACCAAAGACTGAAAAGTCATCCATGAAAACTTCCATGCATTCTTCTATCATGTCGTGAAAAATCACCATCATACACCTTTGAAAGGTTGCAGGGGCGTTGCAAAGTCCAAATGGCATGCGTTTGTAAGCAAAAGTACCATAAGGGCACGTGAATGTGGTTTTCTCTTGATCTTCGGGTGCTATTGGAATTTGAAAATATCCGGAAAATCCATCTAGAAAACAATAGTAACTATTTCCGGCTAATCTTTCCAACATTTGATCTATGAAAGGTAAGGGAAAGTGACCTTTTCTGGTGGCGTCATTTAATTTTCTATAATCAATACACACACGCCATCCTGTTACAGTCCTAGTAGGAATAAGCTCATTTTTTTCATTTGTAATGATAGTCATGCCACCCTTCTTAGGTACGCAATGGACTGGGCTTACCCATGGACTATCAGAGATTGGATAAATTAGACCTGCGTCTAGCAGTTTAATAATTTCTTTTTTAACTACATCTTGCATATTAGGATTTAGTCTTCGTTGGCGTTGCACATACGTTTTATGACCTTCTTCCGTAAGGATTTTATGTGTGCAATACGAAGGACTTATTCCTTTAATATCATGAATCTTCCATGCAATGGCTGGTTTATGAGCTTTCAACACAGAAATGAGTTGTGATTTCTCATTTTCAGTAAGAGAAGACGATATTATTACAGGTAATTCAGATTCACCATGTAAATAAGCGTATTCCAAATAGTTTGGAAGTGGCTTTAACTCTAATTTCAGAGGTTCTTCTATCGATGATTTGTATCGATATCTGTCTTCTTCTTTTAGCATTTGAATTTCTTCTGTTGTTGGTTCATATCCATTAGCTATAAGTGTAGCTAACATTTCAGCTTCATCAATTGGTTCATTACCTTCTCCTAAAGAACATTCTCCTGTTCCTTGTAATTCTGGAAATTCTTCTAATAATTCTGCATGTGCATCTATAGTTTGAATATAATAACATGTATCATCTGCAGATTGTGGTTGTTGCATTGCTCTATCAACTGAAAAGGTAACACTCTCATCCTCTATACTTAGGGTCAATTTCTTACCGAACACGTCTATCATTGCTTTAGCCGTGTTTAAGAATGGTCTTCCTAATATGAGAGGAACTTGAGAATCTTCTTCCATGTCCAGAACAACAAAATCTACTGGAAATACTAAAGTACCAACTTTAACTAGCATGTTCTCCATTATCCCTCTAGGATATTTTATTGATCTATCGGCTAGTTGTATGCTTATTCTGGTTGGTTTCAATTCTCCAAGGTCTAGTTTAGCGTATAGTGAATACGGCATTAGATTTATACTAGCACCTAAGTCTGCCAATGCTTCTATTGAACTAAGACTACCCAGAAAACATGGAATTGTGAAACTTCCTGGATCAGATAATTTTTCTGGTATCTTATTCAACAGCACTGCTGAACAATTAGCATTCATGGTAACAGCCGAGAGTTCTTCCATTTTCTTTCTATTTGAGATTAGATCTTTCAAGAATTTAGCATATCTAGGCATTCCTGAAATCACATCAATGAAAGGAAGATTTACATTTATCTGTTTAAACATATCTAAGAATTTGGATTGCTCGGCTTCAAGTTTCTCTTTCTTCATTTTACTCGGGTAAGGAAGTGGTGGTTGGTATGGTTTAACATAAGGTTTAGCCTTAACTGTGTTATCATCATTAACCTTTTCAACTACCGATTCTTTTTCCTTATCTTGATCAGGTTGTGGTTCTTGTGGAGTAGGAATAGCTTCATCAGAAGTTACAGGTATTTCAGGTGGTTTAAGTATTGTGCCACTTCTTGTGGTAATGGCTTTAGCTGTTTCATTCCGGGGGTTAGCGTTTGTATCACTAGGTAGACTTCCCGGTTTTCTTTCACCTATTAACCTTGCTAGGTTACTTACTTCTTGTTCCAGATTTTGAATAGAAGCTTGTTGATTTCTAAATGCTTGAGCATTTTGTTCATTGGTTTTTTCTGAGATGTGAAAAACTACGTTTGAGTTTCAACTAGCTTCGTCATCATATCTTCTAAATTTGGCTTTTTATCATCGGTTTGTTGTGGTGGTTTGTTTTGAAAATTAGGTCTTTGCTGATTGTAAGTATTATTGGATACTTGTTGATTGCTAGGACCTTGTTGGTTGTTGTATGGAATATTTCGGTTATAATTCTGGTTTTGATTGTAATTCGGTCTTAGCGGTTGATAATTATTCTGATAATTATTTCCAGGCCTTTGGTTTATGTATGAAATATTCTCTCTTTGTTCCATTGTTAATTCAATACTGAGACAATCTTTTGTCAAATGTGGTCCTCCACACTGCTCACAACTAATTCTTATTGAGTGAATATCTTTAGTCATCTTTTCCATTCGTCTCTCGACAGCATCTATCTTTGCGGAAATGGAATCTAAGTCATGGCTAGAATCGGCTCTAGCTGCTTTAGATGATCTAACGATATCTTTTTCTTGGTGCCACTCATGTGAGTGGGAAGCAGTGTTATCAATAATTTTGTAAGCATCAGTTTCAGTTTTCTTCATAATAGAACCACCAGTTGCTATATCTATGTCTTTCCTTGTAGTGATGTCGCATCCTTGGTAGAATATTTGTACTATTTGACAGGTGTCTAAACCATGTTGCGGACATCCTCTTAACAACTTTCCAAATCTAGTCCACGCCTCATATAGAGTTTCATTTGGCTTCTGTGTGAACGTAACAATTTCTGCTTGAAGTCTTACGGCTTTAGATGCAGGAAAGAATTGTTTAAGAAATTTTTCAACTAAAACATCCCATGTATCAATCGCCCCTTCAGGTAACGATTCCAACCAATCTTTGGCTTCTCCCTTTAAAGTCCAGGGAAATAACATGAGAGATATCTGTTCATCCTCAACTTCTCGGATTTTAAATAGTGTGCAGATCCTATTAAAGGTACGTAGATGTTCATTTGGATCTTCCTTCGGCGCACCACTAAATTGGCATTGATTAGTCACCATGTGTAGAATTTGTCCTTTGATTTCATAATCTGGCGCATTAATATCTGGATGAGTAATTGCGTGACCTTGGCCAGTGCGTTTAGCTCTCATTCGGTCTTCCATACTTAAAGGTTCCAGATTCTCCATAATTGAATTTGTTGAATCGGAATCACTAGAGGATTCTGATTTAATGGTTCGTTCCTCAACAATCTCTGTTTGAATGATTGGTGGTTCTGGAGGAAAGTTTAGTGGTTCAGGAACTATGAATCGTTCCTGAATATTCTCCGGATTCTCAATTGTGAGGTCGGGTTCAAAAAATGGATTATCGGAAATTTGAACTGGAGTACTTGGTCGACTGGATGACGATTCTAAAGAAAAATCAACGGCGGTAATATTTGCTAAATGTCTTGATCTAGTTACAGGTGGTGAACGTACAAAAGGTGGTGAACGTCTTGCTCGGTACATTCACTGAATATCCTATTAGTTTTTAAAAGGAAAGAAAAATTATAATAAGTTATCCAATCAATAAACTTTTCTGATTTTGCCCACGTTTCGAATAGCCAAAAGATGCAGCAGAGGGGCAGGATTCGTTTGGTCTCAATATAATTGAGGACTGTTTGGCTCCAATAACCCGGCCCACGTACAAATCCAACTATTACTACGAACCAGAAAATTTTGATGTCTATCAATTTAACCACTTAAAATAAATTTTCGTAATTTTAAGAAATTTAGATAAGAAGTAGAATAAAAATCTATGTCCTAAAACTAGAATAGCGAGAAATAAGAAAGAAAAAGAGTTCGTCGAAAAAGGTCGAAAAAGAAAAATGGTTGAAAAATAAAAGGTGACGGAAAAAATAAAAGAAACTTATAAAACTTTAAAACACTTGACTAACCTAACCTTATTACTACAACTAACTTAAAATTATAATCGCAAATTGAGATTACTAATTGGAATGATAATTGATACATAGGTAAAAGTCGTCTAAAAATATTAAAGCTTACAGGAAAAACTAAATCCCAAATGGAAATAACTTAAAAAGAAACTAAAACTTAAAAAGGCGTCGCAAAATTCTAAAGCACCTAAATCTTAGTGTAAAGAAAAAGCACTTAAGGAATTCTACGGCAAAGCCTAAAAATCTAGAAGTAAAAATAACTATGGCAAAAACTAAGTTTAAAACTAAATATGAGCTAAAAATACAAATATTACGCTAAAACGATTAAAAAGGGATAAAATATAAAAATATACAAAAAGTTGTAAAAAAATACAATTTTTATAAAAATATTATTTTTATATTATTTATTTAATAAAACTATTAATTTTACAATTTAATTAAACTAATTTAACTAAAATATAAATTAAATAAAAAGTAAAACTAATTATAATAATAATAGGTAATTAGGGTTTATAATAATAATAATTAATAAATACCCCGTAATTAATGATGTTTAGGGTTTCTGTCGGTGGTGGCTCCGCGAGTCGCGGTGACCCAGTTCAAAACCTCCGCGGGTCGCGGAGGGTTCAATTCCAGTTCAAAAACAGGTCAAGTTTCGACAGGTCAGTTTTATTATATATATATATTTTTTTTTATTTTTCTGTTTTATATTTTCTGTTTTAATAGTTAAATAAAATATATAAATTAAATAAAAAAAACTAAATTAAAAATAGAAATACTTTATAATTTTATAAAAATCTTAAAATTATATATATATATATGTTTTTTTTTCGGTTTTTTTTTCTTTTTTTATATTTTAAATAAAAATAAAATAATTAAATAAAACTTATATAAAAATAAAGAAACTTTATAAAACTTAAATATTTAACAAAATCTTAAAAATACTTATATTTTTGTTTTTCTTTTTATATTTTCGAATATTTAAAACGTATTTTTATAAAAACGAATTTTAATAAAAGTAAACTAAATTTTTTTTTTTTATATATTATATTAGCGTTGCGCTTCCGGCTTTTAAGCGATTCCCCGGCAGCGGCGCCAAAAATACTTGATAGTTATGTTGCGAGGTGTATATAAAATAGCTATTAATTTTAGAAGGAAATACTATTAAATACGATACAATTTTACACAAGATATTTATTTATTTAGAGAATGGATATACTTAAACCTTGCTACAACACTTATAGGCAGTGTACCTAATCGTACAATAGTGTAGTTTTTAGTAAGTCCGGTTCGTTCCACAGGGAAAATCTTTAAACAAAGCTTAACGCTATATTAGTTTACTTTTATAAAAATACAAATATATATATAAGTAATATTATTATTATAAAGGGGGGTTTTTTACCGTTTAATGACCGGTTTGTCGATTTTAAAACTTTAGTCGCAGTTAAAACCAAATGTAAAATATTAAAAATAAAAACAAGACTTAAATTTAAGCGTAAAGTAAATAACGATAATGAAATTGCGAATAATAAAAGTGCGATAAATAAACTTGCGATAATTAAAAAGTACGATAATTAAAAGTGCAATTAAATACAATAACAATAAAAATGCGATAATTAGAAGTGCAATTAAATATAAAATAAAGGAAATTAAATATGAAATAAAAGAATTATGCTTATTTAAACTTCCGTAATCATGATGTTTGACGTGTTGATTTTTAGTTTATTCCCATGGGTTAATTGTCCTTTGTCCTGGATTATTTAATATGTCCGTCTGGTTTTTGTCCATAACAGTCCATCAGTCATAAATATAAAGTGCGAGTGTCCTCGTCAAATTATCCTTATACCCGAAGTTAAATATTCCAACTAATTGGGGACTTAAACTGTAACAAGATTTTAATACTTTGTTTAATAATTACACCAGGATGTCGACTGAGTGCAACCCAAGGTTTTAATATTTTGTTATCAATTATACCAAGTGTCCTTGTACATAATTTCACCCCTGTTTTAATTATTCTAGTGGCTATTAATCCATTCCCGTGTCCGGTTAAATGAACGATTATTCGTACATATAAATACCCCGCCCATCGTGTCCGATCGAGTGTATATGGTAATTTATAGGGACGCCCAATTGTAAATCTTTATATTAACATTAACAAACTATCATTTAGTTAAATAAATATAAAGCCCATTAATAGCCCATAGTCTAATTTCCACAAGTGTCGTTCTTTTGTCCAAACCCCAATTATGGTACAAAGCCCAATTACTCAATTTTAGTAATTAGCCCAACATCATGATTACTTCGGATTAAAAAAGCATAATAATAACTTAGCTACGAGACATTAAATTAAAAAGGTTGAACATAACTTACAATGATTAAAAATAGCGTAGCGTTACACGGACAGAATTTCAACTTACACCCTTACAATATTCGCTAACATACCCTTATTATTAGGATTAAAATTAAAATTAAAATATAAATTATATATATATTTTTACGTATATATTGAGAGAGAGATAGATATATGATTGTAAAAAATGATCAGAATTCGGTTGGCTTTATAGGGAATTGAGTTCAGGGATACTCCGCGACTCGCGGCATTTTTTGCCTTCAAACTCCGCGAGTCGCGGAGTTTGAAAATACAGCTCACTCCAAATTGGATCTTAGTCTGCCGACGGTTTATTATATAAATATAATATATATATAATTTATATAATTAATTATACATTATATTATATTTATATACATAGTTAACTTGTAATTTTTAGTCCGTTGCGTCGAGCGTTGAGAGTTGACTCTGGTCCCGGTTTCGGATTTTCGAACGTCCTTGCGTACAATTTAATATCTTGTACTTTGCGTTTTGAATCTTGTACTCTTGTAATTTCGAGACGTTTCTTATCAATAATTGGAACCTCTTTGATTGTATTTTGTACTTTTGAGCTTTTTGGTCATTTGCGTCTTCAATTCGTCGAATCTGTCTTTTGTCTTCACCTTTTATTATTTAAACGAATATCACTTTTAAATAGAACAATTGCAACTAAAAGCTTGTCTTTCTTGAGGAATAATGCTATGAAATATATGTTCGTTTTTAGCATTATCAGACGTCTAGATGACCATTTTGGAAAACATACTTCCACTTTGAGTTTAACCATGATTTTTGGATATAAGTTCATGTTCATACGAAAAATCATTTTCCCAGAATAATAGCTTTTAAATCAAAGTTTATCATAGTTTTTAATTATCCAAACCAAAACAGCCCCCTGGTTTTACTACGACGGCGTATATTCGGTTTTACAGTGTTCTTCATGTTTTCAGGTTTTAAATCATTAAGTTAACATATCATACAGATATAGAACATGTGTTTAGTTGATTTTAAAAGTTAAGTTAGAAGGATTAACTTTGTTTGCGAACAAGTTTAGGGTATACTAAACTATGTTCTAGTGATTACAAGTTTAAATCTTCGAATAAGATAGTTATATATATATGAATCGAATGATGTTATGAACATCATTACTACCTCAAGTTTAGTAGGTAAACCTACTGGAAGTGATAATAAATGATCTAGCTTCAAAGGATCTTGGATGGCTTGAAAGTTCTTGAAGTAGGATCATGACACAAAAACAAGTTCAAGTAAGATTTTTACTCGAATTAAGTTAGTTTATAGTTATAGAAATCGAATTAAAGTTTGAATATGAATATTACCTTGAATAATAAAGATAACCTACTGTAAATAACAAAAGTTTCTTGATCTTAGATGATTACTTATAATGGATTAGAAAGCTTGGAAGTAATCTAGCAAGTTTGAAAGATTTATTGAAGTGTTCTTGAATGGTTGTTTTTATGATGATTAAAGCTTGTAATTGAAGATAAAAGATGGGGAAAATTCTTGGAGATGATCAAGTATGATGTTAGGAGTATTTTGAGAGAGAATTTGGAGTGTAAGTATGAGAAAATGGAATGAAAAAAATGAGGTGAAATCATAAAAACGTTTTTACTCATTATAAAGAAAGAAAAGATTCTTAAGTTTTTTTTCTTGCTAAATAATTCATGCTAGTTGACAAATGGTTGGTTTCACATGTTCCTTAATCATTTAAGGCTGCTAAGGAGCAGATTTTTATGTGTATATACCAATAGTGTGTACATCTAGGAGTTGGGTATTGTACGAGTACGAATACGGTTGCATATGAGTAGAATTGTTGATGAAAATGAATGAGGATGTAATTGTAAGCATTTTTGTTAAGTAGAAGTACTTTGATATGTGTCTTGAAGTCTTTCAAAATTGTACTAATACATCTAAATACACTACATGTATATACATTTTAACTGCGTCGTTAAGTCGTCGTTAAGTCGTTACATGTAAGTGTTGTTTTGAAACCTTTAAGTTAACAATCTTGTTAAATGTAATTAATTCATTGTTATTATACTTAAATGAGATGTTAAATTGTTATGTTAACATGATAACATGGTGTATGAATATATCTTAACATCATATATATATGTGTTAAAATACTATTACAACGATAATCGTTACATATATATATTGTTTCGAAATCCTTAAGTTATTAGTCTCATCTTACTTGTATAGTTCATTGTTAATGATATACTTAATTATCATTTTATCATGTTAAATATAGTACATCAATATCTTAATACAATACATATGTATTTAGTAAGACGTTGTTATAACGATAATCGTTATGTATATCATTTCGACTTCATAATTCAATATTCTCATTTTTTATGTATATCACACATTGTTAATATACTTAGTGAGATACTTACTTATCATAATCTCATGTTAACCATATATATATGTCCATATATATATCATCATGTCATTTTTAAAAGTTTTAACGTTCGTGAATTGTCGGACAAACTGGGTGGTCAAATGTTAACACAAAATCCGTTTCAATTAATCAAGTCTTAACAAGTTTGATTACTTAACATGTTGGAAATATTTAATCATGTAAATTTCAATTTTATTTAATATATATAAACATGGAAAAGTTCGGGTCACTACAATAGCAGTATTGTACGCTTGTAAAATATTGTATAAAAGTTTGAAAGCGAAATATTTTTGTAATCAGTTTTTCATATAGAATTGTAGTAGTTGAATTGTATATTAGTTACTAAGTATGAACTTAACGGGTAGGTACTACCCGGATTAAAACTTATAAAACGCTAATATGAAGAAAAAGCTTTTATAAATAAGTTCATATTATGCTACGAAATACTATTGACTACTCTTAAAATTCTATATGACTAACTCAATTCTTTTGGCTATGTTTGAAGGAAATGACACCGACTATTCGACACACCATGAATATGAACGAAGAAGAATTCCGTACCTTTCTTGCTGCGAACATAGCCGCAGTGCAGGCCGCAATGCAAAATAAAAAACAATAACTCTGGATCTAGCAGAGGAACTAATTCCACAAGAAATCGTGTAGGATGCTCCTACAAAGAATTCACTGCCTGTAAACCTCTGGAATTCGATGGAACTGAAGGACCAATCAGATTAAAACGGTAGACCGAGAAAGTCGAATCGGTGTTTGCCATAAGTAAATGTACTGAAGAAGACAAAGTAAAGTACGCTACGCATACCTTCACAGGTACTGCGTTAACATGGTGGAACACCTATCTCGAGTAGGTGGGACAAGAGGCTGCTTACGCACTACCGTGGTCAGCATTCAAACACATGATGAATGAGCAGTACCGTCCCAGAAACGAGGTCAATAAGCTCAAGGCAGAGCTTAGAGGATTATGAACACAAGGATTTGATATTACCACATACGAACGATGATTCACAGAGTTGTACCTATTGTGTCCAAGAGTGTTCGAAGATGAAGAAGAGCAAATCGACGCGTTTGTAAAAGGGTTACCAGAAAGAATTCAGGAGGATGTGAGTTCAAACGAGCCCACCTCCATACAAAAGGCAAGTCGAATGGCTCACAAACTCGTAAACCAGATTGAGGGAAGAATTAAAGAGCAGGCGGCCGAAGAAACCAACATGAAACAAGTCAAGAGAAAGTGGGAAGAAAACAGTGACAAGGGTCACCAATACAACAACAACAACAACCACAATTACAATTGCAATAACAATCATAACAACTGCAACACCAATCGCAACAACAATCGCATTCCCAACAATAACTACAACAAACGTCCCAACAATAACTACAACAACCGTTTCAACAACAATAACAATCCCAACAACAATCTCAATAACAACAATGGCATCAAAAACCAGAAAATTCCATGTCTAAGGTGTGAAGGGTATCATCTGGATAGGTTCTATACGATAGTATGCACCAAGTGTAACAGAAGCAGTCATGGTGCAATGAAGTGTGACACCTATGGACCAATGGCCAATAGGAAGAACAAAACAAATAATTCTATTATTTGTTACGGATGCGGAAAGCCGGGTCATTACAGCAGAGCATGCCCAAACCAAGGGAATAATAATGGGCAAGGCCATGGAAGAGTCTTCAACATTAATGCGGTTGAAGCGCAGGAAGACACGGAGCTTGTTACGGGTACGTTTCTCATTGACGATAAACCTGCTTATGTTTTATTTGATTCGGGGGCGGATAGAAGCTATATGAGTAGAGATTTTTGTGCTAAATTAAATTGTTCATTAACACCTTTGGATAATAAGTGTTTACTTGAATTAGTGAACGGTAAACTAGTTAAAGCTGACAATATATGCAGGAACCGAGAAATTAAGCTGGTTGGCGAAACCTTTAAAATTAATTTGATACCAGTAGAATTGGGGAGTTTGGTTGTAATAATCGGCATAGATTGGATGGTCTAGGTGAAAGCGGAGATCGTTTGTTACAAAAATGCGATACGCATTATGCGCGAGAAGAGAAAACCCTTAATGGTGTACGGAGAAAAGGGCAACGCGAAGTTAAATCTTATTAGTAATTTGAAGGCACAAAAACTAATAAGAAAAGGTTGCTATGTCGTTCTAGCACACATCGAGAAAGTCAATTCCAAAGAAAAGAACATCAATGATGTTCCCGTAGCAAAAGAATTTCCCGTTGTATTTCCGAAAGAATTACCGGGACTACCTCCACACCGATCTGTTGAATTTCAAATAGATCTTGTGCCAGGAGCTGCACCAATAGCTCGTACTCCATACAGACTCGCTTCCAGTGAAATGAAGGAATTACAGAGTCAATTACAAGAAATTTTAGAGTGTGGTTTCATTCGACCAAGCACATCACCGTGGGGAGCTCCTGTTTTTTTGTCAAAAAGAAGGATTGTACATTCAGGTTGTGTATCGACTACCGAGAGTTGAACAAACTTATCATCAAGAACTGTTATCTACTACTGAGAATCGACGACTTATTTGATCAACTACAAGGCTCATCGATTTATTCGAAGATCTATTTACGATCCGGGTATCATCAAATGCGGGTGAAGGAGGATGATATTCCGAAAACTGCTTTTAGAACGTGTTACGGTCATTATGAGTTTATGGTTATGCCATTTGGATTGACTAATGCACCAGCTGTGTTCATGGACCTCATGAACTGAGTGTGTGGCTATATCTTGACAAGTTTGTCATTGTTTTCATCGATGAAATACTTATTTACTCAAAGAATGATCAAGAGCACGAAGAACATTTGAGAAAAGTACTAGAATTGTTGAGGAAGGAAAAACTGTACGCTAAGTTTTCAAAGTGTATATTTTAGTTGGAAGAAGTTCAATTCCTCGGTCATGTAGTGAACAAAGAAGGTATTCAGGTTGATCCGGCAAAAATTGAAACCGTTGAAAACTGGGAAACCCCGAAAAATCCGAAGCATATACGCCAATTTTTAGGATTGGCTGGTTACTACAGAAGATACATCCAAGATTTTTTCAAAATAGCAAAACCCTTGACTGCATTAACGCATAAATGGGAGAAATTTGAATGGAAGGATGAACAAGAGAAAGCGTTTCGGTTATTGAAGAAAAAGCTAACTACGGCACCTATATTGTCATTGCCTGAAGGGAATGATGATTTTGTGATTTATTGTGACGCCTCAAAGCAATGCCTCGGTTGTGTATTAATGCAACGAACAAAGGTAATTGCTTATGCGTCCAGACAATTGAAGATTCAGAAGTAAAATTATACGACTCACGATTTAGAATCGGGCACTGTTGTTTTTGCATTAAAGACGTGGAGGCACTACTTATATGGGGTTAAAAGTATTATATATACCGACCACAAAAGTCTCCAACATATATTTGATCAGAAACAACTGAACATGAGGCACCGTAGGTGGATTGAGTTATTGAATGATTACGACTTTGAGATTCGTTACCACCCTGGGAAGGTAAATGTGGTAGCCAACGCCTTGAGCAGAAAGGACAGGGAATCTATTCGAGTAAAAGCTATGAATATAATTATTCATACTAACCTTACTACTTAAATAAAGGAGGCGCAACAGGGAGTTTTGAAAGAAGGGAATATGAAGAATGAAATACCCAAAGGATCGAAGAAACATCTTAATATTCGGGAAGACGGAACCTGGTATAGGGATGAAAGAATTTGGGTACCAAAGTTTGGATATGTGAGAAAAATGGTACTTAGAGAAGCACATAAAACCAGATATTCAATACATCCCAGAGCGGGAAAGATGTACCGAGATCTCAAGAAACACTTTTGGTGGCCGGGTATGAAAGCTGATATCGCTACATACGTAGGGGAATGTTTGACTTGTTCTAAAGTCAAAGCTGAACATCAAAAACTATCAGGTCTAATTCAACAACCTGAAATCCCAGAATGGAAATGGGAAAACATTACCATGGATTTCATTACTAAATTACCAAGAACTGCAAGTGGTTATGATACAATTTGGGTAATAGTCGATCGTCTTACCAAGTCAGCACACTTCCTGCCAATGAGAAAAGATGACAAAATGGAGAAGTTAGCACGACTATACTTGAAGGAAGTCGTCTCCAAACATGGAATACCAGTCTCTATTATCTCTGATAGAGATGGCAGATTTATTTCAAGATTTTGGCAGACGTTGCAACAAGCATTGGGGACTCGTTTAGACATGAGTACTGCCTATCATCCATAAACTGATGGGCAGAGTGAAAGGATGATACAAACGCTTGAAGACATGCTACGAGCATGTGTTATTGATTTTGGAAACAGTTGGGATCGACATCTACCGTTAGCAGAATTTTCCTACAACAACAGTTACCACTCGAGTATTGAGATGGCACCTTTTGAGGCACTTTATGGTAGAAAGTGCAGGTCTCCGATTTGTTGGAGCGAAGTGGAGATAGACAAATTACGGGTCCAGAAATTATACAAGAAACTACCGAGAAAATCATCCGAATTCAACAACGGTTGAAAACCGCTCAGAATCGGCAAAAGAGCTACGCGGACATTAGAAGAAAAGATTTGGAATTTGAAATCGGTGACACGGTCATGCTTAAGGTATCACCTTGGTAAGGCATTATTTGTTTTGGAAAACGGGGAAAACAAAACCCGAGATACATTGGGCCATTCAAGATTATTGATCGTGTCAGACCGGTAGTTTATCGACTTGAATTACCTCAACAATTAGCTGGCGTACATAATACCTTTCACGTCTCGAATCTGAAGAAATGCTTAGCTAAATAATATCTCACTATTCCTTTAGACGAAATTAAAATCAACGAAAAACTACAATTCATTGAAGAACCCGTCGAAATAATGGATCGTGAGGTTAAAGGACTCAAGCAAAACAAGATACCGATCATTAAAGTTCGATGGAATGCTCGTAGAGGACCCGAGTTCACCTGGGAGCGTGAAGATCAGATGAAGCTGAAATACCCGCACCTATTTCCAGAGGATGCGTCAACACCTTCAACTGCTTAAAATTTCGGGACGAAATTTATTTAACGGGTAGGTACTGTAGTGACCCGAAATTTTCCATGATGTTATATTAAATGAGAATTATATTTACATGATTAAATATTTCTAACATGTTAAGCAATCAAACTTGTTAAGACTTGATTAATTGAAATGAGATTTATGTAGATAATTGACCACCTAAATTGACCAGTGATTCACGAACGTTAAAACATGTAAAAACAATATGATGATATATATATGGATATATTTATATATTTAACATGATATTAGGATAAGTAAGTATCTCACAAAATATATTAACAAATAATTATATGCATAAAATGAGACTACTGAGTTAAAGAAACTCGAAACGATATATATATAACGATTATCGTTATAACAAAGTTTTAATTAAAATAAAATCATATGTATTGTATTAAGATATTAATACATTATGTTAACATGATAAAATGATAATTAAATATATCATTAAGTGTATTAATAATGAACTACATGAGTAAGATGAGACTACTAACTTAAGGATTTCGAAACAATATATATATGTAACAATTATCGTTGTAATATCATTTTAACATATATATATATATATATATATATATATATATATATATATATATATATATATATATATATATATATGATATTAAGATATATTAATACACCATGTTATTATGTTAACATAACAATTTAACATCTCATTAAGTACAAAAACAATGGATTAATTACATTTAACAAGATCGTTAACTTATAGGCTTCGAAACAACACATACATGTAACGAATAACGATGACTTAACGACTCAGTTAAAATGTATATACATATAGTGTATTAAGATGTATCAATATACTTTTGGAAGACTTCAAGACATATATCAAAACACTCATACTTAACAAAAATAGTTACAATTACATTTCCATTCATTTTTATCAACAATTCTACTCGTACTCATTCAGTATTCGTACTCGTATTATACATAGCTTCTAGACGTACTTACTATGGGTATATACCAATAGGAACTAGCATGTGATTCCACTCTTGATTATGTCCTGCATGACTAATCAAGTTTAACTTCTACCATGAACTAGTCAACTAACTAGAACTTCTTTTAACCCCACTCACCACTCACCACTTACCACTCATCATTCACTCCATTTCATTCCATTTTTCTTTCCAATTCTCTCTCAAAACACACACACTCTTCCATGAACGTCTAAACTACTATTTTTTCAGCAATAAATCATCAAATACAAGTTTTGGTTATTATCTATAATCATCATAAAAACAACTACTCAAGAACACTTCGAAAACCCTTTCAAGTTTACTAGTTTACTTCCAAGCTTTCTAATACATTCCAAGTAATCATCCAAGATCAAGAAACCTTTGCTATTTACAATAGGTTATCTCTCTAATTCAATAACTTTCAAGCTATCCAAGATCCTTTGAAGCTCTAGATCATTTCTTGTCATTTCCAGTAGGTTTACCTACTATACTTGAGGTTCGTGAATCGACCAGTGGCCAAGTGTTATTTTCCAACGAAGTGAAAATCTGTGAAAGTGAGTTATAGTCCTATTTTTACTATCTAATATTTCGGGATGAGAATACATGCAGTTTTGAAAGTATTTTACAAAATAGACACAATTACTTGAACTAAATTTTATGATTGATTTGTTATACCACGTATCCCTTTTTGTTCTAACTTGGTAAACTAAGAATTAGTGAACCAATCCACTAATTGACGCGAATCCTAAAGATAGATCTACGGGCCTTGACAAACTCCAGTCAGAGAATTTAAACTGCTTTAGTACTTCGAGGTTTATATGTTTGGGGATATGCTAGATGCATTTTTGTTAATGTCGGTTACCAGGTGATCATCATATGAATGGATTTTACAGTAGTGAGCAGACCTGCACTTTATTATGAAAAATGAAATCTTGTGGTCTATTAATATTACAATTTGATATATAGGTTAAACCTATAACTCACCAACATTTTTTGTTGATGTTTTAAGCATGTTTATTCTCAGGTGATTGTTAAGAGCTTCCGCTGTTGCATGCTAATTAAAGACAAGAATTAGAGTCAGCATACTTGTATGATATTGTTTAAAAACTGCATTCGGAAAATAAATTGTTTTAAAATATTATTGTAAACCATTATATAATGGTCGTGTGTAAAAGTTGTAGTTTAGATTATCATTGTTTGATAATCTACGTTATGTCTATTAAACCTTTATCGATAGAGTAAAGGTTATGGTTTGTTTTAAAAACGAATGCAGTCTTTGAAAAACGTCTCATATAGAGGTCAAAACCTCGCAACGAAATCAATTAGATATGAAACGTTTATAATCTATATGAACGGGACATTTCAGCAAATATGGGTTCCAGTTTATTTTGCATGTGATGGTTTGGTGATATTTCCTTTTCCGTGTTGCTTGTTTGATTGCTTTGTTCGTTGCCCTCGGTTTCCTTGGTTTTTAGTTGATGTAGTAGTAATAATTGATGAAAGATCCTTTATTTATTTATTTATTTATTTAAATTTCTTCTTTTTTCGCAAAAAGCATCACATAACTATCTCAAACAACAACAACAACAACAACAACAAAACCCAATACCACCTGAGTGGTGTATGGGGAGGTTGGATGTAGACAATCCTTCCCCTACCCGAGAGTAAAAACAAGTCCTTTTTCCACCAAGAGTGATCTCAAAAGTGGAGAAAGTCATCCCTCTCTTTATTCGGCGGATAAAGAGATTGCTTCCGAGTGGACCTCCGACCAAAAAAAGGATTTTTTTTTTTTACATTAAGTATGTCATATAAAATTATGAAAAAGTTGTATAACTTGTGCACCTATGAATATTATAACTATAATCTTGTTTAAAAAACATTTTTTTTTTAGTTTTAGGTATAAATAGATAGATATACTACAAACGTGAATCTTATTCATTCAAACTTGAATATATTATAACTTCTAATTTCACCCTATCTTATACTAATACTAACTAAACTCTATAACGATTTATTCAACTTCAAGTTTTCCTTAAATTATTAGTAGAATATATAAAGTGGACAATGTTTCACTGCTAGAATGCCGCTGAAATGTCCGTGATGTGCTCGATCGTGTCCTTTTATTTTGATCGGATTTTGATTGAAATTATTACACGAATTGGTTGTGATTATATGGCGTTTTTATGATTTAGGATTGATTTCACACATATAGGCAACTTTGTCCTATCCGTGTAGTAATAGTTCGTTGGTAAATCCGGTTCGTTCCACAGGGAGATGGAGTTTTCAAGGCTTTAATCGCTAAAAGTTAAACTTATTTAAAAGGGTGATTTTGGATTAGGGTTTACTACTTAATTGAACAGAATTTAAATTTAACTAAAACGAAATAACTAAATTAACGACAATAAAAATACAATTTAACTAATTTTGACAAAATAGAAGAAATAAGGTTTTTCATGGCAATATAGCAAAATAGTAAAAAGTAATTAAAATTTACTATATGGTAAAAAGTGAAATTGATGAGATTTTAAAATAAGGTAAAATAGTGGCTACTAAAATATGTCCCCTCTGGATTATGGATTGTTTTTAAGTCCGGTTACAATGTTTTAATATATATCCTTATATTTTATCTTCCGATTTATAAAGATTTAACTAACTAAAATTAAATCTAACTTTCGTTAGATCTCGTTTTAGCGAATTAAATTATACCCGACTATTCAAATTGAGATTTAATCCAGTTTTAACTTTCGTTAAAACCAAAATTATAACGGTCTTCCCTTTTTATAATTACACGATTATATAAACTATAATATTACCCAAACCACCGAATCACACTTCTAAATTGTTGTCAATAATTTGTCCATATGTCCGTCTAGATCACCGAGGTGTTGAAGCATAATTTATGTAAATTTAATGCACTTTCGCTTATTAATTTAATAAATTATGTGATAGGGGTGAAAATATTAAATTATATAACAATGGGTCGGTGATTAAACTTAATGTTAAAAATAGTCAAAGTTACATCATAATATTATAATATAGTTCAATCCATTCGTCCAGAGGTTCTACATTTTAGTCACCACTATGGGTATTTAGTTGGACATTATAACGGCATAAAAATATAAATTATATAAAGTGGACATGGTAACGATACTAATAATAATAAACGATAACAATAATAAATAATAAATAACGATAATAACGACGATAATAATAAATATTATGACAACAATAAAAATAAAAATAAAAACAATAATAATAATAATAACGATAGTAATAACAATGATAATAACGATAATAACGATACGTGAAAATAAAGTTGGGACGTGGAGACTTACAGCGAGTTGGAACGGTAAAAAGCGATATTATTAGCGTAGCGGTATACGGACAGAACTCCGACTTAAAACCCGTAAATTAAACGTTACAATACCATTATTATTAAAATTAACTTAAATTGAAATTATAAATATAAATAATATATATAAAAACATAGATTTAGAAATGAAATATGAAATATGGTGGTTGGATTCGGCAGAATGCTTCGAGTATTTATAGGCCAGTTTTGAATTTTACGGCTCCACAAGTGTGATGACTCGGGAATTTCTGACCAAATTTAAACTTAATTCTTATTTGATTTCGAGACGATAAGAAAAGTTGTAATGTTAAGTCTTAAAATTTTTGAAACTATTTACATTGATTCATTTAACCTCAGACCGTGACCGATGATTCACGAACTATTGTTGGTAAATAAAAATGTGTATATATATATATATATATATATATATATATATATATATATATATATATATATATATATATAGTGGTAGGATCAAGAGGGAAGTAACCATTCGGGGGGAAGCTGGGGGAAGCAAAAACTTTTTCTTTTTTTTCATTTTTTGAAAAAACTTTGTTCACGAACATTATAGATGAGATGAAAATATGAACATTTAGTAGAGACACTTTGTGATAAATGTTTTTATTTTGGCGGGAAAATGCTCGAAGAAGTAATATATAACAATTATCGTGTTTTTCGTGCGTATTTTGAGGTTTTAGCTATTGGGGTTTAGCTATTAGGGTTTAGATATTAGGGTTTATAGGGTTTAGATATTAGGGTTTAGAAATTTAGGGTTTAGGGTTTAGATTTAGGGTTTAGATTTAGGATTTAGATTGAGTTTTTAACACGAACGGTTTAGAGTTTAGGGTTTAGGGTTTAGGGTTTGGTGTTTTGAGCTTATGGAATAAAACCAAAACACCAAACCCTAAACCCTAAACCCTAAACCCTAAACCCTAAACTCTAAATCGGGCTAAATTTTACTTCACAAAATATGAAAAAAAAACGTTCATATTCTTTACGAACAATATTATCTTGAATGTTATTTTTGTCGATCATTTTCCCGCCTAAATAATAACATTCATCACGAAGAGTCTCTTCTAAATGTTCATATTTTCGTGTGATCTTGATGCCGGAAAAAAAAAATTCAAAAAAAACGAAATTATTTTTTTTTTTGCTTCCCCCCGCTTCCCCCTGATTGGTTACTTCCCCATTGATCCTGCCCCTATATATATATATATATATATATATATATATATATATATATATATATATATATATATATATATATATATATATATATATATATATATATATATATATATATATATATATATATATATATATATATATAATAAGTTGATATAATGAGGAACAACTTAATCTATTGGAATTGAAAATAGTAATAAGTTACAATTAAAATGAATATATGTAAAAAATATATATATGACATTATTATGAATCTATATATGATTTCTATTGATAATTATTAATATATGAATATATAAAATGTATAAATAATAAATATTCAATAAAAGTTGTTATATAATATATTACATGATTAAAAATTACATAAGTAATAATATATACATAATAGTTGTAGTAATATTATTACTTTCACTATATTCATTAAAATACATAACAATAGTAATAATATGTTTATATAAATAAAATTTTACACATACAAATTGTTATACTATTATTATTATTAATATTATTATTATTATCATATTTATATTATTATAATTTAATATTAGTATTAATATTAATAATATTATTGCTATAAATTTTATAATTATTATTATCAGTAGAATTAATGTTATTATAAATAATACTAGTATAACTAGAATTATTGCTATAAATCATATTAGTGTGATATATTTCATGATAATTATTATCATTAGTAATAATATTAATCTTATACTTGTATTACTACTAGTCAAAATATTAAGGATATTATTATTATATTTATTAAAAGGTTAATTATAATCTATAAAATATATAGGTAAAAATAATAGATATACATATATAGAGATAGATATATATACAGATATATAGATAACATACATATACGTAGTATATACTGATATATAAGCAATCAATATTAATTTTAATTAGATTATTATTATTAATGTAATTATAATTCCTTTTTATATAAATATGAAAACAGATAAATTATTAAAGATTGATGTAATCACTTTGAGCTGTTATAAAGTTTGTTTTCTATCCAAAATCTGTTACACATTTACATCAAGTCGTACAAATCAGATATATCTTCTTATCTGCTATTTTATATTTTAGTTATCTGATTGAAATTCCTGTCTGCTAATGATTACACGTCCACACCTATTTTCAATGCAAACAAATCATCAGTACTACTTCTATTATTCGTTTACTATCTTTAAGTAATGATTTCTTTTCACAGCCATTGAAATTCAAAACAGAAAATAGAGAGAAAAAGGATAGAAGTCGTTCCTTGTTCTTGAACCCTAAACAACAACCAATTGAGTAATGTTCGTGCCACTGTTAAACTGCTATCTCTTTCTGTCTTATATTTATTTTGAACACCAAGTAACAATTAACCTGCTACTGCAACAATTGTTTCTACTTGTGTTCGTGTCTAGTTACTGCTCGACAACTACACCACCATTTTCTCTCTCCCTCTCCACATTTTTTTCTTCTTCATTGTAAATCATCGACCTATAACAAACCATCACTGCCACCTGCTTCAATTTCTGCTTTCTGTTATTCAAACACCTTTAATCTAGTATGCTTTCGCTTGTTTTTGTTCCAATATCTACAGAGTTAATATTTTTTTTTCCTCTCTTGTTATTTGATTAGACCAAAATATCATCTTCACCATACCATTAAACCCCCATGTCGCCATTATTTTCTACTGCTACTATATCCAGTTAAATTACTGTTATGAGAGAGAGGAATCATGGAGAAGACGGGTTAGGAAACAATAATGAATATTAATATAAATAAATCGATTAACATAAAAACCTACCATTGTTTGCTGCACCTGCTTGAGTTAACCCTAACCACCACCACCAATATTTTTTCTACTAGACATGGTGATCGATTGCAGTGGTTATTACTGCAGTAAACTGTTTACGTTGCAGTACAATAATCACTAATATTAGTCAGTCTTCACAGCTAAAAAAAACACCATGAGATCTATCAAACAACTATATGTTTCAGTTCCAATTGATGAGAAATCATCACAGCCATCGTCAGCTATTCTTCTTCTATTCGAACCAAATCAAAACCTGATGTTAAAGTGCTGTTAATATTTAAATGTTCGCCTCTTTTTCTATTTCATTAACCCAGCTGTAACTGAAGAAATTTAATAAAAAAAATGGCGATGATGAAGCAAGGAAGAAGAAGATACTTATAATCATACTTGATGATTCTTTTTACAAAGTATTACTAAACAATGTGTCGGCAAGCTGTCCTTTATAATTAAGATATTGATAATGGAAGATGATGTGTTGATGAGGGCTTGATGATGGGATAATAATACAGCGTAATATATCGATCTGTTTAATAAACATCCTGACCCTGATGTCAATACACCACTTTGCTGATTTAAATATCGTTGGGCTCATTGATTTAAATGGATGGGATAATTGGACTTGTGAAACAAATTGGGCTAAACCATCGTGAAGAAGAAATAAGAAAAAGGAATTTCGGGTTATAATTAAACTGTATGAGTTTAAAAGAGAAAAATAAAAATGGCGTAATGGTTTGGTATTGATTTGGGTAAGCTTGAGGTCGCGGGTTCGAATCTTGGCAAAGACAGTTTTATTTTTTTTGGGAGAATATACTCTTAAGGTAGTTATCTTTATCTTTATTATTAGTATTATTATTGTTATTATTAAAAATTATTATTATTAATACTACTAACATCATTATGATTATTATTATTAATATCATTAAGATTATTAGTATTATTATAAAAATTATCATTATTATTATTAGTTTTAACATAAATATTATTAGTTATTATTACTACAATAACCATTATTATTACCTTATTATTATGTTGTTATTAATATAATCATTAAGTATTATTAATACTATTAGTATTAACATAATTTTAAGATTTATATTATTATTATTAATTGCATATACAATTATTACTATCATAAATAATACAACTTTTTATTTAGTATTATTAGTATTTTATCAAATAACTATTAGATATACAAAACTAAACTTAATACATATAACTTAACAATATTAATATTTTTATATATTTAATTTATTAAAGAAACACATATATTATTAACATAAAAAGTATATAACTAATAAATTTATATATATAATATTCGATTACAACTATGTATATTAATAAATATATAAATGATATAGGTTCGTGAATTCAAGGCTAACCCTACATTTGTTCAATATCGTCATATGTATTTTTACTACAAAATACAGTATAGTGAGTTTCATTTGCTCCCTTTTTAAATGCTTTTGCAATATATATTTTTTTGGGACTGAGAATACATGCGATGCTTTATAAATGTTTGACGAAATAGACACAGGTACTTAAAACTACATTCTATGGCTGGATTATTAAACCGAATATGCCCCTTTTTAGTCTGGTAATCTAAGAATTAGGGAACAGACACCCTAATTGATGCGAATCCTAAAGATAGATCTATTGGGCCCAACAAGCCCCATCCAAAGTACCGGATGCTTTAGTACTTCGAATTTATCATGTCCGAAGGGAGTCCCGGAATGATGGGGATATTCTATATGCATCTTGTTAAGGTCGGTTACCAGGTGTTCACCATATGAATGATTTTTATCTCTATGTATGAGATGTATATTGAAATATAAAATCTTGTGGTCTATTAAAATGATGAAAATGATCGATTATGATAAACTAATGAACTCACCAACCTTTTGGTTGACACTTGAAAGCATGTTTATTCTCAGTATGAAAGAAATCTTACGCTGTGCATTTGCTCATATTAGAGATATTACTTGGAGTCATTCATGACATATTTTGAAAGACGTTGAATTCGAGTCGTCGAGTTCATCAAGATTATTACTAAGTCAATTGTGACGACCCGGAAATTTTCGACTAAATTTAAACTTAATCTTTATATGATTTTGATACGATAAGCAAAGTATGTATTGTTGAGTCTAGAAAATTTTGAAACGATGTTCATATATTCAATTGACCTTCGAATGCTCTCGACTATTCACGAACAATTAATTATAAATAGATATATGTGTATGTATATATAAATAATAACTCAAAATATAATTTGAAGTATTATATGATGTTGTTATTAAAAATTAATAAAATAAAAAATAGGATATTATAATAATAATTATTTAAAATATATCTATATATATATATATAAATAAAGTATATTAAAAATAAATATTAAATGATTGTAATACTCGTTTGATGTTCCGATTGATATTAAGCAAGTTAAATTCAAACTATTGTAATTTTAAAATAAACGGTGATACGAAAATGACTTCTATAAATTTTAGACTTACTAAAATTATATTTAGGATCTAATTATTTAATTTTAACATTTTTTTATATTTCACCCATAAATGAGAGGGACAGTTGATGTAATTTTTATTTAATAAATTAATGATCGAATTTTATACCATAATGACCAAAATAAATAAATATAGTTAGTTTAAAAATATGAGATTTTTCTGAGGGCTTTTGTCCGTCACTAATTATCAACAGTGTACGATAGACTTCCTCGATTAAAATTATTGGTACTAACAACCAAGAGTCCGGCTGCTTCCCTGTTTACATGATTGAAACTTGAATTACTATTCTTGATTTATAAATTTGTACTGCTTTTGTTCCAGCTTATCTCCACTCACTAAAGTGTCTCATATATATATATATATATATATATATATATATATATATATATATATATATATATATATATATATATATATATATATATATATATTATATACATATATGTACATAAAAACCATATGCACATAGATATACTTTTTACTTACTCATCAACCACTTTCTTTCACTCACCATCTCCATCGACATATTCTTCATCAAGTGATACTTTTTATATATATATTTTTTTTCTTCTTCCTGCTTTGCTACAAATGAAACCAGCTGCTACAAACTTCCGTTTCCATTTCAATCTTCGACCCAACAGATCAGCATCAAACAAATGCTCCAGGTTGCTCCTGTTTCTATTCAGTTTGCAATTAAAACCAACCCAGCAGCCCTTTTTGCTCCATAAAAACCCCTCAACCAAATGGTTTTAATGTTGCTGGAAATAACAGTTCAAAATAACATAAGCTGCAGCTTATTATGGTTCCTGTTGAGGTTTAAAACATGAAGACCAAACACCTCGCCACTACCATGAAACTATCACTTCCACTTCACCACTTAAACCACCAAACTCGAACCATAATTTTTATGACAACAGCCGTTTATGTTTATGTTTCCTAATCGAGAACAAATCCAAATTCACCATACAATCAATAACATTCGGTCTCCTTTTATATCAATATATTTACATGTAATTCTTATGTTTTCGTTTTCTCCTTGCAGCCCAACAACAACCACCAACTTTCCACCACAATCGTTGTTTCTATTATTCCAATTACTTTCTATTTCAAACCATTACAAACCACCATCACTTTCACAATCGCCATCACCATACTCACGTTTATATTTCATGTTACACCCGACACCTTCATGAAACCCACCATATTAAAACCCTTGTTTCTGTAGTTGTGCAGTCAATAAACACCCCAATAGCTATTCGTTACAGGCTACTGTTGCACCTGCTTGGATGTTTGTTTCTGTTTTGAAAACGAATGATGAAGACGATGAATAGTTGATTGATGACTCGAAGTTTGATTGTTTGTTGATGATAAATACTCAATGATGATGAATGATCGTTACAACCGTTTGTCTCATGCTGCAACTCGTATTTCTTTTTCCCTTTGTGGCCGACAGGCACCTAATAGAAAACCCCACTTGATGATAAATGTTTGAGCTGTTTTTTTTATTGAAATCCCTAATTGGGTCATATAACAAACATAGTTCGATTTATTTTCAAATAGCAACCATCCATATTTTTGTTGTTTGGGTTTATTAAATTGCTAAATGGGCTACTGTTTTCGTTGGAGTAAAACAAGCCCAGTTTCATTGAAGGTATCATTATGCCATGGTTTTATAATTATTATGATGGTGATGATTTAACGATGTAATTATGGTGGTGATGTTATGATACTATCCCGATGATGAAGTGAAGAAGATGAGGGTTATGATGATGCCGTTGAGTTAGATGATGATGATGATTAAGAATCATGATGTTGAAGATCGAAGTGATGATGATGATAGAGATGATAATGAATGATGATGATGTTTATGATAATGGAAGATGAGGTGGAGATGAATGTATGCTCCATTTTTTTCTGCCGTTCGAAATTTAAACAAACATTTAATCATTTAGGTTGGGCCGAAGGAAGATTGGGCTTGTGTGAAGTAGGCTTTCGAAATTAAATAACTTGGGCCGTGATTTTTTCTTCTTGTTGGGCCGAATTCCTTCTCTAGTTGGGCCGTTGGTTCACTCTTTTCCTTCTTCCTGCGTGAATGCAACTCATAGACTTGCTACGTCTATTTTCTGTTACAAATGGAAATAATGATGATAGTATACGATAATTGTGATGAGGATGATACATGATGATAATAGATTGATGATGGTAACGATATTAATAAAGAAGATAATGATGAACAAATGATATAATAATAATGATCTTGATATTAATAATGAAAATAATATGATGATAATAATTGGGTTTTAAGTTTAAGAAGAAATATAAGACGGGTTAGCGGGACGTCGCGGGTTCAAACCCGGACTTGGACATTTTTTTAGGGCTACTCCTTTGAGGTAGTTATTACTAATACTCTTATTATTATTATTTCATTATTATTATTGTTATTGTTATTGTTATTGTTGTTATTATTATTGTTTATTATTGATTGTTATTAAGTAATTATTATTATTACTATTAAAAAATATATTATTACTATGATTACTATGGCTATTAAAAATTTCCATTAAAATCATCAGTTTTATTAAAAGTACCATTATTATTTAAAATATTATTTTTATAAAAACTAACGTTTTATCCTATCATTACTATTTTCTCTATTAAATTATTATTATTACTAACATTAATTTTATTATTAGTATTATTATCAAAGCTATTAATATCAGTATCATTACTAAATCTAATTACTTTTAGTATTATTATTATTATCATAAAAAGATACAAATTTTTATTTATTATTATTGATATTATTTTACCAAATAAATAACTATATAAGAATATATTTAAAAACTTATCACATAACAACATTAATATTTTCATAATAAATACTAATTATTTATCTAATGTATATAAAATAAAATATAGTTAATATAGTTATTAATGAAAAATACAAGTTACTAACATAACAATTAATAATAAAACATAAACTGGTTCGATTACAATTATATATTTTAATATATATAAATGATATAGGTTCGTGAATCCGAGGCCAACCCTGCATTGTTCAGTATCGTCGTATGCATATTTTTACTACAAAATATCGTATTGTGACTTTCATTACTCCCTTTTTAAATGCTTTTGCAATATATATATTTGGGACTGAGAATACATGCGCTGCTTTTATAAATGTTTTACGAAATAGACACAAGTAATTGAAACTACATTATATGGGTGAATGATTGAAGCTGAATATGCCCCTTTTGCTTGGTAACCTAAGAATTAGTAAACCAATCTACTAATTGACGAGAATCCTAAAGATAGATTTATTAGGCCTAACGAACCCCATCCAAAGTATCAGATGCTTTAGTACTCCGAATTCGTTTTTATCATGTTCGAAGGATTTCCCGGAATGATAGGGGATATTCTTATATGCATCTTGTTAATGTCGGTTACCAGGTGTTCACCATATGAATGATTTTTGTCTCTATTCTTAGGACGTATGTTTATGAGAAATGGAAATATGAAATCTCGTGGTCTATTAAAATTATGAAATGATTATTTATGATAAAATAATGAACTCACCAACCTTTTGGTTGACACTTGAAAGCATGTTTATTCTCGGGTATGAAAGAAATCTTCCGCTGTGCATTTGCTCATATTAGAGATATTACTTGGAGTCATTCATGACATATTTCAAAAGGCGTTGCATTCGAGTCGTCGAGTTCATCAAGATTATTACTAAGTCAATTATAGTTGGATATATTATGAAATGGTATGCATACCGTCAACTGTCGTTGAAATGAAAGTTTGTCTTTCAAAAACGAATGCAATGTTTGTAAAATGTATCATATAGAGGTCAAGTACCTCGCAATGTAATCTTATGTTATTGTATTCATTCTTATGGATTAGGACGGGTCTTTACATATGGTATCAAAGTGATGGTCTTAGCGAACCAGGTCTTGCATTAGTGTGTCTAACTGATAGTTGTTTAGATGCATTAGTGAGTCTGGACTTCGACCGTGTCTGCATGTCAAAAGTTTTGCTTATCATTTCTAGTCGGAAATTATTTGCTTATCATCCTTAAAAAATTACCTGCTTATCATTCTTAGTCTAGACACATCTTACTATATTGATTGCATGAATAGTGTATAGACAAATTCATATCTTAGCGTATCTGTAACTGTAGACTTTATCTGACACGTTCCCGTAATTCCCTCCGTAATCTACGGGATCTTTTGTACTATGCATAGGTATTCTATGTAATTAGAATATCATCCGATATCCAAAAATCATTTTATATTGAAAAAAAAACCCTTTACTCAATCGTACGAAATGGAACTCGCCACTAGTTCAAGTCCTTCGGATTTCGACAGCTACTCCAACATGGATGTTCACCTAAACTCCAGAAGCAGCGTCACTAGAATGAATCAACCAATCAGCCATCCCCAATTCATCTGATGGGTTCGTAGTCGACTTAATCAATGGAGACGCGAAGTAGGCGATCCATTCCACCAACCGAATTCACCTCTTGACGATGAACCTGAAGTGCTTACCAGCGAACCTGTTCATAATACCATTTTCTCTTTCATTTCCAGAGTATCTCGTCACGATTATATACTATCTTAAATTCTGAATCTTATTCATCCGCTCGTCCGAACCGACAATCATCCCGGAGTAATACAAGAAGTCAACGAACTTCGCGCTCGAGTAATAAATTTAGAAAACATGGTGCAAAACTTACCAGCTTCAGCAACATCACCGGCACCAACAGTACCACCAACAACCCAAGTTTCAACATCACACGCCTCAATATCACCATCTGTACTTCGTTGTATGATCTCCGTTCTACATATCGTTCTACATCGATTATCTTCATTATACATGACGATTATGTAATCTCTAATGTTTTAGAAATTATGTATCATAGTTCTAATCGTAAATCTGATGAGTTTAATATCACATTGACTCATTAAATCCATGATTACATCTGAAGAAAATATATATGTAAGTATATTTTCATAAAGATTGTAATTAAAAATTCTTTTGTACAAACTGTTAATGGTGAAAATATTTTAACGGGTAGGTAATACCCGAGAAATATTCAGATTTCACATTAATAAGTTACACTGTACATTCTTCGAAGCTGATTCAACAGTCGTTTACTATCCTACTTACATCCACCGATATACAAATCCGTTCACCACAGAATAACCATTTTCATCCAATTTCATATTTGGATTTTGATTTATCAGAATCCAACAAGTGGCATAATAAAGAAAAACATTGGACAAAATAAAATTTGTTAGAAACAAACGAATTAACTATGAGAAAATTTTTATTAAGAATCCACGCTAACTGTTTCCAGCTAACTGTTCCTAGCTAACTGATTACATTTTATTTATCGCAATTTAATTATCGCAATTTTATTTATCGTCATTTAATTTCTGTTATTTACTTTAGGCACTTTATTTATCGTCATTTAATTTCTGTTATTTATTTTACGCACTTTAAATATCGGGACACGTATACAAGGTTTTGACATATCATATCGACGTATCTATATATATTATTTGGAATAACCATAGACACTCTATATGTAGTAATGCTTGAGTTAGCTATACAGGGTTGAGGTTGATTCTACAATAATATATATACTTTGAGTTGTGATCAAGTCTGAGACTTGTACACGGGTCACGATACGTATTAATTAATTTGAATATTATATATTAAGCTATATATGAATTATTGGACTGTTACCTGTGGACTATCAACTGTGGACTACTAACATTGGACAATTAAAATGAATTAAAATACTGATTATAACATATGAAACTAAACAATTCTTCAAGTTTGCCACTTGATTTTATCTTAAACCTCATTTGTATTTTGACGGTTACAATCTGCGTTCAAACCTTTCATAATTCTTGAAAACACTTCAATCGATAGGATGAACCACCGGCTCTTCATCTACGGAAGAAGAGATTGATGCATATAGTTATGCACCAGAAAACACTCGGAACCTGTGTAAACGTTTAACACGTGTCTGTTCTAACTCCTTTGGCATTGTGATTACTGAAAATAACATTTCAACTCTTTTTCAAATTAGCCAATTTTGTCATAGCTTCAGCAAATCAACTTCGAATTTCATTCGAATTAGCCTTATTATAACCTCGATATATAAGTTTGCCTGTCGTCATCGTTACCGGGGAACCGTTTATATTCCACCACATTAGCAGTAAACTTACCAGCAACTTCAATGAATTTGGACTTTTCGAAAAATCATTATATTCATTGAAACCCCATCATGTATTCATCTATACCCTGTAACAATAATTGCCATACCAATTATCGAGAATCAGCAATCAATATTTCGAATCTCGTTGCCTTTCTACATCAATAGTTATATGTATACATATAACAATTATCTTCTAAAATTACGATCTTCAATTCTGAAATTTTGAAAAGCACCCAGCCTACGAATCAATACATTGAACTTTGAAAAAGCTGAATGAAGCAGCAGAAAACTGTAGGCAACCGTAAACGACCTTAATCGTCGGAAGTTTGATGATAAAGAATAGTATGTTGGAAAAGCTCAGAAAAGTTGGAACTGGAAAACGGATTGAGCTAACCACGAAAGAGACCAAGGACAAATACAAGGACCATACCGTATATTTAAAGAATCCAGGTAATTCTGGATCCGTTGAAATCTTTAGAGAATATCTTGCTCCGAAGTCCTGTTAAAATCTTGCGGAAAATTTTTCTTCATCAACCTTCGAACTTGGAAATTCCAAAATATCATCATAAATATCTTCGATATTTCCGAGGATATTTTCATAAATATTCTCGTCCGAAATTATGTACCTCTTCGTGCTTCCTGTGTTTCATTATATTAAAAACTTCTGTAAAATTTAAGTTTAATTTATGAATGAATTCTGGAGAAATGTAAAGAAATTGATGCATGAATTAGTATAATATAATGACATCTGATCAACGTGATTATATTACAGTAAGTCATGCTGCGTTTCTAATGGAACGTGATGATTCACAGATCATACCATCATCATGTGCCATATTACACGACTCTTACATTCTATCTAATCTGTAAACATATCAAGAACATATTTTCTTGATAGTCCTATCATTTCTCTTGAATTCGGGTAATTTGACAAATCAAATCGTGCGATTACGTTCTTTATTGTTTAGAACATTAAGTTCATCCGAAGTTCCATACTTACGAATTCTGGACCGTTACTCGCTTTACTAGAAATCGAGAAGAGAATAAAAAGGCAAAGAGCTCCATAATATAAGAGAAAATATAAAGCCCAATAACAACACATGAATTACAAACCGTGGATATTAATACGAATATCAATATAAAGACACGGTATAATTAAGAATAGTATCACCCCAAGGGCGAAGTAGAAGAAAACAGATTCCTCCGGTGGAAGTTGAAAAAGGAGAATGATTGTTATGATAGTAAGGATAAGGACAAGGATTAGAACGGGATTAAGCATTTTCAAAAACCTTTTGGATGTAAGAACTAAGAAAGAAAGTATAGGAATGGTGAAAATAATGGAACGGAAAAAGTTTAATTTATAATGGAAATATCAGACAGAGTAATCGAGGCAGATCATCGTATTTAATTATAGAGATCTTAATTTTCTTATTCGCTGAAGAATCAAATCTTTTAGATTTCGAAGATTTCCTCTAAACCCCTTGAATTCCGGAAATCAACCGTGACTGCGTCACCGGTTAAGACGAACATGCAAATATTCATTTCACTCTTTAGTGATAGCTTCACTCGTACTCTTCGAATAATCGAATTGTTTTATCCATATTACTCAATGATGATAAAACTCTACTTATCAACTCATATTCATCATGAAAACATTTTTACTGTTAGCCATGACCACCTCACTCAAATTTCGGGACGAAATTTCTTTAACGGGTAGGTACTGTGACGACCCGGGAATTTCTGACTAAATTTAAACTTAATCTTTATATGATTTCGATACGATAAGCAAAGTATGTATTGTTGAGTCTAGAAAATTTTGAAACGATGTTCATATATTCAATTGACCTTCGACTGCTCTCGACGATTCACGAACAATTAATTGTAAATAGATATATGTGTATGTATATATAAATAATAATTCAAAATATAATTTGAAGTATTATATGATGTTGTTATTAAAAATTAATAAAATAAAAAATGGGATATTATAATAATTATTATTTAAAATATACCTATATATATAAATAAAGTATATTAAAAATAAATATTAAATGATTGTAATACTCGTTTGATGTTCCGATTGATATTAAGCAAGTTAAATTCAAACTATTGTAATTTTAAAATAAACGGTGATACGAAAATGAGTTCTATAAATTTTAGACTTACTAAAATTATATTTAGGATCTAATTATTTAATTTTAACATTTTTTTTATATTTCACCCATAAATGAGAGGGACAGTTGATGTAATTTTTATTTAATAAATTAATGATCGAATTTTATACCATAATGACCAAAATAAATAAATATAGTTAATTTAAAAATATAAAATTTTTCTGAGGGCTTTTGTCCGTCACTAATTATCAACAGTGCACGATAGACTTCCTCGATTAAAATTATTGGTACTAACAACCAAGAGTCCGGCTGCTTCCCTGTTTACATGATTGAAACTTGAATTACTATTCTTGATTTATAAATTTGTACTGCTTTTGTTCCAGCTTATCTCCACTCACTAAAGTGTCTCATATATATATTATATACATATATGTACATAAAAACAATATGCACATAGATATACTTTTTACTTACTCATCAACCACTTTCTTTCACTCACCATCTCCATCGACATATTCTTCATCAAGTGATACTTTTTATATATATATATATATATATATTTTTTCTTCTTCTTGCTTTACTACAAACGAAACCAGCTGCTACAAACTTCCGTTTCCATTTCAATCTTCGACCCAACAGATCATCATCAAACAACTGCTCCGGGTTGCTCCTGTTTCTATTCGGTTTGCAATTAAAACCAACCCAGTAGCCCTTTTTGCTCGATAAAAACCCCTCAACCAAATGGTTTTAATGTTGCTGGAAATAACAGTTCAAAACAACATAAGCTGCAGCTTATTATGGGTCATGTTGAGGTTTAAAACATGAAGACCAAACACCTCGCCACTACCATGAAACTATCACTTCCACTTCACCACTTAAACCACCAAACTCGAACCATAATTTTTATGACAACAGCCGTTTATGTTTATGTTTCCTAAATGAGAACAAATCCAAACTCACCATACAATCACCAACAGTCGGTCTCCTTTTATAACTTTTTTTTACATTCGAATTCTTATGTTTTCGTTTTCTCCTTGCAGCCCAACAACAACCACCAACTTTCCACCACAATCGCTGTTTCTATTATTCCAATTACTTTCTATTTCAAACCATTACAAACCACCATCACTTTCACAATCGCCATCACCATATTCACGTTTATATTTCATGTTACACCCGACACCTTCATGAAACCCACCATATTAAAACACTTATTGCTGCAGTTGTGCAGTCAATAAACACCCCAATAGCTATTCGTTACAGGCTACTATTGCACCTGCTTGGCTGTTTGTTCCTGTTTTGAAAACGAATGATGAAGACGATGAATAGTTGATTGATGACTCGAAGTTTGATTGTTTGTTGATGATAAATACTCAATGATGATGAATGATCGTTACAACCGTTTGTCTCATGCTGCAACTCGTATTTCTTTTTCCCATTGTGGCCGACAGGCACCTAATAGAAAACCCCACTTGATGATAAATGTTTGAGCTGTTGTTTCTTTTTATTGAAATCCCTAATTGGGTCGTATAACAAACATAGTTTGATTTATTTTCAAATAGCAACCATCCATATTTTTGTTGTTTGGGATTATTAAATTGCTAAATGGGCTACTGTTTTCATTGGACTAAAACAGGCCCAGTTTCATTGAAGGTATTATTATGCCATGGTTTTATTATTATTATGATGGTGATGATTTAAAGATGTAATTATGTTGGTGATGTTATGATACTATCACGATGATGAAGTGAAGATGATTAGGGTTATGATGATGCCGTTGAGTTAGATGATGATGATTAAGAATCATGATGTTGAAGATCGAAGTGATGATGATGATAGAGATGATAATGAATGATGATGATGTTTATGATAGTGGAAGATTAGGTGGAGATGAATGTATGCTCCATTTTTTCTGCCGTTCGAAATTTAAACAAACATTTAATCATTTAGGTTGGGCCGAAGGAAGATTGGGCTTGTGTGAAGTAGGCTTTCGAAATTAAACAACTTAGCCCGTGATTTTTTCTTCTTGTTGGGCCGAATTCCTTCTCTAGTTGGGCCGTTGGTTCACTCTTTTCCTGCTTCCTGCTTGAATGCAACTCATAGACTTGCTACGTCTATTTTCTATTACAAATGGAAATAATGATGATAGTATACGATAATTGTGATGAGGATGATACGTGATGATAATAGATTGATGATGGTAACGATATAAATAAAGAAGATAATAATGAACGAATGATATAATAATAATGATCTTGATATTAATAATGAAAATAATATGATGATAATAATTGGGTTTTAAGTTTAAGAAGAAATATAAGACGGGTTAGCGGGACGTCGCGGGTTTAAACCCGGACTTGGACATTTTTTTTAGGGCTACTCCTTTGAGGTAGTTATTACTAATACTCTTATTATTATTATTTCATTATTATTATTATTATTGTTATTGTTGTTATTATTATTGTTTATTATTGATTCTTATTAAGTAATTATTATTATTACTATTAAAAATATAGTATTACTATGATTACTATGACTATTAAAATTTTCCATTAAAATCATCAGTTTTATTAAATGTACCATTATTATTTAAAATATTACTTTTATGAAAACTAACGGTTTTATCCTATCATTACTATTTTCTCTATTAAATTATTATTATTACTAACATTAATTTTATTATTAGTATTATTATCAAAGCTATTAATATCAGTATCATTACTAAATCTAATTATTTTTAGTATTATTATTATTATCATAAAAAGATACAAATTTTTATTTATTATTATTGATATTATTTTACCAAATAAATAACTATATAAGAATATATTTAAAAACTTATCACATTACAACATTAATATTTTCATAATAAATACTAATTATTTATCTAATGTATATAAAATAAAATATAGTTAATATAGTTATTAATGAAACATACAAGTTACTAACATAACAATTAATAACAAAACATAAACTGGTTCGATTACGATTATATGTTTTAATATATATATATAAATGATATAGGTTCGTGAATCCGAGGCCAACTAAGGGGTGTTCAGTATCGTCGTATGCATATTTTTACTACAAAATATTGTATTGTGAGTTTCATTACTCACTTTTTAAATGCTTTTGCAATATATATTTTTGGGACTGAGAATACATGCGCTGCTTTTATAAATGTTTTACGAAATAGACACAAGTAATTGAAACAACATTATATGGGTGAATGATCGAAGCCGAATATGCCCCTTTTGCTTGGTAACCTAAGAATTAGTAAACCGATCTACTAATTGACGCGAATCCTAAAGATAGATCTATTGGGCCTAACGAACCCCATCCAATGTACCGGATGCTTTAGTACTTCGAATTCATTTTTATCATGTCCGAAGGATTTCCCGGAATGATAGGGGATATTCTTATATGCATCTTGTTAATGTCAGTTACCAGGTGTTCACCATATGAATGATTTTTGTCTCTATACATGGGACGTATGTTTATGAGAAATGGAAATATGAAATCTTGTGGTCTATGAAAATTATGAAATGATTATTTATGATAAACTAATGAACTCACCAACCTCTTGGTTGACACTTGAAAGCATGTTTATTCTCAGGTATGAAAGAAATCTTCCGCTGTGCATTTGCTCATATTAGAGATATTACTTGGAGTCATTCATGACATATTTCAAAAGACGTTGCATTCGAGTCGTCGAGTTCATCAAGATTATTACTAAGTCAATTATAGTTGGATATATTATGAAATGGTATGCATACCGTCAACTGTCGATGAAATGAAAGTTTGTCTTTTAAAAACGAATGCAATGTTTGTAAAATGTATCATATAGAGGTCAAGTACCTCGCAATGTAATCATATGTTATTGTATTCATTCTTATGGATTAGGACTGGTCTTTACATCAATTATAGTTGGATATATTATGAAATGGTATGCATACCGTCAACTTTCGATGTAAATGAAAGTTTGTCGTTTAAAAACGAATGCAATGTTTGTAAAATGTATCATATAGAGGTCAAGTACCTCGCGATGTAACCAAATGTAATGTATTCATCCAGATGGATTAGGACGGGTCACGACATGTGGTATCAGAGCGGTGGTCTTAGCGAACCAGGTCTTATATTAGTGTGTCTAACTGATAGTTGTTTAGATGCATTAGTGGGTTTGGACTTCGACCGTGTCTGCATGTAAAAAGTTTTGCTTATCATTCTTGTCGAAAATCATCTACTTATTATCCTTAGGAAATTACCTGCTTATCATTTCTAGTCTAGACACATCTTACTACATTGATTGCATGAATAGTGTATAGACAAAATTCATATCTTAGCGTATCTGTTATTGTTACCTTTGCCTGACAGCTTCCGTAGATTCCTCCGTAACTTATGGGATTTTAGTATTATATATGCATATGTAAATTATGTATTGCAAGGTACTAATCTACATCCTATAATCTATTTCTTATCAAAAATCCTTCATCTGATCGTACGAGATGGATCCCTCAACCAGTTCAAGTCCCTCAGATTCCGATAGCTATTCCGATAGTTATTCCGACAGCTACTCCGACATGGATATTGTAACAACCCTCACTTTTCGACTTCTAAATTACTGAATTAACCCTAGGGTTATATGTCTGACTATATGTATTAAGGGTTGTTATATACAATTAAATATTGACCGAATAGTAATTTTTAGTCAACAATGTACGCTTAAATAAATAATATATTATTAATTTATATAATTTGAAATAATTTAACTAAGTATATAAACTTTGTATCACTTTTATTATTTAGTTAATGTATTATATATTTAACTATATAATAAATCCAATTATATATAAATGTAATAATATTTATAAACTTACTAAAGCTATAGTTTAATAATTAAAATCATAATTATTATTAAAAATACAAAATACCGAATTATTTATTATTTTTATGCAAAATTTGTATTTATTAATAAATAAAAAAAATAAAATAAAATATTATTGACAAATATTCTTGGAAAAACATTAAATAAATTTGTTTATTTACAAAAAAAAAAATCCTTAAAATAAATAAAAAATAAATAAATAAATAAATAAATAAATTACTTTTTAATTAAAAATTGTAATGGAAAAACTACTTTTATTATTTTATTTTGTGAAATATCCCATGACCTAACATTTAATACTTTTTAATTTTAAAATCCCATTAAGAATTAAATATTTCTTTTTTCTTTTAATTATTTTATTCTTTTTACCTAATTTTTTCAAGTATAAATACCCCTCATTTCTCCTTCAAACTCACATCAAAATTTCTCTCATTCTCTCTTTGAAGAATTACTACTAGTAAGTATTCTTTTCTTACTTTTTATTTTTTTTACTTTTTACTTTTTACTTTTTTTTACTTTTTACTTTTTACTTTTTACTTCGGTTATTATTTTTACCGAAATATGTAAATAATGTTATAAATTATATGCAATTAAAAATAAAATAAATAACATGTATACACTATTACTATTACTAGCACCTATAACCTACTACTTATATTGTAACATAAAAACATTTTGGGATATGTATTAGAGATGTATAGATATTCGAACTTTCTTGACGAATGGTTTCTATGAGATTCTAGGCAGAGGGTTTGGATTTCCGATTTAAAGGGTCCTATGGCTCAAGCCCCTAGATCTAAATTAGCCATTCGAAGGGAAATGGGTGATTGGAAGCTTATCTAATACGGCAAGTATCCTAAAATGGAAAACACTGATAAAAGTAGAAACTCTCTAGTCATAGAAACTTAGTAAAATAAGAAACTTTCTAAAAATGGAAACTTTATAAAAATAGTAACTTACTAGGAATAGAAACTTAGTAAAACAAACTATACTCAAACACATACTTAAACTTAAACATGGGCAAAACACTTAACTACTCTTAAATGTCAATAGGTTGACTTTCCTGCTCACTCGTTCAACTCTTTATTCTGAGGAATAACTCTCTCTCTACTTACTAAGGTGAATTCATAGCCCCTCTTTATTGCTAGCAAACTTACTTACTTTTACTTGGGGTGAGACACATGCTGTTTTTACTTTTTACACTTTAGACACAAGTACCAAAATGTTAAACTATGATATACCCGGATATGTCCGACTAAGTCCCTACAGTGATATTTTTAATTGCTGCGGCATGCTTAATTATTGAGGGTAGGCCTATCGGGAGTAACGTCCTCGATACATTTGACTAAGTCTTTGTATTACTTAATAATGAAATTAAACCGACAAGGACAGACACAACTTGTCATGGGGCAAACTTGAACGTTTAGTCTAAATATCATGCATTGGCATAACTTTTTGATCCTGCGGGAGATCAACTTTACAAACTAAATCTTGTGGTCTAAAACAATGACAAACTTTTTGTTAAACCTATGAACTTCACTCAACCTTTTTGGTTGACACTTTAGCATATTTTGTCTCAGGTGCTGTTTGATTCAAGCTCTTATACTTACTGCTTATGTTATGCTACTTGGACATAGGATCAAGAGATATCGCATTTATTACTTCTGCATGTGAACATTTACGATATTGTTATTCCTGTCATTGTAACGACATTTTATTTTCCGCTGCGTACTCATTAAAGTTAAATTCATCATTTAGTATTGTTCTTGTTTATTATAATATGTTGGTATGTTTTGATATTAGTGACGTTCCTTCCAGACCCTATTGGGAGGACGTTACAGATATTCACCTAAGCTCCTAATGCAGTGTAAATGAAATGAATAAACCAACTAGTCATCTTCAATTCATCTGATGGGTTCGTAGTCACCTTAATCAATAGAGACAAGAACAAGGCGATCCTTTACATCAATCAAATTCACCTCTTGGCGAAGAACCTAAAGCACTTACCGGTGAACCAATCCGAAATATCATTTTAACCCTCATTTCTTAAATGTCTCGTCATGATTACATAATATCTCAGATTCTAAACCTTATTCATTCGCTCGTTCTTACCGACAAGCATCCCGGAGTAATCGAAGAAGTCAACGAGTTTCACGCCTGAGTAATGATTTTTGGAGAATATGGTACAAAATTTACCAGCTTCAGCAACATCATTGGCACCAACAGTACCATCAGTAACAACACCAGTACCATCAACAATCCATGCCTCAATATCTCATTCTGTACCTCGAGTATAATCCTCGTTCTACGAATCGTTCTACATCAATTATCTTCGTTCTTCATGGCGATTATGTAATCTCTAATGTTTTAGAGGTTATGTATTCTAGTTCAAATGGTAAATCAAATAAGATTAATATCTTATTGACTCATTAAATCTATGATTACATCTGAAGAAAATATATATGTATATATATTTTCATAAATATTGTAATTAAGAATTCTTTTGTACAAACTGTTAACGGTGAAAATATTTTAACGGGTAGGTAATACCCGAGGAATATTTAGATTTCACATTAATAAGTTACACTGTACATTCTTCGAATCTGATTCAATAGTCATTTACTATCCTACTTACACCCACAGCTATACGAATCCGTTCACCACAAAGTAACCATTTTCATTCAATTTCATAATTGGATTTTGACTTATCAGAATCCAACAAGTGGCATAATGAAGAAAACATATGACAAAATAAAATTTTTAGAAACAGACAAATTAACTATGAGAAATTTTGTTAAGAATCTACGCTAACTGTTCCTAGCTAACTGATTACATTTTATTTATAGCAATTTAATTATCGCAGTTTATATTCTCGCAATTTTATTTATCATCATTTAATTTCTGTTATTTATTTTACGCACTTTAAATATCGGGACACGTATACAAGGTTTTGACATATCATATCGACGCATCTATATATATTATTTGGAATAACCATAGGCACTCTATATGCAGTAATGCTTGAGTTAGCTATACAGAGTTGAGGTTGATTCTACAATAATATATATACTTTGAGTTGTGATCGAGTCTGAGACTTGTACAAGGGTCACGATACGTATTAATTAATTCGAATATTATATACTAAACTATATATGAATTATTGGACTGTTAACTGTGGACTATCGACTGTGGACTAATAACATTAGACAATTAAAAGGAATTAAAATATTGATTATAACATATGAAACTAAACAATTCTTCAAGTTTGCCACTTGATTTCATCTTAAACCTCATTTGTATCTTGACGATTACAATTCGCGTTCAAACCTTTCATGATTCTTGAAAACACCTCAATCGAGAGGATGAACCAACCGCACTTCATCTGCGGAAGGAAAGATTTATGCATATAGTTATGCACCTGAAGACACTCGGAACTTGAGTAAATGTTTAACACATATCTGTGCTAGCTTCCTTGGCATTATTATTAGCCAAAATAACTTTACAACCCCTTCTCAAGGTAGCAAATTTTGTCACAGCTCCAGCAAGTCAACTTCGATTTTTCGTTCAAAACAACCTTATTATAACCTTGATATATATGCGTTCTCTTTTATTGTTACCGGAGAACCTTTTATATTCCACCATATTACCATCAGCGTTTAATCATCTAAAAAACACAATTCTCTTGAAACCACCTCGGATTGATAACTGATGATTCAGATATGGTAGCATTAAATGCAGAGGAAACAGCAAAATTGTAGATGGTCTAAACGGCCAAAAGTTTTGATAATATAGAATGGAATGTTGGGAACGCTCGATAGAAAATTTGGTAGTGAAAAACAGATTGAGCTAACCATGAAGGAGGCTGTGGACAAATCACAAAGACAAAACCTACCTTCAAAGAATCTAAATGATCTAGTATCTGCTGAAGTCATTAGCGAATACCTTGCTCCTGACTCTAAACCTTTACAGACAAATCTTATTCATCATCCTTTTATATTAGAAATTCTAGAATATCATCGTATCTTTCATTATAAATATCACCAATATTTCTGAAGATATATTCATAAATATTCTCTCTCCGCGCTATCTGTGATATATCATAAAAGGAAACTATTTTAGTTTCTAATATTCTAAAAAATTCGAATTTTAAATTATGAATGTTTTTGAAGTAGTGTTAGGAACTGAAGCATGAGTTAGTATAATATAATGACACTTGATCAACGTGATTATATTACTGTAAGTCATGCTGAGTTTCTAATGGGACGTGATGATTCACAGATCATAACGTCTTTATGTGCCATGTTACATAACTCTTTCATTCTGCTTAACTTCTGAACATATCAAGAAAATATATTCTTGATAGTTGTATTCTCAATGATTCTGGTAATTTGACAAGTCAAATTGTGCTATTACGTTCTTTCTTGTTTAAATCATTAAGTTCATTCGAAACTTCATACTCACGAATTTTGGACCATTACTCGCTTTACTAGAGGTCGAGAGGAGAATAAAAAGGCAAAGAGCTCCAAAATATAAGAGAAAATATAAAGCCCAATAACAACGCGGAGGTTACAAACAGTGGGTATTAATACGAATAGCAATATAAAGACACGGTAGAATTAAGAATAGTATCACCTCAAGGTAATAGTAAAAGTAAACAGATTTTTTTGGTGGAAGATTGAAAAGAAGGATGACAGAAATTATAATTAGGAAAATATCAAGGATTAGAACTGAATTAAGCATTTTCACAATCGTTTGGATATATGAACTAAGAAAGAAAGTATAGGAATGATGAGAATAATGGAACGGAAAAAGTTTAATTTATAATGGAAATATCAGGCAGAGTAATCGAGGCAGATCACCGTATTTAATTATAGAGATCTTAATTTCCTTATTCGCCGAAGAATCAAATCTTATAGATTTCGAAGATTCCTTTAAATTCCTTGAATTCCGGAATTCAACCAAGACAACGTCAAAAGTTAAGATAAATCTCTATTTCTTCATTTCACTCTTTTGTGACAGTTTCACTCGTACGCTTCAACTCATATTCGTCATGAAAACATTTTTATTATTAGCCATGACGACCTCACTCAAATTTCGGGACGAAATTTCTTTAACGGGTAGGTACTGTAATGACTCGGGAATTTTTGACCAAATTTAAACTTAATTCTTATTTGATTTCGAGACGATAAGCAAAGTTGTAATGTTAAGTCTTAAAATTTTTGAAACTATTTACATTGATTCATTTAACCTCAGACCGTACCCGATGATTCACGAACTATTGTTGGTAAATAAATAAATAAATATATATATATATATATATATATATATATATATATATATATATATATATATATATATATATATATATATATGGGCATGATCAATGGGGAAGTAACCAATCGGGAAATTTTTTTTTTCGGCATCAAGATCACACGAAAATATGAACATTTAGAAGAGACACTTTGTAATGAATGTTATTATTTAGGCGGAAAAACGATCGACAAAAATAACATTCAAGATAATATTGTTCGTGAAGAATATGAACGTTTTTTTCTTCATGTTTTGTGAAGTAAAATTTAGCCCGATTTAGAGTTTAGGGTTTAGGGTTTGGTGTTTTGGGTTTATAGGGTTTAGGGTTTAGGGTTTGGTGTTTTGGGTTTATTCCATAAACCCAAAACACCAAACCCTAAACCCTAAACCCTAAACTCTAAACCGTTCATGTTAAAAACTCAATCTAAATCTTAAATTTAAACCCTAAATCTAAACCCTAAACCCTAAATTTCTAAACCCTAATATCTAAACCCTATAAACCCTAATATCTAAACCCCAATAGCTAAAACCTCAAAATACGCTTGAAAAACACGATAATTGTTATATATTACTTCTTCGAGCGTTTTCTCGCCAAAATAAAAACATTTATCACAAAGTGTCTCTACTAAATGTTCATATTTTCATCTCATCTATAATGTTTGTGAACAGAGTTTTTTCAAAAAACGAAAAAAAAAAGTTTTTCGTTCCCCCCGCTTCCCCCCGAGTGGTTACTTCCCTCTTGATCCTAACACTATATATATATATATATATATATATATATATATATATATATATATATATATATATATATATATATATATATATATATAATAAGTTGATATAATGAGGAACAACTTAATCTATTGGAATTGAAAATAATAATAAGTTACAATTAAAATGAATATATGTAAAAAATATATATATGATATTATTATGAATCCATATATGATTTCTATTAATAATTATTAATATATGAATATATAAAATGTATAAATAATAAATATTCAATAAAAGTTGTTATATAATTTATTACATGATTAAAAATTACATAAGTAATAATATATACATAATAGTTGTAGTAATATTATTACTTTCACTATATTCATTAAAAATACATAACAATAGTAATAATATGTTTATATAAATAAAATTTGGCACATACAAATTGTTATGCTATTATATTATTAATATTATTATTATCATATTTATATTATTATAATTAGTATTAGTATTAATATTAATAATATTATTGTTATAAATTTTATAATTATTATTATCAGTAGAATTAATGTTATTATAAATAATACTAGTATAACTAGAATTATTGCTATAAATCATATTAGTGTGATATATTTCATGATAATTATTATCATTAGTAATAATATTAATCTTATACTTGTATTACTACTAGTCAAAATATTAAGGATATTATTATTATATTTATTAAAAGGTTAATTATAATCTATAAAATATATAGGTAAAAATAATAGATATACATATATAGATATATATATATATATATATATATATATATATATATATATATATATATATATATATATATATATATATATATATATATATATATATATATATATATATATATATATATATATAACATACATATACGTAGTATATACTGATATATAAGCAATCAATATTAATTTTAATTAGATTATTATTATTAATGTAATTATAATTCTAATTTATATAAATATGAAAACAGATAAATTATTAAAGATTGATGTAATCAGTTTGAGCTGTTATAAAGTTTGTTTTCTATCCAAAATCTGTTACACATTTACATCAAGTCGTACAAATCAGATATATCTTCTTATCTGCTATTTTATTTTTTTGTTATCTGATTGAAATTCCTGTCTGCTAATGATTACACATCTACATCTGTTTTCAATGCAAACAAATCATCAGTACTACTTCTATTATTCATTTACTATCTTTAAGTAACGATTTCTTTTCACAGCCATTGAAATTCAAAACAGAAAATAGAGAGAAAAAGGATAGAAGTCGTTCCTTGTTCTTGAACCCTAAACAACAACCAATTGAGCAATGTTCGTGCCACTGTTAAACTGCTATCTCTTTCTACCTTATATTTATTTCGAACACCAAGTAACAATTAACCTGCTACTGCAACAATTGTTTCTACTTGTTTTCGTGTCTAGTTACTGCTCGACAACTACACCACCATTTTCTCTCTCCCTCTCCACATTTTTTTCTTCTTCATTGTAAACCATCGACCTATAACAAACCATGACTGCCACCTGCTTCAATTTCTGCTTCTGTTATTCAAACACCTTTAATCTAGTATGCTTTCGTTTGTTTTTGTTCCAATATCTACAGAGCTAATATTTTTTTTCCTCTCTTGTTATTTGATTCAACCAAAATATCATCTTCACCATACCATTAAACCCCCATGTCGCCATTATTTTCTACTGCTACTATATCCTGTCAAATTACTGTTATGAGAGAGAGGAATCGTGGAAAAGACGAGTTAGGAAACAATAATGAATATTAATATAAATAAATCGATTAACATAAAAACCTACCATTGCTTGCTGCACCTGCTTGAGTTAACCCTAACCACCACCACAAATATTTTTTCTACTAGACATGGTGATCGATTGCAGTGGTTATTACTGCAGTAAACTATTTATGTTGTAGTACAATAATCACTAATATTAGTCAGTCTTCACAGCTACAAAAAACACCATGAGATCTATCAAACAACTCTATGTTTCAGTTCCAATTGATGAGAAATCATCACAGCCTTCGTCAGCTATTTTTCTTCTATTCGAACCAAATCAAAACCTGATGTTAAAGTGCTGTTAATATTTAAATGTTCGCCTCTTTTTCTATTTCATTAACCCAGCTGTAACCGAAGAAATTTAATAAAAAAAATGACGATGATGAAGCAAGGAAGAAGAAGATACTTATAATCATACTTGATGATTCTTTTTACAAAGTATTACTAAACAATGTGTCGGCAAGCTGTCCTTTATAATTAAGATATTGATAATGGAAGATGATGTGTTGATGAGGGCTTGATGATGGGATAATAATACAACGTAATATATCGATCTGTTTAATAAACATCCTGATCCTGATGTCAATACACCACTTTGTTGATTTAAATATCGTTGGGCTCATTGATTTAAATGGAAGGGATAATTAGACTTGTGAAACAAATTGGGCCAAACCATCGTGAAGAAGAAATAAGAAAAAGGAATTTTGGGTTATAATTAAACCGTATGAGTTTAAAACAGAAAAAGAAAAATGGCGTAATGGTTTGGTATTGATTTGGGTAAGCTTGAGGTCGCGGGTTCGAATCTTGGCAAAGACAGTTTTTTTTTTTGAGAATATACTCTTAAGGTAGTTATCTTTATCTTTATTATTAGTATTATTATTAAAAATTATTATTATTAATACTACTAACATCATTATGATTATTATTATTAATATCATTAAGATTATTAGTATTATTATAAAAATTATCATTATTATTATTAGTTTTAACATAAATATTATTAGTTATTATTACTACAATAACCATTATTATTACCTTATTATTATGTTGTTATTAATATAATCATTAAGTATTATTATTACTATTAATATTAACATAATTTTAAGATTTTTATTATTATTATTAATTGCATATACAATTATTACTATCATAAATAATACAACTTTTTATTTAGTATTATTAGTATTTTATCAAATAACTATTCGATATACAAAACTAAACTTAATACATATAACTTAACAATATTAATATATTTATATATTTAATTTATTAAAGAAACATATATATTATTAATATAAAAAGTATATAACTAATAAATTTATATATATAATATCCGATTACAACTATGTATATTAATAAATATACAAATGATATAGGTTCGTGAATCCAAGGCCAACCCTACATTTGTTCAATATCGTCATACGTATTTTTACTACAAAATACAGTATGGTGAGTTTCATTTGCTCCCTTTTTAAATGCTTTTGCAATATATATTTTTTTGGGACTGAGAATACATGCGTTGCTTTATAAATGTTTGACAAAATAGACACAAGTACTTAAAACTACATTCTATGGCTGGATTATTAAACCGAATATGCCCCTTTTTAGTCTGGTAATCTAAGAATTAGGGAACAGACACCCTAATTGGCGCGAATCCTAAAGATAGATCTATTGGGCCCAACAAGCCCCATCCAAAGTACCGGATGCTTTAGTACTTCGAATTTATCATGTCCGAAGGGAGTCCCGGAATGTTGGGGATATTCTATATGCATCTTGTTAAGGTCGGTTACCAGGTGTTCACCATATGAATGATTTTTATCTCTATGTATAGGAAGTATATTGAAATATGAAATCTTGTGGTCTATTAAAATGATGAAAATGATCGATTATGATAAACTAATGAACTCACCAACCTTTTGTTGACACTTGAAAGCATGTTTATTCTCAGGTATGAAAGAAATCTTCCGCTGTGCATTTGCTCATATTAGAGATATTACTTGGAGTCATTCATGACATATTTCGAAAGACGTTGAATTCGAGTCGTCGAGTTCATCAAGATTATTACTAAGTCAATTATAGTTGGATATATTATGAAATGGTATGCATGCCATCAACTTTCGATGTAAATGAAAGTTTGTCTTTTAAAAACGAATGCAATGTTTGTAAAATGTATCATATAGAGGTCAAGTACCTCGCGATGTAACCAAATGTAATGTATTCGTCCAGATGGATTAGGACGGGTCACGACAGCAAGTGTGGCACTTTTGTGCCTTACAGCTCCACGAGTGCGGAGCTTCGGATTCCAGCTCACCAAATTTTTAGTATTTTACTTGTCGACATATTATTAAATATATATAATATATATATATATAATTTTATATAATTATATAAATATTATATTATATTCTTGTGCATAGTTGACTTGTAATTTTCGCTCCATTGTCTCGTACGTTTACGCCCGGTTTATGTCCCGGTCCCGGTTTCTCGAACGCATTTTTGTATAATTTAATATCATGTACTTTGCGTTCCGCGACTTGTACTCTTGTCAATTTTTAGACGTTATTCTTCGATAAATTAAACCACTTGGAGTGTAACTTGTACGTTTGAGCGTTTTGAACGTTTTCATCTTTCAAATCTTCGTTTTCGTCTTTAAATCTTCATTTTTGAGCGATCTTCATCTTTCGTCTTCGCACTTTGATGTGCGTAGAGGTGTATACGAAATAGTTATATTTTTATTTCAAAATACTATTAAATACGATACAATTTTACACAAGTTATTTATTTATTTATAGAGTGGGTATACCTAAACCTTGCTACAACACTTATAGGCAGTGTACCTAATCGTACAGTAGTATAGTTTTTAGTAAGTCCAGTTCGTCCACAGGGAACTAGCCAAGTTTAATGCTATATTTTTAAAACTATATATGTGTGTGTATATATATATATATATATATATACACACACACACACACACATATAAGTAGTATTATTATTATAAAAGGGGGTTTTTACCGTTTAATGACCGGTTTGTCGATTTTAAAACTTTAGTCGCAGTTAAAACCTAATGTAAAATATTAAAAATAAATATAACTTAATTTAAAGTGTAAAGTAAATGACAATAATTAAAGTGCGATAAATTAAAGTGCGATAAATAAAATGACAGTAAATAAAAGTGCGATGAAATATGAAATAAAGGAATTATGCTTATTTAAACTTCCGTAATCATGATGTTTGACGTGTTGATTTTAATTTATTATCATGGGTTAATTGTCCTTTGTCATGGATTATTCAATATGTCCATCTGGTTTTTGTCCATAAAAGTCCATCAGTCATAAATATAAAGTGCGAGTGTCCTCGTCAAATTATCCTTATATCCGAAGTCTAATATTCCAACTAATTGGGGACTTAAACTATAATTACACCAATTTTCCTTGTATGTAATTCATCCCTGTTTTAATAAGTCCATTGACTATTAATCCATTCCCGTGTTGGGTTAAATGAACGATTATTAGTACTTATAAATATCCTGCCCATCGTGTCCGATCGAGTGTATGTGGTTATTTATAGGTACATTCAATTGTAATTTTTATATTAAATTAACAAACTATCATTCAATTAAACAAATATAAAGATCATTAATAGCCCATAGTCTAATTTTCACAAGAGTCGGTCTTTTGTTCAAACCCCAATTATGGTACAAAGCCCAATTATCCAATTTTAATATTTAGCCCAACATCACGATTACTTCGGCATTAAATAAGCATAATAATAACTTAGCTACGAGACATTAATTTAAAAAGGTTGAACATAATTTACAATGATTAATAATAGCGTAGCGTTACACGGACAGAATTTCGACTTACACACTTACAACATTCGCTAACATACCCTTATTATTATTAATCTTAAATTAAAATTAAAATTAAAATTAAAATATAATATATCGTGAGAGAGAGAGGATAGAAAAAGATGTAAAATTCGTCGACCAAACTTTGAAATTTATAGGACCTGAGCTGATACAGTATGCCATGCGACTGCATGACATTTACACTGCTTGGCCATGCGATCGTATGGCCACTTTTTCCTGGTCACAAAGCTTCCAAAACGTGGGCTGTTGGATTTTTATAATATTTATAATATAATATAATATAATTAATTATATATAATTAATTATATATTATATTATATTCTTGTACTCCGTTGACTTGTAATTTTTGGTCCGTTGCGTCGTGCGTTGAGAGTTGGCTCAGGTCCTGGTTCCGGATTTTTGAACGTCCTTGCGTACAATTTAATATCTTGTACTTTACGTTATGCAGCTCGTACTCTTATAATTTTTAGACGTTTCTCATCAATAATTTGAACCACTTTGATTGTACTTTGTACTTTTTAGCTTTTTGGTCATTTGCGTCTTCAAATCGTCGAATCTATCTTTTGTCTTCACCTTTTATTATTTAAACGAATATCACTTGTAAATAGAACAATTGCAACCAAAAGCTTGTCTTTCTTGAAGGATAATGCTATGAAATATATGTTCGTTTTTAGCATTATCAAATATTCCCACACTTGAGCGTTGGTTGTCCTCAAGCAATATAGTCTTGAAATAAAAATACTAGAATCACTTTTTTATTTTTCACACTTTGTACATCAGTGATTTTAATACGACGGTATGAACAATGATAGTAACGTTGTGGTTTACAGTCCCACATGACTATGAAAACTTAGATCCTTTAGGAAATTGGATCTTTATGAAAACATTTGATCTTTTAAAAATTCAATCTAGTTTTTACCCTAGATAAGTTTTCCGGAATAACCCTTCACCAGTGTTTGCGAAATTATTTTTGTGGGTTTGGTGGGTTTCAGATTTGAAAATTTTAGTTCAAAACTTGCGGTTTTGTGTTACCCACTTGGTAACCTTGTATTAGGAAAGCAACACGTCCAGTAAACTTGCTTCGTATATTACCTTTCGGTAAACTACCGTCCGGTTGTAAAGGAAAGCGTTGAACAAGCAACTGTTAAGGTAATGTCCCGTGACATGCTTTTGATTATGGTCTATAACGTGTCGGATGCAATTACTATCCTTTGTAGGAGCAATAGTAAAGATCACCCTATAGTTTTTTGGTCTGGCACAAGGTCCTGTCTTCGACCATGCTATGCAACCACCGTTATTACGGTTGACACCCAATTTGGTTCAGGTGACCTAATGAATTCCAGGTGAATTCTTAGGATTTTACGTTCAATGGTAATGAACGCATTAAAAATGGGTTTTCAGAAAACAAATCAGTTTATAATTTTGATCAAAATATTTTCTCGTTCAAGCTCGAGTTTAGATATCATCGAATTTCATGAGTTTGTAATTCTCAATCTTTAAGGTCAATCCCAAGGATTGAGTAATATCAGTCTTAAAAGCTGATTTTTGATCTTTAAGGAGATTATCCTTTCTGGGGATCTGATTCATTAGTCTTATAAGCTAATTTGCATGGTGCCCCCCATTGTACGAGACAGATCCTCTCATGGTTAGGATAAGTCTGACCACTTGGCGACCCTGTTTGATGCTGAGGTCCGTGGATTTCCAGCTGATTTTCGAGAAAACTTTTCAAGATTTTTCGTAGATTCTACAACTGGTCTGGACGACAACTTCCTGACCTAAATCAAGAAGCGCGTGTCTTTTTCGGAAGACTTTACTTCCTTTTAATTTACAATAAAGTGGGTAAAACTGATAAATGTCGTTCAAAATAAAAGTATCTTCAATTATTTGTACAAAAATATGTGTCATATGTTCTAAATAACTTGGTAAATTTTTCCCACACTTCGCTTTTATTTTCCTTTCTTTGCCTTTTTATTTTTTTCTATTCCATTTTAAATGAATTCTAACATTTTGGGTTGTTTCTCAATTTATGTCCTTTCCAAGGTAACAATAATTTCGGTGTTAACACCTAGTTTTATCGTTCATAAACATGTATAAACATGATTTTGAGTTCATTTATTTAAAAATTTTGAAAAATTTTACTAGAATTGGTAGTCAGTATATAAGACTAGGGCTGTTCTTTATTATCAGAGAGCACTAGATTCTAATACAACTACTGCGTTACTAGTATTTTTAATGGTAACCAAGTGTTTAAATTTAAAATTTTAAAAATCCGAAAGAATTTAACCTCTTCCCACACTTAAGATCTTGCAATGCCCTCATTTGCAAGAAATCAGTAACAATTTAAATTATTGAGGGTGATTAGCGTAGAAAAATGATTAAAATTTTACCAATGTTTCCAAACATATTGGTGTTTGTTTGCTGAATGATAAATGGTGCACATCATTTGTTCATTCCGTCTTGTTGTTACATCACATTTGTTTTTCATTTTGTCGTCAAAATTAGTAGCTTTTGCTGAACTTAATGCCAGTCTTTGAAAATTCGCTGTTTTACCCTGTTGTGTACAATTGACAATATACATACATACAAATAATAACATGCACGGTAATTTAAAATGAGACTTAACATCCCACTTTCAAATCAAATATGAAATATTAGTACAGCATAATAAAAAAAATTAAAACTTACATTAAAGTATCACAATATTATGTTTAAACATAAATAAATAGAAATAATAAATAAAATAAAAATCACCAACGGGAACTATATCAATCTGGATAGAGGTTCCAGTCCATGTCGTCGGGAGGGTTCCACGGTTGGTTATAGGTGTACTGATAGGCCTGGTTGGGATCGTAGAGAGTAAATGGTGGTCGCATATCAGGCTGGTGTGGAGGATAGTAAGCAGGTCGGGTCGGTACGCAGTTATTTGGTACCTGAGGTGATAGCTGGCTCATGATCTGATGCTGATGATAGTGCCATCTATCATGCTGTCATTGCCTAGAATGCTCGTACACATTCTCGGCGTGCCACTGCTCGAACTGACTATGTCTAGCCTCGTTTGTCATTTCTACCTCATCTATACGCTGGTAAACGTCAGTCATAGCCTCCTTAATGACATCCCTAATGTCATCCGGTTCCTCCATTTCCTCATCTGAACCTCTCTCTACCTGTGGATGACGACCATCATATGGTACTGCCTAATTGCGTCTGCTCTTCAATACCTTTGCACCCTGATAGACCTTCAATCCTAAAGTATCAACATGTTCCCTACACACCATCAGTGGACCCCCTTGATCCCTATCTACACCCAAATACTCTCCAATGAGAATAACAAAAATACCTCCTCCTATTATTCCCCCGTCCTGTATTCCTGCCACTATTTTGGACAGATAAAAACCAACACAGTAGGGGATATTAACAAAGCTTCTAGGGTTTCGAATACACTTAAGGTAAAATAAGTAGTGTAAGGTCATCTTCTCCTTGATTTTACCTCTTTGTGTAATCGAATTAGCTAAAAATCTATGTATAATACGTAGCTCTACTTTGTTAATATCTAAATAGGAGTGTCTTCCTCCCAGCGAAAAAACATTATAATTTGACATACGCCTCCAGACGACGTCTGATAATGCTAAAAACGAACATATATTTCATAGCATTATTCCTCAAGAAAGACAAGCTTTTAGTTGCAATTGTTCTATTTACAAGTGATATTCGTTTAAATAATAAAAGGTAAAGACAAAAGACAGATTCGACGAATTGAAGACGCAAACGACCAAAAAGCTCAAAAATACAAAATACAATCAAAGAGGTTCCAATTATTGATAAGAAACGTCTCGAAATTACAAGAGTACAAGATTCAAAACGCAAAGTACAAGATATTAAATTATACGCAAGGACGTTCGAAAATCCAGAACCGGGACCAGAGTCAACTCTCAACGCTCGACGCAACGGACTAAAAATTACAAGTCAACGGAGTACAAGAATATAATATAATATATATATAATTAAATTTAATTATATATATATTATATTATATAATAAATAAATAAGCAGCCCACGTTTTTGTAGACTTTTGAGCCTCCCCAGCTGGCCATGCGATCGCATGAGCCTGAAGGGTAAAGCTCATGCGATCGCATGAGCACCTTTTTCAGCCCACATGCCCTATAAAAATGAGTGTTTGGTTCATCAATATCATCTATCAATCTCTCTATCTATATGTAAACGTATATATATATATATTTATATTTTAATTTTAATTTTAATTTTAATTTTAATTTTAATTTTAATTTTAAATCCTAATAATAAGGGTATGTTAGCGAATATTGTAAGGGTGTAAGTCGAAATTCTGTCCGTGTAACGCTACGCTATTTTTAATCATTGTAAGTTATGTTCAACCTTTTTAATTTAATGTCTCGTAGCTAAATTATTATTATGCTTATTTAAATCAAAGTAATCATGATATTGGGCTAAAAATACTAAAATGGGTAATTGGGCTTTGTACCATAATTGGGGTTTGGACAAAAGAACGACACTTGTGGAAATTAGACTATGGGCTATTAATGGGCTTTATATTTGTTTAACTAAATGATAGTTTGTTAATTTTAATATAAAGATTTACAATTGGACGTACCTATAAATAACCATATACACTCGATCGGACACGATGGGCAGGGTATTTATATGTACGAATAATCGTTCATTTAATCGGACACGGGAATGGATTAATAGTCTATGTAATTATTAAAACAGGGGTGAAATTATGTACAAGGACACTTGGCATAATTGATAACAAAGTATTAAAACCTTGGGTTACACGCAGTCGATAACCTGGTGTAATTATTAAACAAAGTATTAAAATCTTGTTACAGTTTAAGTCCCCAATTAGTTGGAATATTTGACTTCGGGTATAAGGATAATTTGACGAGGATACTCGCACTTTATATTTATGACTGATGGACTGTTATGGACAAAAACCAGACGGACATATTAAATAATCCAGGACAAAGGACAATTAACCCATGGGCATAAAACTAAAATCAACACGTCAAACATCATGATTACGGAAGTTTAAATAAGCATAATTCTTTTATTTCATATTTAATTTCCTTTATTTTACATTTAATTGCACTTCTAATTATCGCACTTTTATTTATTGTCATTGTATTTAATTGCACTTTTAATTATCGTACTTTTTAATTATCGCAATTTTATTTTATCGCACTTTTATTTATCGCAATTTCCTTATCGTTATTTACTTTACGCTTTAAATTAAGTTATATTTATTTTTATTATTGTACATTAGGTTTTAACTGCGACTAAAGTTTTTAAAATTGACAAACCGGTCATTAAACGGTAAAAACCCCCTTTTATAATAATAATATTATTTATTTTTATATTTGTATTTTTATAAATTAAAACTAATATAGCGTTAAGCTTTGGTTAAAGATTTTTTCCCGTGGAACGAACCGGACTTACTAAAAACTACACTACTGTACGATTAGGTACACTGCCTATAAGTGTTGTAGCAAGGTTTAAGTATATCCATTATTTAAATAAATAAATATCTTGTGTAAAATTGTATCATATTTAATAGTTTTTCCTAGTAAAATATAAGCTATTTCATATACACCTCGCATAACATCAGCGTCCGCGTCGAAATTCCTATCTACCCGCTCCCCATGATAAATCAAATTTGTATAATCGGGTAGTAGTAATTCACCAGGAGTGTAAATCTGTAAATCCCTGGCCATGTCCAGCATGGACATCCTGTACATCCTACGGCCAAGTAAATTCTAAGAAAACTTCTATCATCTAACCTAACTACATCCGCATTAAGTGATATAGTACTCAACACATTAAGTGTAGTGACCCGAACTTTTCCATGTTTATATATATTAATTGAGATTGATGTTTACATGATTAAATGTTTCCAACATGTTAAGCAATCAAACTTGTTAAGACTTGATTAATTGAAATAGGTTTCATATAGACAATTAACCACCCAAGTTGACCGGTGATTCACGAACGTTAAAACTTGTAAAAAAAAAACTATATGATGACATATATATGGTTATATATATAGTTAACATGATATTATGATAAGTAAACATATCATTAATTATATTTACAATGAACTACATATGTAAAAACAAGACTACTAACTTAATGATTTTGAAACGAGACATATATGTAACGTTTATCGTTGTAACGACATTTAATGTATATATATCATATTAAGAGATATTCGTACATCATAATATCATGATAATATAATAATTTAAAATCTCTTTTGATATTATAAACATTGGGTTAACAACATTTAACAAGATCGTTAACCTAAAGGTTTCAAAACAACACTTACATGTAACGACTAACGATGACTTAACGACTCAGTTAAAATGTATATACATGTAGTGTTTTAATATGTATTTATACACTTTTGAAAGACTTCAATACACTTATCAAAATACTTCTACTTAACAAAAATGCTTACAATTACATTCTCGTTCAGTTTCATCAACAATTCTACTCGTATGCACCCGTATTCGTACTCGTACAATACACAGCTTTTAGATGTATGTACTATTGGTATATACACTCCAATGATCAGCTCTTAGCAGCCCATGTGAGTCACCTAACACATGTGGGAACCATCATTTGGCAACTAGCATGAAATATCTCATAAGATTACAAAAATATGAGTAATCATTCATGACTTATTTACATGAAAACAAAATTACATATCCTTTATATCTAATCCATACACCAACGACCAAAAACACCTACAAACACTTTCATTCTTCAATTTTCTTCATCTAATTGAACTCTCTCAAGTTCTATCTTCAAGTTCTAAGTGTTCTTCATAAATTCCAAAAGTTCTAGTTTCATAAAATCAAGAATACTTTCAAGTTTGCTAGCTCACTTCCAATCTTGTAAGGTGATCATCCAACCTCAAGAAATCTTTGTTTCTTACAGTAGGTTATCATTCTAATACAAGGTAATAATCATATTCAAACTTTGGTTCAATTTCTATAACTATAATAATCTTATTTCAAGTGATGATCTTACTTGAACTTGTTTTCGTGTCATGATTTTGCTTCAAGAACTTTGAGCCATCCAAGGATCCATTGAAGCTAGATCCATTTTTCTCTTTTCCAGTAGGTTCATCCAAGGAACTTAAGGTAGTAATGATGTTCATAACATCATTCGATTCATACATATAAAGCTATCTTATTCGAAGGTTTAAACTTGTAATCACTAGAACATAGTTTAGTTAATTCTAAACTTGTTCGCAAACAAAAGTTAATCCTTCTAACTTGACTTTTAAAATCAACTAAACACATGTTCTATATCTATATGATATGCTAACTTAATGATTTAAAACCTGGAAACACGAAAAACACCGTAAAACCGGATTTACGCCGTCGTAGTAACACCGCGGGCTGTTTTGGGTTAGTTAATTAAAAACTATGATAAACTTTGATTTAAAAGTTGTTATTCTGAGAAAATGATTTTTATTATGAACATGAAACTATATCCAAAAATTATGGTTAAACTCAAAGTGGAAGTATGTTTTCTAAAATGGTCATCTAGACGTCGTTCTTTCGACTGAAATGACTACCTTTACAAAAACGACTTGTAACTTATTTTTCCGACTAGAAACCTATACTTTTTTTGTTTAGATTCATAAAATAGAGTTCAATATGAAACCATAGCAATTTGATTCACTCAAAACGGATTTAAAATGAAGAAGTTATGGGTAAAACAAGATTGGATAATTTTTCTCATTTTAGCTACGTGAAAATTGGTAACAAATCTATTCCAACCATAACTTAATCAACTTGTATTATATATTATGTAATCTTGAGATACCATAGACACGTATACAATGTTTCGACCTATCATGTCGACACATCTATATATATTTCGGAACAACCATAGACACTCTATATGTGAATGTTGGAGTTAGCTATACAGGGTTGAGGTTGATTCCAAAATATATATAGTTTGAGTTGTGATCAATACTGAGATACGTATACACTGGGTCGTGGATTGATTCAAGATAATATTTATCGATTTATTTCTGTACATCTAACTGTGGACAACTAGTTGTAGGTTACTAACGAGGACAGCTGACTTAATAAACTTAAAACATCAAAATATATTAAAAGTGTTGTAAATATATTTTGAACATACTTTGATATATATGTATATATTGTTATAGGTTCGTGAATCAACCAGTGGCCAAGTCTTACTTCCCGACGAAGTAAAAATCTGTGAAAGTGAGTTATAGTCCCACTTTTAAAATCTAATATTTTTGGGATGAGAATACATGCAGGTTTTATAAATGATTTACAAAATAGACACAAGTACGTGAAACTACATTCTATGGTTGAATTATCGAAATCGAATATGCCCCTTTTTATTAAGTCTGGTAATCTAAGAATTAGGGAACAGACACCCTAATTGACGCGAATCCTAAAGATAGATCTATTGGGCCTAACAAACCCCATCCAAAGTACCGGATGCTTTAGTACTTCGAAATTTATATCATATCCGAAGGGTGTCCCGGAATGATGGGGATATTCTTATATATGCATCTTGTTATTGTCGGTTACCAGGTGTTCACCATATGAATGATTTTTATCTCTATGTATGGGATGTGTATTGAAATATGAAATCTTGTGGTCTATTGTTACGATTTGATATATATAGGTTAAACCTATAACTCACCAACATTTTTGTTGACGTTTTAAGCATGTTTATTCTCAGGTGATTATTAAGAGCTTCCGCTGTCGCATACTTAAATAAGGACAAGATTTGGAGTCCATGCTTGTATGATATTGTGTAAAAACTGCATTCAAGAAACTTATTTTGTTGTAACATATTTGTATTGTAAACCATTATGTAATGGTCGTGTGTAAACAGGATATTTTAGATTATCATTATTTGATAATCTACGTAAAGCTTTTTAAACCTTTATTGATGAAATAAAGGTTATGGTTTGTTTAAAAATGAATGCAGTCTTTGAAAAACGTCTCATATAGAGGTCAAAACCTCGCAACGAAATCAATTAATATGGAACGTTTTTAATCAATAAGAACGGGACATTTCAGTTGGTATCCGAGCGTTGGTCTTAGAGAACCAGAAAATTTGCATTAGTGTGTCTTATCGAGTTTGTTAGGATGCATTAGTGAGTCTGGACTTCGACCGTGTTTTCTTTAAAAATGATTGCTTAACATTTTTGTTGGAAACTATATATTTTTAACATATGAATATTATGTGATATATTAATCTCTTAACGTGTTTGATATTATGTGATAGATGTCTACCTCTAGAACAAGTCCCATTGACTCACCTAATAATAATGAAGAGTCAAATGTAAATTGGAATGATTTGTGGACTGATTCACAAGTTCCCGAAGAGGAACCGGAAGAAGAGTCGGAACCGGAAGAAGAATCGGAACCGGAAGAAGAATCGGAACCGGATGAAGAAATAGAACCGGTGGGGGAAATAATAAAACGGTTAAGTAAAAGAAAATCCTCAACCAACCGACCAAAGTTAATTATGGTCAATGGTGTTTCCGCCAAGGAAGCAAAATATTGGGAGGGTTACCAATTCTCCGATGAATCGGATTTCGACGAGAATTCCGATGATGTTATAGAAATTACCCCAACTGAATTTAAAAAGGCAAAAGAAAATAATAAGGGAAAGGGCATAAAAATAGAGAAATCTAATTCCAACCCCGATGAACTTTATATGTATCGTCAACCCCCGAAGTCCTTAAGTTGTAACAATGACCCGGGAACCTCTAAACCACCAGGTTTTTCTAAACCAATGTGGACAACGACGGCTCGTATTAGGGGAACATCATATATCCCTAGAAACTTGGCAAAACGAACCAAAACCGAAGAAGAAGAAACGAGCGAGTCGGAATAAGATAGTTGTATTCGTGTGGTGTAATATATGGAATATAGTGTTCTTATGCTTTATGATATATGTAAAAATTGCTTGTATTAATAAGTATTTTTTTTATGAATCTAACTCTTGTCTATTTTACAGTTTAAAAACACAAAATGGATAGACAACCTAATATTTTAAGAGACCTACCCGGAGACATGATTGATGAAATCTTGTCTAGAGTCGGCCAGAATTCTTCGGCACAACTATTTAAGGCGAGATCAGTTTGTAAGACATTCGAAGAACGTTCCAAGAATGTCTTGGTTTATAAGAGACTTTCGTTTGAAAGATGGGGGATATCACATTGGGAAACCCATAAGTTACGATGTGTTTACTTTGACGCATATATTGCGGGGAACCCAAATGCTATTTTACGCAACGGGTTAAGAAATTATTTTGACTCAATATATCCGAATATTGGACTTCGTGATTTAGAAAAAGCGGCTAACATGCAACATAAAGAAGCATGTTATGCTTACGGATTAGTAATGTTCGCTTCTCACCAAAGTGAGAACAAGAACATCGGGCTACAACTATTAAACAAAACGTTTCCACAAGTGACGGAGTCGGTAATTGGGGTAAGAAATGAGGTTTTTAGATTATTACGGGACTGTTGGACATTACGTAACCCTCGTCCCTTTGATGACGTTACAACACGCTGTCTTATCAACGGCCATAACGGTTATGTTGCACAAGACCAAGGATGGGAAGTAGTCCTAGTAAAACCAGAATGCATGACTTGTTTCTGGACGTATGAATTACGTGTCTTTATTGCCTTTGCCGAACGACTTGTGTACTAGCTAGAATTGTCTTCACAACTATCTTGTATCAAAGTTATTGTGTGCTATATTTCATGCTTTATGTAAAATAAGCGGTATTGTAAGTTTGTAAAATATTGTATAAAAGTTTGAACGCGAAATATTATTACAATCAGTTTTTCATATAGAATTGTAGTAGTTGAATTGTATATTAGCTACTAAGTATGAACTTAACGGGTAAGTACTACCCGAATTTAAACTTATAAAACGCTAATATGAAGAAAAAGCTTTTATAAATGAGTTCATATTATGCTACGAAATACTATTAACTACTCTTAATATTCTGTATGATTAACTTGTTCCATTTAACTATTTTGAAGGAAATGGCACCGACTACTCGACACACCGTGAATATGAATGAAGAGGAATTCCGTACTTTTCTAGCTTCAAACATAGCCGCAGTACAGGCTGCGCTACATACCAACAATAACCTTGGATCTAGCAGTACAGGAAATCGTGTAGGATGCACCTACAAAGAATTCACTGCCTGCAAACCTTTGGAATTTGATGGAACCGAAGGACCGATCGGATTGAAACGGTGGACCGAGAAGGTTGAATCGGTGTTTGCCATAAGTAAGTATACTGAAGAGGACAAAGTGAAGTACGCTACGCATACCTTCACAGGTTCTGCGTTAACATGGTGGAATACCTATCTAGAGCAAGTGGGACAAGATGATGCGTACGCACTACCGTGGTCAGCATTCAAGCACTTGATGAACGAGAAGTACCGTCCCAGAACCGAGGTCAATAAGCTCAAGACAGAACTTAGAGGGTTACGAACCCAAGGATTTGATATTACCACGTACGAAAGACGATTCACAGAATTGTGCCTATTGTGTCCGGGAGCATTCGAAGATGAGGAAGAGAAGATCGACGCGTTTGTGAAAGGATTACCGGAAAGAATCCAAGAAGATATAAGTTCACACGAGCCCGCCTCCATACAACAGGCATGTAGAATGGCTCACAAACTAGTGAACCAGATTGAAGAAAGAATTAAAGAACAGACTGCTGAAGAGGCCAATGTGAAGCAAGTCAAAAGAAAGTGGGAGGAAAACGGTGATAAGAATCACCAATACAACAACAACAGCAATTACAACAATAATCGCAACAATTATCCCAACAATCGCAACATCAATCGCAACTACAACAAACGGCCCAACAACAACAACAACAACAACAACAACAGCAACTACAACAATCATCCCAACAACAATAATAACCGCAACAACAACAACAATCAGAAGCAACTATGCCAAAGGTGTGAAAAGAATCACTCGGGGTTCTGCACCAAATTTTGCAACAAGTGTAAAAGAAATGGTCATAGCGCGGCGAAGTGTGAGGTCTACGGACCAGGGGTTAATAGAACGAAAGGAACAAATGGTGTCGGAACGAGTAATGGCGGAGCAAGTAGTGTCGGAGCAAGTTATGCCAATGTAGTTTGTTATAAATGTGGAAAACCAGGCCACATTACTAGAAATTGCCCGAACCAGGAGAACACGAATGGACAAGGCCGTGGAAGAGTTTTCAATATTAATGCGGTAGAGGCACAGGAAGACCCGGAGCTTGTTACGGGTACGTTTCTTATTGACAATAAATCTGCTTACGTTTTATTTGATTCGGGTGCGGATAGAAGCTATATGAGTAGAGATTTTTGTGCTAAATTAAGTTGTCCATTGACGCCTTTGGATAGTAAATTTTTACTCGAATTAGCAAATGGTAAATTAATTTCAGCAGATAATATATGTCGAAATCGAGAAATTAAACTGGTTAGCGAAACATTTAAGATTGATTTGATACCAGTAGAGTTAGGGAGTTTTGATGTGATAATCGGTATGGACTGGTTGAAAGAAGTGAAAGCGGAGATCGTTTGTTACAAAAATGCAATTCGCATTATACGAGAAAAAGGAAAACCCTTAATGGTGTACGGAGAAAAGGGCAACACGAAGCTACATCTTATTAGTAATTTGAAGGCACAAAAACTAATAAGAAAAGGTTGCTATGCTGTTCTAGCACACGTCGAGAAAGTACAAACTAAAGAAAAGAGCATCAATGATGTTCCCATTGCAAAAGAATTTCCCGATGTATTTCCGAAAGAATTACCGGGATTACCCCCACATCGATCCGTTGAATTTCAAATAGATCTTGTACCAGGAGCTGCACCAATAGCTCGTGCTCCTTATAGACTCGCACCCAGCGAGATGAAAGAACTGCAAAGCCAATTACAAGAACTTTTAGAGCGTGGTTTCATTCGACCAAGCACATCACCGTGGGGAGCTCCTGTTTTGTTTGTCAAGAAGAAAGATGGTACATTCAGGTTGTGTATCGACTACCGAGAGTTGAACAAACTTACCATCAAGAACCGCTACCCACTACCGAGAATCGACGACTTATTTGATCAACTACAAGGCTCGTCTGTTTATTCAAAGATTGACTTACGTTCCGGGTATCATCAAATGCGGGTGAAAGAAGATGATATTCCAAAGACTGCTTTCAGAACACGTTACGGTCATTACGAGTTTATGGTCATGCCATTTGGTTTAACTAATGCACCAGCTGTGTTCATGGACCTTATGAACCGAGTGTGTGGACCATACCTTGACAAGTTTGTCATTGTTTTCATTGATGACATACTTATTTACTCAAAGAATGACCAAGAACACGGTGAACATTTGAGAAAGGTGTTAGAAGTATTGAGGAAGGAAGAATTGTACGCTAAGTTTTCAAAGTGTGCATTTTGGTTGGAAGAAGTTCAATTCCTCGGTCACATAGTGAACAAAGAAGGTATTAAGGTGGATCCGGCAAAGATAGAAACTGTTGAAAAGTGGGAAACCCCGAAAACTCCGAAACACATACGCCAGTTTTTAGGACTAGCTGGTTACTACAGAAGGTTCATCCAAGACTTTTCCAGAATAGCAAAACCCTTGACTGCATTAACGCATAAAGGGAAGAAATTTGAATGGAATGATGAACAAGAGAAAGCGTTTCAGTTATTGAAGAAAAAGTTAACTACGGCACCTATATTGTCATTGCCTGAAGGGAATGATGATTTTGTGATTTATTGTGACGCATCAAAGCAAGGTCTCGGTTGTGTATTAATGCAACGAACGAAGGTGATTGCTTATGCGTCTAGACAATTAAAGATTCACGAACAAAATTATACGACGCATGATTTGGAATTAGGCGCGGTTGTTTTTGCATTAAAGACTTGGAGGCACTACTTATATGGGGTCAAAAGTATTATATATACCGACCACAAAAGTCTTCAACACATATTTAATCAGAAACAACTGAATATGAGGCAGCGTAGGTGGATTGAATTATTGAATGATTACGATTTTGAGATTCGTTACCACCCGGGGAAGGCAAATGTGGTAGCCGATGCCTTGAGCAGGAAGGATAGAGAACCCATTCGAGTAAAATCTATGAATATAATGATTCATAATAACATTACTACTCAAATAAAGGAGGCGCAACAAGGAGTTTTAAAAGAGGGAAATTTAAAGGATGAAATACCCAAAGGATCGGAGAAGCATCTTAATATTCGGGAAGACGGAACCCGGTATAGGGCTGAAAGGATTTGGGTACCAAAATTTGGAGATATGAGAGAAATGGTACTTAGAGAAGCTCATAAAACCAGATACTCAATACATCCTGGAACGGGGAAGATGTACAAGGATCTCAAGAAACATTTTTGGTGGCCGGGTATGAAAGCCGATGTTGCTAAATACGTAGGAGAATGTTTGACGTGTTCTAAGGTCAAAGCTGAGCATCAGAAACCATCAGGTCTACTTCAACAACCCGAAATCCCGGAATGGAAATGGGAAAACATTACCATGGATTTCATCACTAAATTGCCAAGGACTGCAAGTGGTTTTGATACTATTTGGGTAATAGTTGATCGTCTCACCAAATCAGCACACTTCCTACCAATAAGAGAAGATGACAAGATGGAGAAGTTAGCACGACTGTATTTGAAGGAAGTCGTCTCCAGACATGGAATACCAATCTCTATTATCTCTGATAGGGATGGCAGATTTATTTCAAGATTCTGGCAGACATTACAGCAAGCATTAGGAACTCGTCTAGACATGAGTACTGCCTATCATCCACAAACTGATGGGCAGAGCGAAAGGACGATACAAACGCTTGAAGACATGCTACGAGCATGTGTTATTGATTTCGGAAACAGTTGGGATCGACATCTACCGTTAGCAGAATTTTCCTACAACAACAGCTACCATTCAAGCATTGAGATGGCGCCGTTTGAAGCACTTTATGGTAGAAAGTGCAGGTCTCCGATTTGTTGGAGTGAGGTGGGGGATAGACAGATTACGGGTCCGGAGATTATACAAGAAACTACCGAGAAGATCATCCAAATTCAACAACGGTTGAAAACCGCCCAAAGTCGACAAAAGAGCTACGCTGACATTAAAAGAAAAGATATAGAATTTGAAATTGGAGAGATGGTCATGCTTAAAGTTTCACCTTGGAAAGGCGTTGTTCGATTTGGTAAACGAGGGAAATTAAATCCAAGGTATATTGGACCATTCAAGATTATTGATCGTGTCGGACCAGTAGCTTACCGACTTGAGTTACCTCAACAACTCGCGGCTGTACATAACACTTTCCACGTCTCGAATTTGAAGAAATGTTTTGCTAAAGAAGATCTCACTATTCCGTTAGATGAAATCCAAATCAACGAAAAACTCCAATTCATCGAAGAACCCGTTGAAATAATGGATCGTGAGGTTAAAAGACTTAAGCAAAACAAGATACCAATTGTTAAGGTTCGATGGAATGCTCGTAGAGGACCCGAGTTCACCTGGGAGCGTGAAGATCAGATGAAGAAGAAATACCCGCATCTATTTCCAGAAGATTCGTCAACACCTTCAACAGCTTAAAATTTCGGGACGAAATTTATTTAACGGGTAGGTACTGTAGTGACCCGAACTTTTCCATGTTTATATATATTAATTGAGATTGATGTTTACATGATTAAATGTTTCCAACATGTTAAGCAATCAAACTTGTTAAGACTTGATTAATTGAAATAGGTTTCATATAGACAATTAACCACCCAAGTTGACCGGTGATTCACGAACGTTAAAACTTGTAAAAAAAAAAACTATATGATGACATATATATGGTTATATATATAGTTAACATGATATTATGATAAGTAAACATATCATTAATTATATTAACAATGAACTACATATGTAAAAACAAGACTACTAACTTAATGATTTTGAAACGAGACATATATGTAACGTTTATCGTTGTAACGACATTTAATGTATATATATCATATTAAGAGATATTCGTACATCATAATATCATGATAATATAATAATTTAAAATCTCTTTTGATATTATAAACATTGGGTTAACAACATTTAACAAGATCGTTAACCTAAAGGTTTCAAAACAACACTTACATGTAACGACTAACGATGACTTAACGACTCAGTTAAAATGTATATACATGTAGTGTTTTAATATGTATTTATACACTTTTGAAAGACTTCAATACACTTATCAAAATACTTCTACTTAACAAAAATGCTTACAATTACATTCTCGTTCAGTTTCATCAACAATTCTACTCGTATGCACCCGTATTCGTACTCGTACAATACACAGCTTTTAGATGTATGTACTATTGTTATATACACTCCAATGATCAGCTCTTAGCAGCCCATGTGAGTCACCTAATACATGTGGGAACCATCATTTGGCAACTAGCATGAAATATCTCATAAGATTACAAAAATATGAGTAATCATTCATGACTTATTTACATGAAAACAAAATTACATATCCTTTATATCTAATCCATACACCAACGACCAAAAACACCTACAAACACTTTCATTCTTCAATTTTCTTCATCTAATTGAACTCTCTCAAGTTCTATCTTCAAGTTCTAAGTGTTCTTCATAAATTCCAAAAGTTCTAGTTTCATAAAATCAAGAATACTTTCAAGTTTGCTAGCTCACTTCCAATCTTGTAAGGTGATCATCCAACCTCAAGAAATCTTTGTTTCTTACAGTAGGTTATCATTCTAATACAAGGTAATAATCATATTCAAACTTTGGTTCAATTTCTATAACTATAATAATCTTATTTCAAGTGATGATCTTACTTGAACTTGTTTTCGTGTCATGATTTTGCTTCAAGAACTTTGAGCCATCCAAGGATCCATTGAAGCTAGATCCATTTTTCTCTTTTCCAGTAGGTTCATCCAAGGAACTTAAGGTAGTAATGATGTTCATAACATCATTCGATTCATACATATAAAGCTATCTTATTCGAAGGTTTAAACTTGTAATCACTAGAACATAGTTTAGTTAATTCTAAACTTGTTCGCAAACAAAAGTTAATCCTTCTAACTTGACTTTTAAAATCAACTAAACACATGTTCTATATCTATATGATATGCTAACTTAATGATTTAAAACCTGGAAACACGAAAAACACCGTAAAACCGGATTTACGCCGTCGTAGTAACACCGCGGGCTGTTTTGGGTTAGTTAATTAAAAACTATGATAAACTTTGATTTAAAAGTTGTTATTCTGAGAAAATGATTTTTATTATGAACATGAAACTATATCCAAAAATTATGGTTAAACTCAAAGTGGAAGTATGTTTTCTAAAATGGTCATCTAGACGTCGTTCTTTCGACTGAAATGACTACCTTTACAAAAACGACTTGTAACTTATTTTTCCGACTAGAAACCTATACTTTTTTTGTTTAGATTCATAAAATAGAGTTCAATATGAAACCATAGCAATTTGATTCACTCAAAACGGATTTAAAATGAAGAAGTTATGGGTAAAACAAGATTGGATAATTTTTCTCATTTTAGCTACGTGAAAATTGGTAACAAATCTATTCCAACCATAACTTAATCAACTTGTATTATATATTATGTAATCTTGAGATACCATAGACACGTATACAATGTTTCGACCTATCATGTCGACACATCTATATATATTTCGGAACAACCATAGACACTCTATATGTGAATGTTGGAGTTAGCTATACAGGGTTGAGGTTGATTCCAAAATATATATAGTTTGAGTTGTGATCAATACTGAGATACGTATACACTGGGTCGTGGATTGATTCAAGATAATATTTATCGATTTATTTCTGTACATCTAACTGTGGACAACTAGTTGTAGGTTACTAACGAGGACAGCTGACTTAATAAACTTAAAACATCAAAATATATTAAAAGTGTTGTAAATATATTTTGAACATACTTTGATATATATGTATATATTGTTATAGGTTCGTGAATCAACCAGTGGCCAAGTCTTACTTCCCGACGAAGTAAAAATCTGTGAAAGTGAGTTATAGTCCCACTTTTAAAATCTAATATTTTTGGGATGAGAATACATGCAGGTTTTATAAATGATTTACAAAATAGACACAAGTACGTGAAACTACATTCTATGGTTGAATTATCGAAATCGAATATGCCCCTTTTTATTAAGTCTGGTAATCTAAGAATTAGGGAACAGACACCCTAATTGACGCGAATCCTAAAGATAGATCTATTGGGCCTAACAAACCCCATCCAAAGTACCGGATGCTTTAGTACTTCGAAATTTATATCATATCCGAAGGGTGTCCCGGAATGATGGGGATATTCTTATATATGCATCTTGTTATTGTCGGTTACCAGGTGTTCATCATATGAATGATTTTTATCTCTATGTATGGGATGTGTATTGAAATATGAAATCTTGTGGTCTATTGTTACGATTTGATATATATAGGTTAAACCTATAACTCACCAACATTTTTGTTGACGTTTTAAGCATGTTTATTCTCAGGTGATTATTAAGAGCTTCCGCTGTCGCATACTTAAATAAGGACAAGATTTGGAGTCCATGCTTGTATGATATTGTGTAAAAACTGCATTCAAGAAACTTATTTTGTTGTAACATATTTGTATTGTAAACCATTATGTAATGGTCGTGTGTAAACAGGATATTTTAGATTATCATTATTTGATAATCTACGTAAAGCTTTTTAAACCTTTATTGATGAAATAAAGGTTATGGTTTGTTTAAAAATGAATGCAGTCTTTGAAAAACGTCTCATATAGAGGTCAAAACCTCGCAACGAAATCAATTAATATGGAACGTTTTTAATCAATAAGAACGGGACATTTCATTAAGCTCAACACATCATTCCTTATATACAGGCCTACGAATGGTGAATAAACGTTCCCAATCGGGAAAAGAAGAGCTTCCATACCTTTGGATTAGATGCTGTCTAACTGAGTTAACAAGTTGGACCCTTTCTAAAGGCTCCCAATCGATTACCCTCGGCACTTCTACATTTTTCGTTACCAGTTTAAATTTGTTACTTTGATATTTCGGGTAATCTCTCCAACTTCGAACAAATCTCAAATTGGGATGCAACTGTTCTTCATGAATCGTTGGGTGTTCTATTATTAGATGAATCGGAAATTGTACGTAGGCATTAACATATTCTTGTTGCAGATCATAATATGGTACGTGTTGATCAGGTTGTTGTTGTTGTTCCTGTTGTTGCTCCGGTTCATATTGTGGCTCATATTACATCTCTGGCTGTGGTTCCAGAGCAGGTTGCCTAGATGATGGTGATGCACCATCAGTATCGGTATTTCTATCCAAAACACATTAAACACAAAATTTGTGCATCCAAATATGCATTAGTGTTAGCAAAATAACAAATTAAAACAATTACAATAACATGTTTAATCCATATTAAATTTATGCTCATTTTCACATTTTTATCAATTCTACACTTTTTCAAATAAGCATATATGAAAATGTTTACAAAGTTCATAAGCATTATACTCAAATAACATGTTAAAATAATCATTACTAGCAATTAAACAAGTTTCAAATGGCATTTACATCAATTTAATCAAGTTCATGAATTTTAGACTTAAAAAGCTCACTTTAATTCTCAAAAATCATGTTTAGGATCAAAGTTTGGATCATTTAGCTACCTAAACATGTTACACTACTTAATTTAGCAATAATTCATGACAAAAATCAGCCATAACCTGTTTATATCAAAAAGCCCCAAATTGCTCAAGAACACAAACCCTAGATTTCTAAATTTTTTGAAGTTTTTGGCTTCAAATCATGTTAAATAGCATCAATCTAGGTTATACATGCATAATATACTAACAATTTAACTCTAATTACACTAGAAATTAACAAAATCAAATTAGGTAAAATTTAGCTCAAGAACACTAAAATTCAAATTTAAAGAGTTTAGAGGTGAAATTTTTACCTTCCTGCTTAAAAATCCGAACCTAAGCATGATTAGAGCGGATTATTGTGAGAAATTTGGTGAAATTTGGGTGAAAAATGGTGATTTGAAGAGTGTATGTGTGTATGTGTTCGTGTGTTGTGTGTGGAGTGAGACAGAAGCAGAAGGCTCGCTGCCTTTTGTTCCTGACCAGTTTTTCTTGGCCATGCGACCGCATGGATTTTAAGAGGAAACCCCATGCGATCGTATGGGGTCCTGACCTTTTTTTTTTTATTTTATAAAACCTTATACTTATAAAACAAAAATTAAATAAATTTAAAATTTTGTTTTCCTTGTTATTTAGGACAAGGTTGTTTCGGATCGTTGTCCTAGTTCGACCCTCGACAAAATTTTAAAATTTATAATTTTTAAGCGCGGTTTTAAAAGCAAAGATTTTTGGGTTTTTTAAATGTTTTTGGCATACTTTAATTCAAATAAGATTAAAAATAATGATAATAAAATTTCTCGTTCCTCCCTTGGGTAAAGCATTTTTGGTTCAACGACCTAGTTTTCAACTCACGACGAATTTTAAAAATCATATTTTTAACTTAGTGAAATAAAGTAAATTTTTGTTTTTAAATTCACACCAGACTTAAATTTAAAGGCATAAAATTAAAAATTCATATAAATATCATTAATATTTTTATACATTAATTTTAAAAACTTATATTAATTTTTAAAATACTTAAAAACTTAAATATTTTGATTTAAAAAGATTTACAATATTAATTTAATATTTATATATTAACAAAGTAAAAATTAAAATTAAAAATCTTTTTGGTCTTTTATCCCACTTTAATCAATCAAATATTATCAAAAATATACGCCCCTTTTTCGGTAAAGTAATTTCGGTTCCATAACCTAGTTTTACTCCTGATGAATTTCTGAAATATTTTGGGTTGATTGATTAAAGATATTTATACCTTAAGAATAAACGATAAATTTCGCAGTGATGTAATAAATTTTTGTATGATATCAATAATTTCGGTTACACATACCTAATTTTATTGAATACCAATTTAATATTTTATAGCGAACGATTCAGCGTTTATTATCAAAAGGTTAAAATTAATAAAAAAAAAAAAAAAAAAAACTGTACATACTTACCTGTGAGAAAGAATTCTCAGAGACCTGCTTTAGCCGACTCATAGGAGAGTCTTGTGATTTGATTTTCCATAGCTACATAAGCGTAACCTCGATTCTTCAATATCTTTTCTTCTAAACATATGAACGGTCCTTCTCTGCGTAGAGTAACAAATTCGGCATTTGAATATGTTTGATTGTTTGAACATTTACCTTCGTGTGACCATTTTCCGCATTTATAACATCTTTCAAGGTGTCGTGCTCTTCTTTTTGTTGCGGATTTTGATTTTCCTTTACCAAAATGTGTCTTATGATGATCTTTCCTGAGTTCTTTCCTTACTTCGTCACATCTGCCTCTTATTACTGACACTAGGTCACTCGGGAGTGTGTCATTATTACGTTTAGTAATCAAAGCGTGTAGCATTAGACCATGATTAAAATCAAAGGAATTCTTCATCTCGTAAAACCTAAAAAAATAAAAATTCAGAATGGAGGGAGAAGACTAGTTCTTTAAGGTCTGCTAGGAAAAAACCATTCGGATTCCATTTTCGAGAACTACACGAAAACAGAATATCTAACTCTAACAGAAATATATAATACCCTAAAAAGATTCGAACCTTCCCACACTTAGTTAGTTGTGGTGTTGAAATTGTGATTAACTTCATCTTCAATTTCCATTGGACTATCTATGTAATGTTTAACTCTGTGACCATTAACCTTAAATTCAATCCCATTTGAATTTATCAACTCTATTGTTCCATATGGGAAAACTTTTTTGACTATAAATGGTCCAGACCTTCTAGATTTTAATTTTCCAGGAAATAACTTGAATTGTGAATTAAAAAGAAGAACTCTGTCTCCTTCTTTAAATTCTTTTGAACTTCTGATTCTTTTATCATGCCATTTCTTCGTTCTTTCCTTATAGATTAACGAATTTTCGTATGCTTCATGTCTTAATTCTTCTAATTCGTTTAGTTGACTTAACCGTAAACGTCCGGCTTCATGTAAATCAGGATTACATGTCTTCAAAGCCCAAAATACTTTGTGCTCAATTTCTACTGGAAGGTGACATGCTTTTCCATAAACGAGTTTAAAAGGTGTGGTTCCAATTGGAGTTTTGTAGGCTGTTCTAAAAGCCCAGAGTGCATCCTCCAATTTTATGGACCATTCCTTTGGATTTGATCCTACGGTTTTCTCTAGAATACGTTTTAATGCTCGGTTGGTATTTTCAACTTGTCCACTTGTTTGTGGATGATAAGCGGTTGAGATTTTATGAGTTACTCCATATCTTTTGAGAACTTTCTCAAGTTGATTATTACAAAAATGAGTACCCCGATCACTTATTAAAGCTTTCGGTGTTCCGAACCTAGCAAAAAGACATTTTAAGAAGTTGATTACAACTCGTACATCGTTAGTTGGGAGAGCTTGTGCTTCCGCCCATTTAGATACATAATCAATGGCAACGAGAATATAGAGATTATTATGAGATTTTGGAAATGGACCCATAAAGTCAATACCCCAAACGTCAAATACTTCACATACTTGAATGATATTTTGTGGCATTTCATCACGTTGACTTATTTTTTCGACCCTTTGACATGCATCACATGATTTGCAAAGAAGGTGTGCGTCTTTGAAAATTGTAGGACAATAGAATCCAGCGTCATAGACTTTTCTTGCTGTGAGTTGAGGCCCATAATGCCCTCCTGTTGGTCCTGTGTGACAATGATTTAAGATTTGACTAGCTTCATCCCCGAATACGCATCGACGTATTATTCCATCGGGACAACTTTTAAACAAATGTGGATCTTCCCAAAAATAGTATTTTATATCACTAAAGAATTTCTTTCGTTTTTGGTACGACAACCCTTTTTCAAGGAATTCACATACTAAGTAGTTTGCATAGTCTGCAAACCATGGAATTTCATTATAATATATCTTCAATAGATATTCATCAGGAAAGTTATCTTGTATAGCCGATTCATTTAGAACTTCTAATTCAGGATTTTCAAGACGAGAAAGATGATCAGCGGCGAGATTTTCTGCTCCCTTTTTGTCTCGGATTTCAATATCGAATTCTTGTAAGAGTAAGATCCAACGGATTAATCGTGGTTTGGCATCTTGTTTCGAAAATAGGTATCTAAGAGCAGAATGGTCGGTATAAACCACCGTTTTAGCTAGAACGAGATATGAATGAAATTTGTCAAAAGCAAAGACAATAGCAAGGTGTAACGACCCGGATTTTTCCAATCGTTTTATACTTATGAGATTAATATTTACATAAATTAAACCTTACCAACATGATAAGCAATCCAAATTGTTGAGACTTGTGTTTTTGAAAAGAGTTTTACACAACGTTTGACCGTCCAATTTGACCGATGATATCACGAACTATATAACATACGATAATTATACATTTGTGTATATATGATAATGCTAAAAACGAACATATATTTCATAGCATTATTCCTCAAGAAAGACAAGCTTTTAGTTGCAATTGTTCTATTTACAAGAGATATTCGTTTAAATAATAAAAGGTGAAGACAAAAGACAGATTCGACGAATTGAAGACGCAAACGACCAAAAAGCTCAAAAGAATAAAAGACAATCAAAAAGGTTCCAATTATTGATAAGAAACGTCTCGAAATTACAAGAGTACAAGATTCAAAACGCAAAGTACAAGATATTAAATTGTACGCAAGGACGTTCGAAAATCCGGAACCGGGACCAGAGTCAACTCTTAACGCTCGACGCAACGGACTAAAAATTACAAGTTAACTATGTATATAAATATAATATAATATATAATTAATTATATTAATTATATATATATTATATATATATTATTAAAACCGTCGGCAGCAAGAAACTCCAAGGGTGTGAGCTGTAAATATATCTCCGCGACTCGCGGAGTTTGAAGGGCATTTTGCCGCGAGTCGCGGAGCCCTAATTTTCAACCCTGGCTATAAAGCCAACCGAATTCTGATCAAATTTAACATCTTTATTTTCTTCCTCTTCATACGTAAATATATTTATATTTATAATTTATATTTTAATTTTAATTATAATTCTAATAATAAGGGTATGTTAGCGAATGTTGTAAGGGTGTAAGTCGAAATTCTGTTCGTGTAACGCTACGCTATTTTTAATCATTGTAAGTTATGTTCAACCTTTTTATATTAATGTCTCGTAGCTAAGTTATTATTATGCTTATTTAAAACGAAGTAATCATGATGTTGGGCTAATTACTAAAATTGGGTAATTGGGCTTTGTACCATAATTGGGGTTTGGATAAAAGAACGACACTTGTGGAAACTAGACTATGGGCTATTAATGGGCTTTATATTTGTTTAACTAAATGAAAGTTTGTTAATGTTAATATAAAGATTTACAATTGGGCGTCCCTATAAATTACCATATACACTCGATCGGACACGATGGGCGGGGTATTTATTTGTACGAATAATCGTTCATTTAACCGGACACGGGAATGGATTAATAGCCACTAGAATAATTAAAACAGGGGTGAAATTACATTCAAGGGTAATTGGTGTAATTGTTAACAAAGTAATAAAACCTTGGTTTACACGCAGTCGATAACCTGGTGTATTCATTAAACAAAGTATTAAAACCTTGTTACAATTCGAATCCCCAATTAGTTGGAATATTTATCTTCGGGTATAATAATAATTTGACAAGGACACTTGCAATTTATATTTATGACTGATGGACTGTTATGGACAAAAACCAGACGGACATATTAAATAATCCAGGACAAAGGACAATTAACCCATGGGCATAAAACTAAAATCAACACGTCAAACATCATGATTACGGAAGTTTAAATAAGCATAATTCTTTTATTTCATATTTAATTTCCTTTATTTTATATTTAATTGCACTTCTAATTATCGCACTTTTATTTATTGTTATTTAATCGCACTTTTAATTATCGTACTTTTTAATTATCGCAAGTTTATTTTATCGCACTTTTATTATTCGCAATTTCATTATCGTTATTTACTTTACGCTTTAATTTAAGTCTTGTATTTATTTTATATTTTACATTAGGTTTTAACTGCGACTAAAGTCTTAAAATCGACAAACCGGTCATTAAACGGTAAAAAACCCCCCTTTATAATAATAATATTATTTATTTATATATTTGTATTTTTATAAAAGTAAACTAATATAGCGTTGAGCTTTGTTTAAAGTTTTCCCTGTGGAACGAACCGGACTTACTAAAAACTACACTACTGTACGATTAGGTACACTGCCTATAAGTGTTGTAGCAAGGTTTAAGTATATCCATTCTATAAATAAATAAATATCTTGTGTAAAATTGTATCGTATTTAATAGTGTTTTCCTAGTAAAATAATAACTATTTTATATACACCTCGCTTCGCATCAAGTTATTTTTGGCGCCGCTGCCGGGGAAAAACTCTTAAACGCCGGAAGCGCAACGCTAATATAAAAAAAAAAAAGATTTTTAGTTACTTTTATTAAAAATTCGCTTTTGAAAAAATACGTTTTAATTATTCAAAAATATAAAAAGAAAAACAAAAATATAAGTATTTTTAAGATTTTGTTAAATATTTAAGTTTTATAAGTTTCTTTATTTTTATTTTAGTTTATAAAAATATAAGTTTTATTTCAAAATCGTTTATTTAAATATAAAAAACAGAAAACATAAAATAAAACATAAAATAAAAAAAAAAAAAATAAAGAAAACGCGTAAAAACTCAACCCTGTCAGCTGAATTTCTGAACCCCGCGACTCGCGGGGTTTTCCTCATTAATCACCGCAACTCGCGGAGACCTTCTGACACACGGACAAAACCCTAATCAAGCATTGATTACGGGTTATTTTTAATTATTATTAATTATTAAACCTAATTATAATTATTATTATTATTATTTTTAGTTTTAGTTTTATTTTTACTTTTTATTTATTTATGTATTTAGTATTAATTAAGTTTTTATTAAATTGTAAAATTAGTAGTTTAATAAAATAATAATATAAAAATAATATTTTTATAAAAATTGTACTTTTTATAACTTTTTGTATATTTTTATATTTTGTACCTTTTTAATCGTTGTAGCGTAATATTTGTATTTTTTAGCTCATATTTAATTTTAAACTTAGTTTTTGCTATAGTTATTTTTACTCCTAGATTTTTAGGCTTTGCCGTAGAATTCCTTAAGTGCTTTTTCTTTAGACTAAGATTTAGGTGCTTTAGAATTTTGCGACGCCTTTTTAAGTTTTAGTTTCTTTTTAAGTTATTTCCATTTGGGATTTAGTTTTTCCTTGTAAGCTTTAATATTTTTAGACACCTTTTATTATGTATCAATTATCATTTCAATTAGTAATATCAATTTGCGATTATAATTTTAAGTTAGTTGTAGTAATAAGGTTAAATTAGTTAAGTATTTTTAAGTTTTTATAAGTTTCTTTTATTTTTCCGTCACCTTTTATTTTTCAACCATTTTTCTTTTTCGACCTTTTGCGACGAACTCTTTGTCTTTCTTAATTCTCGCTATTCTAGTTTTTAGGACATAGATTTTTATTCTACTTCTTATCTAAATTTCTTAAAATTACGAAAATTTATTTTGAGTGGTTAAATTAATAGACATCAAAATTTTCTGGTTCGTAGTAATAGTTGGATTTGTACGTGGACCGGGTTATTGGAGCCAAACAGTCCTCAATTATATTGAGACCAAACGAATCCTGCCCCTCTGCTGCATCTTTTGGCTATTCGAAACGTGGGCAAAATCAGAAAAGTCTATTGATTGGATAACTTATTATAATTTTTCTTTCCTTTTAAAAACTAATAGGATATTCTGTGAATGCACCGAGCAAGACGTTCACCACCTTTTGTACGTTCACCACCTGTAACTCGATCAAGACATCGTTTAACAAATATAACCGCCGTTGATTTTTCTTTAGAATCGTCATCCAGTAGACCAAGTACTTCAGTTCAAATTTCCGATAATCCATTTTTTGAACCCGACCTCACAATTGAGAATCCAGAAAATATTCAGGAACGGTTCATAGATCCTGAACCATTAAACTTTCCTCCGGAACCACCAATCATTCAAACAGAGATTGTTGAGGAACGAACCATTAAATCTGAAGCATCTAGTGATACCGATTCAACAAATTCAATTATGGAGAATCTGGAACCTTTAAGTATGGAAGACCGAATGAGAGCTAAACGCACTGGCCAAGGTCACGCAATTACTCATCCAGACATTAATGCGCCAGATTATGAAATCAAAGGACAAATTCTACACATGGTGACTAATCAATGCCAATTTAGTGGTGCGCCGAAGGAAGATCCAAATGAACATCTACGTACCTTTAATAGGATCTGCACACTATTTAAAATACGAGAAGTGGAGGATGAACAGATATATCTCATGTTATTTCCCTGGACTTTAAAGGGAGAAGCCAAAGATTGGTTGGAATCGTTACCTGAAGGGGCGATCGATACATGGGACGTTTTAATTGATAAATTTCTTAAACAATTCTTTCCTGCATCTAAAGCCGTAAGACTTCAAGCAGAAATTGTTACGTTCACACAAAAGCCAAATGAAACTCTATATGAGGCGTGGACAAGATATGGAAAGTTATTAAGAGGATGTCCGCAACATGGTTTAGACACCTGTCAAATAGTACAAATATTCTACCAAGGATGCGACATCACTACAAGAAAAGACATAGATATAGCAGCTGGTGGTTCTATTATGAAGAAAACCGAAACTGATGCTTACAAAATTATTGATAATACTGCTTCCCACTCGCATGAGTGGCACCAAGAAAAAGATATCATTAGATCATCTAAAGCAGCTAGAGCTGATTCTAGCCATGACTTAGATTCCATTTCCGCAAAGATAGATTCTTTCGAGAGACGAATGGAAAAGATGACTAAGGATATTCACTCAATACGAATTAGTTGTGAGCAGTGTGGAGGACCACATTTGACAAAAGATTGTCTCAGTATTGAATTAACAATGGAACAAAGAGAGAATATTTCATACATAAACCAAAGGCCTGGAAATAATTATCAGAATAATTATCAACCGCCAAGACCTATTTACAATCAAAATCAGAACTATAACCGAAATATTCCATACAATAACCAACAAGGTCCTAGCAATCAACAAGTATCCAATAATACTTACAATCAGCAAAGACCTAATTTTCAAAACAAACCACCACAACAAACCGATGATAAAAAGCCGAATTTAGAAGATATGATGACGAAGCTAGTTGAAACTCAAACGCAGTTTTTCACATCTCAAAAACAAACTAATGAACAAAATGCTCAAGCATTTAGAAATCAACAAGCTTCTATTCAAAATCTAGAACAAGAAGTAAGTAACCTAGCAAGGTTAATAGGTGAAAGAAAACCGGGAAGTCTACCAAGCGATACAAATGCTAACCCCCGGAATGAAACAGCTAAAGCTATTACCACAAGAAGTGGTACAACACTTAAACCACCTGAAATACCTGTAACTTCTGATGAAACTATTCCTACTCCACAAGAACCACAACCTGATCAAGATAAGGAAAAAGAACAGGTAGTTGAAAAGGTTAATGAAGATAACACAGTTAAGGATAAACCTTATGTTAAACCGTACCAACCACCACTTCCTTACCCGAGTAAAATGAAGAAGGAAAAACTTGAAGCCGAGCAATCCAAATTCTTGGATATGTTTAAACAGATAAATGTAAATCTTCCTTTCATTGATGTGATTTCAGGAATGCCAAGATATGCTAAATTCTTGAAAGATCTAATCACGAATAGAAAGAAAATGGAAGAACTCTCGGCTGTTACTATGAATGCTAATTGTTCAGCAGTGCTGTTGAATAAGATACCAGAAAAATTATCTGATCCAGGAAGTTTCACAATTCCATGTTTTCTGGGTAGTCTTAGTTCAATAGAAGCATTGGCAGACTTAGGTGCTAGTATAAATCTAATGCCGTATTCACTATACGCTAAACTAGACCTTGGAGAATTAAAACCAACCAGAATAAGCATACAACTAGCCGATAGATCAATAAAATATCCTAGAGGGATAATGGAGAACATGCTAGTTAAAGTTGGTACTTTAGTATTTCCAGTAGATTTTGTTGTTTTGGACATGGAAGAAGATTCTCAAGTTCCTCTCATATTAGGAAGACCATTCTTAAACACGGCTAAAGCAATGATAGACGTGTTCGGTAAGAAACTGACCCTAAGTATAGAGGATGAGAGTGTTACCTTTTCAGTTGATAGAGCAATGCAACAACCACAATCTGCAGATGATACATGTTATTATATTCAAACTATAGATGCACATGCAGAATTATTAAAAGAATTTCCAGAATTACAAGGAACAGGAGAATGTTCTTTAGGAGAAGGTAATGAACCAATTGATGAAGCTGAAATGTTAGTTACACTTATAGCTAATGGATATGAACCAACAACAGAAGAAATTAAAATGCTAAAAGAAGAAGACAGATATCGATATAAATCATCGATAGAAGAACCTCCGAAATTAGAGTTAAAGCCACTTCCAAACCATTTGGAATACGCTTATTTACATGGTGAATCTGAATTACCTGTAATAATATCGTCTTCTCTTACTGAAAATGAGAAATCACAACTCATTTCTGTGTTGAAAGCTCATAAACCAGCCATTGCATGGAAGATTCATGATATTAAAGGAATAAGTCCTTCGTATTGCACACATAAAATCCTTATGGAAGAAGGTCATAAAACGTATGTGCAACGCCAACGAAGACTAAATCCTAATATGCAAGATGTAGTTAAGAAAGAGATTATTAAACTGCTAGATGCAGGTTTAATTTACCCAATTTCTGATAGTCCATGGGTAAGCCCAGTTCAATGCGTGCCTAAGAAGGGTGGCATGACTGTCATTACAAATGAGAAAAATGAGCTTATTCCTACTAGGACTGTAACAGGATGGCGTGTATGTATTGATTATAGAAAATTAAATGATGCCACCAGAAAAGATCACTTTCCCTTACCTTTCATAGATCAAATGTTGGAAAGATTAGCCGGAAATAGTTACTATTGTTTTCTAGATGGATTTTCCGGATATTTTCAAATTCCAATAGCACCCGAAGACCAAGAGAAAACCACATTCACGTGCCCTTATGGTACTTTTGCTTACAAACGCATGCCATTTGGACTTTGTAACGCCCCTGCAACCTTTCAAAGGTGCATGATGGCGATTTTTCATGACATGATAGAAGAATGCATGGAAGTATTCATGGATGACTTTTCAGTCTTCGGTGATACATTTAAATCATGTCTAGTTAATCTGGAACGAATGCTAATTAGATGCGAAAAATCAAATCTAGTACTTAATTGGGAGAAATGCCATTTCATGGTTAAAGAAGGCATCGTTCTTGGACATAAAATTTCAAAAGAAGGAATTGAAGTGGATAGAGCTAAAGTAGATGTAATTGCTAAACTTCCACATCCCACCAATGTTAGAGGAGTTAGGAGTTTTCTAGGGCATGCCGGTTTTTACCGACGTTTCATAAAAGATTTTTCTAAAATTGCCACTCCTATAAATAAACTCCTAGAAAAGGATGCGCCATTCATCTTTTCAGATGAATGTATCAAATCTTTTAATATTCTTAAAGAAAAACTCACTAATGCACCGATCATGATAACACCAAATTGGAATCTACCATTTGAACTAATGTGCGATGCAAGTGATTTTGCAATGGGAGCCGTTTTAGGACAAAGGATTGAAAAACGATTTCAACCTATATATTATGCTAGTAAGACATTACAAGGAGCACAAACGAACTATACAACTACTGAAAAAGAACTCCTTGCTATTGTCTTTGCTTTTGACAAATTTCGATCATATCTCGTTCTAGCAAAAACGGTGGTCTATACCGACCATTCTGCTCTTAGATACCTATTTTCAAAACAAGATGCTAAACCAAGATTAATCCGTTGGATCTTACTCTTACAAGAGTTTGATATTGAAATCCGAGATAAAAAAGGAGCAGAAAATCTCGCCGCTGATCATCTTTCTCGTCTTGAAAATCCCGAATTAGAAGTTCTGAATGAATCGGCCATAAAAGACAACTTTCCTGATGAATATCTATTGAAGATAGATTATAAAGAAATCCCATGGTTTGCAGACTATGCAAACTACTTAGTTTGTGGATTCCTTGAAAAAGGATTATCGTACCAAAGACGAAAGAAATTCTTCAGTGATATAAAACACTATTTCTGGGAAGATCCACATCTGTTTAAAAGTTGTCCCGATGGAATAATACGCCGATGTGTATTTGGAGATGAAGCTAGTAAAATTTTAAACCATTGTCACACAGGACCAACAGGAGGGCATTATGGGCCTCAACTAACAGCAAGAAAAGTTTATGAAGCTGGATTCTATTGGCCTACAATTTACAAAGACGCACACCTTCTTTGCAAATCCTGTGATGCATGTCAGAGGGCCGGAAAAATAAGTCAACGTGATGAAATACCACAAAATGTCATCCAAGTATGTGAAGTATTTGACATTTGGGGTATTGACTTTATGGGTCCATTTCCAAAATCTCATAATAATCTATATATACTCGTAGCCATTGATTATGTATCTAAATGGGCGGAAGCACAAGCTCTCCCAACTAACGATGCACGAGTTGTAGTCAACTTTTTAAAACGTCTTTTTGCAAGGTTTGGAACACCGAAAGCTTTAATAAGTGATCGGGGTACTCATTTCTGTAATAATCAACTTGAGAAAGTTCTTAAAAGATATGGAGTAACTCATAAAATCTCCACCGCATATCATCCACAAACAAGTGGACAAGTTGAAAATACCAACCGAGCTTTAAAACGTATTCTAGAGAAAACCGTAGGATCAAATCCGAAGGAATGGTCCATTAAATTGGAGGATGCACTCTGGGCTTTTAGAACAGCCTACAAAACTCCAATTGGAACCACACCTTTTAGACTTGTTTATGGAAAAGCATGTCATCTTCCAGTAGAAATTGAACACAAAGCATTTTGGGCTTTGAAAACATGTAACCTTGATTTACATGAAGCCGGACGTCTACGATTAAGTCAACTAAACGAATTAGAAGAATTAAGACATGAAGCATACGAAAATTCGTTAATCTATAAAGAAAGAACGAAGAAATGGCATGATAAAAGAATCAGAAGTTCAAAAGAATTCAAAGAAGGAGACAGAGTTCTTCTTTTCAATTCACGATTCAAGCTATTTCCTGGAAAATTGAAATCAAGATGGTCTGGACCATTCATAGTCAAAAGAGTTTTCCCATACGGAACGATAGAATTAATAAATTCAAATGGGATTGAATTTAAAGTTAATGGTCACAGAGTTAAACATTACATACATGGTCCGATGGAAGTCGACAACGAAGTTAATCACAATTTCGACACCACAGCTAACTAAGTGTGGGGAGAATCAAGTCTTTAAAGGATAATATGTATTTCTGTTAGAGTTAGATTGTCTGTTTTCGTGTAGTTCTCGAAAATGGAACACGTATGGTCTTTCCCTAGCAGACCCTAAAGAACTAGTCTTCTCCCCCCATTCTGAATTTTTATTTTTTTTAGGTTTTTACAAAATGAAGACTGCCTGTGAATTTAACCATGGTCTAATGCTACACGCTTTGATCACTAAAAGAAATAATGACATACTACCGAGTGAATTAGTATCAGTAATCAGAGAAAGAATGGACGGAGTTAGAAAAGGATCCAGATGCGAAGATAATAAGTTACAATTTGGTAAAGGAAAATCAAAATCCGCAGCGAAAAGAAGAGCACGACACCTAGAACGATGTCACAAATGCGGAAAATGGTCACATGGAGGTAAATGTTCAAATAATCAAACCTATTCAAATACCGAATTTGTTACTTTATGCAGAGACGGACCGTTCATATGTTTAGAAGAAAAGACAATGAATGCTCGAGGTTACGCCTATGCAGCCATGAAAAACCAATTAAACCGACTATCTTATGAATATAATAGATCATATAACTAAGAAATCTATTTCACAGGTATGTCTGTACAGTTTTTATTTTTATTTTTATTTTTAACCTTTTGATAATAAACGCTAATTTGTTCGCTAAAAAGTATTAAATTGGTATTAAATAAAATTAGGTTTGGCGACCGAAATTATTGATATCATTCAAAAATTTATTACATCACTGCGAAATTTAACGTTTATTCTTAAGGTATAAATATCTTTAATCAATCAACCCAAAATATTTCAAAAATTCGTCATGAGTTAAATTAGGTCTTGGAACCGAAATTACTTTACCGAAAAGAGGGGCGCATATTTTTGATAATATTTGATTGATTAAAGTGGGATAAAAAGACAAAAAGATTTTTAATTTTTTTTTTTTTTTTTTTTTACCATGTTTTTAAAATTAATATTTAAATCTTAAATTAATATTGTAAACTTTGTAAAACAATATTTTAAAATTATAAATATTTGAAAAATTAATATAAGTTTGGTATGAATTTATAATATGAATTTTTAAATTAAGTTTGGTGTGAATTTTTAATTTTTAAAAATATGAAATTTTAATTTTATGCATTTTAAATTTTGAGTTTGGTGTGAATTTTTAATATTAATTTTGAATTTTATATTTATGTTGTGTGAATTTAAAAACAAAAATTTACTTTATCTCATTAAGTTAAGAATATGATTTTTAAAATTCGTCGTAAGTTGAAGACTAGGTCTTTGAACCGAAATTGCTTTACCCGAGGGAGGGACGAGAACTTTTATTATCATTATTTTTAATCTTATTGATTTAAAGTATGCCAAAAACATTGAAAAACCCCAAAAATCTTAGCTTTTAAAACAATCGCTACAAAAAGACAAATTTTAAAATTTTGTCGAGGGACGGACTAGGACATCGATCCGAAACGACCTCGTCCTAAATAACAAGGGAAACAAAATTTTAAAATTAATTTCTTAATTGTTTTTTAAGTTAAAGATTATAAAAAAAAAAAAAAAAAAAAAAAAAAAAAGGTAAACTCCGCGACTCGCGGAGTTTGCAGTGCAAAACCTCCGCGACTCGCGGAGGGTCCAAAACCCAGAAAAAAAAATAAAAGAGCTGCTCGATCAGTCACTCCCCCACACACAAACACACTGCATAAACACTCGAAACTGCACCCGAAAACCACCGAAAATCACCCCCAAAAATCTCAATTTTTAACCGTTAATCACCAAATTTTTTGCTAAAATCATGTTGAGAAGGATGATATCTAAGAACTACTCAAGAAAAACGGTAAATTTCTACACCTAAACACCATTTAATTCGAATTTTAGTGTTCTTGAGCTATTTTTCCCCAATTTGATTTTGATGCTTTTTAGTGTAATTAGACTTAAATTGTTTATGTATTATGCTTGTATAACCTAGATTGATGCTGTTTAACATGATTAGAAGCCTTAAACTTCAAATTTTGAATAATCTAGGGTTTGTGTTCTTGAGCAATTTGGGGCTTTTTGATATAAACAGGTTATGGCCGATTTTTGTCATGAATTGTTGCTAAATTGAGTAGTGTAACATGTCTAGGTAGTTAAATGATCCAAACTTTGAGCCTAAACATGATTTTGAGAATTAAAGTGGACTTTTTCAAGTCCAAAATTCATGAACTTGATTTTTGAAAGATAATGCCATTTGAGACTTGTTTATTTGCTAGTAATGATTATTTTGACATGTTATTTGAGTTGAATGCTTATGAACTTGGTGAAAATTTTCGTATATGCTTATTTGAAAAAGTGTAGATTTGATAAAAATGTGAAAATAAGCTTAAGTTTGATATAAATTGATAATGTCATTGTAATTATTTTGATTGATGATTTTGCTGACACTAATGCATATTTGGATGCACAAAATTTGTGTTTGATGTGTTTTGCAGAATGAAAGGGGTGAATCTTCATCCCAAGCCCGCCATGCTCCTGCTGAGAACTTGGAACAACAGGAGGTAGATAACTACTACAAGCAGGATGTACCTCATCCAGTCATGACCTTTTCAGATATGCACTTGGAACAGTTGCACCCGAACCTGCGATTTGACAGACTTTGGATAGATTATCCAAAATATCAACGGGGTTTGCATACTCTTCATTCCAAGGTTGTTGAGGTACCGAGGGTCATAGAATGGGGACCCTTGGAAGCTGTAGAATTGGCCGGGCCAATTAGGGAATTACTTGTACAGAGGTATGGTAATTCTTCTTTTAATGACTGGATATGTTTATTCACCATACGCAGACCTGTATATAAAGTATGGTGTGAAGAGTTGTTATGTAGTATAGAGTTGAATGATCGGGTAGCTAGTTTAACTGATCGTTCTTTTATTAGATTTTTGTTAGGCGGTTCGATGCGCCACATGTCTTTACTGGACATGGCTCAGGCTTTACGTATATATACGCCTGAGGAGTTAGCGTCTGCCGATTGTAGAAGATTGATACTAAACGGTAGAAAGATAGATGAGAATTTTGATACACACGGTGTGTGGAGTCAAATGACAAGCCATCACCGTTTCAAAGGGGGAAACTACTCTTATTTGGATATAGATAGAGCCGAATTAAGAGTAATACATAGGTTTTTAGCTAATTCGATTACACAAAGGGGTAAAAACAAAGAAAAGGTAAATGAACAAGATTTGTTTTACCATATGTGTATTCGAGACCCACACAGCGCTGTAAGTATACCATATTGTGTGGGTTATTATTTATCAGCTATGGTTCGGGGGATGCGTCCACATAGCATAATAGGAGGTGGTATTTTTATTACTTTGATTGGTGAATATCTCGGTGTGGATATAAGTCGGGGGGGATTATTAGTAGAAGAGCCGGAACCCCGCGACACTATAGGTTTAAATGTATACCATGGTGCGAAAGTTTTGAAGCGGCGAAATAACGCCGCAGTACGATACAATGGTAGACATCCACAGGTAGAGAGAAACCAGGAACAAGGTAATGTAGGAGGGGGGAATGAGATGCAAGAAATGCATAGGTTTATAGCTTCTCAGGAATACGAAAATGCTAGACAGAGAGCATTTGAAGATTGGCAAGTTCATCAGAACCAGATCATAGCGCATTGCCAACATATAGGTAGAAACTATATTCCTACACCGAAACCCGTATTCTCTCCTTGGTCGATAGAGATGCAGCCACCATATCCTACGTATGATCCTGCCGAAGCATTCTATAGCACGTATGGGTATGCCTGGAACCCCTATTGGTACCAATATCATCCTTAGTTTACTTATTATTTTTTTTTATTATTTTGTAATTTGTAATTATTGATACATTTAATATTTTTGTTAATATTGTAATCATTTTTATAATTATCTAACTTTTATTCTTAGATTTTAATAATTTTTGAATGTGGGGTAATAAACCAAACTTCAAAAATATGTATATATGTTTGCAGTTTATCTTATGTACACAACAGGGTAAAACAACGCATTTTCAAAGACTGGCATTAAGTTCAGCAAAAGCAACTAATTTTGACGACAAGATGCAAAATATATGTGAAATAACAACAAGACGGGATGAACAAATGATGTGCACCATTTATCATTCAGCAAACAAACGCCAATATATTTGGAAACTTTGGTAAAAATTTAATCATTTTCACACAAATCACCCTCAATAATTTAAATTGTTACTGATTTCTTGCAAATGAGGGCATTGCAAGATCTCAAGTGTGGGAAGGGGTTAAATTCTTTCGGATTTTAAAATTTTTTTTACTTTATACACTTGGTTACCATTAAAAATACTAGTAAAGCAGTAGTTGTATTAGAATCTAGTGCTCTCTGATAAAAAAGAACAGCCCTAGTCTTATATACTGACTACCCAATTCTAGTAAAATTTTTCAATTAAATGAATTCAAATCATGTTTATACATATTTATGAACGATAAAACTAGGTTTTAACACCGAAATTATTGTTACCTCGGAAAGGACATAAATTGAGAAACAAACTAAAATGTTAAAATTCATTTAAAATGGAATAGAGGACGATAAAAAGGAAAATAAAAGCCAAGTGTGGGAAAATTTACCAAGTTATTTTAAACATATGTCACATATATCTGTAACAAATAACTGAAAATACTTTTGCTTTGGACTAAACTAAACTGTTTTACCCAATGAAAGAAAAGAAGAGATGGATCTACACGATGAATCAATTCCATCATTAAAAGGAAGTAAAGTCTTCCGAAAAAGAAACGCGCTTCTTGATTTAGGTCATGAAGTTGTCGTCCAGACCAGCTGTAGGTTGACGAAAAATCTAGAAAAGTCATCACTAAAATCAGCAGGAAATCCACGGACCTCAGCATTAAACAGGGTCGCCAAGTGGTCAGATTTATCCTAACCATGAGAAGGATTTATCTCGTACAATGGGGGGGCACCGTGCAAATTAGCTTGATAAGACTAATGAATCAGATCCCCAGAAAGGATAATCTCCTTAAAGATTAAAAATCAGCTTTTAAGACTGATATTACTCAATCCTAGAGATTGACCTTAAAGATTGAGAATTACAAACTCATGGAATTCAATGATATCTAAACTCGAGCTTAAACGAGAAAATATTTTGATCAAAATTACAAACCGATTTGTTTTCTGAAAACCCTATTTTCAATGCGTTCATTACCATCGAACGTAAAATCCTAGGAATTCACCTAGAATTCATTAGGTCACCTGAACTAAATCGGGTGTCAACCGTAAGAACGGTGGTTGCATAGCATGGTCAAAGACAGGACCTTGTGCCAGACCGAAAAATTATAAGGGTGAGCTTTACTATTGCTCCTACCAAGGATAGTAATTGCGTCCGACACGTTATAGACCATAATCAAAAGCATGTCACGGGACATTGCCTTAAACAGTTGCTTGTTCAACGCTTTCCTTTACAACCGGACGGTAGTTTGCCGAAAGGTAATATACGGAACAAGTAAACTGGACGTGTTGCTTTCCAAATACAAGGTTAGCAAGTGGGTGACACAAAACCGCAAGTTTTGAGCTAAAATTTTCAAATCTGAAACCCACCAAACCCACAAAAATATTTTGCAAACACCGGTAAAGGGTTATTCCGGAAAACTTATCTAGGGTAAAAACTAGATTTAATTTTCAAAAGATCAAATGTTTTCATAAAGATCCAATTTCCTTAATGGATCTAAATTTTTATAGTCATGTGGGACTGTAAACCATATCGTTACTACCATTGTTTATACCGCCGTATAGAAATCACTGATGTACAAAATGTGAAGAATAAAGAAGTGATTCTAGTATTTCAAGACGATATTGCTTGAGGACAAGCAACGCTCAAGTGTGGGAATATTTGATAATGCTAAAAACGAACATATATTTCATAGCATTATTCCTCAAGAAAGACAAGCTTTTAGTTGCAATTGTTCTATTTACAAGAGATATTCGTTTAAATAATAAAAGGTGAAGACAAAAGACAGATTCGACGAATTGAAGACGCAAACGACCAAAAAGCTCAAAAGAATAAAAGACAATCAAAAAGGTTCCAATTATTGATAAGAAACGTCTCGAAATTACAAGAGTACAAGATTCAAAACGCAAAGTACAAGATATTAAATTGTACGCAAGGACGTTCGAAAATCCGGAACCGGGACCAGAGTCAACTCTTAACGCTCGACGCAACGGACTAAAAATTACAAGTTAACTATGTATATAAATATAATATAATATATAATTAATTATATTAATTATATATATATTATATATATATATTATTAAAACCGTCGGCAGCAAGAAACTCCAAGGGTGTGAGCTGTAAATATATCTCCGCGACTCGCGGAGTTTGAAGGGCATTTTGCCGCGAGTCGCGGAGCCCTAATTTTCAACCCTGGCTATAAAGCCAACCGAATTCTGATCAAATTTAACATCTTTATTTTCTTCCTCTTCATACGTAAATATATTTATATTTATAATTTATATTTTAATTTTAATTATAATTCTAATAATAAGGGTATGTTAGCGAATGTTGTAAGGGTGTAAGTCGAAATTCTGTCCGTGTAACGCTACGCTATTTTTAATCATTGTAAGTTATGTTCAACCTTTTTATATTAATGTCTCGTAGCTAAGTTATTATTATGCTTATTTAAAACGAAGTAATCATGATGTTGGGCTAATTACTAAAATTGGGTAATTGGGCTTTGTACCATAATTGGGGTTTGGATAAAAGAACGACACTTGTGGAAACTAGACTATGGGCTATTAATGGGCTTTATATTTGTTTAACTAAATGAAAGTTTGTTAATGTTAATATAAAGATTTACAATTGGGCGTCCCTATAAATTACCATATACACTCGATCGGACACGATGGGCGGGGTATTTATTTGTACGAATAATCGTTCATTTAACCGGACACGGGAATGGATTAATAGCCACTAGAATAATTAAAACAGGGGTGAAATTACATTCAAGGGTAATTGGTGTAATTGTTAACAAAGTAATAAAACCTTGGTTTACACGCAGTCGATAACCTGGTGTATTCATTAAACAAAGTATTAAAACCTTGTTACAATTCGAATCCCCAATTAGTTGGAATATTTATCTTCGGGTATAATAATAATTTGACAAGGACACTTGCAATTTATATTTATGACTGATGGACTGTTATGGACAAAAACCAGACGGACATATTAAATAATCCAGGACAAAGGACAATTAACCCATGGGCATAAAACTAAAATCAACACGTCAAACATCATGATTACGGAAGTTTAAATAAGCATAATTCTTTTATTTCATATTTAATTTCCTTTATTTTATATTTAATTGCACTTCTAATTATCGCACTTTTATTTATTGTTATTTAATCGCACTTTTAATTATCGTACTTTTTAATTATCGCAAGTTTATTTTATCGCACTTTTATTATTCGCAATTTCATTATCGTTATTTACTTTACGCTTTAATTTAAGTCTTGTATTTATTTTATATTTTACATTAGGTTTTAACTGCGACTAAAGTCTTAAAATCGACAAACCGGTCATTAAACGGTAAAAAACCCCCCTTTATAATAATAATATTATTTATATATATATTTGTATTTTTATAAAAGTAAACTAATATAGCGTTGAGCTTTGTTTAAAGTTTTCCCTGTGGAACGAACCGGACTTACTAAAAACTACACTACTGTACAATTAGGTACACTGCCTATAAGTGTTGTAGCAAGGTTTAAGTATATCCATTCTATAAATAAATAAATATCTTGTGTAAAATTGTATCGTATTTAATAGTGTTTTCCTAGTAAAATAATAACTATTTTATATACACCTCGCTTCGCATCAATATATATGTATTTATATATATTTAACATGATCTAAGGTTGGTTTAACATCTCATTGTGTACTAATGACAATGAGTTATAAGTATATTTTGAAACTACTAACTTAAGTTTTCAAAACGATAACTATACGTAACATTCTTTGATATATATACTTATAACCTATAATGCTTATACATGTATCGTATATATAATGTATTTAATCACTTTTTAAGGACTTAAATACATAAAACAATATAAGTATATTCACAAAAAATAGCTATATTTGAATTCTCATTCCGTTTCCTCAAGATTTCTATACGTATATCTAGGGTATATGTACCCGTATCATACCCAGCTTCTATATGTATTTACTATTGGTATATACACATTAAATCAACATCCTAATCAATATTATTACTGCCCCACATATGAGGTAACTAGGATTTGTCAAGTAGCATGAATTATTAGTAAGAAAACAAAATTAAGAATCCTTTTCTTTCTTTATAAACTAAAAACGTTTTTATAAATGAACACCATTTCTTCACTCCATTTTCTCATACCTACACCCTCATTTCTCTCTCAAAATACTCCTAACTTCATACTTGATCATCTCCAAGCATTTTCCCCATCATTTAGCTTCAATTACAAGCCTTAAACACCATAAGAAAACTCTTTCAAGAACATATCAAAATAACCACCCATTTGAAGAAGTATACTTCCAACCTTTTGATCTAACTCCACCACTCTTTGATTCCAAGATTTTTTCTTATCTCTTACAGTAACTTTGTCCAAGTAACTTGAGGTAGTAACCTTGTTCATAATCTTGTTCGATTCATAATTATATAGCTATCTTATTTTATGTTGTAAAATTTTAACAACAAGAACATAGTTTGAATGATTTCAAACTTATTTGAAAACTAAATAGATCCTTCTAACTTAACTTTTAAAATACTTCAAGACCTGTAATATATCATAATGCTATGCTAACTTAACAAGATATAACTTGGTTTTACAAAGAATACCTTAAAAACTGAATCTACGTCGTCGGAGTGCAACCGGGGGCTGTTTTGGGTTGGATAATTAAAAACCATCTTGAACTTTGAATTGGAAGGTCATGTTCTGGAAAAATAATATTTCTTATGAATATGTTAACACATAAAAATTTCATTGTTTAACTCAAAGTGTAAGTATTTTTAGAAAAATGATCATTAAATGTTGTTTTTATGATGGAAAATGATCACTTTCATAAGCTTTACCAAAGTTTGACCTATAACATGTGATTTTGAATACAAACTAAGGTATTTTAAGTTCATATTCTTAAAATTTGACTCGATCCAAGGAAGTGGCAAGTTGAACCAACAAAAACGGAGTTGTAATAAAGAAACTACAACTAAAACCAGATTGGGTATCCGAAGCTAGTTTAGCTACGAAAATATTTGGAGATAAAGTAAATTAATCATATCTTTTCTAATTAATATGATATTTTATATATAATTACTTATGATTTGATTTTATATATTTCAGGACCACCCGTAAACAACACGAGAAGATTAATCATAAGACCTCATGATTGTACGCAACACGTCATTTGACAACACGGTACTTTATGTACGCAACACGTCATTTGACAACATGGTACCATGGGTCGAGATTAATTCTGATCAATACGAATATGATGGGGTTTTTATTTATTTTATTGAGCAACTAATTGTGGACCACTAACATCGGACTGCTAACTACGGACTAAGAAAATATTAAAAGTATTATAAGTGTGTGTATATATATATATATATATATATATATATATATATATATATATATATATATATATATATATATATATATATAACGATTACTTGAAAAGAAAATATGTTGATATATTATATATATATGGTTAGGTTCGTGATATCTATCGGAGACCAAGTCGAGTTAAATACCTTCAAGGCAAAAGTGAGTATATAGTCCCACTTTTAAACTCTAAATATTTTGGGATGAGAATACATGCATTTTATGATTTACGTTATGGACACAAGTGATTAAAAATATATATTCTACATTGAGTTGTACCACTGGCATACTTCCCTGTAACTTGGTAACTACTATTTACATGCGGTATTGTAAACGCAAATCCTGTTGATAGATCTATCGGGCCTGACAACCCCAACCGGACTGGACGACCAGTATTCAACGGTTGCACAGTACTTCGTTTTGGTGACTACACTTGGTACGGTGTAGTAAGATTTCATAATAAAGGGAATATGCGACGTTGATTAAATGTTAAGTATGGTTATCAAGTGCTCAACAACTTAGAATATTTTTATTAAAACGTTTATGTATATGAAATCTTGTGGTCTATATTTATAACGCTGCTAGCATTAAACCTATATCTCACCAACTTTATGTTGACATTTAAAGCATGTTTATTCTCAGGTTCCTAGAAGTCTTCCGCTGTTTGAATATATGTTAGAGAAACCATGTGCATGGAGTCATACATGTTTTATTCGAGGAAGCATTGCATTCACAAAATCATCACCGTGTATTTATTTTGACTGCATTGTCAATAGAAGTATTCTTGTAAACTGTTATTTACGGTGATTGTCTATATATCGAAATCATCAGATGTCTAAAACATTGAATTTTAAATATTCATTTATGGTATATCTTTTCAAAAGAATGCAATGTTTATAAAACGTATCATATAGAGGTCAAATGCCTCGCGATGTAATCATATGTTATTGTATTGGGTCAGGTCATTTCATGTGGTATCAGAGCGGTGGTCTTAGCGAACCAGGTCTGCATTAGTGTGTCTAACTGATAAGTCATTAGGTTGCATTAGTGAGTCTGGACTTCGACCGTGTCTGCATGTCAAAATTTTGCTTATCATTTTATGTCAAAAATCATCTACTTATCATCAGTAGGAAATTACCTGCTTATCATTTTAAGTCTAAACGCGTCTTACTGCATTCATTGCATGAATGGTGTATAGACAAAATTCATATCTTAGCGTATTTTCTAATTCATATCTACGCGTATCTGTTACTGTAAACTTTGTCTGACATATTCTGTAAATCCCTCCGTAATCTATGAGATCTTTTGTTCTATATATGTGGATATTCTATATAATTAGAATACCACCCGATAGCGGGAAAATCATTTCATATCGAAAAATCCTTTATTCAATCATACGAAATGGAACTCGTCACTAGTTGAAGTCCCTCGGATTCCGATATGGAATACCACTCAAGCTCCGAAAGCAGTGTGACCGGAATGGATCAACCAATCAGTCATCATCTATTTTGGATGGATTGGGGATAGGTTCGTAGCCTCCTCAATCATTGGAGACAAGAAGAAGGTGATCCCTTCCATCCACCAAATTGCCCTCTTGACGATGAACCTGAAGCACTTACCGGCGAACCTGTTCGAGAAACCATTTTCTCTTTCATTTCCAGAGTATCTCGTCACGTTTATATACTACATCAAATTCTAGATTTTATTTATCCGCTCGTCCGAACCGACAATCACCCCTGTGTAATAGAAGAAGTCAACGAGCTTCGCACTCGGGTAGTGGCTTTGGAGAATACGGTACGAAGGTTACAAACACCATCAGCAGCATCAGCAGCATAACCAGTACCGTCAATAACATCAACATCGCAAGCCTCAATACCCTAAGCACCAGCAGCATCACTAGCATCAATGTTATCACCATCATCAACATCAACAGGATCATTACCACCACCAACAATCACATCCGCATCACACGCCTCAATATCACCATCCGTACCTCGGATATCAACGTCACACGCACCATAGATACCAAGAAGTACCAACAACAAAAAACGATGAAGTATTGATTCATAACTTCATCGGAGAAACATTCTATGGTGATTATGTAATCTCTAAAGACATAGAGATTACCTATTTCTGCCTTAACCATAAATCAAATGAGTGGACAGAAATGATAAAAGGAAGAGTAGAAACCCTGACAAGAATGATGCGTAAGGTACAAGCTAGACTTGTTTTACCAACAGCATCAGCAGTACCCTTAGCCTCACCAACATAGTCAGTACTGTCAAAATTGTTAGAATCGTCAGCACCTTTAACATCACAAGCTCCACCAGTTCAAGAATCACCGTGGACATCATCAATAACGCGTATATTGAATCAACGAGTTATGAAGTATTAACTCATTCTTCTGAAGAATTTATATAAATATTTTATATATATGAATTCGGAAACCAAAATAAATCTTTTCGTACTAAGCTATTAAGTATGAATTGAAAAAGGGTAGATACTACTCGTTTAAATTCATACTACAAATATGTAATGATGTGCGTCCTTCGTCAGCAACTGAATCATCGTTAACTACAATCCCTGTTTCAATTCAATGAATTTCGTTTTATAATAAACTAAGTGTATTATTCAATAATATGTTTGATTTTACACTTTCATCTTCAATGTACTCGAAGCTTACTGGGAAACAACATTCATATCTTGCGAAGTTAGCAAGAGTTCAATGAGTATCAGCATGATTCACTAAGGAAATATATATAAGAATAAATAATGAAGTATTGATCCATAACTTCATTAATATTCTGTGAAGAATATGTGGTTCCTAATCGTTTTAGAGATTACTTATTCTAGCTCAAACCAAAAATCAAATGAGTCTAATATTATATTGACTTATTAAATTCATGATTACATCTGAAGAAGATATATATGTGCATATATTTTCATAAAGATTGTAATAAAATTCTCTGGTACAAAACATTACTTGTGAAATTTTTTTAACGGGTAGGTAATACCCGAGAGATATATAAATTCACAATTAATATGATTATATTCTTCGACTCTGATTCAACAATCATCAACTATACTCACTACCTTCACAATAATATACATTCTTTCATAGAAATCAAAACAACTCATCCAAATTTGATTACGACAAAACGAAATCCAAGTCAAGACTTAACAGAAGACATCACTCTTAGGACTCTTACATCTTTCAAAACTATACTTTGACTTCAAAACTATGCTAGAACATCATTCGATTCTTGGAACCCAGAAAAAATATTTGTATCATTCAAAGTCCTAAAACATCATATGTATATTAACAATTACAATCTATGATCAAACCCTTCGAAATTCCTGAAGACACTTCAAATAATGGACAATCGAGATGATGATCCAACCACACATTATCCGTAGTCTTGCACCTGAAAAGCTCTCGAAACCAGGGACATAATTTAACACGTATCCGCGTTAAATCTTTTAGCATTTATTAGCAAAAATAACTTTGCGATTCCTTTTCAAAATAGCAAATTTTGTCACAGTTTTAGCAAGTCAACCTCGACTTTCCATTAGAAGTAGCCTTATTATAACCTGTAATACATACGATTACCCTTTTGTTACCAGGGAACCTTTTATATTCCACAACATTATCAGCAGATGTACCAGCAACTCGTTACCCCTTCGGCGGAATCAACAATTGGTATTTTGAAATCTCGCAGCGTTTCTATATCAGAAGTTATATATATATATATATATATATATATATATATATATATATATATATATATATATATATATATATATATATATATATATATATATATATATATATATATATACAACGTCTATCCCCAAGAATTACATATTTCAAATGTGAAGTTTCTGAAAAATGCTCCAGTCTACGAATTAGTGCTATGAAGTTTTGGAAAAGACTGATAAAGTGGTAAAAACAGTAGACAACAATTACGGTCAGAAGTACGACAATAAAGAATAATAGATTGGAAAAGCTCGAACGAAAAATTTGGTACTGGAAAACGGATTGAGCAAAGTATAAAGGAGGTCGTGGACAAATCATAATGACGAAATCTACCTTCAAAGGATTCAAATGATTCAGTGTCTGCTGAAACCGTTAGTAAGAACCTTACTCCTTATTCTAAACCTTCACAGACAGATTTTTCGCGTCATTCCCTGATCTTAGATATTCTAAGATATCATCGTATTTTTCATTATAAATATCTCCGATATTCCTGAAGATATATTCCCAACTATCCTCATCAAAAATCATTTATCTCTTCACAATATTTGCGTTACAACATAAAAGAAACTGTGTTAGTTTCTAAATTCTGAAAAATTCGAGTTTAAAATATGAATGTTTTGAAGTAGTGTTGGAAACTGAAGCATGAATTAGTATAATATAATGACACTTGATCAACGTGATTATATTACAGTAATTCATGCTGAGTTTCTAAATGGAACATAATGATTCACAGATCATAACGTCATCATGTGCCATGTTACACAACTCTTACATTCTACCCAATCTCCAAACATATTAAGAACATATCTCATTGATAATTCTATCTTTTCGGACATTCTGGTAACTTACCAAATCAAGATCGTGCAATTACTATTTCCTTCTTAGAACATTAAGTATGTTTATTTCAAAATCCATACCTACGAATTCCGGACCATTATTCGCTTGACTCGAAGTCGGGAAGAGGAAACAGAAGTATGGAACTGTTGAATATAAAAGAAAATATATAGCTCGACAACAACAAATAAATTACAAACCGTGTATATCAATACGTATTGCAACGTAAAGGCACGGGAGAATTAACAATACTATAACCCCAAGGTAATAGTAGAAATAAATAAAATCCTCCGGAGGTAGATGAAAAAGAAGAATAACAGAGATGAAAGTTAAGAGTATATCCAGGATCAGTACTGGATGAAGCATACCGATAAATGTTTTAAAGTATGAATTGAGGGAGGAAGAATAGAAGGTATGAGTTGTAAGGAATGAAGGGAGATGGATTTATAGTAAAAGATCCGACAGAGCAATCAAAATAGATGACGCATTTAATGCGGATTCTAATTTCCTTGATTATTGAAGAATCAAATCTCATTATGAAGATTTTACTCCAAATCTCTTAAACTTGGAAATCAATCCTATCTACGTCAAAAGATATGACGAATCTATACCTACTCATTTCACCCTTTGGTGATAGCCTCACTCGTACTCTTCACAAAAATCAAATTGCTTTATCAATATTACTTGATGATAATAAAACTATAATTTCCAACTCGTATACGTCATGAAAACATACTTATTGTCAGCCATGACCATCCCATTCAAATTTCGGGACGAAATTTATTTAACGGGTAGGTACTGTAATGACCCGAATTTTTCCAATCGTTTTATACTTATGAGATTAATATTTACATAAATTAAACCTTACCAACATGATAAGCAATCCAAATTGTTGAGACTTGTGTTTTTGAAAAGAGTTTTACACAACGTTTGACCGTCCAATTTGACCGATGATATCACGAACTATATAACATACGATAATTATACGTTTGTGTATATATATGTATTTATATATATTTAACATGATCTAAGGATGGTTTAACATCTCATTGTGTACTAATGACAATGAGTTATAAGTATATTTTGAAACTACTAACTTAAGTTTTCAAAACGATAACTATACGTAACATTCTTTGATATATATACTTATAACCTATAATGCTTATACATGTATCGTATATATAATGTATTTAATCACTTTTTAAGGACTTAAATACATAAAACAATATAAGTATATTCACAAAAAATAGCTATATTTGAAATTCTCATTCCGTTTCCTCAAGATTTCTATACGTATATCTAGGGTATATGTACCCGTATCATACCCAGCTTATATATGTATTTACTATTCGTATATACACATCAAATCAACATCCTAATCAACATTATTACTGCCCTAGATATGAGGTAACTAGGATTTTTCAAGTAGCATGAATTATTAGTAAGAAAACAAAATTAGGAATCCTTTTCTTTCTTTATAAACTAAAAACGTTTTTATGAATGAACATCATTTCTTCACTCCATTTTCTCATACCTACACCCTCATTTCTCTCTCAAAATACTCCTAACTTCATACTTGATCATCTCCAAGCATTTTCCCCATCATTTAGCTTCAATTACAAGCCTTAAACACCATAAGAAAACTCTTTCAAGAACATATCAAAATAACCACCCATTTGAAGAAGTATACTTCCAACCTTTTGATCTAACTTCACCACTCTTTGATTCCAAGATTTTTTCTTATCTCTTACAGTAACTTTGTCCAAGTAACTTGAGGTAGTAACCTTGTTCATAATCTTGTTCGATTCATAATTATATAGCTATCTTATTTTATGTTGTAAAATTTTAACAACAAGAACATAGTTTGAATGATTTCAAACTTGTTTGAAAACTAAATAGATCCTTCTAACTTAACTTTTAAAACACTTCAAGACCTGTAATATATCATAATGATATATACTAACTTAACAAGATATAACTTGGTTTTACAAAGAACACATTAAAAACTGAATCTACGTCGTCGGAGTGCAACCGGGGGCTGTTTTGGGTTGGATAATTAAAAACCATCTTGAACTTTGAATTGGAAGGTCATGATCTGGAAAAATAATATTTCTTATGAATATGTTAACACATAAAAATTTTATGGTTTAACTCAAAGTGTAAGTATTTTTAGAAAAATGATCATTAAATGTTGTTTTTATGATGGAAAATGATCACTTTCATAAGTTTTACCAAAGTTTGACCTATAACCTGTGATTTCGAATACAAACTAAGGTATTTTCCATTCATATTCTTAAATTTTGACTCGATCCAAGGAAGTGGCAAGTTGAACCAACAAAAACGGAGTTGTAATGAAGAAACTACAACTAAAACCAAATTGGGTATCCGAAGCTAGTTTAGCTACGAAAATATTTGGAGATAAAGTAAATTAATCATATCTTTTCTAATTAATATGATATTTTATATATAATTACTTATGATTTGATTTTATATATTTCAGGACCACCCGTAAACAACACGAGAAGATTAATCATAAGACCTCATGATTGTACGCAACACGTCATTTGACAACACGGTACTTTATGTACGCAACACGTCATTTGACAACATGGTACCATGGGTCGAGATTAATTCTGATCAATACGAATACGATGGGGTCTTTATTTATTTTATTGAGCAAATAATTGTGGACCACTAACATCGGACTGCTAACTACGGACTAAGAAAATATTAAAAGTATTATAAGTATATATATATATATATATATATATATATATATATATATATATATATATATATATATATATATATATATATATATATATATATATATATAACGATTACTTGAAAAGAAAATATGTTGATATATTATATATATATGGTTAGGTTCGTGATATCTATCGGAGACCAAGTCGAGTTAAATACCTTCAAGGCAAAAGTGAGTATATAGTCCCACTTTTAAACTCTAAATATTTTGGGATGAGAATACATGCATTTTATGATTTACGTTATGGACACAAGTGATTAAAAATATATATTCTACATTGAGTTGTACCACTGGCATACTTCCCTGTAACTTGGTAACTACTATTTACATGCGGTATTGTAAACGCGAATCCTGGTGATAGATCTATCGGGCCTGACAACCCCAACCGGACTGGACGACCAGTATTCAACGGTTGCACAGTACTTCGTTTTGGTGACTACACTTGGTACGGTGTAGTAAGATTTCATAATAAAGGGAATATGCGACGTTGATTAAATGTTAAGTATGGTTATCAAGTGCTCAACAACTTAGAATATTTTTATTAAAATGTTTATGTATATGAAATCTTGTGGTCTATATTTATAACGCTGCTAGCATTAAACCTATATCTCACCAACTTTATGTTGACATTTAAAGCATGTTTATTCTCAGGTTCCTAGAAGTCTTCCGCTGTTTGAATATATGCTAGAGAAACCATGTGCATGGAGTCATACATGTTTTATTCGAGGAAGCATTGCATTCACAAAATCATCACCGTGTATTTATTTTGACTGCATTGTCAACGGAAGTATTCTTGTAAACTGTTATTTACGGTGATTGTCTATATGTAGAAATCATCAGATGTCGAAAACATTGAATTTTAAATATTCATTTATGGTATATCTTTTCAAAAGAATGCAATGTTTATAAAACGTATCATATAGAGGTCAAATGCCTCGCGATGTAATCATATGTTATTGTATTCGTCCCTATGGATTGGGTCGGGTCGTTTCACAAGGAATTCTTTTTCAGTAGTTGTGTAGTTCGTTTGTGCTCCTTGTAATGTCTTACTAGCGTAATAAATAGGTTGGAATCGTTTTTCAATCCTTTGTCCTAAAACGGCTCTCATTGCAAAATCACTTGCATCGCACATGAGTTCAAATGGTAGATTCCAATTTGGAGTTATCAGGATCGGTGCATTAGTGAGTTTTTCTTTAAGAATATTAAAATATTTGATGCATTCATCTGAAAAGATGAATGGAGCATCCTTTTCAAGGAGTTTATTCATAGGAGTGGCAATTTTAGAAAAATCTTTTATGAAACGTCGGTAAAAACTGGCATGCCCTAAAAAACTCCTAACTCCTCTAAAATTGGTGGAATGTGGAAGTTTAGCAATTACATCTACTTTAGCTCTATCCACTTCAATTCCTTCATTTGAAATTTTATGACCAAGAACGATGCCTTCTTTAACCATGAAATGGCATTTCTCCCAATTAAGAACTAGATTTGATTGTTCGCATCTAATACAAATTCGTTCAAGATTAACTAGACATGATTCAAATGTATCACCGAAGACTGAAAAGTCATCCATGAAAACTTCCATGCATTCTTCTATCATGTCGTGAAAAATCGCCATCATGCACCTTTGAAAGGTTGCAGGGGCGTTGTAAAGTCCAAATGGCATGCGTTTGTAAGTAAAAGTACCATAAGGGCACGTGAATGTGATTTTCTCTTGATCTTCGGGTGCTATTGGAATTTTAAAATATCCAAAAAAAACCGTCAAGAAAACAATAGTAACTATTTCCGGCTAATCTTTCCAACATTTGATCAATGAAAGGTAAGGGAAAGTGATCTTTTCTGGTGGCGTCATTTAATTTTCTATAATCAATACAAACACGCCATCCTATTACAGTCCTAGTAGGAATAAGCTCATTTTTTTCATTTGTGATGACAGTCATGCCACCTTTCTTTGGTACGCAATGAACTGGGCTTACCCATGGACTATCAGAGATTAGATGAATTAAACCTGCATCAAGCAATTTAATAATTTCTTAACAACATCTTGCATATTAGGATTTAGTCTTCGTTGGCGTTGCACATACGTTTTATGACCTTCTTCCATAAGGATTTTATGTGTGTAATACGAAGGACTTATACCTTTAATGTCATGAATCTTCCATGCAATAGCTGGTTTATGAGCTTTTAGCACAGAAATGAGTTGAGATTTTTCATTTTCTGTAAGAGAAGACAATATTATTACAGGTAATTCAGATTCACCATGTAAATAAGCGTATTCCAAATGGTTTGGAAGTGGTTTTAACTCTAATGTCGGTGGTTCTTCTATCAATGATTTGTATCGATATCTGTCTTCTTCTTTTAGCATTTGAAGTTCTTCTGTTGTTGGTTCGTAATCATTAGCCATAAGTGCAGCTATCATTTCAGCTTCATCAATTGGTTCAGTTCCTTCTCCTAAAGAACATTCTCTTGTTCCTTGTAATTCTGGAAATTCTTCTAACAATTCTGTATGTGAATCTATAGTTTGAATATAATAACATGTATCATCTGCAAATTGCGGTTGTTGCATGGCTCTATCAATAGAAAAGGTAACACTCTCGTCCTCTATACTTAGGGTCAGTTTCTTACCGAACACGTCTATTATTGCTTTAGCCGTGTTTAAGAATGGTCTTTCTAAAATGAGAGGAACTTGAGAATCTTCTTCCATGTCCAGAATAGCAAAATCTACTGAAAATACTAAAGTACCAACTTTAACTAGCATGTTCTCCATTATCCCTCTAGGATATTTTACTGATCGATCTGCTAGTTGTATGCTTATTTGTGTTGGTTTCAATTCTCCAAGGTCTAGTTTAGCATATAGTGAATACGGCATTAAATTTATACTAGCACCTAAGTCTGCCAATGCTTCTATTGAACTAAGACTACCCAGAAAACATGGAATTGTGAAACTTCTTGGATCAGATAATTTTTCTGGTATCTTATTCAACAGCACTGCAGAACAATTTGCATTCATAGTAACAACCGAGAGTTCTTCCATATTCTTTCTATTTGTGATTAGATCTTTCAAGAATTTAGCATGTCTTGGCATTCCTGAAATTACATCAATGAAAGGAAGATTTACATTTATTTGTTTAAACATATCCAAGAATTTAGATTGCTCGGCTTCAAGTCTTTCTTTTCTCATTTTACTTGGGTAAGAAAGTGGTGGTTGATATGGTTTAACATAAGGTTTAGCCTTAACTGTGTTATCTTCATTAACCTTTTCAACTACCGGTTCTGTTTCCTTATCTTGTTCAGTTTGTGGTTCTTGTGGAGTAGGAATAGAGTCATCAGAAATTACAGGCATTTCAGGTGGTTTAAGTGTAATACCACTTCTCGTGGTAATAGCTTTACCTATTTCATTCATGGGGGTTAGCATTTGTATCGTTAGGTAGACTTCCCGGTTTTCTTTCACCTATCAACCTTGCTAGGTTGCTTACTTCTTGTTCCAGATTTTGGATTGAAGCTTGTTGATTTCTAAATGCTTGAGCATTTTGTTCATTGGTTTGTTTCTGAGATGTGAAAAACTGCGTTTGAGATTCAACTAGCTTTGACATCATATCTTCTAAATTTGGCTTTTTATCATCGGTTTGTGATGGTTTGTTTTGAAAAATAGGTCTTTGCTGATTGTAAGTATTGTTAGATACTTGTTGATTGCTAGGACCTTGTTGATTGTTGTATGGAACATTTTGGTTATAATTCTGATTTTGATTGTAGATTGGTCTTGGAGGTTGATAATTATTCTGATAATTATTTCCAGGCCTTTGGTTCATGTATGAAACATTTTCTCTTTGTTCCATTGTTTGTTCAATACTGAGACAATCTTTTGTCAAATGTGGTCCTCCACACTGCTCACAACTAATTCGTATTGAGTGAATATCTTTAGTCATCTTTTCCATTCGTCTTTCGACAGCATATATCTTTACGGAAATGGAATCAAAGTCATGGCTAGAATCGGCTTTAGCTGCTTTAGATGATCTAACGATATCTTTTTCTTGGTGCCACTCATGTGAGTGGGAAGTAGTGTTATCAATAATTTTGTAAGCTTCAGTTGCGGTTTTCTTCATAATGTAACCACCAGCTGCTATATCGATGTCTTTGCGTGTAGTGATGTCGCATCCTTGGTAGAATATTTGTACTATTTGATAAGTGTCTAAACCATGTTGCGGACATCCTCTCAATAACTTTCCAAATCTTGTCCATGCCTCATATAAAGTTTCGTTTGGCTTTTGCGTGAACGTAACAATTTCTCCTTGAAGTCTTACGGCTTTAGATGCCGGAAAGAATTGTTTAAGAAAATTTTCAACTAAAACGTCACATGTATCAATCGCCCCTTCAGGTAACGATTCTAACCAATCTTTGGCTTCTCCCTTTAAAGTCCAGAGAAATAACATGAGATATATCTGTTCATCCTCCACTTCTCTTATTTTAAATAGAGTACAGATCCTATTAAAGGTACGAAGATGTTCGTTTGGATCTTCCTTCGGCGCACCACTAAATTGGCATTGATTAGTTACCATGTGTAGGATTTGTCCTTTGATTTCATAATCTGGTGCATTAATGTTTGGTTGAGTAATTGCGTGACCTTGGCCAGTGCGTTTAGCCCTCATTCGGTCTTCCATACTTAGAGGTTCCAGATTTTCCATGATTGAATTTGTTGAATCTGAATCACTAAGGGATTCTGATTTAATGGTTTCTTCCTCGACAATTTCTGGATGAGTGATTTGTGGTTCAGGAGGAATGATTAGTGGTTCAGGATCTCTGAATTGTCCCTGAATATCCTCCGGATTCTCAATTGTGAGGTCGGGTTCAAAAAATGGATTATCGGAAATTTGAATTGGAGTACTTGGTCGACTAGATGACGATTCTAAAGAAAAACCAACGGCGACAATATTGGCTAGATGTCTTGATCGAGTTACAGGTGGTGAACGTATAAAAGGTGGTGAACGTTTTGCTCGGTGCATTCACTGAATATCCTATTAGTTATAAAAATAAAAATTATATAAGGTATCAAATTAATAGACTTTTCTGATTTTACCCACGTTTCGAATAGCCAATAGATGCAGCAGGTAGCCAGGACCCTTTAAATTGGAAGCCCACAACTCGCCACTAACAAATCCAACTATTACTACGAACCAGAAAATTTTGGATGTCTATCAATTTAACCGCTTAAAATAATTTTTCGTCAAAATTTAAAGAAATTTTAGAGAAGAAATAGAAAATTTTATGTCCTAAAAACTAGAGCGTCGAGAAATAAGAAAGAAAAAAAGCGCGTCGAAAAATAATAAAATGCAGCGTCGAAACATAAAAGTCTAAAAACTAGAATTTAAAACTTACGTCTAAAGGTATTAAAGCTTAAAAGGAATTCTATATCCAAAATGGCAATAACTTAAAAAGTACTAAAATCTTAAAACGGCGTCGCAAAATTCTAAAGCACCTAAATCTTAATCGAAAGAAAAAGCACTTAAGGGATTTTACAGCAAAGCCTAAAAATCTAGAAATAAAAATAACTACGGCAAATACTATATTTAAAACTAATTACGAACGAAAAATACGAATTACGAATTAAACTAATAAAAAGATACGAAAATATAAAAATAAAACTAAAGTTATAAAAATACAATTTTTTTATAAAAATATTATTTTTATATTATTATTTTATAAAATTATTAATTTATATAATTAATAAAACTAATTAAACTTAAAAATACAAAAAATAAATAAACTAAACTAATTAATATAAAATATAAACCCTAATTAGGGTTTAATAATAATAATAATTAATAATAATCGTAATTCATGCAGTACCAGGTTCAGACCAGCGTGCCAGGTTACCTCATGCGATCGCATGAGGTTTCTTTGTTAATTTCATGTGGTCGCATGGTTCGTGGATCCAGGCCAGATATTGGGCCGCTACAGTACCTTGGCCCGTTTTCTATTTTATTTATTTTTTTTAATTTTTTTGTTTTATATTTATATAAAGTATTTATATAAAATAAATAAAAACTTATATTTTTTACAAACTAAAATAGAAATAGAAATATTTTATAATTTATATATTTTAAACAAATTCTTAAAAATATATATGTTTCGTTTTTATTTTTATATTTTTATATTTTTAATATTTAAAACGTATTTTTACAGAAAGAAATTAAAACTTATTAAAAATCTTTTTTTATAGCATTTCGCTTTCGGCGTTGTTTGTCCCCGGCAGCGGTTCCAAAAATACTTGATGTGCGTAGAGGTGTATACGAAATAATTATATTTTTATTCCAAAATACTATTAAATACGATACAATTTTACACAAGTTATTTATTTATTTATAGAGTGGATATACCTAATCCTTGTTACCACACTTATAGGCAGTGTACCTAATTGTACAGTAGTTTAGTTTTTAATAAGTCTGGTTCGTCCACAGGGAACTAGCCAAGTTTAACGCTATATTTTTAAAACTATATTTGTATATAATATATATATATATATATATATATATATATATATATATATATATATATATATAAGTAGTATTATTATTATAAAAGGGGGTTTTTACCGTTTAATGACCGGTTTGTCGATTTTAAAACTTTAGTCGCAGTTAAAATCTAATGTAAAATATTAAAAATAAATATAACTTAATTTAAAGAACAAAGTAAATGACAATAATTAAAGTGCAATAAATTAAAGTGCGATAAATAAAATGACAGTAAATAAAAGTGCGATGAAATATGAAATAAAGGAATTATGCTTATTTAAACTTCTGTAATCATGATGTTTGACGTGTTGATTTTAATTTATTATCATGGGTTAATTGTCCTTTGTCATGGATTATTCAATATGTCCATCTGGTTTTTGTCCATAACAGTCCATCAGTCATAAATATAAAGTGCGAGTGTCATCGTCAAATTATCATTATATCCGAAGTCAAATATTCTAACTAATTGGGGACTTAAACTATAATTACACCAATTTTCCTTGTATGTAATTCACCCCTATTTTAATAAGTCCATTGACTATTAATCAATTCCCATGTCCGGTTAAATGAACGATTATTAGTACTTATAAATATCCCGCACATCGTGTCCGATCGAGTGTATGTGGTTATTTATAGGTACATTCAATTGTAATTTTTATATTAAATTAACGAACTATCATTCAATTAAACAAATATAAAGATCATTAATAGCCCATAGTCTAATTTCCAGAAGTGTCGGTCTTTTGTCCAAACCCCAATTATGGTACAAAGCCCAATTACCCAATTTTAATATTTAGCCCAACATCACGATTACTTCGGCATTAAATAAGCATAATAATAACTTAGCTACGAGACATTAATTTAAAAAGGTTGAACATAACTTACAATGATTAATAATAGTGTAGCTTTACACGGACAAAATTTCGACTTACACACTTACAACATTCGCTAACATACCCTTGTTATTATTAATCTTAAATTAAAATTAAAATTAAAATTAAAATATAATTATATATCGTGAGAGAGGGGGGATAGAAAAAGATGTAAAATTCGTCGACCAAACTTTGAAATTTATAGGACCTGAGCTGATACAGTATGCCATGTGACCGCATGACATTTACACTGCCTGGCCATGCGATCGCATGGCCACTTTTTCCTGGTCACAAAGCTTCCAAAACGTAGGCTGCTGGATTTTTATAATATTTATAATATAATATAATTAATTATATATTATATTATATTCTTGTACTCCGTTGACTTGTAATTTTTGGTCCGTTACGTCGCGCGTTGAGAGTTGGCTCAGGTCCTGGTTCCAGATTTTCGAACGTCCTTGCGTACAATTTAATATCTTGTACTTTGCGTTTTGCGGCTCGTACTCTTGTAATTTTTAGACGTTTCTCATCAATAATTTGAACTACTTTGATTGTACTTTGTACTTTTTAGCTTTTTGGTCATTTGCGTCTTCAAATCGTCGAATCTGTCTTTTGTCTTCACCTTTTATTATTTAAACGAATATCACTTGTAAATAGAACAATTACAACCAAAAGCTTGTTTTTCTTGAAGGATAATGCTATGAAATATATGTTCGTTTTTAGCATTATCACACTTACTTATTTAAACGATTACAACTAAAAATCAGGAAATTACAATTTAAAACATTACATTTTGGAACGATATTACGACTAAATATATGTTCGTTTGGAGCAATATCAAATATCCCTACACTTGAACGTTGATTGTCCTCAAGCAATATAGAACTTGAAATAAAACAAACTTCACACAAATCACTTCTTTATTCTTCACACTTTATACATCAGTGATTTTGGTACAACGGTATGAACAATGATAGTAACGTTTGTGGTTTACAGTCCCACATGACTTATGAAAATTTAGATCCTCTAACGAAATTGGATCTTTATGAAAATATTTGGTCTTTTGAAAATTCAATCTAGCTTTTACCCTAGATAAGTTTTCCGATTTAACCCTTTATCGGTGTTGCAAAATGTTTTGCGGGTGTTGTGGGCTTCAGATTTTAAAATTTTAGCTCAAAACTTGTGGTTTTGTGTCACCCACTTACTAACCTTGTATTTGGAAAGCACACATCTAGTTTACTTGTCCCGTATATTACCTTTTAGTAAACTACCATCCGGTTGTAAAGGAAAGCGATGAACAATCAACTGTTAAGGCAATGTCTAATGACATGCATTTGATTATGGTCCACAACATGTTGGATGCAATTACTATCCTTTGTAGGAGAAATAGCAAAGATCACCCTATAATTTTTCGGTCTGGAACAAGGTCCTGTCTTCGACCATGCTATGCAACCACCGTTCTTACGGTTGACACCCGATTTGGTTCAGGTGACCTAATGAATTCTGATGAATTCTCAGGATTTTACGTTCAATGGTAATGAACGCATTGAAAATAGATTTTCAGAAAACAAATCGGTTTTAATTTGATCAAAATATTTTCTCGTTCAAGCTCAAGTTTAGATATCATTGAATTCCATGAGTTTGTAATTCTCAATCTTTAAGGTCAATCTCAAGGATTGAGTAATATCAGGCTTAAATGCTGATTTTTAATCTTTAAGGAGAATATCCTTTCTGGAGGTCTGATTCATTAGTCTTGTCAAGCTAATTTGCACGGCGCCCTCCCCATTTTACGAGACAGATCCTCTCATGGTTAGGATAAGTCTGACCACATGGTGACCCTGTTTGATGCTGAGGTCCGTGGATTTCCAGCTAATTTTCGAGAAAACTTTTCATGGTTTTTCGTAGACTCTACAACTGGTCTGGACGAAAACTTCCTGACCTAAATCAAGAAGCGCGTTTCTTTTTCTGAAGACTTTACTTCATTTTAATGAAGGAATTAATTCATCGTGTAGATCCATCCTTTCTTTCATTTATATTACAATTTATCGGGTAAAACAAATTTATACAGCCCAAAGCAAAAGTACCTGCAATAAACTTCATACAAACATGTGATAACAGTTCATATATATTGACAAATATCCCCACACTTGGATTTTTCATGCGTCTTTTTTATCTTAATAAATAAATTCAAGCAATTTACTTGTTTCTCAATTTATGTCCTCTTTTTAGGGTAACAACAATTTCGGCATTAACACCTAGTTTTATCGTTCATAAATATGTATAAACATGATTTTGAATTCATTTAGTTAAAAAAAATTTAAATTTTCACAAAATTTAGAAAATAAGCCTAGTGTATAAACTCGAGAGAATTTATAACCCCTCCCCACACTTGAGATCATGCAATGCCCTCATTTGCAATGAAATCAGACAAGATAAAATTAACGAGGGCAATTAGTATAGAAAGGGAGTTAAAACCTCTTTAGCTAAAAAGCCGTAACTTGCGGGATTTTTGTTTAATCTGTTGATGTTGATTTTTCCGTTATCCCAAAATTTTCCGTCATCTTTTTCACATGTTTCGTCAAAAATTGGTTTCTTTTGCTGAACTTAATACCAGTCTTTGAAAATGCGTCTTTTACCCTTATTAGTACATAAAATAAACTACAAACATATATACATATTTTTGAAGTTTGGTATATTACCCCACATTAATATAATATTTTTGGCATACTTTAGATCAAAAATATTAAAATAATGAAAACAAAATTTTTTGCCCCGTCCTTGGGTAAAGCAATTTCGGTTCTACGACCTAGTGTTCAACTCACGACGAATTTTAGAAATCATTTTTTAAACTTAATGAAATAAAGTAAATTTTGTTTTTAAAATCACGCAAAACTTATAATTAAAAAGCATATTAATTTTATACAGAACAAAAAAAAATCAGAATGGAGGGAGAAGTGTAACAGACTGAAACCCGGGCTAGTTGTAAGTTGTCTATTTTGCCCTAAGGGTTTGTGCTTAGTCTTAAGTGCTTTTATTTTAATTATTTAATTAGTGTTTTATGATATTTGTGTTGTGTCCACTTTGTGACAAGGGTCCCAGAACAGGTTTGTTTATTTTAGTTGGACTTCGTTTGGGTTACCTAACCTTGTGCGAAAGATATCAGATAACTGGTAAATACCCGTGTGTTGAGAGGTATTGTGACATAACACAATTAAGTGTTATACCAGCTGCCACTTTCTCATTTTCTTCCCATTTTTAGAAAATACACCGTACCTTCATCCCTCCCACCTAACCAAACCCTAATTCCTAAATTGTGTTCTAGAGCTCAAATTGTTCATACCATCTTGTTTCTTACAGATTATTGAGTCTATCAAGGTAAGTAACATGTGTTTTTGTGTTCAATTCGTTGTTAAATTCTTGGTTTTGTGTGAGTTTTGTAAAAAGCTTGAATTTGTGTCAAAACAAGTGATTTAAGTGTTGTTATGGTCAAATTGTTGTGAATTTTGAGTCTATAACAAGTAGTGAACAAGTTGTGGTCGATTTTGGTGTTTAAAACGAGCTCTAGATCGAGATTTGAGGATTTCATCGTGAAGTCCGTAGCCTTTGTTCAGTTTCTGAGGAAGATGAGCACAGTCGGCCGACTGTCGGATGACAGTCGACCGACTGAGGGTGAACCGACCGACTGGCGAGTGAACCGACCGACTGAGTGTGACTTTCGGCCGATTGTGGATATACCAAATAAGTCGACCGATTGGGAAAGTCAGTCGACCGGTTGTGTCAACAGTCGACCGACTGTCTACGTTAGTCGACCGATTGAGGAGACAGTCGACCGACTGTGTGTCCAGGGCAGAATGTTTTACCAAAGTGCCTTTTTCTAGCCGTTATGCTGCCCGTTTGTATTTTGGTGTTCAGGATGTAAATTTTGAAAGTGCATAAGTGTTAAGCATGAAAATTTTAGCGGACGCAAATTTCTACTAATTTGCTATAATTCGCTGTCAGTGTGTCTAATCTTGATGGGAACACTATTCTAACTTGGTTTTTGCTGTTCTCAGGAGATAAGGACAAGGAGGAGGCTCAGAAATAATAACTGAGCAGTTGCTGGTAATTGGTGAGTGGGTCTATCTACGGATAGAGTTTAAGTAGCATATCATGCTACTGTGGTTGACTCTTTTACCATGCATAGTGTAGAAATTGCCATGTTAGAATAATAATATCGTTGCCTGATGTTGTATGTGAATTTTGTGTACACTGTGTGAATGGCACCAGTCGGGCCTAGGGAGACTGGGGACTCGAGACCGTGCCTAGAAGAGGTTAGAGTCCGTATGAGGTCGACCGTGCCTAGGGGAGGTTGGGTCCATAGGCTACTAATTGTGGAGTATAGTGTGAATGATGCATCCCCTGCATCTGGATAACTATACTGTTAATTGAGTAGCAGGGACTATCGGTAGACTCAGGCCCGATCAGCTGAGAGTCGTGTGCTCGTACAAGCCGCCGATCCTCGTATTGTCTTATTGTATGCTAGTTGGTAGTTAGCAAGTGTTGTTGTTAGTATATAGCTTGTGTGTGGCTTAAGCTATATCTGGTAGATAGATTTCATTCACTTAGTGGTGCGCTAATCCCCCACATGTTTCCCCCTTTGCAGGTTTAGGTACTGCTAGTCGGGATGGGTATTGATGCAGAAGACATGTTTGACCACCCTACTCTGATGTGGACTTTTATTTAAATCATGTTTTGTAATAACGTAACACCGTTGTGTAAACTTAAACTTAATTACTCAGATTGATGTAATGACGTGACTTATATTGTGTTTGTTAATAAAGTCTTCCGCTGTGTATTAAAAAAAAAATGGCCGGTGTTACAAGTTGGTATCAGAGCATGGTTTGGCAGCAATTGCGTGCGCGTACTTTGTTCCCAAACCCTGAGGCAAGTCAAACATGTCTGTGGGAGTGGGGGGCTAAGTGAAAATAGGATATACGTGTGTTAGTTGTGATTGAACTAACTGTTATCCACTAAGCTTTTGTGTGAGCTGTTTTGTAGCACAGGTATGTCTGATAGAAATGCAACTGGCCCATCTAACCCCGGAACATTTAGAGCACCAGAAGAGGGTGTTGAGTCTGATGATGATCAGAGTAGTTACATCCTTCAATTAGAAAGTAAGCTAAAAGAGGCTGAGGACAAAATTAATGAGCTTGAATTGGCAAGGCATTCTGGAAATGGTGATACACCACCTGGATTCCCAACCGCGCAATCTCAAACGATACCTAATGTGCACCAGAACCAGTTTCAGAATCAAATACCTAATCAATATTATATGCCACCGCAAAACACTTTTACTTACCAAAATCCCATGATGATGAACCCGTACCAAATGCAAATGTTTCAACAACCTTACATGCAACCACCCAAAAAGTGTACTTATAAGAACTTCCGTGATTGCAAACCCTCTGAGTTCTCTGGAAGTACTGATCCGACTGTAACTCTCAATTGGTTGCGAGAAGTTGAAAGGGTATTTGAAGCGTGTCAGTGTGAACCCGAGCTGAAGGTAACATATGCTAGTAGACTGTTGAAAGGTAGGGCTATGATTTGGTGGGATTCTTTGATTTCTAGTATACCAAAAGAGCAAGTGAGTATGATCACATGGGAGCAGTTTCATGGGAAGGTGTGTGAACAATATTGTAATCCATTTGATATGAACCGAATCAAGACTGAGTTTCTTGAAATGAAGATGACACCTCAAATGATGATCGATGAGGTAGTAGAGAAGTTTATGGATAAACTGAGGTTTGTACAACAATGGGTGCCAGACGAAGCGTCTCGTATCCAGCATTTTGTTAATATCATTCTGCCTGAGTACAGAACTTTTGTTAGAACAGCTACATCATTGTCTCAAGCTGTTGTGATGGCTAAGATGGTAGAAAGTGATGTTCAGGCTGCCAGAAACAGAATGTTTGGTAATGTGCTACAACAAGGTGGACAAGTATCTGGTCAATCAGGATCTAAATTTAAGAAGTCTAGTGGGTTTAAATCGAAGGGTAAAAGTGGTCAGAGTAGTACTGGATCTGGATCAGGTAAAGGGAATTGGTGTCACACGTGTCGATCTTCTCACAGTGGTCAGTGTTCTGAGGCTACAAAAAGATGCTTAAAGTGTTGTGTTGTTGGGCATGAGTCTTCAGCATGCCCGTATCCGAATAGTGTGTGTTGGAGTTGTCACAAACCAGGGCATCGTGCAATTAGTTGTCCGTCGAAGAGTGGTAGTTCCGGGGCAGGGTCAGGGGCGCGTTCAGCATCAGCTGGAGGGTCAACTGCCTCGAGTGGGCAGAAGAGGAAGAACCCTCCAACAGCAGAGGCTAGAGCTTTTCAGATGTCGGTGGAAAATGCTGTGGCAACCGACGAAGTAATCACCGGTATGTTTCTAATCAACTCAATACCTGCTCGCGTATTGTTTGATTGTGGTGCCAATAGGTGTTTTATGTCCCTAGATTTTTGTGCTAAGTTGAATTTACCAGCTACTGTGTTACCCAAGCCGGTTAGTGTAGAAGTAGCTGATGGTAAGACTACACCCGTCACAACCTATGTGACTGGGGTTTGTATAGAGATCGAAGGGAAGTCTTTCCCGGTGACTTGTTTAGTGTTACCTATTCCTAGCTTTGATGTAGTATTAGGAATGGATTGGTTGAGCTCACTTAGGGCTAATATTAAGTGTGATAGGAAAATGATTACCTTTCGTTTGACCGATGGAACCCGTGTTGTGGCCCGAGGGGAGCGGGGCGGGTATAATTTTCCGTTGATAACCATGATGAAAGCGAAAAAGTCGATGTCAAAGGGTTGTAAATCATTTCTTGCATATGTGATTGATGCGAAGAAAGAAAAGAAAACAGTGGCCGATATTCCGGTAGTATCAGAATTTCCCGAAGTGTTCCCAGATGAGTTACCAGGTCTGCCGCCTGTAAGGGAAGTCGAATATAAGATTGAGTTGGTTCCTGGAACAACTTCAGTTGCAAAAGCCCCATACCGATTAGCGCCGTATGAAATCCGTGAAATGATGTCACAGATTCAAGAACTATTAGATCGTGGGTTTATCCGACCGAGTTCTTCACCGTGGGGTGCTCCGGTATTGTTTGTTAAAAAGAAAGATGGGTCAATGCGTATGTGTATTGATTATCGTGAATTGAACAAAAGAACAGTGAAGAATAAGTATCCGTTACCTCGAATAGACGATTTGTTCGACCAGTTACAGGGTGCTTCATTCTTTTCTAAGATAGACTTACGATCCAGATATCATCAGGTTCGTGTTGCTGAATCAGATATACCGAAAACAGCGTTCAGAACAAGGTATGGTCATTATGAATTTCTTGTCATGCTGTTTGGGTTGACGAATGCGCCAGCAGTCTTCATGGATCTAATGAACAGAGTGTGTCGTCCATTCTTAGATAAGTTTGTGATTGTGTTTATTGATGATATATTGGTGTATTCGAAAACAGAGAGTGAACATGCTGAACATCTGAGATTGGTTTTGAACGTGTTAAAACGTGAGCAACTATTTGCAAAATTTTCAAAGTGTGAATTTTGGTTACGTGAAGTGCAGTTTTTGGGTCATGTGATTTGTGCCGAGGGTATAAAAGTTGATCCGACAAAGATAGAAGAGGTAATGAATTGGAATTCTCCGAAGACTCCGACTGAGATTAAGAGTTTTCTGGGATTAGCCGGTTATTATCGCAGATTTATCAAGGATTTCTCGAAAATAGCAGGTCCGTTGACTAAGTTGACTCGTAAAGATGTAGCCTTTCGATGGACTGATGAACAGGAAAAGGCTTTTCAGATTTTGAAACAGCTACTGTGTCAAGCGCCAGTATTAGGTTTACCAGAAGGTTCAGACGACTTCGTGGTATACTGTGATGCGTCATTTGCTGGGTTGGGTTGTGTTTTAATGCAAAGAGATAAAGTAATCGCTTACACTTCTCGACAGTTGAAAGTTCATGAAAAGAATTATCCAGTGCATGATCTTGAAATGGCTGCAGTAGTGTTTGCTTTGAAACTGTGGAGACACTATTTGTATGGAACTCATTGTGTTATATGTACAGATCACAAGAGTTTGCAGTATATCTTCTCACAGAAAGAATTGAATATGCGTCAGAGACGATGGCAAGAGTTGATCAAAGATTATGATTGTGAAATTAAATACCATCCAGGTAAGGCAAATGTGGTTGCAGATGCGCTAAGTCGTAAAAAGTCAAGTGAAAATGTGAAATTTCTCCGTTTGAATATAACTTCAGATTTGATTAACAGTTTAAGAACCGTTCAGGCCTGTGCTTTAGAGGACGAACATATTAAATCTGAACAAATGATCAAACGAAAAGTGGACTTAATTGATGACTCACGTGGACTAAAGACCTTAAACAATCGTGTTTGGGTGCCTAAGCTTGGAGATTTGAGGGATTTAATCATGACGGAAGCTCACAAATCCAGATTGACAGTACATCCGGGTAGTAATAAGATGTATCATGATTTGAAAACAGTGTATTGGTGGCCAACAATGAAAACAGATATCGCTCGATATGTTGAAAAGTGCCATATTTGTGCTCAAGTGAAGGCAGAACATCAGAAACCTTATGGTTCGCTACGTCAGTTACAGATTCCAGAGTGGAAATGGGAACATATAACGATGGATTTTGTGACCAAATTACCTCAAACTCAGAAACGACATGATATGATTTGGGTAATAGTGGATCGTCTAACTAAAAGTGCTCATTTTCTTGCTACTCGTGAGACAGCTTCGTTAAGTGAGTTAGCCGATTTGTATGTGAAAGAAATAGTTAGTCGACATGGTGTGCCGTTATCGATCGTTTCAGACAGAGATTCCAGATTTGTGTCGAATTTTTGGAACAGTCTTCAACAAAATTTGGGTACACGTGTGAATTTAAGTACAGCTTATCATCCCCAGACAGATGGTCAGAGTGAAAGAACGATACAGACTTTGGAGGATATGTTAAGGGCTTGTGTGTTAGAATACGGTGGTTCGTGTGATACACATTTACCGTTGGTCGAATTCGCGTATAATAATTCATATCATTCGAGTATAGGAATGCCGCCCTATGAAATGTTGTACGGTCGTCGTTGCAGAACTCCGACTTGTTGGTTAGAAGCCGGGGAGAAGCAGTTTGCAGGTCCCGAAATTGTTCAAATGACAGCCGAAAAAGTTGCAATTGCGAGAGAAAAGTTGAAAGCCGCTAGAGATAGGCAGAAAATGTATGCTGATCCGCGTAGACGTCCGGTAACCTTTAATGTGGGTGAACGAGTGTATCTGAAAGTTTCGCCGTGGAAAGGGGTTATCAGATTCGGTAAACGTGGTAAGTTAGCACCGAGATTTATTGGTCCGTTTCCGATCAGTGAAGTGTTGAATGATCAGGCTGTGGTGTTAGATCTTCCACCAGAGTTAGCCGGTATTCATAATACATTTAACGTGTGTTATCTTCGTAAGTGTAAAGTCGATGATGAAACGCAACTCCTTCCTTTAGAAGATTTAAGGGTCGAATTGAATAAGAAATTAGTGGAAGAGCCGGTCCGTGTAGTTGACCGAAAGGTGACTAAGTTGAGATATAAAGAGATACCGATGGTGTTGATTGAGTGGAAACACAGTTTGGGTTCTAATCTTACGTGGGAAACGGAAGAGTTGATGAGAAACCGCTACCCTCATTTGTTTGACCAAGACCAGATTCCGAGGACGGAATCTCCTTAAGGGGGGTGGATTTGTAACAGACTGAAACCCGGGCTAGTTGTAAGTTGTCTATTTTGCCCTAAGGGTTTGTGCTTAGTCTTAAGTGCTTTTATTTTAATTATTTAATTAGTGTTTTATGATATTTGTGTTGTGTCCAGTTTGTGACAAGGGTCCCAGAACAGGTTTGTTTATTTTAGTTGGACTTCGTTTGGGTTACCTAACCTTGTGCGAAAGATATCAGATAACTGGTAAATACCCGTGTGTTGAGAGGTATTGTGACATAACACAATTAAGTGTTATACCAGCTGCCACTTTCTCATTTTCTTCCCATTTTTAGAAAATACACCGTACCTTCATCCCTCCCACCTAACCAAACCCTAATTCCTAAATTGTGTTCTAGAGCTCAAATTGTTCATACCATCTTGTTTCTTACAGATTACTGAGTCTATCAAGGTAAGTAACATGTGTTTTTGTGTTCAATTCGTTGTTAAATTCTTGGTTTTGTGTGAGTTTTGTAAAAAGCTTGAATTTGTGTCAAAACAAGTGATTTAAGTGTTGTTATGGTCAAATTGTTGTGAATTTTGAATCTATAACAAGTAGTGAACAAGTTGTGGTCGATTTTGGTGTTTAAAACGAGCTCTAGATCGAGATTTGAGGATTTCATCGTGAAGTCCGTAGCCTTTGTTCAGTTTCTGAGGAAGATGAGCACAGTCGGCCGACTGTCGGACGACAGTCGACCGACTGAGGGTGAACCGACCGACTGGCGAGTGAACCGACCGACTGAGTGTGACTTTCGGCCGATTGTGGATATACCAAATAAGTCGACCGATTGGGAAAGTCAGTCGACCGGTTGTGTCAACAGTCGACCGACTGTCTACGTTAGTCGACCGATTGAGGAGACAGTCGACCGACTGTGTGTCCAGGGCAGAATGTTTTACCAAAGTGCCTTTTTCTAGCCGTTATGCTGCCCGTTTGTATTTTGGTGTTCAGGATGTAAATTTTGAAAGTGCATAAGTGTTAAGCATGAAAATTTTAGCGGACGCAAATTTCTACTAATTTGCTATAATTCGCTGTCAGTGTGTCTAATCTTGATGGGAACACTATTCTAACTTGGTTTTTGCTGTTCTCAGGAGATAAGGACAAGGAGGAGGCTCAGAAATAATAACTGAGCAGTTGCTGGTAATTGGTGAGTGGGTCTATCTACGGATAGAGTTTAAGTAGCATATCATGCTACTGTGGTTGACTCTTTTACCATGCATAGTGTAGAAATTGCCATGTTAGAATAATAATATCGTTGCCTGATGTTGTATGTGAATTTTGTGTACACTGTGTGAATGGCACCAGTCGGGCCTAGGGAGACTGGGGACTCGAGACCGTGCCTAGGAGAGGTTAGAGTCCGTATGAGGTCGACCGTGCCTAGGGGAGGTTGGGTCCATAGGCTACTAATTGTGGAGTATAGTGTGAATGATGCATCCCCTGCATCTGGATAACTATACTGTTAATTGAGTAGCAGGGACTATCGGTAGACTCAGGCCCGATCAGCTGGGAGTCGTGTGCTCGTACAAGCCGCCGATCCTCGTATTGTCTTATTGTATGCTAGTTGGTAGTTAGCAAGTGTTGTTGTTAGTATATAGCTTGTGTGTGGCTTAAGCTATATCTGGTAGATAGATTCCATTCACTTAGCGGTGCGCTAATCCCCCACATGTTTCCCCCTTTGCAGGTTTAGGTACTGCTAGTCGGGATGGGTATTGATGCAGAAGACATGTTTGACCACCCTACTCTGATGTGGACTTTTATTTAAATCATGTTTTGTAATAACGTAACACCGTTGTGTAAACTTAAACTTAATTACTCAGATTGATGTAATGACGTGACTTATATTGTGTTTGTTAATAAAGTCTTCCGCAGTGTATTAAAAAAAAAATGGCCGGTGTTACAAGAAGGCTAGTTCTTTAGTGTCTGCTAGCGAAAAAGACCAATCGGGCTCCACTCTCGAAATAATTTGAAACATTTTAAGAAGGCGAGTGGTTAGCTAAAATTACCCTGAATTCATTTGTCCTTAGGGTAGAATGTGATGTCATATCTTTCGGTGTTGTTAAAACCTTCATAATAGAATTTAAGTCTGTGACCATTCACATTGAAATTATCACCATTCTTGTCATATAACTCTACGTATCCCGATGGAAATGCTTGTTTTACTTCATATGGTCCCTTCCATCGGGACTTAAGTTTCCTAGGTGAAAACTTAAAACGTGATTGAAAAACTAGAACTTTGTCTTCCGGTTCAAATGCTTTCTTCTCTTTTAAGCGAGCATCGTGCCATTTCTTAGTTCTCTCTTTGTAAGATCTCGAGTTTTCATATGCTTGAAGTCTTAGCTCGTCTAATTCATGCAATTGTAAGAATCGATTTTCTCCGGCTTCCACAAGGTCTGTATTACATTCTTTTAGTGCCCAATACGCCTTGTGTTCAACCTCAACAGGTAGATGACACGCCTTACCATATATTAATTGGAAAGGAGTGGTACCAATGGGCGTTTAGAATGCAGTTTTAAATGCCCACAGCGCATCATCTAGCTTTCGATGCCAGATTTTTGGATTATTCTTAACCGTTCTTTCTAAAATTCGTTTAAGACCTCGATTTGTGTTTTCAACTTGGGCACTCATTTGAGGGTGGTAAGAGGTTGAGAAACGATGATTAACTCCGTACTTTTTAAGCACTTTCTCGAGTAATTGATTTGTAAAATGAGTTCCACGATCACTGATTAATGCTTTTGGAAGCCCGAATTGTGAGAAAAGGTTTTTAAGAAAGCTAACAACAACTCGAGCATCATTTGTGGGTAGAGCTTTTGCTTCAGCCCATTTAGAAACGTAATCGACTGCTACGAGAATGTATTTGCATTTGTTAGAAGCGGGGAATGGACCCGTGAAGTCAATACCCCAAATGTCAAATACTTCACATACTAGGATTCTTTGTTGTGGCATTTCGTCTCTCTTGGAGATATTTCCAGATCTTTGACAAGCGTCACAGGTTTTCACCATGTTGTAAGAATCTTTGAAAATAGTTGGCCGGTCAGTAAAAACCTGAGTCAAAGACCTTCTTAGTTGTATAGCTTGGTCCGAAATGTCCGCCAGCTGATCCTTGATGACAGTGCTCCAGAATTTGTTGAGCTTCTTTACCGTATACACATCGACGAATAACTTGATCTGCTCCTATATGAAAGAGATTAGGGCTTTCTCAGAAGTAAAATTTCAGATCAGCAAAAAATTTCTTCTTTTGCTGATAAGTTTGATTTTTAACAAGAATTCCTGCGGCTAGATAATTGGCAAAGTCCGCAAACCATGGAATTTCTTCTTTCGTTTTAATTTTCATTAGGAACTCGTCTAGAAAAGTATTATGAATAATAGATTCGTCGAGTGATTCTAAGTTAGGATTTTCAAGACGGGACAAGTGATCTGCAGCGAGATTTTCAGCACCCTTTTTATCCTTTATTTCAATGTCGAATTCTTGTAGGAGAAGAATCCGACGAATTAGTCTAGGCTTAGCATCTTGCTTTTTGAATAAGTATTTTAGGGCTGAATGATCGGTATAAACAATTGTTTTAGATAACACCATGTAAGATCTAAACTTATCGAAAGCAAAAACTACTGCAAGAAGCTCCTTCTCAGAAGTTGTGTAATTCAACTGAGCTCTTGTAAGTGTTTTACTTGCATAGTATATTGTTTAAAATTTGTTATCTTGACGTTGACCTAAAACAGCTCCTAGCGCAAAATCACTAGCATCACACATTAGCTCGAAAGGTTTGGACCAGTCGGGTGATACCATAATAGGTGCATTCGTAAGTTTCTCTTTCAGAATCGAGAAAGCATTTAGACACTCTTCGTTGAAATCGAATGTACTATCTTTCTCAAGAAGTTTAGTCATGGGTCGAGCGATTTTGGAAAAGTCCTTTATGAATCGCCGATAGAATCCCGCATGACCAAGGAAACTACGAATTCCTTTAACATTGGTTGGAGGAGGAAGTTTTGAAATAACGTCTATCTTAGCTTTGTCTACTTCCATTCCAGCTCGAAAAATCTTGTGTCCTAAAACAATGCCTTCCTTCACCATGAAGTGGCATTTCTCCCAGTTTAAAACAAGATTTGATTCTTCACAACGAATTAGCATTCGTTCAAGGTTTGAGAGACATGAGTTGAAGGAGTCTCCAAAAACAGAAAAATCGTCCATAAAGATTTCTATACTTTCTTCAATCATGTCATGAAAAATTGCCATCATACACCTTTGGAAGGTGCCTGGTGTGTTGCATAATCCGAATGGCATTAGTCGGTAGGCAAAAGTACCAAATGGACAAGTAAATGTGGTCTTGTCTTGGTCTTTTGGATCAATTGGAATTTGAAAATAACCGGAGAATCCATCAAGGAAACAGTAGTAATCTTTTCCCGCCAAACGTTCTAGCATTTGGTCGATAAATGGTAGCGGGAAATTGTGATGACCCGTCCAAATCTACTTGGACGAATACATCATTAATTGATTTTATAGTGAGGTTTTGACCTCTATATGATACGTTTTGTAAATATTGCATTCTTTTGAAAAGGCACACCATAAATGAATATATAAATCCAAGGTTTTCGACGTCTGATGATTTCTACGTATAGACAATCACCATATTTAATAGTTTACAATACTACATCCATTGACAATGTAGTCAAAATAAGATACAAGGTGATGATTTTGTGAATGCAAAGTTTTCTTGAATAAAGCATGTATGACTCCATGCACATAGCTTGTATAACGTATAAGCAAACAACGGAAGACTTCTAGGAACCTGAGAATAAACATGCTTAAAAGTGTCAACACAAAGGTTGGTGAGTTCATAGTTTTAATGTTGCGCATAATCTGTATATAAAGGTGGATTACAAGATTTCAGTTGTTTCATCCGAAATGTTTATCAAATGATTCTACAAAATTGAGCACCCTGGTAACTAAACTTTAACGTTATAATAAGTACCCCTGTTTTAACATACATGCAACCAACATGTACAATACACGCAATCTAACATGTACTAACCTCAAATAGCATACGTCTGTTTTATAGTTCAGGCTAGGGTTTCTATACCTGGAACAGACGGGGATGTCAAGCCCTATGGATCCATATATAACTATTCACACTCACCAGTTCTTATAACCGGCAGTTACTAGTTACCAAAGCGAAGGGATTTTCGGTTCAAACTCGGTGTAGAATTTAGTATGTACTTGTATCCATTGCGTTTAAAATAAAGTGCATGTATTCTCAGCCCAAAAATATAGATTGTAAAAGCAATTAAAAAGGGAGCAAATGAAACTCACCTTAGCAGCACATAAGGTCATTCACCGAAATGTGACCGAAACTCGAAATGCAAAATAACTGTAGATCTCAACCTAGAGAACATATGTTGGTCAATACATGTCTAACAAGCTAGGTCAGGTCATAGTGTTTCACAATCCTAATGCTCGAGACCGACATGCAAAAGTTAACAAAAGTCATCTCAAAAGTCAACCTGACTCAATATGATCTTTAAATCTATACATGTTTATTATCATAGTATAAGTCTTGATAATTGAACGAATTTATAGTTTATCAAACTCAAAATATTATTTATTTCAGGAACTATATTATATTTGAATTATCATGGCAATCAAAAATATTTTATTATTTCACGTAGCTTTTCAATACTTGTAAAATCAGATTATAGTGTTTATAAAGCTTTAAAACATGATAAGACAGTCAGCTTTAACAATTGTTCAACAAGACGAGACGTGCTTTATATAGAAATTCATTTACTCGATTAGTAATATTTTAAAATCCAATTTATTAATCTCATTGACAAGTTGTTTAAATATTAATTTACAGTTTCAAACACAATTTCAATTAACGTCAAATATAATTCAGTTGACCATATCTTTTAATCCGTTCATCGAAATCACGCGATTTCTAAATGAAAAGTTATTAATTTTTTGCCAGCTATCCAATAATATGCATATCATATACCTTATATCAGTAGTATATGTATTAAATTCGTGATTCATCATAAAACTATCTAACAACGAAATTTAGCATACAAGGATGTATAAACATATATACTCGAGCACTAGACATGGATACACTATTAATATATAAAAGATAAGATACGAATGCTCACGTATCAATATTGTGATTCAATATTGTAGGAAAGTACGTAGACGCAACGGAGATGATAAACACTAGTTTGACTCACAAGCAATACTCCCGAACTATACCCATAACGACCATAGCTATAACCCATAATTTCCTTAGCTCTATCCCGCTCGAAAAACCCGTTTTGAAAACATGCGAGCAGAACCTCATCGTAGTATTTTATGTATAATACTAATAATAATAATATTACTAATACTAATATTAATAAGATTAATAATATTATTAATCTTTAATAATAATAATATAAATAATATATAATATAAATATAAACAACAGAGGGAGTAATTATATCAGTGTATGTGTGTATGTTCTCGAGCCAAAATGTCGAATTTATATATGTATCCAGGAATCTCACCCCATGCGATCGCATGAGTTTCATGCCCATTTTCCATGCGATCGCATGGCCAGCTGGTACGCACCCAATATGTTTTGTTTTCTTGTTTGTCGACATACTTTTCACTGTAGCAAAATAGTGTTACTGTAGCAAATAGTGTTCATTGTAGCAAATAGTGTTACTGTAGCAAATAGTATCTACTGTAGCAAGTCATTTTTACTGTAGTAAATAGTGTTTTACTGTAGCAAGTCGTTTTTACTGTAGTAAATAGTGTTTTACTACAGCAAAGTTATTTTTACTGTAGCAAATGGTGTTTTACTGCAGTAAAGTCATTTTTCTATAGCAAATGGTGATTTTTGAAAACACTGTAGCAAAATAATTTTTACTGTAGCAAATAGTGATTTTCGAAAACACTGTAGCTTTTCGGGTACTGTAGAAATTCGAAAATACTGTAGTAAATTAGTGTTTTACTTGTTCATCTTAAACGTTTTAGTTAACTTATCTAAATATCAATTGAATCAATAAATTAATGTTACTATCGTTTACTAAATAACTTGAAATTATATATATGTATATATCTTTATTTAATATACATAAATCAGTTTTGAAATACACATTGCAAGTTATTTATGAATAATTAATATTCCAACTTATTGTGTGTGTGTGTGTGTATATATATATATATATATATATATATATATATATATATATATATATATATATATATTTTTATAAATAGATGTTCGTGAATCGTCGGTCAATAGTCAAAGGTTAACTGAATATATAACATTAGTTCAAAAAGCTTGAGAATCAATATTACAGACTTTTCTTATCGTGTCAGAAACATATAAAGATTAAGTTTAAATTTGGTCGGAAATTTTCGGGTCGTCACAGTACCTACCCGTTAAATAAATTTCGTCCCGAAATTTGAGTGAGGTCGTCATGGCTAACAATAAAAATGTTTTTATGAGGAATATGAGTGGATAAATAGAGTTTTATCATTATTGACTAATATAGATAAAACGATTCGATTATGTGAAGAGTACGAGTGAAGCTATTGTAAAAGAGTGAAATGAGTAAATGAAGGTTTGTCTTAACCGGTGACGTAGTCACAGTTGATTTTCGGAATTCAAGGGATTTAGAGAAAATCTTCGTAATAAGATTTGATTCTTCGGTAGTTAAGGAGATAGGATCTTCTTTGATTAAATGCGATAACCTGTCACGATTGCTCTGTCAGATTTTTCGCTATAAATCCACTCCCTTCGTTTCTTTTTTTTCCACAGCTCATACCTTCTATTCTTTTCTCCCTCAATTCATTTTAAAGCATTCTTCAATATGCTCCATCCAGTTCTGCTTCTTGATATACTCCTAACTTTCATATCTGTCATTCTTCTTTTTCATCTGCCGCAGGAAGAATCTATTTTCTTCTACTATTACCTTGGGGTTATAATGTTTTTAATTCTCCCGTGTCTTTACGTTGCAATACGTATTGATATACACGGTTTGTAATTTATGTGTTGTTGTCAGGCTTTATATTTTCCCTTATATTTCGATGTTTCTGCTTCCGTCTTTCTATAATCATTGACATCCACAATTAATGCTCTCTCCTATTTGCTGCGATTTATACTCCCATTTTTACTTCGGAGCTTCATACTTTTGTTTTCTTCTTCTTCCCGACTTTAAGTCAAGCGAATAATGGTCCAGAATTCGTAGATATGGAGTTTCGAATAATCATAATATACAAAGCAGAAAGGAAAGGTAGTAGCACGATTTGATTTGTCAAATTACCAGAATATCCAGAAAAGACCGAATCATCAAGAAAAATATTTTTCTTGATATGTTTATAGGTTAAATAGAATGAAAGAGTTATGTAACATGGTTCATGATGAGGGTATGATCTGTGAACCTTTATCACGTTCCATTAGAAACTCAGCATGACTTACTGTAATATAATCAAGTTGATTAAGTGTTATTATATTATACTAACTCATGCTTCAATTCCCAACACTTCTTCAAAAACATTCATAATTTAAACTCGAAGGTTTACATAATATAGAAACTAAACAGTTTCCTTTATGATGCGAGGAGATAAATGATTTCAGATAATGATAGTTATGAAAATATCTTCAAATTATCGAGGATATTTATAATGAAAGATACGATGATATCTTAGAATTTCTAATATCTAAAGATGATAAAGAAGATTTGTCCGTAAAGGTTTAGAGTCAGGAGCAAGGTATTCGTTAATGACTTCAGCAGATACTGAATCATTTGGATTCTTTAAAGGCAGGTTTAGTCTTTGTGATTAGTCCACAGCCTCCTTCATGGTTTGCTCAATCCGTTTTCCAGTTCTAACTTTTTTGAGCTTTGCCAACACACTATTCTTTATCATCAAACTTTCAACTGTTAAAGTCATTTACAGTTTTTGCTGCTTCATCAGCTTTTTCAACATTCAGAGTATTGATTCGTAGATTGGTTGCTTATCAGAATTTCAGAATGAAAGCTCATAATTCTAAAAGATGAATGTTATATGTATGCATATGATGTTCTAGTACAGTTTTGAATTTAAAGTATGGCATTTGAAAGATGTAAGAATCTAAGAGTTATGTTTTCTGTTAAATCTTGGCTTGGATTCTGATTTTTCAAAATTAGAATATGTAATCAAATTTGGATGCGAATGGTTGTGTTGATTTCTAGGAAAGAATGTATATCGTTGAAAAAGTGGTGAGTATAGTTGATGATTTGCTGAATCAAAATCGAAGAATGTAACATATTAATTGTGAATTTATATATCTTTCGGGTATTACCTACCCGTTAAAAGTTTCACAAGTAATATTTTGTACCAGAGAATTTTATTACAGTCTTTATGAAAATATAGTATGTATATTTTCTTTAGATGTAATACAGATTTAATGAGTTAATACCATATTAAGCTCATTTGATTTTCGGCTGGATTAGATATTGAATAATCTCTAAAACATTAAAGATTTCATAATCTTCGCAGAGTATTTCACTAATATAATCAATACTTCGTTATTCTGTTTTATTGATATTTCCTCAGTAAATCATGTTGGTGCTTATGGAACTCTTGCTAATATAACGACTCGTCCTAATCCATCTGGACAAATACATTACATTTGGTTACATTGCGAGGTACTTGACCTCTATATGATACATTTTACAAACATTGCATTCGTTTTTAAAAGACAAACTTTCATTACATCGAAAGCTGACGGCATGCATACCATTTCATAATATATCCAACTATAATTAACTTAATAATAATCTTGATGAACTCAATGACTCGAATGCAACGTCTTTTGAAATATGTCATGAATGACTCCAAGGAATATCTCTAATATGAGCAAATGCACAGCGGAAGATTTCTTTCATACCTGAGAATAAACATGCTTTAAAGTGTCAACCAAAAGGTTGGTGAGTTCATTAGTTTATCATAAACATTCATTTCCATCATTTTAATAGACCACAAGAATTTCATTTCCAGTTCTCATAAATATACGTCCCATGCATAGAGACAAAAATCATTCATATGGTGAATACCTGGTAACCGACATTAACAAGATGCATATAAGAATATCCCCTATCATTCCGGGAAATTCTTTGGACATGATAAAAACAACATCGAAGTACTAAAGCATCTGGTACTTTGGATGGGGTTCGTTAGGCCCAATAGATCTATCTTTAGGATTCGCGTCAATTAGTAGATCGGTTTACTAATTCTTAGGTTACCAAGCAAAAGGGGCATATTCGGCTTCGATCATTCACCCATATAATGTAGTTTCAATTACTTGTGTCTATTTCGTAAAACATTTATAAAAATTGCGCATGTATTCTCAGCCCAAAAATATAAAGGGTAAAAAGGCAAATGAAACTCACCTAATGTATTTTGTAGTAAAAATACATAAGACGATATTGAATAATGCAGGGTTGGCCTCGGATTCACGAACCTATATCATTTGTATATATATTAATACATATAATCGTAATCGAGCAAGTTTATATATATTTAGTTATGTATTAAGGTTAATACTTATATATAATTTTGTTAATACTTATTATATTTCATATTGTTTATTTGATATATAATTTAGTTGACATTACATCAATATAAATAATATTATATCTTAATATTAGATAATATTAGTATACTTATGTACTAAGTATATTCTTTATATAAATTTCTTTTGTTTGCCAAACTAATATTTAATAATACTAGCATAAGTATAATAATAATAATAAAATTTTTAATACTAATAATATTATTAATACTAATGATAGTAAAAATAATAGTTTCAATAAAAATGATAATAATATTATTAATAATGATATTTATAATAATAATGATATTTATTATAATAATAATAATTCTACTAGTAATAATAATAATAATAATAATATTGATATTAATAATATTAATAAATATAATAATGATCATAACACTAATACTTAGTAATAATAATAATAACGATTAAGGTTTATGACAATAATTTATAGTATCCTTTATATCATGTTTATTTCATAATACCAATATCGTTCTTAATACTTAATATCTTAATCATGTCATTAAGTGCAATAATAATCATATTACTCTTATATAGATCATAAAAATGTTCATGAGCGTATTAAGTTCATATCTATACTTATCAATACAATGTAATTATATTCCTTTTATCATATTTTATCTAATCATAATAATTTTAATTAATAATAATAATAATACTCATACCTAATAATAGTAATAATAATAATATTTATTATACTTGTATCAATAATTTTAATATTAATTATAATGCTAGTGACATTAAGAGCAATATTAATAATAATCATAATAACAATAATAATAATTGAAATAAAATTAGTAAAAATATACCCTTTATAGAAGCTTTTTGTAAAAAGAATTGCCCCGGACCGGACTTGAACCCATGACCTCCCGCTTATATGCAAACACCCTTAACCATGTATCTATTTCGATTTTTCGAAATAATACTCGATCTAATTATTCTTATGCCATTATATTTCTGTTTCATATTTTCACTCCTTCTTTTTCTAAAAAAAAATATCACAGCAGGGGATCGAACCCGCGACCTCTCAGTAACACACAAACAACCCACGCCACTCAGCTATTCACATTTTCTATGACTTATATCCCCTGAATAAGTTTATAAACCGTAATTTCTGCAATCTCCTCTTCATCTTCTTCTTCAAATGCATCGACTCCAAATCAAAACATTACATAAATTGTTATTCTATGTAAATTGAAATAATAACAACAATAATAGTAATATCCATAACAGATATGCAAACAAAAAAAAATAAATCAAAATAAATTATAAAAGAAGACCGTCGTTGTTTAAAAAAAAATAAAGAACTAACTTTTGATTTTCGAATTTACGAAAGATTTAGACAAAACTTCCTACATGAAATGGGTTTTAAAACTTTCCTAGAATCATTCTCAACCTTCAATTTAACTTCAATCATAACCTATAACTCGAATTCGATCAAAGAATGAAGTTTGACTTTTTAAAATTAAAACTTTGACCTCGAAATTCTTGATTGTTTCTTCGAATTAGCTTTTGTAACTTTGAAGAAAGTTTCAAGCAATGAAATAGAATGTTTCTGCATTTCCACTTTCCTTCAATTTGTTTCGAATCGAATTATGATTAAATGCCTCCGGTATATTTGACATAATGGAAAAAAAAAGAAATAAAAAAATAAAAAGGAATTCGAATGATTGCTGAGAAGGATTACATGGTACGTTTTAAATGTTAACTTCCAAAATGTTAAAGATCAAAGTCTTGTGGAAGGGTTAAAGGACATCGATATTTTTCACAGGTGTAACAGTAAAATACAATTAAGAAAGAGAAAGAAAGAAAACTGCGTTAGATGTTGAATATAAAAAAAATTACGCGAATACTACTTGCACTCTTATATGTATGCAACTATATATATATATATATATATATATATATATATATATATATATATATATATATATATATATATATATATATATATATATATATATATATATATATATATATATCTGTAAAAATATATGTATCAATATATTATGTTTAATTGTATGTTAGTTATATAAAGAAACAAAATAATATTAATTATATAAACATTAATATTTAATATTAACTTTATTACTCATAATGAGACTAATAATAATAATATAACAATTTATATCAAATCTCATAATTGTATATCTCTTATATTTATGTATTTACATTTACAAATTTTAATTACTTTTGTTAATAAATATAAATATAATAATAACACTCTTAATACTATAACTAATAGTAATCCAAATATAATAGTAATAATAATATTATTATTACTAATGATAGTGATGTTAATTACAATACTATGTATAACAATAATAAAATTAATAACAATAATACGAATAATTTATATATATATATCAATTTCTATATTTATATATTATCTATTGATAATAATAATATATCTAATACTGATGTTAATAATGTTAAATAAAATATGATAATAATAATCCTATTAATTATAATAGTATTAATATGATAATATCAATAATAGTAATATAATAACTTATATGTATCAGATTTTATATATAACTTTATATTTTACATTAGAATTTATAATATTGATGATACAAGTATTTATTTTACTAACAACATTAATAATAATATTGAATGTAATAATCATAACATTAATATAACATTTATATATTAACTTATAATTACATATAATATATTAACCTTAATTATGTATTACATATTTTATACAAAATGATATTTGAATATTTATCATATATATATTTTATATACATAACAATACAATAATTATTAATAAAAATCATATATATATATATATATATATATATATATATATATATATATATATATATATATATATATATATATAAATTCATTATGCTTACTTATCTTGTATCTTATTTTACATATACATATTTATCTACAAACAATTATTCATGAATCGTCGAGAATGGTCAATGGTTAAATGAATTCATGTAAACAGTTTCAAAATTTTGTAAATCAATATTACAGACATTGCTTATCTTATCGGATACATATAAAGATTAAGTTTAAATTTGGTCAGAAATTTCTGGGTCGTCACAGTACCTACCCGTTAAAGAAATTTCGTCCCGAAATTTGATCGAGGTCGTCATGGCTAACGAATAAAATTTTTTCATGACGAATGTGTCTTGATAAATAGAGTTTTATCATTATTGATTAATATAGATAAAACGATTCGATCATGTGAAGTGTACGAGTAAAGCTATCACAAAATAGTGAAATGAGGAAAGTCAAGTTTATCTTAACTTTCGACGTAGTTCCGTTTAAATTCTGGAATTCCAGGGATTTAAAGAAAATCTTTGAAATTTGAATAAGATCTGATTTCCTCGGGATTAAGGAAATTAAAATTTCTTTAATTTAATACGATCATCTATCTCGATTGCTTTGTCTGGTATCTCCACTATAAATGAACTTCTTCCGTTCCATTATTTTCACCACTCCTATACTAAATTCCCAAATTCAAAAGATTGTGAAAATGCTTAATTCAGTTCTAATCCTTGTCCTTATCCTTACTATCGCAAAAATCATTCTCCTTTTCCAACTTCCACCGGAGGAATCTATTTTCTTCTACATCGCCCTGGGGTGATATAATATTAATTATACCGTGTCTTTATATTGCTATTCGTATTAATATTCACGGTTTGTAACCTCCGTGTTGCTATTGAGCTTTATATTTTCTCTTATATTTTGGAGCTCTTTGCCTTTTTATTCTCCTCTCGACCTCTAGTAAAACGAGTAATGGTCCAAAATTCGTAAGTATGGAGTTTCGAATGAACTTAATGTTCTAAACAAGAAAGAACGTAATAGCACGATTTGATTTGTCAAATTATCAGAATCACTGAGAATAGAACTATCAAGAATATACTTTCTTGATATGTTCAGAGGTTAAGTAGAATGAAAGAGTTATGTAGCATGACACATGATGACGTTAAGATCTGTGAATCATCACGTTCAATTAGAAACTCAACATGACTTACTGTAATATAATCACGTTGATCAAGTGTCATTATATTATACTAACTCATGCTTCAATTCCCAACACTACTTCAGAATCATTCATAATTTAAATTCGAAAGTTTACAGAATATAGAGACTAAAATAGTTTCCTTTTATGAGATAACACAGATAGTGCGGAGAGATAATTAATATCGAACAAGAATATTTATGAAGATATCTTCAGAAATATTGAGGATATTTACAATGAAAGATACGATAATATCTTAGAATTTTAGATTCACAGCGTGGTGAAGAAATTCATTCACAATGATTTAGAACGATTAAGGAGTAAGGTATTCGCTAAAGATTTCATCAGAAACAGAATCATCAGAATTCTTTAAATACAGGGTTTGGTCATTGTATTTGTCCTTGGTCTCCTTCAAGGTTTGATTAATTCGTTTTTCAGTATCAAAATCTTTGAGCTTTTTCAATATTCCGAGTATTGATTCGCAGACCGGGTGCTTTTCAAAATTTCAGAATTGAAGATCGTAATTCTGGGAGATAATTGTTATATGTATGCATATAACTATTGATGTAGAAATGCTACGAGATTCGAAATACTGATTGCTGATTCTCGGTAATTGGTATGGAAATTATTGTTACAGGGTATAGATGAATACACGGTGGGGTTTCAATGAATATAATGATTTTTCGAAAAGTCCAAATTCATTGAAGTTGCTGGTAAGTTTACTGCTAATGTGGTGGAATATAAACGGTTCTTCGATAACGATGACAAAAGGCAAGCTTATATATCGAAGTTATAATAAGGGTTATCCGAATGAAAAGTCGAAGTTGATTTGCTGGAGCTGTGACAAAATTGACTAACTTGAAAACGATTTGCATTGTTATTTTCAGAAATAACAATGCCAAATAAGTTAGCATAGATACGTGTTAAACGTTTACTCAGTTTTTCGAGAGTCTTCAAGTGCATAACTATATGTATCGATCTTTTCTTCCGTAGATGAAGTGCGGTTGGTTCATCCTCTCGATTGAGATGTTTTCAAGAATCATGAAAGGTTTGAACGCAGATCGTAATCGTCAAGATACAAATGAGGTTTAAGATGAAATCAAGTGAAAAACTTGAAGAATTGTTTAGTTTCATATGTTATAATCAATATTTTAATTCATTTTAATTGTCCAATGTTGGTAGTCCACAGTTAGCAGTCCACAGTTACTAATTCAATAATTCATATATAGTTTATAATATTCGAATTAATTAATACGTATCGTGACCCGTGTACATGTCTCAGACTTGATCACAACTCAAAGTATATATATTATTATAGAATCAACCTCAACCCTGCATAGCTAACTCCAACATTACTGCATATAGAGTGTCTATGGTTATTCCAAATAATATATATAGATGCTTCGATATGATATGTCAAAACCTTGTATACGTGTCCCGATATTTAAAGTGCGTAAAATAAATAACAGAAATTAAATGACGATAAATAAAATTGTGAGAATATAAACTGCGATAATTAAATTGCGATAAATAAAATGTAATCAATTAGCTAGGAACAGTTAGCGTGGATTCTTAACAAAATTTCTAATAGTTAATTTGTCTGTTTCTAATACATTTTATTTTGTCATATGTTTTCTTCATTATGCCACTTGTTGGATTCTGATAGGTCAAAATCCAAATATGAAATTTGAATGAAAATGGTTATTCTGTGGTGAACGAATACGTATGTCTGTGGATGTAAGTAGAATAGTAATTGACTGTTGAATCAGATTCGAAGAATGTACAGTGTAACTTATTAATGTGAAATCTAAATATTCCTCGGGTATTACCTACCCGTTAAAATATTTTCACCATTAACAGTTTGTACAAAAGAATTTTTTAATTACAATCTTTATAAAAACATATATACATATATATTTTCTTCAGATGTAATCATGGATTTAATGAGTCAATGTGATATTAAACTCATCGGATTTACGGCTAGAACTAGAGTACATAATCTCTAAAACATTAGAGATTACATAATCGCCATGAAGGACGAAGATAGTTTATGTAGAACGATTCGTAGAATGATGATTATGCTTGAGGTATAGATTACGAGGTTGAGACGTGTGATGATGTTGTTGTTGTTGGTACTGGTTATGCTGCTGGTGCTGCTGATGGTGGTAATGTTGCTATCGGTGCTACAAGTGTTGTTGGTGCTGAGGTTGGTGATGATGTTGGTGTAGTAAGTATAGCTTGTAGATCACGCACCATTCTTGTCAGGATTTCTATCCTAACCTCTATCATTTCTATCCATCCACTCATCTGATTCGATATATCTTGATTATCAATTTGAAGTTCCCTAACTTCTTCTAATATTCCCCTTCGATTGGTATTCGGAAGTAGAGGTTGAATATTTTCTGAGATTGCAGTAATGTGACCTTCGAGGTGGAAAACTTTAGCAAGAAGGGTGAATACAGTGTTGCGCATAGGTTCACCGGTGAGTACATCATTTTCTCGAATGTTAGGAGGTAAGTTTGGTTCGCGGTAGGGCTCGCCTTCTTCATTTCTCCATCGAGTGAGTAAGTCTCGGACCCACCCCCATCTCCTCCAGAAATAAAAATAGCTAAACGGTGGAGACACTTCGGGTTCATTGACTTCGGAGTCTACTTCAATACGCATCTCGAAATTGCTTCCGGAACTAATGGAATCCAAGCTAGGTGTAGGATCCATCTGTTATAATCAGTTAGAGGATTTTCGATATGAAATAATTTTTGGTTATTGGATAATATTCTAGTTATATAGAATATCTAATATAGTACAGAAGATCCTGTAGATTACGGAGGAAATTAAGGAAACGTGTCAGATAAAGTCTACAGTAATAGATACGCTAAGATATGGATTTGTCTATACACTATTCATGCAATCAATGCAGTAATATGTGTCTAGACTAGGAATGATAAGCATGTAATTTTCTAAGGATGATAAGTAGGTAATTTCTTAAGGATGATAAGCAGGTAATTTTCAACACGAAATGATAAGCAAAACTTTTGACATGCAGACGCGTTCGAAGTCCAGACTTACTAATGCATCTAAGCAACTATCAGTTAGACACACTAATGCAAGACCTGGTTCGCTAGGACCACCGCTCTGATACCACGTATAATGACCCATCCTAATCCATTCGGAAGAATACATTACATTTGGTTACATCGCGAGGTACTTGACCTCTATATGATACATTTTACAAACATTGCATTCGTTTTTAAAAGACAAACTTTCATTACATTGAAAGCTGATGGCATGCATACCATTTCATAATATATCCAACTATAATTAACTTAATAATAATCTTGATGAATTCAACGACTCGAATAAAACATCTTTTGAAATATGTCATGAATGACTCCAAGGAATATCTCTAATATGAGCAAATGCACAGCGGAAGATTTCTTTCATACCTGAGAATAAACATGCTTTAAAGTGTCAACAAAAAGGTTGGTGAGTTCATTAGTTTATCATAAACATTCATTTCCATCATTTTAATAGACCACAAGAATTTCATTTCCAGCTCTCATAAATATACGTCCCATGCATAGAGACAAAACTCATTCATATGGTGAACACCTGGTAACCGACATTAACAAGATGCATATAAGAGTATCCCCTATCATTCTGGGAAATCCTTCGGACATGATAAAAACAACATCGAAGTACTAAAGTATCCGGTACTTTGGATGGGGTTCGTTAGGCCCAATAGATCTATCTTTAGAATTCGCGTCAATTAGTAGATCGGTTTACTAATTCTTAGGTTATCAAGCAAAAGAGGCATATTCGGCTTCGATCATTCACCATATAATGTAGTTTCAATTACTTGATTCTATTTCGTAAAACATTTATAAAAATTGCGCATGTATTCTCAGCCCAAAAATATAAAGGGTAAAAAGGCAAATGAAACTCACCTAATGTATTTTGTAGTAAAAATACATAAGACGATATTGAATAATGCAGGGTTGGCCTCGGATTCACGAACCTATATCATTTGTATATATATTAATACATATAATCGTAATCGAGCAAGTTTATATATATTTAGTTATGTATTAAGGTTAATACTTATATATAATTTTGTTAATACTTATTATATATCATAATGTTTATTTGATATATAATTTAGTTGATGTTACATCAATATAAATAATATTATATCTTAATATTAGATAATATTAGTATACTTATGTACTAAGTATATTCTTTATATAAATTTCTTTTGTTTGTAAAAATAATATTTAATAATACTAGCATAAGTATAATAATAATAATAATAAAATTTTTAATACTAATAATATTATATTAATACTAATGATAGTAAAAATAATAGTTTCAATAAAAATGATAATAATATTATTAATAATGATATTTATAATAATAATGATATATATTATAATAATAATAATTCTACTAGTAATAATAATAATAATAATAATAATAATAATATTAATAATAATAATAATAAATATAATAACTATCATAACGCTAATACTTAGTAATAATAATAATAATAACGATTAAGGTTTATGACTATAATTTATAGTATCCTTTATATCATGTTTATTTCATAATACCAATATCGTTCTTAATACTTAATATCTTAATCATGTCATTAAGCGCAATAATAATCATATTACTCTTATATAGATCATAAAAATGTTCATGAGCGTATTAAGTTCATATCTATACTTATCAATACAATGTAATTATATTCCTTTTATCATATTTTATCTAATCATAAACATAATCATAATAATTTTAATTAATAATACTCATACCTAATAATAGTAATAATAATAATATTTATAATACTTGTATCAATAATTTTAATATTAATTATAATGCTAGTGACATTAAGAACAATATTAATAATAATCATAATAACAATAATAATAATTGAAATAAAATTAGTAAAAATATACCCTTTATAGAAGCTTTTTGTAAAAAGAATTGCCCCGGACCGGACTTGATCCCATGACCTCCCGCTTATATGCAAACACCCTTAACCATGTATCTGTTTCGATTTTTCTAAATAATACTCGATCTAATTATTCTTATACCATTATATTTCTGTTTCTTATTTTCACTCCTTCTTTTTCTAAAAAAAAAATATCACAGCCGGGGATCGAACTCGCGACCTCTCGGTAACACACAAACAACTCACGCCACTCATCTATTCACATTTTCTATGAATTATATCCCCTGAATAAGTTTATATACCTTAATTTCTGATGTCTCTTCTTCATCTTCTTCTTCAAATGCATCGACTCTAAATCAAAACATTACATAAATTGTTATTCGATGTAATTTGAAACAATAACAACAATAATAGTAATATCCATAACAGATACGCAAACAAAACAAAATAAAAAAATAAATCAAAATAAATTATAAAAGAAGATCGTCGCTGTTTAAAAAAAATAAAGAACTAACTTTTAATTTTCGAATTTACGAAAGTTTTAGACAAAACTTCCTACATGAAATGGGTATTAAAACTTTCCTAGAATCGTTTTCAACCTTCAATTTAACTTCAATCATAACCTATAACTCAAATTCGATCAGAGAATGAAGTTTGACTTTTTAAAATTAAAACTTTGACTTCGAAATTCTTGATTGTTTCTTCGAATTAGCTTTTATAACTTTAAAGAAAGTTTCAAGCAATGAATTAGAATTTGTTTCTACATTTTCACTTTCCTTCAATTTGTTTCGAATCGAATATATATATATATATATATATATATATATATATATATATATATATATATATATATATATATATATATATATATATATATATATATATTTATGTATATATATCTGTATATGTAAAAATATATATATCAATATATTATGTTTAATTGTATGTTAGTTATATAAAGAAACAAAATAATTTTAATTATATAAACATTAATATTTAATATTAACTTTATTACTCATAATGAGACTAATAATAATAATATAACAATTTATATCAAATCTCATAACTGTATATCTCTTATATTTATGTATTTACATTTACAGATTTTAATTACTTTTGTTAATAAATATAAATATAATAATAACACTCTTAATACTATAACTAATAGTAATACAAATATAATAGTAATAATAATAATATTATTACTAATGATAACGATGTTAATTAAAATACTATGTATAGCAATAATAATATTAATAACAATAATACGAATAATTTATATATATATATATATATATATATATATATATATATATATATATATATATATATATATATATATATATATATATATATATATATATATATATATATATCAATTTCTATATTTATATATTATATTTATATATATATATATATATATATATATATATATCAATTTCTATATTTATATATTATCTATTGATAATAATAATATATCTAATACTGATGTTAATAATGTTAAATAAAATATGATAATAATAATCCTATTAATTATAATAGTATTAATATGATAATATCAATAATAGTAATATAACAACTTATACGTATCAGATTTTATATATAACTTTATATTTTACATTAGAATTTTTAATATTGATGATACAAGTATTTATTTTACTAACAATATTAATAATAATATTGAATGTAATAATCATAACATTAATATAACATTTATATATTAACTTATAATTACATATAATATATTAACCTTAATTATGTATTACATATTTTAAACAAAATGATATTTGAATATTTATCATATATATATTTTATATATAACAATACAATAATTATTAATAAAAATCATATATATATATATATATATATATATATATATATATATATATATATATATATATATATATATACAAATTCATTATGCTTACTTATCTTGTATCGTATTTTACATATACATATTTATCTACAAACAATTATTCGTGAATCGTCGAGAATGGTCAATGGTTAAATGAATTCATGTAAACAGTTTCAAAATTTTGTAACTCAATATTACAGACATTGCTTATCTTATCGGAAACATATAAAGATTAAGTTTAAATTTGGTCAGAAATTTCCGGGTCGTCACAGCTAACTTCGCAAGGTACGAATGATGTTTTCTGGAAAGTTTTAAGTACATCGAAAATGAAAGTGTAAAATCAAACATGTATTTGAATAATACACTTGATTTATTATGAAATGGAATCTATTAAGTCGAAGCAGAGATTATAGTTAACGATTGTTAAGTCATTAACGAAGGATGTACATCATAGCATATTAATAACATGAACTAACCGAGTAGTTAAGATTCACACGTAATAGCTTAGTACGAAAAGATTTATTTTGATCTCAAAATTCACATATATAAAAATATACATATAATTTCTTCAGAGGGAATGAGTTAATACTTCATAACTCATTGATACGATATACGCGTTGTTGATTAGTGATGATGTTTGCGGTGATTATGGATCTGGCAGAGCTTGTGATGTTGTAGATGCTGCTGATGCTGACGATGCTGACGGTACTGACGATGTTGGTGATGCTGACAGTACTGTTGATGCTGCAGGTAAAACAGATCTAGCTTGTAAATCGTGCACCATTCCGATCAGGGTTTTATTTCATCATTTCTATTCGCTCACTCATCTGGTTTACAATTAGAACTAGAATAAGTAATCTCTAAAACTTTTAGAAACTACATATTCTCTGCAGAATATTTTTTCGATGAAGTTATGAATCAATACTTCATCGTTTGTTGTTGTTGGTATTCCTTGGTATCTATGGTGCGTATGATGTTGATGTTCGAGGTACAGGTTGTGATGTTGAGGTGTGGGATGTGGATGTTGTTGTTGGTAGTGGTAATGATACTGTTGGTATTGATGATGGTGGTACTGTTGATGCCGGTGATGCTGCTGGTGCTTGTAACCTTTGCACCATATTCTCCAAAGCCACTACTCGAGCGCGAAGCTCGTTGACTTCTTCTATTACACTGGGGTGATTGTCTGTTCGGACGAGCGGATGAATAAGATCTAGAATTTGAGATAGTATATAATCGTGACGAGATACTCTGTAAAATGAGAGAGAAAATGGTATTACGAACAGGTTCGCCGGTAAGTGCTTCAGGTTCTTCGCCAAGAGGGGAATGTGGTGGATGGAAGGGATCACCTTCTTCTTGTCTCCAATGACTAAGTAGGCTAGGAACCCATCTACATTTTATCCAGAATAGGTGATGGCTAATTGGTTGATCCATTCCAGTTACTCTGTCTTCGGAGTTCAGGTGAATATCCATATCGGAATAGCTGTCGGAGTTTAAGGAATTTGAACTAGATACAGGATCCATTTTGTGTAATCAAGGAAATAATTTTTGATGTGAAATAGATTATAGGACTTAGATTTGGTATTCTTCAATACATAATTTACATGTATATATAATACCAAAATCCCATAAATTACGGAGAAATTTTCGGAAAATGTCAGGAAAGTTTAAAGTAACAGATACGCTAAGATATGAATTTTGTCGATACACTATCTATGCAGTAAATGCAGTAAGACATGTCTAAACTTAGGAATGATAAGCAAGTAATTTTCGACAATAAATGGTAAGCAAAACTCGGTAAAAACAGATACGATCATAGTCCAGACTCACTAATGCATCCTAACAATTACCAGTTAAACACACTAATGCAATTTCTGGTTCCCTATGACCTCAAGCTCTGATGCCAACTGTGATGACCCGTCCAAATCCACTTGGACGAATACATCATTAATTGATTTCATAGTGAGGTTTTGACCTCTATATGATACGTTTTGTAAACATTGCATTCTTTTGAAAAGGCACACCATAAATGAATATATAAATCCAAGGTTTTCGACGTCTGATGATTTCTACGTATAGACAATCACCGTATTTAATAGTTTACAATACTACATCCGTTGACAATGCAGTTAAAATAAGATACATGGTGATGATTTTGTGAATGCAAAGTTTTCTTGAATAAAGCATGTATGACTCCATGCACATAGATTGTATAACGTATAAGCAAACAACAGAAGACTTCTAGGAACCTGAGAATAAACATGCTTAAAAGTGTCAACACAAAGGTTGGTGAGTTCATAGTTTTAATGTTGCGCATAATCTGTATATAAAGGTGGATTACAAAATTTCAGTTGTTTCATCCGAAACGTTTATCAAAAGATTCTACGAAATTGAGCACCCTGGTAACTAAACTTTAACGTTATAATAAGTACCCCTGTTTTAACATACATGCAACCAACATGTACAATACACGCAATCTAACATGTACTAACCTCAAATAGCATACGTCTGTTTTATAGTTCAGGCTAGGGTTTCTATACCTGGAACAGACTGGGATGTCAAGCCCTATGGATCCATATATAACTATTCACACTCACCAGTTCTTATAACCGGCAGTTACTAGTTACCAAAGCTAAGGGATTTTCGGTTCAAACTCGGTGTAGAATTTAGTATGTACTTGTATCCATTGCGTTTAAAATAAAGTGCATGTATTCTCAGCCCAAAAATATAGATTGTAAAAGCAATTAAAAATGGAGCAAATGAAACTCACCTTAGCAGCACATAAGGTCATTCACCAAAATATGACCGAATCTCGAAATGCAAAATAACCGTAGATCTCAACCTAGAGAACATATGTTGGTCAATACATGTCTAACAAGCTAGGTCAGGTCATAGTGTATCACAATCCTAATGCTCGAGACCGACATGCAAAAGTTAACAAAAGTCATCTCAAAAGTCAACCTGACTCAATATGATCTTTAAATCTATACATGTTTATTATCATAGTATAAGTCTTGATAATTGAACGAATTTATAGTTTATCAAACTCAAAATATTATTTATTTCAGGAACTATATTATATTTGAATTATCATGGCAATCAAAAATATTTTATTATTTCATATAGCTTTCCAATACTTGTAAAATCAGATTATAGTGTTTATAAAGCTTTAAAACATGATAAGACAGTCAACTTTAACAATTGTTCAACAAGACGAGACGTGCTTTATTTAGAAATTCATTTACTCGATTAGTAATATTTGAAAATCCAATTTATTAATCTCATTGACAAGTTCTTTAAATATTAATTTACAATTTCAAACACAATTTCAATTAACGTCAAACATAATTCAGTTAACCATATCTTTTAATCCGTTCATCGAAATCACACGATTTCTAAATGAAAAGTTATTAATTTTTCGCCAGCTTTCCAATAACATGCATATCATATACCTTATATCAGTAGTATATGTATTAAATTCGTGATTCATCATAAAACTATCTAACGACGAAATTTTGCATACAAGCATGTATAAACATATATACTCGAGCACTAGACATGGATACACTATTAATATATAAAAGATAAGATACGAATGTTCACGTATCAATATTGTGATTCAATATTGTAGGAAAGTATGTAGACACAACGGAGACGATAAACACTAGTTTGACTCACGAGCAATACTCCCGAACTATACTCATAACCTCCATAGCTATAACCCATAATTTTCTTAGCTCTATCCCGCTCGAAAAACCCGTTTTGAAAACATGCGAGCAAAACCTCGTCGTAGTATTTTATGTATAATACTAATAATAATAATATTACTAATACTAATATTAATAAGATTAATAATATTATTAATCTTTAATAATAATAATATAAATAATATATAATATAAATATAAACAACAGAGGGAGTAATTATATCATTGTATGTGTGTGTGTTCTCGAGCCAAAATGTCGAATTTATATATGTGTCCAGGAATCTCACCCCATGCGATCGCATGGGTTTCATGCCCATTTGCCATGCGATCGTATGGCCAGCTGGTACGCACCCAATATGTTTTGTTTTCTTGTTTGTCGACATATTTCACTGTAGCAAATAGTGTTCACTGTAACAAATAGTGTTTACTGTAGCAAATAGTATTTTACTGTAGCAAAGTCATTTTTACTCTAGCAAATAGTGTTTTACTGCAGCAAGTCATTTTTACTGTAGCAAATGGTTATTTTCAAAAACACTGTAGCAAAATAATTTTTACTGTAGCAAATATTGATTTTCGAAAACACTGTAGCTTTTTGGGTACTGTAGCAATTCGAAAATACTGCAGTAAATTAGTGTTTTACTTGTTCATCTTAAACGTTTTAGTTAACTTATCTAAATATCAATCGAATCAATAAACGAATGTTACTATCGTTTACTAAATAACTTGAAATTATATATATGTATATATCTTTATTTAATATACATAAATCAATTTTTAAATACACATTGCTAGTTATTTATGAATAATTAATATTCCAACTTATTGTATATATATATATATATATATATATATACATATATATACACAAATAGATGTTCGTGAATCGTCGGTCAATAGTCAAAGGTTAACTGAATATATAACAGTAGTTCAAAAAGTTTGAGAATCAATATTACAAACTTTTCTTATCGTGTCGAAAACATATAAAGATTAAGTTTAAATTTGGTCGGAAATTTCCGGGTCGTCACAGAAATGATCTTTCCTTGTAGCGTGGTTTAGACGACGATAGTCTATACAGAATCTCCACCCAGTGACTGTTCTTGTAGGAACGAGTTCGTTCTTATCATTTAGAATAACAGTCGTACCTCCTTTCTTGGGTACTACTTGTACAGGACTTACCCACGGGCTATCGGATATAGGGTAAATTAACCCAGCATCAAGTAATTTGATAACCTCTTTTTTGACAACTTCTTTCATGTTAGGGTTTAACCTCCGTTGCCTTTGTGCCACGGGTTTGAAATCTTCTTCCATTAGAATTTTGTGGGTACAATAAGCAGGGTTAATCCCTGGAATATCAGTTGTTTTCCAGGCAATTGCCTTTTTATGGGTTTTTAAAATAGACATTAACCTACCCTTTTCATCATTGAAAAGTTTGATAAAATTATGACAGGTAATTATGACGTTCCTTGGAGATAAGCATACTCCAAATGTTCTGGGAGTTCTTTAAGTTCCAAGGTGGGTGGTTCTTCCAAGGAAGATTTTATCCGAAACCTATTACCATCGATAATTTCTTCAAAAGGTTCATCTTCCCCGGTAATTTCTTCTTCTACGTATTCTTCATCAGTGACTACCTTCAACAGCTTGTCTAACTCTATATCGACATCAAAATCTTCACCTTCACCCATCGGGATGAAATCTGAGGTGTTGACATTTAATAGTTCTTGTAGTTCTTCCTCAATATAACAATCAATAATGTCTAATTGAAAACATTCGTCATCAGGAGACATAGGGTGTTTCATAGCCTTATCTATGTTCAATATAATTCTATCCTCCCCCACACCTAAGCTGAGATTTTTCTCTTTTACGCGCACAATTGCGTCTGCAGTATTTAGAAAGGGACGCCCTAGAATTAGGGGAACCTTACTATCTTCTTCCATTTCAAGAACAATGAAATCAGCAGGAAAGATTAAGTGATTTACTTTAACCGGTAGGTTTTCAGCAATGCCAATAGGATAGTTGTAAGTTCTATCAGCTAATCGTATACACATCCTAGTTGGTTTTAAATCACCTAAGTTCAATTTTAAGTACAAGGAGTGCGGCATAAGGTTAATGCTTGCTCCTAAATCAGCTAATACATCGTACATTACTGAATCTCCCATTAGATAAGGAATGATGAAACTTCCAGGATCTCCAAGTTTTGGTGGCAAATTTTGCTTTTGCAAAATTGCCGAGCATTCCTCATTGGAATTGAAATGTCCCGTTCTTATTGATTAAAAACGTTCCATATTAATTGATTTCGTTGCGAGGTTTTGACCTCTATATGAGACGTTTTTCAAAGACTGCATTAATTTTAAAACAAACCATAACCTTTATTTCATCAATAAAGGTTTAAAAAGCTTTACGTAGATTATCAAATAATGATAATCTAAAATATCCTGTTTACACACGACCATTACATAATGGTTTACAATACAAATATGTTACATCGAAATCAGTTTCTTGAATGCAGTTTTTACACAATATCATACAAGCATGGACTCCATATCTCGTCCTTATTTAAGTATGCGACAGCGGAAGGTCTTAATAATCACCTGAGAATAAACATGCTTAAAACGTCAACAAAAATGTTGGTGAGTTATAGGTTTAACCTATATATATCAAATCATAATAATAGACCACAAGATTTCATATTTCAATACACATCCCATACATAGAGATAAAAGTCATTCATATGGTGAACACCTGGTAACCGACATTAACAAGATGCATATATAAGAATATCCCCATCATTCCGGGACACCCTTCGGATATGATATAAATTTCGAAGTACTAAAGCATCCGGTACTTTGGATGGGGTTTGTTAGGCCCAATAGATCTATCTTTAGGATTCGCGTCAATTAGGGTGTCTGTTCCCTAATTCTTAGATTACCAGACTTAATAAAAAGGGGCATATTCGATTTCGATAATTCAACCATAGAATGTAGTTTCACGTACTTGTGTCTATTTTGTAAATCATTTATAAAACCTGCATGTATTCTCATCTCAAAAATATTAGATTTTAAAAGTGGGACTATAACTCACTTTCACAGATTTTTACTTCGTCGGGAAGTAAGACTTGGCCACTGGTTGATTCACGAACCTATAACAATATATACATATATATCAAAGTATGTTCAAAATATATTTACAACACTTTTAATATATTTTGATGTTTTAAGTTTATTAAGTCAGCTGTCCTCGTTAGTAACCTACAACTAGTTGTCCACAGTTAGATGTACAGAAATAAATCGATAAATATTATCGTGAATCAATCCACGACCCAGTGTATACAAATCTCAGTATTGATCACAACTCAAACTATATATATTTTGGAATCAACCTCAACCCTGTATAGCTAACTCCAACATTCACATATAGAGTGTCTATGGTTGTTCCGAAATATATATAGATGTGTCGACATGATAGGTCGAAACATTGTATACGTGTCTATGGTATCTCAAGATTACATAATATACAATACAAGTTGATTAAGTTATGGTTGGAATAGATTTGTTATCAATTTTCACGTAGCTAAAATGAGAAAAATTATCCAATCTTGTTTTACCCATAACTTCTTCATTTTAAATCCGTTTTGAGTGAATCAAATTGCTATGGTTTCATATTGAACTCTATTTTATGAATCTAAACAGAAAAATTATAGGTTTATAGTCGGAAAAATAAGTTACAAGTCATTTTTGTAAAGGTAGTCATTTCAGTCGAAAGAACGACGTCTAGATGACCATTTTAGAAAACATACTTCTACTTTGAGTTTAACCATAATTTTTGGATATAGTTTCATGTTCATAATAAAAATCATTTTCTCAGAATAACAACTTTTAAATCAAAGTTTATCATATTTTTTAATTAACTAACCCAAAACGGCCCGCGGTGTAACTACGACGGCGTAAATCCAGTTTTACGGTGTTTTTCGTGTTTCCAGGTTTTAAATCATTAAGTTAGCATATCATATAGATATAGAACATGTGTTTAGTTGATTTTAAAAGTCAAGTTAGAAGGATTAACTTTTGTTTGCGAACAAGTTTAGAATTAACTAAACTATGTTCTAGTGATTACAAGTTTAAACCTTCGAATAAGATAGCTTTATATGTATGAATCGAATGATGTTATGAACATCATTACTACCTTAAGTTCCTTGGATTAACCTACTGGAAAAGAGAAAAATGGATCTAGCTTCAACGGATCCTTGGATGGCTCGAAGTTCTTGAAGCAGAATCATGACACGAAAACAAGTTCAAGTAAGATCATCACTTGAAATAAGATTGTTATAGTTATAGAAATTGAACCAAAGTTTGAATATGATTATTACCTTGTATTAGAATGATAACCTACTGTAAGAAACAAAGATTTCTTGAGGTTGGATGATCACCTTACAAGATTGGAAGTGAGCTAGCAAACTTGAAAGTATTCTTGATTTTATGTAACTAGAATTTGTAGAATTTATGAAGAACACTTAGAACTTGAAGATAGAACTTGAGAGAGATCAATTAGATGAAGAAAATTGAAGAATGAAAGTGTTTCTAGGTGTTTTTGGTCGTTGGTGTATGGATTAGATATAAAGGATATGTAATTTTGTTTTCATGTAAATAAGTCATGAATGATTACTCATATTTTTGTAATTTTATGAGATATTTCATGCTAGTTGCTAAATGATGGTTCCCACATGTGTTAGGTGACTCACATGGGCTGCTAAGAGCGGATCATTGGAGTGTATATACCAATAGTACATACATCTAAAAGCTGTGTATTGTACGAGTACGAATACGGGTGCATACGAGTAGAATTGTTGATGAAACTGAACGAGGATGTAATTGTAAGCATTTTTGTTAAGTAGAAGTATTTTGATAAGTGTATTGAAGTCTTTAAAAAGTGTATAAATACATATTAAAACACTACATGTATATACATTTTAACTGAGTCGTTAAGTCATCGTTAGTCGTTACATGTAAGTGTTGTTTTGAAACCTTTAGGTTAACGATCTTGTTAAATATTGTTAACCCAATGTTTATAATATCAAATGAGATTTTAAATTATTATATTATCATGATATTATCATGTATGAATATCTCTTAATATGATATATATACATTAAATGTCTTTACAACGATAATCCTTACATATATATCTCGTTTAAAAATCATTAAGTTAGTAGTCTTGTTTTTACATATGTAGTTCATTGTTAATATACTTAATGATATGTTTACTTATCATAGTATCATGTTAACTATATATATATCCATATATATGTCATCATATAGTTTTTACAAGTTTTAACGTTCGTGATTCACCGGTCAACTTGGGTGGTCAATTGTCTATATGAAACATATTTCAATTAATCAAGTCTTAACAAGTTTGATTGCTTAACATGTTGGAAATATTTAATCATGTAAATATCAATCTCAATTAATATATATAAACATGGAAAAGTTCGGGTCACTACAGGAATGTGGTTGAAACTTCTGCATATTTTCCTTTGTCTGCTATAAGATCTTTGATAAACCTTCCATAATTTGGCATACCTGCAAGAACATCTAGAAGCGGTACATTTATACAAATTTGCTTAATCATTTCAGCAAACTTGTTGTATTGTGCTTGTAATTTATCTTTCTTCAAACATTGCGGATATAGAATTGGAGGTTTATATACCTTCAATGGTGGTTGATTTTGAGTCTTTGGTGCACTTGTGGTTGGCATCGTATTTTCTTCCACCACATGTTCATTTTCTTGTAAAACATGAATAGGAGTGAGAGGCTTTGGAATCTCTGGGTTAATGGTTAACCCAGTTCGCGTAGTGATTGAATTAACTTGTGAAATATTACTTGAATTTTGAGTTTCCTTACCCTTAGGGTTTGGTTGCGTGTTTGATGGTAAAGTTCCCGATTGCCTTTCAGCAAGCAATCGGGATATTCTTCCCATATCTCTTTCAAGGTTTTGAATTAATGCTTGATGATTCCTTTGTACTTGCTCGTTTTCTGTTTGGGATTGATGAAGTTGTCTCTTCACTTACTCATTCGTTTCTGATTGACTTTTGACGAAATTCATCATAACTTCTTCAAAGTTAGATTTCTTTTCTACTGGTTGCGTGTTTTGATTCTGTTGTTGATATGGTAATTGATGTAACGGTTGTTGTTGGAAATTTTGTTGAGGTGAAAATGGAGGTTGGTTTCTATTGAAAAAGCCAGGTGGTCCATTTCTTTAAAAAGCAAAATTTTTCGGGTTTTGATATCCTGGGTTTGCAGGTTGATAATTAGAATTCCCTCCTTGAAAATTGCCTTGTCTTTGATTGGCCATAAAATTAACTTGTGCTACTGAGTTCATTGGCCGATCATTGATATCACAATCTTTCGTGAAATGTGGTTGTCCACAGATTTCACATCCTACTTGCAATGCTAAAACTGTTGAATTTAGTTTCTCTATTTCTCTTCCAAACTTTTTGAATTGATTCGATAGTGAAGCTATGGTTGTATTGTTGTCTTCATTTTCTTCCAGGCTTGCCACCATCCTTCTAGGTATTTGATCTCTAGATGGTGTCCATTCAAAAGTATGAACTGACATGTCCTCTAACATGTCATACGCTTGATTTGGTGATTTGTACATAAATACTCCTCCAGCGGAGGAATCTAATATACCACAAGTATGTTCATCAATACCACGATAAAAAGTTTATACTATTTGCCCTTTTTGCAATCCGTGTTGCGGACAATTTCGTAACATTCTTTGTAATCTTTCTCATGCATCATAAAGAGTTTCATCCGCCTTTTGTTTAAAATTGGTGATTTCAGTTCTAAGTCTTTCGGCTTTTGCCGGTGGGAAAAATCGGGTAATGAATTTTTCTCTTAATTCATTGAAAGTTGTGATAGAATCAGGTTTTGATGCTTTCAACCATGCTTTTGCGTCTCCGATTAACGAGTATGGGAAAGTTCTTAACTTAAATGCATCTGAAAAAACATCTTTGTTTTTGTACAGTTCACATAAATCTTCAAAAGCTTCTAAATGTTCTATCAGATTATTATTAAGTCTTCCGTCGAATTGGTTTTCATGTACCATGTGCATAAACTGCCCCTTAACTTTCCAGTTTTCAGCCTCAATTTCAGGTCTTCTTATAGGTGCAAGTGTGAGAGGGGGAACAGTTTGTCTGGTATTCCACATCGGTAGATCATTTAGATCAGGTGTTACTTTAGTAATTTCTTCTTTAATGACTATGGTTTCAGGTTCAGTTTTGATTTCTGGTTGACCACTAGTGTTTCCTACTTGTTTTTTGACATTTTTCGGTGTTTTCGGTTTACTAGTACTACTTAATTTTTTTGTTTTTCTTGTTTTAATCTTTTGATCAAGCCTTTTTCAGGTTCTGGATTAAGTGCAACGAGTTTAGGATTTCCTGAACGGGTCATACAATTACAAAATTGTATGTAATCTTGAAGGATTTATTCACTAAGTGTATAAACATTGAACTTTCTTGAAAATGAATTTTCACGAAAGGATCAAATAACATAAAAACAATGATAAAAACCTTTAAACAAACAGATTTTCCTTCTGATTTTGCCCACGTTTCGAATAGCCAAAAGATGCAGCAGAGGGGCAGGATTCGTTTGGTCCCCAATATAATTGAGTACTGTTTGGCTCCAATAACCCAGTCCACGTACAAATCCAACTATTACTACGAATCAGAAAAATTATCTATTTATTTAACTGCCAACTTCCCCGGCAGCGGCGCCAAAAAGTTGATGTGCTCGATCGTGTCCTTTTATTTTGATCGAATTTGGATTGAAATTATTACACGAATTGGTTGTGATTATATGGCGTTTTTATGATTTAGGATTGATTTCACACATATAGGCAACTTTGTCCTATCCGTGTAGTAATAGTTTGTTGGTAAATCCGGTTCGTTCCACATGGAGATGGAGTTTTCAAGGCTTTAATCGCTAAAATTTAAACTTATTTAAAAGGGGGATTTTGGATTAGGGTTTACTACTTAATTGAACGGAATTTAAATTTAACTAAAACGAAATAACTAAATTAACAATAATAAAAATACAATTTAACTAATTTTGACAAAATAGAAGAAATAAGGTTTTTCATGGCAATATAGCAAAATAGTAAAAAGTAATTAAAATTTACTATATGGTAAAAAGTGAAATTGATGAGATTTTAAAATAAGGTAAAATAGTGGCAACTAAAATATGTCCCCTCTGGATTATGGATTGTTTTTAAGTCCGGTTACGATGTTTTAATATATATCCTTATATTTTATCTTCCGATTTATAAAGATTTAACTAACTAAAATTAAATCTAACTTTCGTTAGATCTCGTTTTAGCGAATTAAATTATACCCCGACTATTCAAATTGAGATTTAATCCAGTTTTAACTTTCGTTAAAACCAAAATTATAACGGTCTTCCCTTTTATAATTACACAATTATATAAACTATAATATTACCCAAACCACCGAATCACACTTCTAAATTTTTGTCAATAATTTATCCATATGTCCGTCTAGATCACCGAGGTGTTGAAGCATAATTTATGTAAATTTAATGCACTTTCGCTTATTAATTTAATAAATTATGTGATAGGGGTGAAAATATTAAATTATATAACAATGGGTCGGTGATTAAATTTAATGTTAAAAATAGTCAAAGTTACATCATAATATTATAATATAGTTCAATCCATTCGTCCAGAGGTTCTACATTTTAGTCACCACTATGGGTATTTAGTTGGACATTATAACGGCATAAAAATATAAATTATATAAAGTGGACATGGTAACAATACTAATAATAATAAAAGATAACAATAATAAATAATAAATAACGATAATAACGACGATAATAATAAATATTACGATAACAATAAAAATAACAACAATAATAATAATAATAACGATAGTAATAACAATGATAATAACGATAATAACGATACGTGAAAATAAAGTTGGGACGTGGAGACTTACAGCGAGTTGGAACGGTAAAAAGTGATATTATTAGCGTAGCGGTATACGGACAGAACTCCGACTTAAAACCAGTAAATTAAACGTTACAATACCCTTATTATTAAAATTAACTTAAATTAAAATTATAAATATAAATAATATATAAAAAAAAGAGATTTAGAAATGAAATATGAAATATGGTGGTTGGATTCGGCAGAATGCTTCGAGTATTTGTAGGCCAGTTTTGAATTTTACGGTTCCGCAAGTGCGGCACTTTTGTGCCTTACTATCACACCCCCAGTTAGGGCCTGAGCGAAATGTGACTTAATATCAAAATATACCAACATATTATAATAACGAGAACAATACTAAATGAGAAAGTTAAACTTTATGGAGTACGCAGCGGAAAATGAAATGTCGTTACAAAGGAGTAAAGTAAATGTTTAAATGCAATAGTAATAAATGCAATAATCTCTTGATCCTATGTCCAAGTAGCATCATATAAGCAGTAGATAAGTAAGCTTGAATCAAACAGCACCTGAGACAAAACATGCTAAAGTGTCAACCAAAAGGTTGAGTGAAGTTCATAGGTTTAACAAAAGTTTCACCGTTGTTTTAAACTACAAGATTTAGTTTGTAAAGTTGATCTCCCGCAGGATCAAAAAGTTATGCCAAAGCGTGATATTTAGACTAAACGTTCAAGGGTGCCCCATGACAAGTTGTGTATGTCCTTGTCGGTTTAATTTCATTATCAAGTAATACAAAGACTTAGTCAAATGTATCGGGGACGTTACTCCCGGTAGGCCTACCCCCAATAATTAAGCATGCAGCAGCAATTAAAAATATCACTGTAGAGACTTAGTCGGACATAGCCGGGTATAGCATAGTTTAACAGTTTGGTACTTGTGTCTAAATTGTAAAAAGTAAAAATAGCATGTGTCTCACCCCAAGTAAAGTAAGTAAGTTTGCTAGCAATAAAGAGGGGCTATGAATTCACCTTAAATAGCAGTTGAAGTTTTTCATTCAAGAAGGAAAGTAAAGCAAGTAAGTGATCTGGATATCAACCTAGAGGTATAACGTTTGATTAGTTAATGTCTAACTGACATAAAGTATGTTTATTAATATAGCAACTATATTGACAGTGACGGTTTTCGAGAAAAGTTCCTATTTCTCAAAAGTTTCTATTTTTGGAAACTTACTATTTATGGAAAGCTTCCACTTATAGTAAGCTTCTAGTTTAAGAATGTTCGGGTTATAATTCTTAACAAAGATTTTGTACAATCTCGCCCAAACTTCGTTGCTAACATGCAAGTCACTCGAATGATCTATTGCTACCGAGTGGCCCAAGATCTCTTGACCAGAATCTAAGTCTTGGCATTCGAGATCCACAAGCATCCCATAATGGTAACAAGGATCACCCTAGGCCACAAGTAGCGGTGATGTTTGTAGTCTTTGTACGCTATCTTTAATTATAACCTTCACGTTAGGTGCGTATATACATATATATTCATTAATTCGATTTTAATTATAATTCCTATATATATTAATTCATAAAAATACTTTTATAATTTTTAGTAACATATATTACTAATTATAACATGTTATTTATTTTATTTTTAATTGCATATAATTTATAACATTATTTACATGTTTTGGTAAAAAAAAATAATAAACCGAAGTAAAAAGTAAAAAGTAAAAAGTAAAAAGTAAAAAGTAAAGAGTAAGAAAAAAATACTTACTAGTAGTAATTCTTCAAAGAGAGAATAAGAGAAATTTTGGTGTGAGTTTGAATGAGAAATGAGGGGTATTTATACTTGAAAAAATTAGGTAAAAAGAATAAAATAATTAAAAGAAAAAGAAATATTTTAATTTTTAATGGGATTTTAAAATTCAAAAGTATTAAATGTTAGATCATGGGATAATGCACAAAATAAAATAATAAAAGTAGTTTTTCCATTATAATTTTTTAATTAAAAAGTAATTTATTTATTTATATATTTATTTTTTTTATTAATTTATTTTAAATATTTTTTTATATAAATAAACAAATTGATTTAGTGCTTTTCCAAGAATATTTATCAATATTTTTTTTAATTAGTAAATACAAATTTTGCATAAAAATAATAAATAATTCGGTATTTTATATTTTTAATAATAATTATGATTTTAATTATTAAACTATAGTTTTAGTAAGTTTGTAAATATTATTACATTCATATATAATTGGATTTATTATATAGTTAAATATATAATACATTAACTAAATAATAAAAGTGATACAAAGTTTATATACTTAGTTAAATTATGTCAAATTATATAAATTAATAATATATTATTTATTTAAGCGTACATTGTTGACTAAAAATTACTATTCGGTCAATATTTAATTGTATATAACAACCCTTAATACATATAGTCAGGCAGATAACCCTAGGATTAATTCACTAAATTTAGAAGTCGAAAAGTGAGGGTTGTTATAGTACCTCCCCGTTAATAAAAACTTCGTCCCGAAGTTTTAGGTAGACTTCTCGGATGCATCAGCGGTTGAGAAGAGATGGGGATATTTCTGTTTCATTTGGTCTTCACGTTCCCAGGTATACTCGGGGCCACGTCGTGAATTCCAACGGATCTTAACAATAGGTATGGTGCTTTGTTTTAAGCGTTTAGCAGATCGGTCCATGACTTCTACGGGTTCCTCTATGAAGTGCATTTTATCATCAATGTGAATGTCATCCAAAGGAATAACGAGAGTGTCATCAGCAATACACCGTTTAAGATTTGAGACATGAAACACATCATGTACTTGACTGAGTTCGGTTGGTAGTTCTAATCGATATGCCACGGGACCAATTCTTTCAGTGATTGTGAAAGGTCCAACATATCGTGGACTGAGTTTACTTCGTTTACCGAAACAGACAACACATTTCCAAGGGGATACTTTCAACATGACTTTATCTCCAACTTGGTATTCGATGTCCTTTCGTTTCTTATCGGCATAACTCTTCTGTCGGCTACGGGCAGTTTCTAAACGTTGCTTGATTTGAACGATCTTTTTGGTAGTTTCGTGAATAATTTCAGGACCAGTTAAATGTCTGTCCTCAAGTTCATCCCAACACAGAGGGGATCTACACTTCCGTCCATATAGAGCTTCAAAAGGTGAAGCTTTAATGCTAGAGTGATAACTGTTGTTATAAGAAAATTCAACCAAAGGCAGATGTCTATCCCAGCCTTTGCTGAAGTCGATAACACAAGCACGAAGCATATCTTCCAATGTTTGAATAGTTCGCTCACCTTGACCATCGGTTTGCGGATGATAAGCAGTACTCATGTCGAGTTGAGTTCCAAGAGCAGTTTGTAAGGATTTCCAGAATCTGGAAGTGAATCTACTGTCGTGATCGGATATGATTGATATAGGAACACCATGACGAGAGACAATTTCTTTGATATACAGTTGTGACAATCTCTCCATCTTATCGGTCTCCTTGATCGGTAAGAAATGAGCAGATTTAGTAAGATGATCTACTATGACCCATATAGTATCATTTCCACTAGAAGTCTTGGGCAATTTAGTAATAAAGTCCATAGCGATACATTCTCACTTCCACTGCGGAATATCGGGTTGTGTCAATAGACCAGAAGGCTTTTGATGTTCAGCCTTGACTTTCAAACAAGTGAGACACTTACTAACATAAGTAGCAATGTCGATTTTCATGTTAGGCCACCAGTAGAATTCCTTCACATCGTGGTACATCTTACTGGAACCCGGATGAATAGAATACCTAGTCTTATGCGCTTCATCCAAGACTAATTCACGGAGATTACCGAAGCGAGGAACCCAAATTCTGTTGCCAAAGTACCGTGTACCATTAGCTTTCACTTGGAGTTGGTTCTCGAAACCGATAGGTCCTTCACCTTCGATAAGTGTTGGTTTAATAGCTTCCAGTTGAGCTTCATAAATTCGTGATATAAGATTTGATTTGATTTTCAGGTTTAAGGCACGAACACGTTTAACATCGTCTTTTCAACTAAGGGCATCGGCAACTACATTTGCCTTGCCAGGATGATATTCCATCTTACAGTCATAATCGTTCAATAACTCGAGCCATCGGCTTTGCCTCATATTCAGCTGTTTTTGATCAAAGATGTGTCGAAGACTTTTATGGTCAGTGTACACCGTAAACTGGGTACCATATAGATAATGTCTCCATATCTTTAATGCAAATACCACGGCACCTAACTCAAGGTCATGTGTGGTATAGTTCTCATAATGTTTCTTCAACTGTCTAGATGCGTAGGCAATAACCTTTTCACGTTGCATTAAAACGCAACCAAATCCTTGCTTTGAGGCATCGCAGTAAACAACAAAATCGTCAGTACCTTCAGGTAAAAATAGAATCGGGGCTGTGGTCAACTTCTCCTTTAGAATCTTGAAAGCAGATTCCTGTTCTTCAGACCACTCGAATTTCTTCCCTTTTGTGTTAGCTTTGTAAGAGGTTTAGCAAGAAGTGAAAAATCCTTTATAAATCTCCGATATTAACCGGCAAGTCCCAAAAATTGGCGAATATGCTTCGCAGTCTTTGGTATCTCCCAGTTCTGAATAGCAGTGATTTTAGCAGGATCAACATGTATTCCTCTTCTATCAACAACATGTCCAAGGAATTGTACGGTTTTGAGCCAAAACTCGCATTTAGAGAATTTAGCATAAAGTTGTTCCTTTCGTAAGATTTCAAGAATCATACGCAAATGTTGCTCATGTTCTTTCTCTCTCTTGGAATAGATCAAGATGTCATCAATGAATACAATGACGAATTTATCTAGATAGGGTTTGCAAACACGGTTCATAAGATCCATGAACACAGCAGGAGCATTGGTCAAACCAAAAGTCATGACACAGAATTCATAGTGCCCATAACGAGTGCGAAAAGCAGTCTTAGGAATATCGGATTCCTTGACTCTAAGTTGGTGATATCCGGACCTCAAATCAATCTTTGAATAAACACTATACCCTTGAAGTTGGTCAAATAGATCATCAATACGTGGCAACGGATAACGGTTCTTGATAGTAAGCTTGTTAAGTTCGCGGTAATCAATGCACATCCTTAACGTACCATCCTTCTTTTTAACAAATAGAATAGGAGCTCCCCATGGGGACGAGCTTGGACGAATGAAACCTTTATCCAATAGTTCTTGGAGCTGGTTGGATAATTCCTTCATCTCGGAGGGTGCTAAACGATACGGCGCTTTAGTAATAGGCGCAGCACCAGGAGTTAAATCAATTTGAAATTCAACTTGTCGAGGAGGTGGAAGACCAGGAAGATCTTCGGGAAACACATCGGGAAAGTCTTTAATCACTGGTACATCTTCAATACATTTCTCTTTCGATTCAATCATCTTAACGTGAGCTAGAATAGCTGGATAACCTTTCATAAGGTATTTGCGAGTTTTAATACAGGAGATGATGTTGAGATTGGAACCACTCTTTTCACCTTGGATGATGAGAGTCTCTCCATTTCCCAATGGAACATGAACAGTTTTATCGTAACACATGATATAAATAAAACACCTTATTTTATTAAGGAACTAGGCATTAAATAAGCCTTAATACACGATTCGGAATTAGAAATAGTTTTAAGGCATAGCCTTTACATAGATGGAAAAATAGGAAAGATAACTAAAGATTATTAACATTGAAATAATCTTCATATCTCTTCTTTTCATCCTCAAACTGCTTCATCACTTTTTCCATGTTATTCTTCACAAGTTTCCTTAACCTTTCGGTTTGAGAGTCGAGAGACTCTTTGATAAACTTATCATATCGCTCGTTCTTCCCTTTTTGCTTTTCGTAGAGATATTCGAGATTGTCATAAAGGTTCGTAACACGACTGTTAATGGCATTGATGTCGTATTCCCTTAGGGCAAGTTGCTTGTTGACTCGGCTTCTCTCCATTTTCATTCGGAAGTTAACATCCTCCTGGAGATGAGCAAGTGATTGCTTTCCCCAACGAGTATTGTGTTCTTCCTCGTACTTTAGGAGCCTTAATTCTTTTCTTAGTTCAACATTTTCCTCCACCAACTTCTTAATTTCGCGGTCCTTCTCATCCATACGGACCTCCACTCTCGCCATGTGGCGAAGCAAACCCTCATACTTAGCAGCATCATTATAAGAAGAAGATCGGACTCTTTTCCTTGACGGACCAGTTTCCTCAGGACGTTTCCCCTTGTCTTCTGTTTTTGGGGTCGGGTAGTGATCGGGAGAATTAGGTAAAGTATCTGGACTATAGTTTGGTGAACGAGGACCACCAAAAGCCATAAGGTGGACTTTGGGCTGGTCTTTCAGTAGAAGACCATTTAGTATCTTCTTTGGTCGGCTTGAAAAGAGTTATTTTGTTCGCTTGATGAAAATTAGACATTCTAACATTAGGAAAGAGACATTGATTAGCATTTTAAGCCAAGATTATCAAAGCAAGGTTGTTAAGATTATAAGGTAATCCTAAGTGCTTTAAGTCTAAGGCATGAAAGGTTATAGTTTCCTAGATTGCTAAGGCACCCTAGCTAACACATAAGGCACACACAAAAATGCAATCCTGGTTCTCTATAACAGCCTGGTTATGCTCTGATACCAATCTATCACACCCCCAGTTAGGGCATGGGCGAAATGTGACTTAATATCAAAATATACCAACATATTATAATAACGAGAACAATACTAAATGAGAAAGTTAAACTTTATGGAGTACGCAGCAGAAAATTAAATGTCGTTACAAAGGAGTAAAGTAAATGTTTAAATGCAATAGTAATAAATGCGATAATCTCTTGATCCTATGTTCAAGTAGCATCACATAAGCAGTAGATAAGTAAGCTTGAATCAAACAGCACCTGAGACAAAACATGCTAAAGTGTCAACCAAAAGGTTGAGTGAAGTTCATAGGTTTAACAAAAGTTTGGCCGTTGTTTTAAACCACAAGATTTAGTTTGTAAAGTTGATCTCCCGCAGGATCAAAAAGTTATGCCAAAATGTGATATTTAGACTAAACATTCAAGTTTGCCCCATGACAAGTTGTGTCTGTCCTTGTCGGTTTAATTTCATTATCAAGTAATACAAAGACTTAGTCAAATGTATCGGGGACGTTACTCCCGATAGGCTTAACCCCAATAATTAAGCATGCAGCAGCAATTAAAAATATCACTGTAGGGACTTAGTCGGACATAGCCGGGTATATCATAGTTTAACAGTTTGGTACTTGTGTCTAAATTGTAAAAAGTAAAAACAGCATGTGTCTCACCCCAAGTAAAGTAAGTAAGTTTGCTAGCAATAAAGAGGAGCTATGAATTCACCTTAAATAGCAGTTGAAGTTTTCCACGCAAAAAGGAAAGTAAAGCAAGTAAGTGATCTGGATATCAACCTAGAGGTATAACGTTTGATTAGGTAATGTCTAACTGACATAAAGTATGTTTATTAATATAGCAACTATATTGACAGTGACGGTTTTCGAGAAAAGTTCCTATTTCTAAAAAGTTTCTATTTTGGAAACTTACTATTTATGGAAAGCTTCCACTTATAGTAAGCTTCTAGTTTAAGAATGTTCGGGTTATAATTCTTAACAAAGATGTTGTACAATCTCGCCCAAACTTCATTGCTAACATGCAAGTCACTCGAATGATCTATTGTTACCGAGTGGCCCAGGATCTCTTGACCAGAATCTAAGTCTTGGCATTCGAGATCCACAAGCGTTCCATAATGGTAACAAGGATCACCCTAAGCCACAAGTAGCGGTGATGTTTGTAGTCTTTGTACGCTATCTTTAATTATAACCTTCACGTTAGGTGTGTATATACATATATATTCATTAATTCAATTTTAATTATAATTCCTATATATATATTAATTCATAAAAATACTTTTATAATTTTTAGTAACATATATTACTAATTATAACATGTTATTTATTTTATTTTTAATTGCATATAATTTATAACATTATTTACATGTTTTGGTAAAAAAAATAATAAACCGAAGTAAAAAGTAAAAAGTAAAAAGTAAAAAGTAAAAAGTAAAGAGTAAGAAAAGAATACTTACTAGTAGTAATTCTTCAAAGAGAGAATGAGAAAAATTTTGATGTGAGTTTGAATGAGAAATGAGGGGTATTTATACTTGAAAAAATTAGGTAAAAAGAATAAAATAATTAAAAGAAAAAGAAATATTTTAATTTTTAATGGGATTTTAAAATTCAAAAGTATTAAATGTTAGGTCATGAGATAATGTACAAAATAAAATAATAAAAGTAGTTTTTCCATTATAATTTTTTAATTAAAAAGTAATTTATTTATTTAAATATTTATTTTTTTTATTACTTTATTTTAAGGATTTTTTTATATAAATAAACAAATTGATTTAGTGCTTTTCCAAGAATATTTTTCGATATTTTCTTTTTAATTAATAAATACAAATTTTGCATAAAAATAACAAATAATTCGGTATTTTGTATTTTTAATAATAATTATGATTTTAATTATTAAACTATAGTTTTAGTAAGTTTGTAAATATTATTACATTCATATATAATTGGATTTATTATATAGTTAAATATATAATACATTAACTAAATAATAAAAGTGATACAAAGTTTATATACTTAGTTAAATTATGTCAAATTATATAAATTAATAATATATTATTTATTTAAGCGTACATTGTTGACTAAAAATTACTATTCGGTCAATATTTAATTGTATATAATAACCCTTAGTACATATAGTCAGGCAGATAACCCTAGGGTTAATTCACTAAATTTAGAAGTCGAAAAGTGGGGATTGTTATACTTACAGCTCCGCGAGTGCGGAGCTTCAGATTCCAGCTCACCAAATTTTTGGCATTTTACTTGTCGACATATTATTAAATATATATAATATATATATAATTTTATATAATTATATATATATATATTATATTATATTCTTGTGCATAGTTGACTTGTAATTTTTGCTCCATTGTCTCGTACGTTTACGCCCGGTTTATGTCTCGGTCCCGGTTTCTCGAACGCATTTTCGTATAATTTAATTTAGTGTACTTTGCTTTCCGCGACTTGTACTCTTGTCAATTTTTAGACGTTATTCTTCGATAAATTAAACCACTTGTGTAGTGACCCGAACTTTTCCATGTTTATATATATATTAAATGAAATTGTTATTTACATGATTAAGTGTTTCCAACATGTTAAGTAATCAAACTTGTTAAGACTTGATTAATTGAAATAGGTTTCATATAGACAATTGACCACTCAAGTTGACCGGTGATTCACGAACGTTAAAACTTGTAAAAACTATACGATGACATATATATGGTTATATATATAGTTAACATGATTTTATTATAAGTATGTATTTCATTAGGTATTTTAACAATGAGTTATATACATAAAAATGAGACTATTAATTTAAGAAACTCGAAAACGATATATATAACGATTATCGTTATAACAACGTCTTACTAGGTACATATGAATCATATTAAGATATTGATACACTTGGTTAATTATGTTAAATGATAATTAAATATATTATTAAGTGTATTAACAATGAAATACATATGTAAAAATAAGACTACTAACTTAATGATTTCGAAACGAGACATATATGTAACGATTATCGTTGTAACGACATTTAACTGTATATATATCATACTAAGATATATTATATATGATAACATCATGATAATATAACAATTTAACATCTCATTTGTTATAATAAATAATGGGTTAACAACATTCAACAAGATCGTTAACCTAAAGGTTTCAAAACAACATTTACATGTAACGACTAACGATGACTTAACGACTCAGTTAAAATGTATATACATGTAGTGTTTTAATATGTATTCATACACTTTTGAAATACTTCAAGACACTTATCAAAATACTTCTACTTAACAAAAATGCTTACAATTACATCCTCGTTCAGTTTCATCAACAATTCTACTCGTATGCACCCGTATTCGTACTCGTACAATACACAGCTTTTAGATGTATGTACTATTGGTATATACACTCCAATGATCAGCTCTTAGCAGCCCATGTGAGTCACCTAACACATGTGGGAACCATCATTTGGCAACTAGCATAAAATATCTCATAAAATTTCAAAAATATGAGTAATCATTCATGACTTATTTACATGAAAACAAAATTACATATCCTTTATATCTAATCCATACACCAACGACCAAAAACACCTACAAATACTTTCATTCTTCAATTTTCTTCATCTAATTGATCTCTCTCAAGTTCTATCTGAAATGTCCCGTTCTTATTGATTAAAAACGTTCCATATTAATTGATTTCGTTGCGAGGTTTTGACCTCTATATGAGACGTTTTTCAAAGACTGCATTCATTTTTAAAACAAACCATAACCTTTATTTCATAAATAAAGGTTTAAAAAGCTTTACGTAGATTATTAAATAATGATAATCTAAAATATCCTGTTTACACACGACCATTACATAATGGTTTACAATACAAATATGTTACATCGAAATCAGTTTCTTGAATGCAGTTTTTACACAATATCATACAAACATGGACTCCAAATCTTGTCCTTATTTTAGTATGCAACAGTGGAAGCTCTTAGTATTCACCTGAGAATAAACATGCTTTAAACGTCAACAAAAATGTTGGTGAGTTATAGGTTTAACCTATATATATCAAATCGTAATAATAGACCACAAGATTTCATATTTCAATACACATCCCATACATAGAGATAAAAATCATTCATATGGTGAACACCTGGTAACCGACATTAACAAGATGCATGTATAAGAATATCACCATCATTCCGGGACACCCTTCGGATATGATATAAATTTCGAAGTACTAAAGCATCCGGTACTTTGGATGGGGTTTGTTAGGCCCAATAGATCTATCTTTAGGATTCGCGTCAATTAGGGTGTCTGTTCCCTAATTCTTAGATTACCAGACTTAATAAAAAGGGGCATATTCGATTTCGATAATTCAACCATAGAATGTAGTTTCACGTACTTGTGTCTATTTTGTAAATCATTTATAAAACCTGCATGTATTCTCATCCCAAAAATATTAGATTTTAAAAGTGGGACTATAACTCACTTTCACAGATTTTTACTTCGTCGGGAAGTAAGACTTGGCCACTGGTTGATTCACGAACCTATAATAATATATACATATATATCAAAGTATGTTCAAAATATATTTACAACACTTTTAATATATTTTAATGTTTTAAGTTTATTAAGTCAGCTGTCCTCGTTAGTAACCTACAACTAGTTGTCCACAGTTAGATGTACAAAAATAAATCGATAAATATTATCTTGAATCAATCCACGACCCAGTGTATACGTATCTCAGTATTGATCACAACTCAAACTATATATATTTTGGAATCAACCTCAACCCTGTATAGCTAACTCCAACATTCACATATAGAGTGTCTATGGTTGTTCCGAAATATATATAGATATGTCGACATGATAGGTCGAAACATTGTATACGTGTCTATGGTATCTCAAGATTACATAATATACAAAACAAGTTAATTAAGTTATGGTTGGAATAGATTTGTTACCAATTTTCACGTAGCTAAAATGAGAAAAATTATCCAGTCTTGTTTTACCCATAACTTCTTCATTTTAAATTCGTTTTGAGTGAATCAAATTGCTATGGTTTCATATTGAACTCTATTTTATGAATCTAAACAGAAAAAGTATAGGTTTATAGTCGGAAAAATAAGTTACAAGTCATTTTTGTAAAGGTAGTCATTTCAGTCGAAAGAACGACGTCTAGATGACCATTTTAGAAAATATACTTCCACTTTGAGTTTAACCATAATTTTTGGATATAGTTTCATGTTCATAATAAAAATCATTTTCTCAGAATAACAACTTTTAAATCAAAGTTTATCATAGTTTTTAATTAACTAACCCAAAACAGCTCGCGGTGTTACTATGACGGTGTAAATCCGGTTTTACGGTGTTTTTTCGTGTTTCCAGGTTTTAAATCATTAAGTTAGCATATCATATAGATATAGAACATGTGTTTAGTTGATTTTAAAAGTCAAGTTAGAAGGATTAACTTTTATTTGCGAACAAGTTTAGAATTAACTAAACTATGTTCTAGTGATTACAAGTTTAAACCTTCGAATAAGATAGCTTTATATGTATGAATCGAATGATGTTATGAACATCATTACTACCTCAAGTTCCTTGGATAAACCTACTGGAAATTAGAAAAATAGATCTAGCTTCAAAGGATCCTTGGATGGCTTGAAAGTTCTTGAAGCAGAATCATGACACGAAAACAATTTCAAGTAAGATTTCCACTCGAAATAAGATTGTTATAGTTATAGAAATTGAATTAAAGTTTGAATATGATTATTACCTTGTATTAGAAAGATAACCTACTGTAAGTAACAAAGGTTTCTTGATCTTGGATGATTACTTGGAATGGATTTAGAAAACTTGGAAGTAAACTTGCAATCTTGGAAGTATTCTTGATTTTATGAAACTAGAACTTTTAGAATTTATGAAGAACACTTAGAACTTGAAGACAGAACTTGAGAGAGATCAATTATATAAAGAAAATTGAAGAATGAAAGTGTTTGTAGGTGTTTTTGGTCGTTGGTGTATGGATTAGATATAAAGGATATGTAATTTTGTTTTCATGTAAATAAGTCATGAATGATTACTCATATTTTTGTAATTTTATGAGATATTTCATGCTAGTTGCCAAATGATGGTTCCCACATGTGTTAGGTGACTCACATGGGCTGCTAAGAGCTGATCATTGGAGTGTATATACCAATAGTACATACATCTAAAAGCTGTGTATTGTACGAGTACGAATACGGGTGCATACGCGTAGAATTGTTGATGAAACTGAACGAGGATGTAATTGTAAGAATTTTTGTTAAGTAGAAGTATTTTGATAAGTGTCTTGAAGTCTTTCAAAAGTGTATGAATACATATTAAAACACTACATGTATGTACATTTTAACTGAGTCGTTAAGTCATCGTTAGTCGTTACATGTAAATGTTGTTTTGAAACCTTTAGGTTAACGATCTTGTTGAATGTTGTTAACCCATTGTTTATTATAACAAATGAGATGTTAAATTGTTATATTATCATGATATTATGATATATAATATATCTTAGTATGATATATATACAGTTAAATGTCGTTACAACGATAATCGTTACATATATGTCTTGTTTCGAAATCATTAAGTTAGTAGTCTTATTTTTACATATGTATTTCATTGTTAATACACTTAATAATATATTTACTTATCATTTAACATAATTAACCAAGTGTATCAATATCTTAATATGATTCATATGTACCTAGTAAGACGTTGTTATAACGATAATCGTTATATATATCGTTTTCGAGTTTCTTAAATTAATAGTCTCATTTTTTTTATGTATATAACTCATTGTTAAAATACCTAATGAGATACATACTTATAATAAAATCATTTTAACTATATATATAACCATATATATGTCATCGTATAGTTTTTACAAGTTTTAACGTTCGTGAATCACCGGTCAACTTGGGTGGTCAATTGTCTATATGAAACCTATTTCAATTAATCAATTCTTAACAAGTTTGATTGCTTAATATGTTGAAAACACTTAATCATTTAAATAACAATTTCATTTAATATATATAAACATGGAAAAGTTCGGGTCACTACAGTACCTACCCGTTAAATAAATTTCATCCCGAAATTTTAAGCAGTTGGAGGTGTTGACGTATCTTCTGGAAATAAATGCGGCTATTTCTTCTTCATCTGATCTTCTCATTCCCAGGTGAACTCGGGTCCTCTACGAGCATTCCATCGAACCTTAACAATTGGTATCTTGTTTTGCTTAAGTCTTTTAACCTCACGATCCATTATTTCGACAGGTTCTTCGATAAATTGAAGTTTTTCGTTGATTTGGATTTCATCTAACGGAATAGTGAGATCTTCTTTAGCAAAACATTTCTTCAAATTCGAGATGTAGAAAGTGTTATGTACAGCTGCGAGTTGTTGAGGTAACTCAAGTCGGTAAGCTACTGGTCCGACACGATCAATAATCTTGAATGGTCCAATATACCTTGGATTTAATTTCCCTCGTTTACCAAATCGGACAACGCCTTTCCAAGGTGAAACTTTAAGCATGACCATCTCTCCAATTTCAAATTCTATATCTTTTCTTTTAATGTCAGCGTAGCTCTTTTGTCAACTTTGGGCGGTTTTCAACCGTTGTTGAATTTGGATGATCTTCCCGGTAGTTTCTTGTATTATCTCCGGACCCGTAATCTGTCTATCCCCCACTTCACTCCAACAAATCGGAGACCTGCACTTTCTACCATAAAGTGCTTCAAACGGCGCCATCTCAATGCTTGAATGGTAGCTGTTGTTGTAGGAAAATTCTGCTAACGGTAGATGTCGATCCCAACTGTTTCCGAAATCAATAACACATGCTCGTAGCATGTATTCAATCGTTTGTATCGTCCTTTCGCTCTGCCCATCAGTTTGTGGATGATAGGCAGTACTCATGTCTAGACGAGTTCCTAATGCTTGCTGTAATGTCTGCCAGAATCTTGAAATAAATCTGCCATCCCTATCAGAGATAATAGAGATTCGTATTCCATGTCTGGAGACGAATTCCTTCAAATACAGTCGTGCTAACTTCTCCATCTTGTCATTTTCTCTTATTGGCAGGAAGTGTGCTGATTTGGTGAGACGATCAACTATTACCCAAATAGTATCAAAACCACTTGCAGTCCTTGGCAATTTAGTTATGAAATCCATGGTAATATTTTCCCATTTCCATTCCGGGATTTCGGGTTGTTGAAGTAGACCTGATGGTTTCTGATGTTTAGCTTTGACCTTAGAACACGTCAAACATTCTCCTACGTATTTAGCAACATCGGCTTTCATACCCGGCCACCAAAAATGTTTCTTGAGATCCTTGTACATCTTCCCCATTCCAGGATGTATTGAGTATCTGGTTTTATGAGCTTCTCTAAGTACCATTTCTCTCATATCTCCAAATTTTGGTACCCAAATCCTTTCAGCCCTATACCGGGTTCCGTCTTCCCGAATATTAAGATGCTTCTCCGATCCTTTGGGTATTTCATCCTTTAAATTTCCCTCTTTTAAAACTCCTTGTTGCGCCTCCTTTATTTGAGTAGTAAGGTTATTGTGAATCATTATATTCATAGATTTTACTCGAATGGGTTCTCTGTCCTTCCTGCTCAAGGCGTCGACTACCACATTTGCCTTCCCCGGGTGGTAACGAATCTCAAAGTCGTAATCATTCAACAATTCAATCCACCTATGCTGCCTCATATTCAGTTGTTTCTGATTAAATATGTGTTGAAGACTTTTGTGGTCAGTATATATAATACTTTTGACCCCATATAAGTAGTGCCTCCAAGTCTTTAATGCAAAAACAACCGTGCCTAATTCCAAATCATGCGTCGTATAATTTTGCTCGTGAATCTTCAATTGTCTAGACGCATAAGCAATCACCTTCGTCCGTTGTATTAATACACAACCGAGACCTTGCTTTGATGCGTCACAATAAATCACAAAATCATCATTCCCTTCAGGCAATGACAATATAGGTACCGTAGTTAGCTTTTTCTTCAATAATTAAAATGCCTTCTCTTGTTCATCCTTCCATTCAAATTTCTTCCCTTTATGCGTTAATGCAGTCAAGGGTTTTGCTATTTTGGAGAAATCTTGGATGAATCTTCTGTAGTAACCAGCCAATCCTAAAAATTGACGTATATGCTTCGGAGTTTTTAGGGTTTCCCACTTTTCAACGGTTTCGATCTTTGCCGGGTCCACCTGGATACCTTCTTTGTTCACTATGTGACCGAAGAATTGAACTTCTTCCAACCAAAATGCACACTTTGAAAACTTAGCGTACAGTTTTTCTTTCCTCAATACTTCTAGCACTTTTCTCAAATGTTCTTCGTGCTCTTGATCATTCTTTGAGTAAATAAGTATGTCATCGATGAAAACAATGACAAACTTGTCAAGATATGGCCCACACACTCGGTTCATAAGGTCCATGAACACAGCTGGTGCGTTAGTCAATACAAACGGCATAACCATAAACTCGTAATGACCATAACGCGTCCTAAAAGCAGTTTTTAGAATATCATCCTCCTTTACTCGCATTTGATGATATCCAGAACGTAAATCGATCTTCGAATAAACCGACGAGCCTGTAGTTGATCAAATAAGTCGTCAATTCTCGGCAGTGGATAACGGTTTTTGATGGTAAGTTTGTTCAACTCTCTGTAGTCAATACACAACCTAAATGTACCACCCTTCTTCTTGACAAACAAAACAGGAGCTCCCCATGGTGATGTGCTTGGTCGAATGAAACTACGTTCTAATAGTTCTTGCAGTTGGCTTTGCAGTTCTTTCATCTCACTGGGTGCGAGTCTATAAGGAGCGCGAGCTATTGGTGCAGCTCCTGGTACAAGATCTATTTGAAATTCAACAGATCGATGTGGAGGTAGTCCCGGTAATTCTTTCGAAAATACATCGGGAAATTCTTTTGCGACGGGAACATCATTGATGCTCTTTTCTTCAGTTTGTACTTTCTCGACGTGTGCTAGAACAGCATAGCAACCTTTTCTTATTAGTTTTTGTGCCTTCAAAATACTAATAAGATGTAGCTTCGTGTTGCCCTTTTCTCCGTACACCATTAAGGGTTCTCCTTCTTCTCGTACAATGCGAATTGCATTTTTATAACATACGATCTCTGCTTTCACCTTCTTCAGCCAGTCCATGCCAACTATTACATCAAAACTCCCTAACTCTACTGGTATCAAATCAATCTTAAATATTTCGCTACCCAGTTTAATTTCTCGATTCCGGCATATATTATCTGCTGAAATTAATTTACCGTTTGCTAATTCGAGTAAAAATTTACTATCCAACGGCGTCAATGGACAACTTAATTTAGCACAAAAATCTCTACTCATATAGCTTCTATCCGCACCCGAATCAAATAAAACGTAAGCAGATTTATTGTCAATAATAAACGTACCCGTAATAAGCTCCGGGTCTTCCTGTGCCTCTGCCACATTAATATTGAAAACTCTTCCGCGGCCTTGTCCATTCGTGTTCTCCTGGTTCAGGAAATTTCTAATAATGTGGCCCGGTTTTCCACATTTATAACAAACTACATTGGCATAACTTGCTCCGACACTACTTGCTCCGCCATTACTCATTCCGACACCATTTGTTCCTTTCGTTCTGTTAACCCCTGGTCCGTAGACCTCACACTTTGCCGCGCTATGACCACTTCTTTTACACTTGTTGCAAAATTTGGTGCAGAACCCCGAGTGATACTTTTCACACCTTTGGCATAGCTGCTTCTGATTGTTGTTGTTGTTGCAGTTATTATTGTTGTTGGGATGATTGTTGTAGTTACTGTTGTTGTTGTTGTTGTTGTTGGGCCGTTTGTTGTAGTTGCGATTGATGTTGCGATTGTTGGGATAGTTGTTGCGATTATTGTTGTAATTACTGTTGTTGTTGTATTGGTGATTCTTATCACCGTTTTTCTCCCACTTTCTTTTGACTTGCTTCACATTGGCCGCTTCAGCAGTCTGTTCTTTAATTCTTTCCTCAATCTGGTTCACTAGTTTGTGAGCCATTCTACATGCCTGTTGTATGGAGGCGGGCTCGTGTGAACTTATATCTTCTTGGATTCTTTCTGGTAATCCTTTCACAAACGCGTCGATCTTCTCTTCCTCATCTTCGAACGCTCCCGGACACAATAGGCACAATTCTATGAATCGTCTTTCGTACGTGGTAATATCAAATCCTTGGGTTCGTAACCCTCTAAGTTCTGTCTTGAGCTTATTGACCTCGGTTCTAGGACGGTACTTCTCGTTCATCAAGTGCTTAAATGCTGACCACGGTAGTGCGTACGCATCATCTTGTCCCACTTGCTCTAGATAGGTATTCCACCATGTTAACGCAAAACCTGTGAAGGTATGCGTAGCGTACTTCATTTTGTCCTCTTTAGTACACTTATGGCAAACACCGATTCGACCTTCTCGGTCCACCGTTTCAATCCAATCGGTCCTTCGGTTCTATCAAATTCCAAAGGTTTGCAGGCAGTGAATTCTTTATAGGTGCATCCTACACGATTTCCTGTACTGCTAGATCCAAGGTTATTGTTGGTATGTAGCGCAGCCTGTACTGCGGCTATGTTTGAAGCTAGAAAAATACGGAATTCCTCTTCATTCATATTCACGGTGTGTCGAGTATTCGGTGCAATTTCCTTCAAAATAGTCAAATGGAACAAGTTGATCATACAGAATATTAAGAGTAGTTAATAGTATTTCGTAGCATAATATGAACTCATTTATAAAAGCTTTTTCTTCATATTAGCGTTTTATAAGTTTAAATTCGGGTAGTACCTACCCGTTAAGTTCATACTTAGTAGCTAATATACAATTCAACTACTACAATTCTATATGAAAAACTGATTATAATAATATTTCGCGTTCAAACTTTTATACAATATTTTACAATACTGCTTATTTTACATAAAGCATGAAATATAGCACACAATAACTTTGATACAAGATAGTTGTGAAGATAATTCTAGCTAGTACACAAGTCGTTCAGCAAAGGCAATAAAGACACGTAATTCATACGTCCAGAAACAAGTCATGCATTCTGGTTTTACTAGGACTACTTCCCATCCTTGGTCTTGTGGAACATAACCGTTGTGACCGATAGTAAGACAACGTGTTGTAACGTCGTCAAAAGGATGAAGGTTACGTAATGACCAACAGTCTCGTAACAACCTAAAAACCTCATTTCTTACCCCAATTACCGACTCCGTCACATGTGAGAACGTTTTGTTTAGTAGTTGTAGCCTGATGTTCTTTTTCTCACTTTGGTGAGAAGCGAACATTACTAACCCGTAAGCATTGCATGCTTCTTTATGTTGCATGTTAGCCACTTTTTCTAAATCATGAAGTCCTATATTCGGATACATTGAGTCAAAATAATTTCTTAACCCGTTGCGTAAAATAGCATTTGGGTTCCCCGCAATATATGCGTCAAAGTAAACACATCGTAACTTATGGGTTTCCCAATGTAATATCCCCCATCTTTCAAACGAAAGTCTCTTATAAACCAAGACATTCTTGGAACGTTCTTCGAATGTCTTACAAACTGATTTCGCCGTAAATAGTTGTGCCGAAGAATTCTGACCGACTCTAGACAAGATTTCATCAATCATGTCTCCGGGTAGGTCTCTTAAAATATTGGGTTGTCTATCCATTTTGTGTTTTTATACTGTAAAATAGACAAGAGTTAGATTCATAAAAAAAAATACTTATTAATACAAGCAATTTTTACATATATCATAAAGCATAAGCACACTATATTACATATATTACACCACACGAATACAACTATCTTATTCTGACTCGCTCATTTCTTCTTCTACGGTTTTGGTTCGTTTTACCAAGTTTCTAGGGATATATGATGTTCCCCTAATACGAGCTGTCGTTTTCCACAACGGTTTAGAAAAACCTGGTGGTTTAGAGGTTCCCGGGTCATTGTTACAACTTAAGGGCTTCGGGGGTTGACGATACATATAAAGTTCATCGGGGTTGGAATTAGATTTTTCTATTTTTATGCCCTTTCCCTTATTATTTTCTTTTGCCTTTTTAAATTCAGTTGGGGTAATTTCTATAACATCATCGGAATTCTCGTCGGAATCCGATTCATCGGAGAATTGGTAATCCTCCCAATATTTTGCTTCCTTGGCGGAAACACCATTGACCATAATTAACCTTGGTCGGTTGGTTGAGGATTTTCTTTTACTTAACCGTTTAATTATTTCCCCCACCGGTTCTATTTCCTCCTCCGGTTCCTCCTCTTCCGGTTCTGATTCTTCTTCCGGTTCTGATTCTTCTTCCGGTTCTTCTTCGGGAACTTGTGAATCAGTCCAATATATATTTGACTCTTCGTTATTATTAGGTGAGTCAATGGGATTTGTGCTAGAGGTAGACCTCTATCACACAATATCAAACATGTTAAGAGATTAATATATCACATAATATATACATGTTAATAATATATAATTTCCAACACAAATGTTAAGCAATCATTTTTAAAGAAAACACGGTCGAAGTCCAGACTCACTAATGCATCCTAACAAACTCGATAAGACACACTAATGCAAATTTTCTGGTTCTCTAAGACCAACGCTCTGATACCAACTGAAATGTCCCGTTCTTATTAATTAAAAACGTTCCATATTAATTGATTTCGTTGCGAGGTTTTGACCTCTATATGAGACGTTTTTCAAAGACTGCATTCATTTTTAAAACAAACCATAACCTTTATTTCATAAATAAAGGTTTAAAAAGCTTTACGTAGATTATCAAATAATGATAATCTAAAATATCCTGTTTACACACGACCATTACATAATGGTTTACAATACAAATATGTTACATCGAAATCAGTTTCTTGAATGCAGTTTTTATACAATATCATACAAACATGGACTCCAAATCTTGTCCTTATTTTAGTATGCAACAGCGGAAGCTCTTAGTATTCACCTGAAAATAAACATGCTTTAAACGTCAACAAAAATGTTGGTGAGTTATAGGTTTAACCTATATATATCAAATCGTAACAATAGACCACAAGGTTTCATATTTCAATACACATCCCATACATAGAGATAAAAATCATTCATATGGTGAACACCTGGTAACCAACATTAACAAGATGCATATATAAGAATATCCCCATCATTCCGGGACACCCTTCGGATATGATATAAATTTCGAAGTACTAAAGCATCCGGTACTTTGGATGGGGTTTGTTAGGTCCAATAGATCTATCTTTAGGATTCGCGTCAATTAGGGTGTCTGTTCCCTAATTCTTAGATTACCAGACTTAATAAAAAGGGGCATATTCGATTTCGATAATTCAACCATAGAATGTAGTTTCACGTACTTGTGTCTATTTTGTAAATCATTTATAAAACCTGCATGTATTCTCATCCCAAAAATATTAGATTTTAAAAGTGGGACTATAACTCACTTTCACAGATTTTTACTTCGTCAGGAAGTAAGACTTGGCCACTGGTTGATTCACGAACCTATAACAATATATACATATATATCAAAGTATGTTCAAAATATATTTACAGCACTTTTAATATATTTTGATGTTTTAAGTTTATTAAGTCAGCTGTCCTCGTTAGTAACCTACAACTAGTTGTCCACAGTTAGATGTACAGAAATAAATCGATAAATATTATCTTGAATTAATCCACGACCCAGTGTATACGTATCTCAGTATTGATCACAACTCAAACTATATATATTTTGGAATCAACCTCAACCCTGTATAGCTAACTCCAACATTCACATATAGAGTGTCTATGGTTGTTCCGAAATATATATAGATGTGTCGACATGATAGGTCGAAACATTGTATACGTGTCTATGGTATCTCAAGATTACATAATATACAATACAAGTTGATTAAGTTATGGTTGGAATAGATTTGTTACCAATTTTCACGTAGCTAAAATGAGAAAAATTATCCAGTCTTGTTTTACCCATAACTTCTTCATTTTAAATCCGTTTTGAGTGAATCAAATTGTTATGGTTTCATATTGAACTCTATTTTATGAATCTAAATAGAAAAAGTATAGGTTTATAGTCAGAAAATAAGTTACAAGTCGTTTTTGTAAAGGTAGTCATTTCAGTCGAAAGAACGACGTCTATATGACCATTTTAGAAAACATACTTCCACTTTGAGTTTAACCATAATTTTTGGATATAGTTTCATGTTCATAATAAAAATCATTTTCTCAGAATAACAACTTTTAAATCAAAGTTTATCATAGTTTTTAATTAACTAACCCAAAACAGCCCGTGGTGTTACTACGACGGCGTAAATCCGGTTTTACGGTGTTTTTTCGTGTTTCCAGGTTTTAAATCATTAAGTTAGCATATCATATAGATCTAGCTTCAAAGGATCCTTGGATGGCTTGAAAGTTCTTGAAGCAGAATCATGACACGAAAACAATTTCAAGTAAGATTTCCACTCGAAATAAGATTGTTATAGTTATAGAAATTGAATTAAAGTTTGAATATAATTATTACCTTGTATTAGAAAGATAACCTACTGTAAGTAACAAAGGTTTCTTGATCTTGGATGATTACTTGAAATGGATTTAGAAAACTTGGAAGTAAACTTGCAATCTTGGAAGTATTCTTGATTTTATGAAATAAGAACTTTTGGAATTTATGAAGAACACTTAGAACTTGAAGATAGAACTTGAGAGAGATCAATTAGATGAAGAAAATTGAAGAATGAAAGTGTTTGTAGGTGTTTTTGGTCGTTGGTGTATGGATTAGATATAAAGGATATGTAATTTTGTTTTCATGTAAATAAGTCATGAATGATTACTCATATTTTTGTAATTTTATGAGATATTTCATGCTAGTTGCCAAATGATGGTTCCCACATGTGTTAGGTGACTCACATGGGCTGCTAAAAGCTGATCATTGGAGTGTATATACCAATAGTACATACATCTAAAAGCTGTGTATTGTACGAGTACGAATACGGGTGCATACGCGTAGAATTGTTGATGAAACTGAACGAGGATGTAATTGTAAGCATTTTTGTTAAGTAGAAGTATTTTGATAAGTATCTTGAAGTATTTCAAAAGTGTATGAATACATATTAAAACACTACATGTATATACATTTTAACTGAGTCGTTAAGTCATCGTTAGTCGTTACATGTAAATGTTGTTTTGAAACCTTTAGGTTAACGATCTTGTTGAATGTTGTTAACCCATTGTTTATTATAACAAATGAGATGTTAAATTATTATATTATCATGATATTATGATATATAATATATCTTAGTATGATATATATACAGTTAAATGTCGTTACAACGATAATCGTTACATATATGTCTTGTTTCGAAATCATTAAGTTAGTAGTCTTATTTTTACATATGTATTTCATTGTTAATACACTTAATAATATATTTACTTATCATTTAACATAATTAACCAAGTGTATCAATATCTTAATATGATTCATATGTACCTAGTAAGACGTTGTTATAACGATAATCGTTATATATATCGTTTTCGAGTTTCTTAAATTAATAGTCTCATTTTTATGTATATAACTCATTGTTAAAATACCTAATGAGATACATAATTATAATAAAATCATGTTAACTATATATATAACCATATATATGTCATCGTATAGTTTTTACAACTTTTAACGTTCGTGAATCACCGGTCAACTTGGGTGGTCAATTGTCTATATGAAACCTATTTCAATTAATCAAGTCTTAACAAGTTTGATTGCTTAACATGTTGAAAACACTTAATCATGTAAATAATAATTTCATTTAATATATATAAACATGGAAAAGTTCGGGTCACTACACTATCTTCAAGTTCTAAGTGTTCTTCATAAATTCCAAAAGTTCTAGTTTCATAAAATTAAGAATACTTCCAAGATTGCAAGTTTACTTCCAAGTTTTCTAAATCCATTCCAAGTAATCATCCAAGATCAAGAAACCTTTGTTACTTACAGTAGGTTATCTTTCTAATACAAGGTAATATTCATATTCAAACTTTAATTCAATTTCTATAACTATAACAATCTTATTTAGAGTGGAAATCTTACTTGAAATTGTTTTCGTGTCATGATTCTGCTTCAAGAACTTTCAAGCCATCCAAGGATCCTTTGAAGCTAGATCTATTTTTCTCACTTCCAGTAGGTTTATCCAAGGAACTTGAGGTAGTAATGATGTTCATAACATCATTCTATTCATACATATAAAGCTATCTTATTCGAAGGTTTAAACATGTAATCACTAGAACATAGTTTAGTTAATTCTAAACTTGTTCGCAAATAAAAGTTAATCGTTCTAACTTGACTTTTAAAATCAACTAAACACATGTTCTATATCTATATGATATACTAACTTAATGATTTAAAACCTGGAAACACGAAAAACACCGTAAAACCGGATTTACGCCGTCGTAGTAACACCGCGGGCTGTTTTGGGTTAGTTAATTAAAAAATATGATAAACTTTGATTTAAAAGTTGTTATTCTGGGAAAATGATTTTTATTATGAACATGAAACTATATCCAAAAATTATGGTTAAACTCAAAGTGGAAGTATGTTTTCTAAAATGGTCATCTAGACGTCGTTCTTTCGACTGAAATGACTACCTTTACAAAAACGACTTGTAACTTATTTTTCTGACTATAAACCTATACTTTTTCTGTTTAGATTCATAAAATAGAGTTCAATATGAAACCATAGCAATTTGATTCACTCAAAATGGATTTTAAAAAGTTATGGGTAAAACAAGATTGGATAATTTTTCTCATTTTAGCTACGTGAAAATTGGTAACAAATCTATTCTAACCATAACTTAATCAACTTGTATTGTATATTATGTAATCTTGAGATACCATAGACACGTATACAATGTTTTAACCTATCATGTTGACACATCTATATATATTTCGGAATAACCATAGACACTCTATATGTGAATGTTGGAGTTAGCTATACAGGGTTGAGGTTGATTCCAAAATATATATAGTTTGAGTTGTGATCAATACTGAGATACGTATACACTGGGTCGTGGATTGATTCAAGATAATATTTATCAATTTATTTCTGTACATCTAACTGTGGACAACTAGTTGTAGGTTACTAACGAGGACAGCTGACTTAATAAACTTAAAACATCAAAATAAATTAAAAGTGTTGTAAATATATTTTGAACATACTTTGATATATATGTATATATTGTTATAGGTTCGTGAATCAACCAGTGGCCAAGTCTTACTTCCCGACGAAGTAAAAATCTGTGAAAGTGAGTTATAGTCCCACTTTTAAAATCTAATATTTTTTGGATGAGAATACATGCAGGTTTTATAAATGATTTACAAAATAGACAAGCACGTGAAACTATATTCTATGGTTGAATTATCGAAATCGAATATGCCCCTTTTTATTAAGTCTGGTAATCTAAGAATTAGGGAACAGACTCCCTAATTGACGCGAATCCTAAAGATATATCTATTGGGCCTAACAAACCCCATCCAAAGTACCGGATGCTTTAGTACTTCAAAATTTATATCATATCCGAAGGGTGTCCCGGAATGATGGGGATATTCTTATATATGCATCTTGTTAATGTCGATTACCAGGTGTTCACCATATGAATGATTTTTATCTCTATGTATGGGATGTGTATTGAAATATGAAATCTTGTGGTCTATTGTTACGATTTGATATATATAGGTTAAACCTATAACTCACCAACATTTTTGTTGACGTTTAAAGCATGTTTATTCTCAGGTGAATACTAAGAGCTTCCGCTGTTGCATACTAAAATAAGGACAAGATTTGGAGTCCATGTTTGTATGATATTGTGTAAAAACTGCATTCAAGAAACTGATTTCGATGTAACATATTTGTATTGTAAACCATTATGTAATGGTCGTGTGTAAACATGATATTTTAGATTATCATTATTTGATAATCTACGTAAAGCTTTTTAAATCTTTATTTATGAAATAAAGGTTATGGTTTATTTTAAAAATGAATGCAGTCTTTGAAAAACGTCTCATATAGAGGTCAAAACCTCGCAACGAAATCAATTAATATGGAACGTTTTTAATCAATAAGAACGGGACATTTCAGTTGGTATCCGAGTGTTGGTCCTAGAGAACCAGAATTTTGCATTAGTGTATTTTATCGAGTTTGTTAGGATGCATTAGTGAGTCTGGACTTCGACCGTGTTTACTTGAAAAATGATTGCTTAACAAATTTTGTTGGAAACTATATATTTTTAACATGTGAATATTATGTGATATATTAATCTCTTAACGTGTTTGATATTATGTGATAGATGTCTACCTCTAGAACAAGTCCCATTGACTCACCTAATAATAATGAAGAGTCAAATGTAAATTGGAATGATTCGTGGACTGATTCACAAGTTCCCGAAGAAGAACCGGAAGAAGAATCAGAACCGGAAGAAGAATTAGAACCGGAAGAGGAGGAACCGGAGGAGGAAATAGAACCGGTGGGGGAAATAATAAAACGGTTAAATAAAATAAAATCCTCAACCAACCGACCAAGGTTAATTATGGTCAATGGTGTTTCCGCCAAGGAAGCAAAATATTGGGAGGATTACCAATTCTCCGATGAATCGGATTCCGACGAGAATTCCGATGATGTTATAGAAATTACCCCAACTGAATTTAAAAAGGCAAAAGAAAATAATAAGTGAAAGGGCATAAAAATAGAGAAATCTAATTCCAACCCCAATGAACTTTATATGTATCGTCAACCACCGAAGCCCTTAAGTTGTAACAATGACCCGGGAACCTCTAAACCACCAGGTTTTTCTAAACCGTTGTGGAAAATGACATCTCGTATTAGGGGAACATCATATATCCCTAGAAACTTGGCAAAAAGAACAAAACCGAAGAAGAAGAAACGAGCGAGTCGGAATAAGATAGTTGTATTCGTGTGGTGTAATATATGTAATATAGTGTGCTTATGCTTTATGATATATGTAAAAATTGCTTGTATTAATAAGTATTTTTTTTTTTTTATGAATCTAACTCTTGTCTATTTTACAGTATAAAAACACAAAATGGATAGACAACCCAATATTTTAAGAGACCTACCCGGAGACATGTGTGACAACCCAGAAATTTCCAACCAAATTTAAACTTTAATCTTTATATGTTTCCGACACGATAAGCAATATTTGTTAAGTTAAATTTTAAGAATTTTAAACTATGTTCATACATTCATTCAACCTCGACCAAGTTTTAACGATTCACGAACCATTAAACGAATATGATTATATATGTATATGTGTATATATATTATAACTTGAAACGTAAACAAAATATTAGATTAAATACTTTATATGATTGTATCTGTTTCAAAATGTTTATCAATGGAATTAGAAGATAAGATCAAATGATTAAATTATCAGATATATTGAATTATGATTACAAGTCTCTGTTGAAAGGCCCACGTTGATTTGAGAAATCTTTCCATTTTAACAATATTCAGAAAATGGTAAAGTGGTTTATAAATAAGAACAAATTGTCAATCATTGAGAACTAGATAAATGATAGTGGAAGATTGAATCTCATAAAGACTCGATTGATCTATTTAGTTTCAAACGTACAAAAACGTTTTCAATTTAAAAAGAACTTTATTATTAAAACGTATATAACTTTTATAAATATCTAGAACCACTTTTGACAACTCATTACTTAACTAGTATGATAAAGATAACGATATTTATATTTTATTAAATATATATAACGATTTAAATTAATATTATATACGCGTATTATACGTACATAGTTTTATACTTTTACTATACTTAAACTTTACCTTTACTTTATTTTTACTTTACTTTAACTTTAATAATTCACTTTAATAATTCATACTTTAATAATTCACTTTAATAATTCATACTTTAATAATTCACTTTAATAATTCATACTTTAATAATTCACTTTAATAATTCAAAAATCTATTATAAATAGAATTCAATAGGTTTCATTATTTCATAGAAACTTGAAAATATTTTTCTCTAAACTCTCTCAATCGATTTACATATATATATTTACTCCGTATTATTTCAAGATATTATTAGTATACATAAAATATTACGATGGAGTGCTGTCCGAGTGATTTCGAAATTGTTTTTCGAGTAGGATAGGATTAAGGAAATTATGGGTTATAACTATGGAGGTGATTGAGTATGGTTCATGGGTATGCTCGTGAGGTCAATATAGTGTTTATCATTTCCGTTGCGTCTACGTACCTTTCCTGCAATATTGAATCTCAATATTGATACGTGAGTACTCATAATTTAACTTTTACATACTAATAGTGTATCCCTGACTAGTGCTCGAGTATTTATGATTATGCATGCTTGTACTTTTGATATTGCCCTTTGACAGGTTAGGTTGAATCTTGAATTACTTACACTTGCGGTTGAGATAAGGTATAAGATATGCATGTCCTTGGAAAGCTAGCGAAAAATTAAGAACTTTTCCTTTAGATATCGAATGGTTTCGATGAACGGATTAGAAGTTATAATCAATTGAATTTTCGATATTTTTATTAAAAATGATTATTATTATCGTCGTTTTTATCGTCGTTCTAGTTTTATCTTATTACTATCATTATTATTATATTTAACAATAAAAGGGATTTATCATTAAAAATTGTTATTGTTTTTATTATTACTATCATTATTATCGTTAAAGTTATAAGTAGTACTATTATTATTATCCAATTATTATTATTATTATTATTATTATTATTATTATTATTATTAGTATTATTATTATTATTATCATTAATAATATATATATCATTATTTAAAAATGATTATTGTTATTGTTATTATTATTATTACTATATTATCATTAAGATAATTATTAGTATTATCGTTAATAATGTTATAGTAACTATCATTATTAATATTAGTGTAATTAAAACAAATATTTGTAACACCTAATTATTTTGATTACTATTATTATCATTATTATGAACACGATATAAAAGACAAATAAAAGCTATTAAATGAAACAATTAGGAAATAATGAGTAAGAGTATCATGATAAAATTAAAATATTATAAGATATTGATTTAGATAAAATTATTGTTCTTATTATTTTTATCATTACTATTATTATTAAAAGTATCGTTAGTATTAAAACTATCATTTTAACAAAAATTATCATTTTAATAGAAATGTCATTGTTATTATAAAATATCATTATTATTATTATTTTAAATAGAATTATTATTTTAAAGATAATATTAAAAATTATCGTAAATATTAAAGTTATCATAATTAGAATTATCGTTTTATCATAATGTCATCTTAGTAATTATAAATATTAATATTTTTATAATAATAATTATTATTACAAAATAATACAACTTTTACTTACTATCATTATAGATATTATTTTATCAAATAAATATGTGATACAAACATATTTTACTACGTGTAATAACTTACTTTAATAATACCTATCATATTATTTTTGTGATGTTAAATGAACCCTATAAATTTTATTACTTAATATATATAAAAGTATATTTTATTATATAAATTTAATATAAAATTTTTATTTATTAATAAATAAATTATATTATTTACTCTAATAAATCTTTTAAAAATATTTAAAAATATAAAACGACGATATTTAAACTATATATTAATCATGTATAGATTTTTGAAAATTATTTTGAGTCAAATTTACTTTTGTTGACTTTTACATATTAGTCTCGAGCATTAGGATTGTGGTACACTATGACTTGACCTAATTTGTTAGACAAATATTGACCAACACATAAATATATATAATTAATTTAGGTTCGTGAATCCGAGGCCAACCTTGCACTTGTTCAATGACGTTATATGTATTTTTACTACGAAATACAGTATGGTGAGTTTCATTTCCCTTTTTACCCTTTATATTTTTGGGACTGAGAATACATGCGCTTTTATAAATGTTTGACGAAATAGACACAAGTAATTGAAACTACATTCTATGGATGAATTATCAAAATCGAATATGCCCCATTTTATTAAAGTCTGGTAATCTAAGAATTAGGGAACAGACACCCTAATTGACGCGAATCCTAAAGATAGATCTATTGGGCCTAACAAACCCCATCCAAAGTACCGGATGCTTTAGTACTTCGAAATTTATATCATGTCCGAAGGAGGATCCCGGAATGATAGGGGATATTCTTATATGTATCTAGTTAATGTCGGTTACCAGGTGTTCACCATATGAATGATTATTTTTTGTCTCTATGCATGGGACGTATATTTATGAGATCTGGAAATGAAATTCTTGTGGTCTATTAAAATGATGGAAATAAATGATTATGATAAACTAATGAACCAACCTTTTGGTTGACACTTTAAAGCATGTTTATTCTCAGGTGTTAAAGAAATCTTCCGCTGTGCATTTGCTCATTTTAAAGATATTACTTGGAGTCTTTCATAGCATATTTCGAAGAACGTTGCATTCGAGTCATTGAGTTCATCAAAGATTATTATTAAATCAATTTATAGTTGGATAGTGGATATTATGAAATGGTATGCATGCCTGTCAATTTTTGATGTAAAGAAAGTTTGTCTTTTAAAAACGAATACAATGTTTGTAAAATGTATCATATAGAGGTCAAATACCTCGCAATGTAATCAACTATTGTAAATCGTTTATAATGTATATGAACGGGCCCTTTCAGTTGGTATCAGAGCGGTGGTCTTAGCGAACCAGGTCTGCATTAGTGTGTCTAACTGATAAGTCGATAGGATGCATTAGTGAGTCTGGACTTCGACCGTGTCTGCATGTCAAAAGTTTTGCTTATCATTTTGTGTCGAAAATTAACTACTTATCATCCTCAGAAAATTACCTGCTTATCATTTTTAGTCTAAGACACGTCTTGATGCATTGATTGCATGAATAGTGTATAGACAAAAATTCATATCTTAGCATATCTGCTAAATCATATCTTATCGTATCTATTACTTTAAACTTTGCCTAACATATCCCTACGAAATCTTTTGATCTAAATATATATATATATATATTCTATGTAATTAGAATACCATCCGTTAGCCAAAATAATTTCATAAAAAAAAAATCCTTTATCCAATCGTACGAAATGGAATTCGTCATCAGTTCAAGTCACTCAGATTCCGAAATGGAATCCCATTCAAGCTCTGAAAGCAGTGTGACCGGAATAGATCAACCAATCAGTCATCACCTATTCTGGATGAATTGGGGATGGGTTCGTAGCCTCCTCAATCATTGGAGACAAGAAGAAGGTGATCCCTTCCATCCACCACATTGCCCTCTTGACGAAGAACCTGAAGCACTTACCGGCGAACCTGTCCGAAACACCATTTTCTCGCTCATTTCCAGAGTATCTCGTCACGATTATATATTACATCAAATTTTAGATTTTATTTATCCGCTCGTCCGAACCGACAATCACCCCGGTGTAATAGAAGAAGTCAATGAGCTTCGCGCTCGGGTAGTGGCTTTGGAGAATATGGTGCAGAGATTACAAACACCAGCAGCAGCATCAGCAGCATAACCAGTACTACCATCATCAACGCCAACAGTACCATTACCACCTCCAACCACAACCGCGTCGTAAACCTCAACTTCACAATCTGTCCCACGAGCATCAACGTCATATGCACCATAGATACCAAGGAGTACCAACAACAATAACTGACGAAGTATTAATTCATAAGTTCATTGGAGAAACATTCCGCGACGATTATGTAATCTCTAAAGTCTTAGAGATTATCTAATCTAGCCCTAACCATAAATCAGTTAAGCGAACCAAAATGATAGAAGGAAGAGTAGAAACCCTGACAAAAATAGTGTGTGATTAACAAGCTAAACTTGCTTTACCAACAGCATCAACAGTACCGTCAGCGTTACTAGCATCGTCAGTACAGTCAACATCCGAATCAACAACACCAATAACATCACAAACTCCATCAGTTTAAGAATCACTGTGGACATCATTACGAATCAATAACGTGTATATTGTATCAACGAGTTATGAAGAATTAACTCATTCCCTCTGAAGAAATTATATGTATATTATATATATATATATATATATATATATATATATATTGAAATAAACCTTTCCGTGCTAAGCTATTGTGTGTGAATCTTAACTACTCGGTTAATTCATATTACAAATATGCAATAATGTACGTCCTTCGGCCGCAACTTAACCAGCGTTAACTACAATCTCTGTCGTAATTCAACAAATTCCAATTTATAATAAATTAAGTATATATTTGATTTTACACTTTCATCATCGATGTACCCGAAACTTTTCAGATAACATCATTCGTACTTTGCAAAATTTACAAGAATTCCACTAACCGAACATCATACATCAACAAATAACGAAGTATTGATTCATAATTTCAATGTCATTAAAGAAATACTGCGTAAAAGTTATGTACTTTTTAAAGCCTTTAGGGATTATTCAATTCTAGTTTCAACCGTAAATCAAATGAGTTTAATTTAACATTAACTCATTAAATCTATGTTACATCTGAAGAAAATATACATATATATATTTTCATAAAGACTGTAATAAAATTCTTTTTTTACAAAATATTAATTGTGAAATTTTTTGAACGGGTAGGTAATACCCGAGAGATATATAAATTCACAATTAATATGTTACATTCTTCGAATCTGATTCAGCAAATCATGCATTATACTCCCAACTTTCACAACAATATACATTCTTTTATAGAAATCAAAACAACCATACTCATTCAAAATTTAATTACATATTCTGATTTTGAAATCTCAAAATTCAACTTGAGATATGACCAAAATCATCACTCTTAGATCCTTACATCTTTCACAAGCTATATTTTAACTTCAAAACTGTGTTAGAACATCAAATGTATGTTAACGATTACAATCTGTGTTCAAACCCTTCGAAAATTTCTGAAGACACTTTGAATGATGAGCAATCGAGATGATGATCCAACCACATGTTACCCACAGTTATGTACCCAAAAAAACTCTTGAAACCAAAGTAAAAGTTTAAACAACGTATCCGCGTCAAATTCTTTGGCATTTATTAGCAAAAATAACTTTGCGACTCCTATTCAAAGTAGCCAGTTTTGTCACAGCTCCATCAAGTCAACTTCGACTTTTCAGTCAGACTAACCTTATTATAACCTTGAGATATACACCATCGTTACCAGGGAACCTTTTACATTTCACCACATTATTAGCAGATGTACCAACAACTTCATTACCCTTTGACTTTAGCCTCTCCAAAAAGTCATTATAATTATTCATTGAAACCCCATCATTTACTCATTCGCATCTTGTAATGAGAATTGCCATACGAATCATTGGGAATTAGCAATCAGTATTTTGAAATCTCGCAGCATGTCTACGCCAACAGTTATATGTGTATATATAACGTCTATCTTCTGGACTTAATTTGAATGTGAAGTTTCTGAAAAACACTCCGAACTACGAATTGGTTCTCCAAAAATGGAAAAAATGCTGATGAAGCAGCAAAAACTATAAACGACTTTAAACGGTAAAAGCTGGATGATAATGATGAAGTGTGCTGGCAAAGCGCAGAAAAAGAGAAGTTTTGGAACTGGAAAACGGATTGAGCAAAGTAGGAAGGAGGCTGTGGACAAATTACAAAGACTGAACCTGACTTCAAAGGATCCAAATGATTCAGTACCTGCTGAAGTCATTAACGAATACCTTGCTCCTGACTCTAACCCCCTGCGGACAATATTCTTCATCATCTTCTGATATTAGAAATTCTAAAATATCATCATATCTTTCATTATAAATATCCTCCATATTTCTGAAGATATTTTCTTAATTTTTCTTATTTGAAATCATTTACCTCTTCGCGCTATCTGTATTACATCATAAAAGAAACTATTTTAGTTTCTAAATTCTGAAACATTCAAGTTTAAAATAGGAATATTTTGAAGTAGTGTTGGGAACTGAAGCATGAATTAGTATAATATAATGACACTTGATCAATGTGATTATATTACAGTAAGTCATGCTGAGTTTCTAAATGGAACGTGATGATTCACAGATCATAACATCATCATGTACCATGTTATATGACTCTTGTATTCTATTTAACCTCTAAAATATCAAGAAAATATTTCTTGATGATTCGGCCTTTTCCAAGGTATTCTAGTAATTTGACAAGTCAAGATCGTGCCATCACAATTTCCTTCCTAGAACATTAACAATGTTCATTCCGAAATTCATATCTGTGAATTCTGGACCATTACAAGCGGTGCTTAATCGCAAGAAGAAGAAACGAAAGGACAAAACTACGAAATAGAAATTGGGGTATAAATTGAAGCAAATAAAAGAGAGCATTAACTGTGAATGATAATGATTATAGAAGACAGAAGCAGAGACTTTGAAATATAAGGGAACATATAAAGCCCAACGACAAACCAGAAATTATAAATCATATATATCGATACATATAGCAATATAAAGACACGGGAGAACTAGAAACACTATAAACCCAAGAGTATAGTAGAAGTAAATAGATTCTTCCGGTAGATGAAAAAGAAGAATGACCGATATGAAAGTTAGAAGTATATCGAGAATCAGAACTGGATGGAGCATATTGATGAATACTTTAAAATATGAGTTGAGGGTGAAAGAATAGAAGGTGATGAAACATGACTAGGAACTTAGAAATCAACAGATTTAACTCACACAATGGCGGAATAAGTGAATCAAACCCTCTAGTGAATAGGTTAAGTTTTTTTTTTTGGGTTAATTTAGTCAAACCACAACTAAATCAAGTGTGATTAGATCAACACCTAGAGCTATTATTCACCACTTGGGTGATTTGGACTGAGAGAGAATCGGAGGAGCTCACTAGATCTGAGTGTGTGTAACAAATGAGAGGCTTAACCTAAAATGAAGAACATAAGACTTTATATACCCCTGCTGTTGACTCACCCATACGATTCATTCATCACACGTACGAGTTGGCTTCATCAGCCGTACGGGTAATCATTCACTCGTGTCTTCTCATTTAGGTTGTAATTGTGACTTAGCTCAGCATCAACCGTGCGTATGAGCCTGTCAGCCGTACTAGTGAGGCTTCACTCGTACGTCTGACTAAGTCTAACATAGTTAAACATCTAAATGTTCCTGCAGTTCCTGTAACCACATACAAACACGGATAGGATAATAACGAGCAATCATGGTGGCCTGTAAACTGTTGTACCTGCAATGGACGTGGGTAGATGTCTAGGGACTTGCATAAAATGCATCAACAGAAGGTGTGAGTTGTAATGAAATGAAGGAGGTGAATTTATAAGAAAATCTCCGAAAGAACAATTAAAATGGACGATCGCATTTAAAGCGGATCCTAATTCCCTTGATTACCGGAGAGTCAAATCTTATTAAGAAGATTTTCTTCAAATCCCTTGAAATCTGGGAATCAATCATATCTACGTCAAATGATAAGATGAGTCTACACTTACTCATTTCACTCTTCTATGTTAGCTTCATTCGTACTCTTCATATAAATGGATTGTTTATCCAAATTATTCTCTAATGATAAAACTCTAATTTTCAGCCCGTATGCATCATGAAAACATACTTATTATCATTCACAACCTTTCCACTCAAATTTCAGGACGAAATTTCTTTAACGGGTAGGTACTGTGACAACCCAGAAATTTCCAACCAAATTTAAACTTTAATCTTTATATGTTTCCGACACGATAAGCAATATTTGTTAAGTTAAATTTTAAGAATTTTAAACTATGTTCATACATTCATTCAACCTCGACCAAGTTCCAACGATTCACGAACCATTAAACGAATATGATTATATATGTATATGTGTATATATATTATAACTTGAAACGTAAACAAAATATTAGATTAAATACTTTATATGATTGTATCTGTTTCAAAATGTTTATCAATGGAATTAGAAGATAAGATCAAATGATTGAATTATCAGATATATTGAATTATGATTACAAGTCTCTGTTGAAAGGCCCATGTTGATTTGAGAAATCTTTCCATTTTAACAATATTCAGAAAATGGTAAAGTGGTTTATAAATAAGAACAAATTATCAATCATTGAGAACTAGACAAATGATAGTGGAAGATTGAATCTCATAAAGACTCGATTGATCTATTTAGTTTCAAACGTACAAAAACGTTTTCAATTTAAAAAGAACTTTATTATTAAAACGTATATAACTTTTATAAATATCTAGAACCACTTTTGACAACTCATTACTTAACTAGTATGATAAAGATAACGATATTTATATTTTATTAAATATATATAACGATTTAAATTAATATTATATACGCGTATTATACGTACATAGTTTTATACTTTTACTATACTTAAACTTTACCTTTACTTTATTTTTACTTTACTTTAACTTTAATAATTCACTTTAATAATTCATACTTTAATAATTCACTTTAATAATTCATACTTTAATAATTCACTTTAATAATTCATACTTTAATAATTCACTTTAATAATTCAAAAATCTATTATAAATAGAATTCAATAGGTTTCATTATTTCATAGAAACTTGAAAATATTTTTCTCTAAACTCTCTTAATCGATTTACATATATATATTTACTCCGTATTATTTCAAGATATTATTAGTATACATAAAATATTACGATGGAGTGCTGTCCGAGTGATTTCGAAATTGTTTTTCGAGTAGGATAGGATTAAGGAAATTATGGGTTATAGCTATGGAGGTGATTGAGTATGGTTCATGGGTATGCTCGTGAGGTCAATATAGTGTTTATCATTTCCGTTACGTCTACGTACCTTTCCTGCAATATTGAATCTCAATATTGATACGTGAGTACTCATAATTTAACTTTTACATACTAATAGTGTATCCCTGACTAGTGCTCGAGTATTTATGATTATGCATGCTTGTACTTTTGATATTGCCCTTAGACAGGTTAGGTTGAATCTTGAATTACTTACACTTGCGGTTGAGATAAGGTATAAGATATGCATGTCCTTGGAAAGCTAGCGAAAAATTAAGAACTTTTCCTTTAGATATCGAATGGTTTCGATGAACGGATTAGAAGTTATAATCAATTGAATTTTCGATATTTTTATTAAAAATGATTATTATTATCGTCGTTTTTATCGTCGTTCTAGTTTTATCTTATTACTATCATTATTATTATATTTAACAATAAAAGGGATTTATCGTTAAAAATTGTTATTTTTTTTATTATTACTATCATTATTATCGTTAAAGTTATAAGTAGTATTATTATTATTATCCAATTATTATTATTATTATTATTATTATTATTATTATTATTATTAGTATTATTATTATTATTATCATTAATAATATATATATCATTATTTAAAAATGATTATTGTTATTGTTATTATTATTATTACTATATTATCATTAAGATAATTATTAGTATTATCGTTAATAATGTTATAGTAACTATCATTATTAATATTAGTGTAATTAAAACAAATATTTGTAACACCTAATTATTTTGATTACTATTATTATCATTATTATGAACACGATATAAAAGACAAATAAAAGCTATTAAACGAAACAATTAGGAAATAATGAGTAAGAGTATCATGATGAAATTAAAATATTATAAGATATTGATTTAGATAAAATTATTGTTCTTATTATTTTTATCATTACTATTATTATTAAAAGTATCGTTAGTATTAAAACTATCATTTTAACAAAAATTATCATTTTAATAGAAATGTCATTGTTATTATAAAATATCATTATTATTATTATTTTGAATAGAATTATTATTTTAAAGATAATATTAAAAATTATCGTAAATATTAAAGTTATCATAATTAGAATTATCGTTTTATCATAATGTCATCTTAGTAATTATAAATATTGATATTTTTATAATAATAATTATTATTACAAAATAATACAACTTTTACTTACTATCATTATAGATATTATTTTATCAAATAAATATGTGATACAAACATATTTTACTACGTGTAATAACTTACTTTAATAATACCTATCATATTATTTTTGTGATGTTAAATGAACCCTATAAATTTTATTACTTAATATATATAAAAGTATATTTTATTATATAAATTTAATATAAAATTTTTATTTATTAATAAATAAATTATATTATTTACTCTAATAAATCTTTTAAAAATATTTAAAAATATAAAACGGCGATATTTAAACTATATATTAATCATGTATAGATTTTTGAAAATTATTTTGAGTCAAATTTACTTTTGTTGACTTTTACATATTAGTCTCGAGCATTAGGATTGTGGTACACTATGACTTGACCTAATTTGTTAGACAAATATTGACCAACACATAAATATATATAATTAATTTAGATTCCTGAATCCGAGGCCAACCTTGCACTTGTTCAATGACGTTATATGTATTTTTACTACGAAATACAGTATGGTGAGTTTCATTTGCCTTTTTACCCTTTATATTTTTGGGACTGAGAATACATGCGCTTTTATAAATGTTTGACGAAATAGACACAAGTAATTGAAACTACATTCTATGGATGAATTATCAAAATCGAATATGCCCCATTTTATTAAAGTCTGGTAATCTAAGAATTAGGGAACAGACACCCTAATTGATGCGAATCCTAAAGATAGATCTATTGGGCCTAACAAACCCTATCCAAAGTACCGGATGCTTTAGTACTTCGAAATTTATATCATGTCCGAAGGAGGATCCCGGAATGATAGGGGATATTCTTATATGTATCTAGTTAATGTCGGTTACCAGGTGTTCACCATATGAATGATTATTTTTTGTCTCTATGCATGGGACGTATATTTATGAGATCTGGAAATGAAATTCTTGTGGTCTATTAAAATGATGGAAATAAATGATTATGATAAACTAATGAACTCACCAACCTTTTGGTTGACACTTTAAAGCATGTTTATTCTCAGGTGTTAAAGAAATCTTCCGCGCTGCATTTGCTCATTTTAAAGATATTACTTGGAGTCTTTCATAGCATATTTCGAAGAACGTTGCATTCGAGTCATTGAGTTCATCAAAGATTATTATTAAATCAATTTATAGTTGGATAGTGGATATTATGAAATGGTATGCATGCCTGTCAATTTTCGATGTAAAGAAAGTTTGTCTTTTAAAAACGAATGCAATGTTTGTAAAATGTATCATATAGAGGTCAAATACCTCGCAATGTAATCAACTATTGTGAATCGTTTATAATGTATATGAACGGGTCCTTTCAACATGATTGATGAAATCTTGTCTAGAGTCGGTCAGAATTCTTCGGCACAACTATTTACGGCGAAATCAGATTGTAAGACATTCGAAGAATGTTCCAAGAATGTCTTGGTTTATAAGAGACTTTCGTTTGAAAGATGGGGGATATCACATTGGGAAACCCATAAGTTACGATGTGTTTACTTTGACGCATATATTGTGGGGAACCCAAATGCTATTTTACGCAACGGGTTAAGAAATTATTTTGACTCAATGTATCCGAATATAGGACTTCATGATTTAGAAAAAGCGGCTAACATGCAACATAAAGAAGCATGCTATGCTTACGGGTTAGTAATGTTCGCTTCTCACCAAAGTGAGAAAAAGAACATCGGGCTACAACTACTAAACAAAACGTTCCCACATGTGACGGAGTCGGTAATTGGGGTAAGAAATGAGGTTTTTAGGTTGTTACGAGACTGTTGGTCATTACGTAACCTTCATCCTTTTGACGACGTTACAACACGTTGTCTTACTATCGGTCACAACGGTTATGTTCCACAAGACCAAGGATGGGAAGTAGTCCTAGTAAAACCAGAATGCATGACTTGTTTCTGGACGTATGAATTACGTGTCTTTATTGCCTTTGCTGAACGACTTGTGTACTAGCTAGAATTATCTTCACAACTATCTTGTATCAAAGTTATTGTGTGTTATATTTTATGCTATATGTAAAATAAGCGGTATTGTAAGTTTGTAAAATATTGTATAAAAGTTTGAACGCGAAATATTATTATAATCAGTTTTTCATATAGAATTGTAGTAGTTGAATTGTATATTAGCTACTAAGTATGAACTTAACGGGTAGGTACTACCCGAATTTAAACTTATAAAACGCTAATATGAAGAAAAAGCTTTTATAAATGAGTTCATATTATGCTACGAGATACTATTGACTACTCGTAATATTCTGTATGATTAACTTGTTTCATTTGACTATTTTGAAGGAAATGGCACCCACTACTCGACACACCTTGAATATGAGCGAAGAGGAATTTCGTGCCTTTCTTGCTTCAAACATAGCAGCAGTACAGGCTGCGCTACATACCAACAATAACCTTGGATCTAGCAGTACAGGAAATCGTGTAGGATGCACCTACAAAGAATTCACTGCCTGCAAACCTTTGGAATTTGATGGAACCGAAGGACCGATCGGATTGAAACGGTGGACCGAGAAGGTCGAATCGGTGTTTGCCATAAGTAAGTGTACTGAAGAGGACAAAGTGAAGTACGCTACGCATATCTTCACAGGTTCTGCGTTAACATGGTGGAATACCTATCTGGAGCAAGTGGGACAAGATGAAGCTTACGCACTACCGTGGTCAGCATTCAAGCACTTGATGAACGAGAAGTACCGTCCCAGAACCGAGGTCAATAAGCTCAAGATAGAACTTAGAGGGTTACGAACCCAAGGATTTTATATTACCACGTACGAAAGACGATTCACAGAATTATGCCTATTGTGTCCGGGAGCGTTCGAAGATGAGGAAGAGAAGATCGACGAGTTTGTGAAAGGATTACCGGAAAGAATCCAAGAAGATATAAGTTTACACGAGCCCGCCTCCATACAACAGGCATGTAGAATGGCTCACAAACTAGTGAACAAGATTGAAGAAAGAATTAAAGAACAGACTGCTGAAGAGGCCAATGTGAAGCAAGTCAAAAGAAAGTGGGAGGAAAACGGTGATAAGAATCACCAATACAATAACAACAGCAATTACAACAATAATCGCAACAACTATCCCAACAATCGCAACATCAATCGCAACTACAACAAATGGCCCAACAACAACAACAACAACAACAACAATAACAACAACAACAACAACAACAACAACAACAACAACAGCAACTACAACAATCATCCCAACAACAATAATAACCGCAACAACAACAACAATCAGAAGCAGCTATGCCAAAGGTGTGAAAAGTATCACTCGGGGTTCTGCACCAAATTTTGCAACAAGTGTAAAAGAAATGGTCATAGCGCGGTGAAGTGTGAGGTCTACGGACTAGGGGTTAACAGAACGAAAGGAACAAATGGTGTCGGAACGAGTAATGGCGAAGTAAGTAGTGTCGGAGCAAGTTATGCCAATGTAGTTTGTTATAAATGTGGAAAACCGGGCCACATTATTAGAAATTGCCCGAACCAGGAGAACACGAATGGACAAGGCCGCGGAAGAGTTTTCAATATTAATGCGGCAGAGGCACAGGAAGACCCGGAGCTTGTTACGGGTACGTTTCTTATTGATAATAAATCTGCTTACGTTTTATTTGATTCGGGTGCGGATAGAAGCTATATGAGTAGAGATTTTTGTGCTAAATTAAGTTGTCCATTGACGCCGTTGGATAGTAAATTTTTACTCGAATTAGAAAACGGTAAATTAATTTTAGCAGATAATATATGCCGGAATCGAGAAATTAAAATGGGTAGCGAAATATTTAAGATTGATTTGATACCAGTAGAGTTAGGGAGTTTTGATGTAATAGTTGGCATGGACTGCCTGAAGAAGGTGAAAGCAGAGATCGTATGTTATAAAAATGCAATTCGCATTGTACAAAAAGAAGGAGAACCCTTAATGGTGTACGGAGAAAAGGGCAACATGAAGCTACATCTTATTAGTAATTTGAAGGCACAAAAACTAATAAGAAAAGGTTGCTATGCTGTTCTAGCACACGTCGAGAAAGTACAAACTGAAGAAGAGAGCATCAATGATGTTCCCGTCGCAAAAGAATTTCCCGATGTATTTCCGAAAGAATTACCGGGACTACCTCCACATCGATCTGTTCAATTTCAAATAGATCTTGTACCAGGAGCTGCACCAATAGCTCGTGCTCCTTATAGACTCTCACCCAGCGAGATGAAAGAACTGCAAAGCCAACTGCAAGAACTATTAGAACGTGGTTTCATTCGACCAAGCACATCACCATGGGGAGCTCCTGTTTTGTTTGTCAAGAAGAAGGATGGTACATTTAGGTTGTGTATTGACTACAGAGAGTTGAACAAACTTACCATCAAAAACCGTTATCCACTGCCGAGAATTGATGACTTATTTGATCAACTACAAGGCTCGTCGGTTTATTCGAAGATCGATTTACGTTCTGGATATCATCAAATGCGAGTAAAGGAGGATGATATTCCAAAAACTGCTTTTAGGACGCGTTATGGTCATTACGAGTTTATGGTTATGCCGTTTGGATTGACTAACGCACCAGCTGTGTTCATGGACCTTAGGAACCGAGTGTGTGGGCCATATCTTGACAAGTTTGTCATTGTTTTCATCGATGACATACTTATTTACTCAAAGAATGATCAAGAGCACGAAGAACATTTGAGAAAAGTGCTAGAAGTATTTAGGAAAGAAAAACTGTACGCTAAGTTTTCAAAGTGTGCATTTTGGTTGGAAGAAGTTCAATTCCTCGGTCACATAGTGAACAAAGAAGGTATCCAGGTGGACCCGGCAAAGATCGAAACCGTTAAAAAGTGGGAAACCCCAAAAACTCCGAAGCATATATGTCAATTTTTAGGATTGGCTGGTTACTACAGAAGATTCATCCAAGATTTCTCCAAAATAGCAAAACCCTTGACTGCATTAACGCATAAAGGGAAGAAATTTGAATGGAAGGATGAACAAGAGAAGGCGTTTCAATTATTGAAGAAAAATCTAACTACGGCACCTATATTGTCATTGCCTGAAGGGAATGATGATTTTGTGATTTATTGTGACGCATCAAAGCAAGGTCTCGGCTGTGTATTAATGCAACGGACGAAGGTGATTGCTTATGCGTCTAGACAATTGAAGATTCACGAGCAAAATTATATGATGCATGATTTGGAATTAGGCGCGGTTGTTTTTGCATTAAAGACTTGGATGCACTACTTATATGGGGTCAAAAGTATTATATATACCGACCACAAAAGTCTTCAACACAAATTTAATCAGAAACAACTGAATATGAGGCAGCGTAGGTGGATTGAATTGTTGAATGATTACGACTTTGAGATTCGTTACCACCCGGGGAAGGCAAATGTGGTAGCCGACGCCTTGAGAAGAAAGGACAGAGAACCCATTCGAGTAAAATCTATGAATATAATGATTCACACTAACCTTACTACTCAAATAAAGGAGGCGCAACAAGGAGTTTTAAAAGAGGGAAATTTAAAGGATGAAATACCCAAAGGATCGGAGAAGCATCTTAATATTCGGGAAGATGGAACCCGGTATAGGGCTGAAAGAATTTGGGTACCAAAATTTGGAGATATGAGAGAAATGGTACTTAGAGAAGCTCATAAAACCAGATACTCAATACATCCGGGAACGGGGAAGATGTACAAGGATCTTAAGAAACATTTTTGGTGGCCAGGTATGAAAGCCGATATTGCTAAATATGTAGGAGAATGTTTGACGTGTTCTAAGGTCAAAGCTGAACATCAGAAACCATCAGGTCTACTACAACAACCTGAAATCCCGGAATGGAAATGGGAAAACATTACCATGGATTTCATTACTAAATTGCCAAGGACTGCAAGTGGTTATGATACTAATTGGGTAATAGTTGATCGTCTCACCAAGTCAGCACACTTCCTGCCAATAAGAGAAGATGGCAAGATGGAGAAGTTAGCACGACTGTATTTGAAGGAAGTCGTCTCCAGACATGGAATACCAATCTCTATTATCTCTGATAGGGATGGCAGATTTATTTCAAGATTCTGGCAGACATTACAGCAAGCATTGGGAACTCGTCTAGACATGAGTACTGCCTATCACCCACAAACTGATGGACAGAGCGAAAGGACGATACAAACGCTTGAAGACATGCTACGAGCTTGTGTTATTGATTTCGGAAACAGTTGGGATCGACATCTACCGTTACCAGAATTTTCCTACAACAACAGCTACCATTCAAGCATTGAGATGGCGCCGTTTGAAGCACTTTATGGTAGAAAGTGCAGGTCTCCGATTTGTTGGAGTGAAGTGGGAGATAGACAGATTACGGGTCCGGAGATAATACAAGAAACTACCGAGAAAATCATCCAAATTCAACAAAGATTGAAAACCGTCCAGAGTCGACAAAAGAGCTACGCGGACAGTAAAAGAAAAGATATAGAGTTTGAAATTGGAGAAATGGTCATGCTTAAGGTTTCACCTTGGAAGGGCGTTGTTCGATTTGGTAAACGGGGGAAACTAAATTCAAGATACATTGGACCATTCAAGATTATAGATCGTGTCGGACCAGTAGCTTACCAACTGGAGCTACCTCAACAACTCGCGGTTGTACATAACACTTTCCACGTCTCAAATTTGAAGAAATATTTTGCTAAAGAAGATCTCACTATTCCGGTGGACGAAATCCAAATCAATGAAAAACTTCAATTCATTGAAGAACCCGTCGAAATAATGGATCGTGAGGTTAAGAGACTTAAACAAAACAAGATACCGATTGTTTAGGTTCGATGGAATGCTCGTAGAGGACCCGAGTTCACCTGGGAGCGTGAAGATCAGATGAAGAAGAAATACCCGCATTTATTTCCAGAAGATACGTCAACACCTCCAACTGCTTAAAATTTCGGGACGAAATTTATTTAACAGGTAGGTACTGTAGTGACCCGAACTTTTCCATGTTTATATATATATTAAATGAAATTGTTATTTACATGATTAAGTGTTTCCAACATGTTAAGCAATCAAACTTGTTAAGACTTGATTAATTGAAATAGGTTTCATATAGACAATTGACCACCCAAGTTGACCGGTGATTCACGAACGTTAAAACTTGTAAAAACTATAAGATGACATATATATGGTTATATATATAGTTAACATGATTTTATTATAAGTATGTATCTCATTAGGTATTTTAACAATGAGTTATATACATAAAAATGAGACTATTAATTTAAGAAACTCGAAAACGATATATATAACGATTATCGTTATAACAACGTCTTACTAGGTACATATGAATCATATTAAGATATTGTAACAACCCAAACCAACACCCGACAAAATCCTTGTGAAAATACGAAATAAAAAAAAAATTTCTGTTGCAGACCATCGGCGCGCCGCGCCATATCTGGCTGTCCCCGGGACTTTTTAACCGCGAAAAGATTGACTAGTTCCCGGCACTTTTAGACAAAACGCTTTTTACCATACTACCAAATATGTAAAACTAACATGTTTCAAACATAAAATTAAAGTTTTACAAGCGGGGCCCACATCGGCCGTTTTACGAGTTTAATACAAATTTACGAGTTTCGACCACCAAAAGTTTAAGTTCCAAACTACACAATGAGCATGGCGTTTGGGATTAAACTACCCAACTATCGGTCAAACTCCAAGAGCTACTAAAGCCAAAAGCGTCCCCTAGCATCAAGCGGGATCTCTAGTCCAAAACGATGCCCTTACCCTTGTCCAAAACCGAACCTATAAAATGGTAAACAACGAGAGGGTAAGCAAAGCTTAGTGAATGCAATAATTATACGAATACATATACAATTATACCTACTTGCATACACTTACACAACCGCAAACATGCTAGCAAACAACATTAGCTTATCGTCGCAATATCAAGCTATAAATCTCCAATACCACAAGCTAGCATAACAACCGCATATAAATATAACTCGAATAATATAATATGCTTACAACACAAATAACCATGGTCGACCAATAGTACAAGGGAACGGCGCTTGCGAAAATGCCATCGGTGTTCATAACATCCGTTAGGGCACTTAACACCTCGCACCACTAACCCCTAGGGTGGCACCTTAACACCTCGGCACTTCACCCCGAGTGGCATCTTAACACCTCGATGCTTCACTCATTATTTTACGGAGTGGTGTCTTAACACCTCGACACTACACTCCTAGGTGGCATCTTAACACCTCGATGCTACACCCGAGTGGCATCTTAACACCTCGATGCTACACTCTTCACGTGAAACGTGGTGTCTTAACACCTCGACACTACACCTTTCACGCTACAACAAATAGATACATTATATACATACGCATATAATTATTCTACTCACCTCAAAATCTCTTGGTGAAAGATAACCGAGCTTGAACACTTCAATGTAACGCACCTATTACATTTATCACAATATCAAAATCACAACTCGAGTTGGTCAACACTCTAAAGCTCACTCCTAGTGTTAATTTGACCCATGGTGCAAATCCGACCCATTTGCACCCTTAACCCTAAAATCGGGTTAACTCATCACAAAACCCTATCATTAACCAAAGTAGGTTCATTACACATTTTAACACTAGTTTTAGGCTTCAACCACACATATTAATTAGCTTAGGTTCATTTTGACCCATTTGACACTTTCAAAGTCAACCTACCCATTTTGGGTCAACCACTAACCCATTTACACCTATTTACATAAATCATGGTGTTCTAGCAATTTTACTAGCTAATTAGGGTCCTCTAACAACAATTAACTCTTCCAAACCCTAGTTAACCCAATATTGAGTCTACATGACTCAAATTACCCTAGAACACCCAAAACACTAATAAAATGGGTTTTATGTTCATCTTCACCCCAAACCCTAGCCCTAAATCAAATTAAACAAAGAAATTAAGATTAGAGCATACCACAACTATCACAACGAAGCTAGAGGGAAGGCGAACAACTTTAATGCTTGGACTTAAGCAAGAAACCTTCTTCTTCTTCTCCAAAATGGGGTTTCCCTCACTAAAAGCCACTCTCTCTCTAGAATTGATTTGGATAAGTGTTGGTAGTTGTGGAAGGAGTAAATGAACTCCCCAAAACTGATCTAAGGCATTAAATCCGGCCTCCAAGTGATTTTACCAAAATACCCTCAAAATATCTAATTTAAAAGAAAGAGAGAATCTGTCACAGACAGATGGCGCGGCGCGCCACCAGGCCGCGCGGCGCGCAACTCTCCCAGTCCAGCTCCTTTTGCCTATTTAAATAAATACACCCAAAACCCGATTCGAGTACCGCACAATACACTTATATACACCTGTGTACACTTCAATTATTCGGGTCTTACAACTCTCCCCCACTTATTCGGATTGCGCCCTCGCAATCCATGCCGCATGACAAGAGGGAAGATACACTAACACGAACTCTTCGGGTTCCCAAGTGAACTCGGAACCCTTGCTACGCCGCCATTGGACTTTAAAAGTCCTCACTTCTTTATGTCTCAACCTCTTAACTTTCTCATCGAGTATGGCGACCGGTTCTTCGACATATTCCAACTTGTTGTTTAGCTCGATCTCGTCTAAAGGCATCCATAAGGAATCATCCGCAAGACACTTACGGAGGTGGGAAACATGGAATGTATTATGGATCCCCGCAAGCTCTTCGGGTAATTCCAATCGATATGCAACTTCGCCAACACGAGCTAAAACCTTGAATGGCCCAATAAACCGAGGAGCTAACTTTCCCCGTTTTCGAAATCGAATAATACCCTTCCATGGCGAAACTTTAAGCATCACCATGTAGCCTTCTTGAAATTCGATCGTTCGCCTACGTTTGTCGGCATACGACTTTTGCCTATCTTGAGCCTTCTTCAAATGTTCCCGAATAATATCAATCTTGTTGTTCGTCTCCAAAACCAAATCGGTACTCCCGATCTCTCGTTGACCCACTTCTCCCCAACAAACGGGAGTTCGACATCTACGCCCATAGAGCATCTCATACGGTGGCATCCCGATACTAGTATGATAACTATTATTGTACGAGAATTCCACCAAAGGCAAATGCTCGTCCCAACTACCACCAAAATCAATAATGCACGCCCGTAACATATCTTCTAGAGTTTGGTTCGTACGTTCGGTTTGACCGTCCGTTTGAGGATGATACGCCGTGCTCAACTTCAATTGCGTACCCATATCTTCATGAAACTTTTCCCAAAACCGAGATGTAAAACGGGTATCTCGATCCGAAATAATAGATATAGGAACCCCATGACGAGCGACCACTTCCTTGATAAACAACTTAGCCAAGGTCTCCGACGATATCGCTTCTTTAATGGGAAGAAACAAAGCGCTTTTTGTCAATCGGTCAACTATAACCCAAATCGAATCGAATTGGGTTCTCGCCGTTTTAGGTAACTTTGTAATGAAATCCATGGTAACGTGCTCCCATTTCTATTTTGGGATTTCTAACGGTTGCAATTTACCATACGGCTTTTGGTGTTCGGCTTTTACTTGCAAACACGTGACGCATTGCTCAACATACTTCACAACATCACGCTTCATGCCCGGCCACCAATAATCTTTCTTCAAGTCAAGGTACATTTTCGTCGCGCCCGGATGAATGGAATATTTTGACTTATGTGCTTCATCAAGTAGCACCCGTCGGTAATCACCCATCTTAGGCACCCACACCCTTCCTTGAAAGGACAACAACCCACGCAGACCCATAGTAATAAACTCCGATTGGCCCACGATTCGCTCCGTATGCTTGTTGTGAACATAAGCCTCTATTTGAATCTCACCAAGCTTTTCAAGAAAATCGTTGGTAATAATCAAACGTAACGACCCCACTTTTATCGCCGGATGTTGACTCTTTCGACTCAACGCATCCGCGACCACATTCGCCTTACCCGGATGATAAAGTATTTCACAATCGTAGTCTTTCACCACATCCATCCACCTACGTTGGCGATAATTCAAATCTCGTTGATTAAAGAGATGTTTCAAACTCTTATGATCCGAATAAATCGTACACTTGACACCATACAAGTAATGGCGCCAAATTTTCAACGCATGCACTACCGCCGCCAACTCAAGATCATGAGTCGGATACCTCGTTTCATGTTCCTTTAATTGTCGAGAGGCATAAGCGATGACCTTACCTCTTTGCATTAGAACACACCCGAGACCATTTAAGGAAGCATCACAATAAACCACCATGTCTTCAACACCTTCCGGCAACACTAACACCGGAGCTTGACACAACTTCTCTTTTAACAATTGAAAAGCAATTTCTTGCTCGTTCTCCCAATTGAACCTAGCATTCTTTCTTGTCAACTTCGTCAATGGAGAAGCAATCTTAGAAAAATCTTGGATAAACCGACGATAATAACCGGCCAATCCGAGAAAACTTCGGATTTCCGTAGGCGTAGTCGGTCGTCCCCAACTCTTCACCGTTTCGATCTTCCCCGGATCTACTTGAATACCGTTTTCGTTCACGATATGACCAAGGAATTGAACTTCCCTTAGCCAAAATTCACATTTGGAGAACTTTGCATACAACTTCTCCCTTCGTAGCGTCTTCAATACTTCACGCAAATGATGTTCATGTTCGTTCATACTTTTCGAGTAGACTAGTATGTCGTCAATGAACACTATTACCGACTTGTCCAACATAGGTTGGCACACTCGGTTCATAAGATCCATGAATGCTGCCGGTGCATTCGTAAGACTAAAAGGCATTACCACAAATTCAAAATGCCCATAACGCGTTCGAAAAGCTGTTTTCTCGATGTCTTCCTCACGGACCCGCATTTGGTGATAGCCGGACCGTAGGTCGATTTTAGAGAAATACGTTGCACCTTGCAGTTGATCAAACAAATCGTCAATCCTAGGTAACGGATAACGATTCTTGATCGTCACTTTATTCAACTCACGGTAATCAATGCACATACGCATACTACCATCTTTCTTCTTCACAAATAACACCGGAGCGCCCCATGGCGAAGCACTCGGTCGAATAAAACCCTTCTCGAGCAACTCTTGGGTTTGATTTAACAACTCTTGCATTTCCGTTGGTGCTAAACGATAAGGAGTTTTAGCAATGGGAGTAGCTCCCGGAACCAACTCAATACGAAACTCAACTTGTCTTTCCGCCGGAACACCCGGTAATTCGTCCGGAAAGACGTCTTCGAATTCACTAACAACCGGAATTTCACGAATAGGTGGTGGCTCATTGCGAGTATCAACAACATGAGCAAGGAAAGCCATGCCACCGGTAACAACAAAACGGCGTGCCCGTGCAAAAGTGCATATCGGCACCGGTCTCCTTCGCTTATCACCATGAATAATTAACTCTCCCCCACTTAGGGTCTTCACACGAATGAATTTATCATGGCATGCAATATCGGCTCTATTAAGATCGAGCCAATCCATACCAATGACAATATCAAAGTCGCCCAAGGTCATTGGAATAAGATCAATTTTAAAGGTTTCAGCACCAAAAACAACATCACAATTTTCACACACATCAACCACTAGCACCGTCTTGCCGTCCGCTATTTCGACTTCTATCGGACGAATTAACTTAGCTAATGGTCTATTAAGTTTAGGTACAAATTTAGGAGACACAAACGACAAATTTGCACCGCTATCGAAAAGAATCCTTGCCGGATTAAAATTAACCATGTAAGTACCTGAGACAACTTCGCGTGATTGCTTGGCCTCATCATTGGTCATCAAATAGTTGCGACCCCTAGCCGTACCCGCCGCCTTCTCTAGACGCTTAACATTATCGTTGCGCAAATCGAGACACTCCGGCTTCTTATGCCCTTCTTTACCGCAATTAAAACAAGTGAGCTTGTTTCCGGAAGATGGTTTTGGACAATCACGAGCCATATGACCCGCTTGCCCACAATTATAGCACGTAAAAGTAAAACCACCGGAAGCGCCCTTCCTCACGCTATTGACACTTTCGGAACTTTTCTTGTTCTTTTTGTTCGAAAAGTTTGAATAGCTCGAACCTTCACTTTTTCTCTTGCCAAAAGTAAAACCACTCTTTCTTAAGATGAGCGACTCGAAACCTTTGGCCATGTCAAACAACTCATCAAAGCTTTTCACTACGTTCACACTAATCTTATCTTGATAGTTGTCGTTCAAGGTTCGATAGAAATCTTCCTTCAACATTTTATCATTCCCGACGTACTCCGGGCAAAATTGGGTCTTGGACAAAAACACGGATTTGAGAGTGTTCAAATCCATCGACCCTTGCCTCAAGGAACGTAACTCGTCCTTAAGCCTAGTAAGATCGGCCGAAGTTCGGTACTCCTTGAAAAATTCGGACTTGAATTCATCCCAAGTGAATTCCATGCATTGCTCTTCACCATAAACTTGGAGCTTTGCGTCCCACCACAACTTGGCATCGCCCCTCAACATACTACACCCGTACCTTGTCCTCTTATCGAGAGGACATTCACAAGTACGGAAGGCCCCCTCCATATCGGAGATCCAACGGGCGCTCTTAAGAGGATCTCTTTCACCATCAAAAGAGGGAGGTTGAGAGTCCTTGAAATTCTTATAGAAAAAGTCCCGTCTTCCCACATTATCTTCGCGAAGAACGGCCTTGACTTGCTCCCTTACCACATTGACTAATTGCTCGTCAATCATATCTAGGAACATCTTCTTAACGTCCTCGAGAAAAGCTTCATGATGCCTTTTCAAAATGGCCTCAACCTTGGCCGTAAACTCGACTTCTTCACTAGTACCTCCGCCGTTGATATCATGCCCGTTTCTCATCTTCATTCTATAAGACGGAATAGATTAAACAACGAGACGAAAAGGATTTAACACATAAGTATATACATATATACCACACTACCCATCTTGCTCAACAATCATCGTACATTGCTCGTTCGACACGATTTGCGCCCGTAACAATGGTAGCTAATCATTGTTACGCGAGCACTTCGCATTAACTTGCTAGTACAACGTCCATCTCGCTCGATGCTCGCTAATCATACATAACAAACAGCACATGATTAGTTTACATAAACCTATGCACAAACCAATCCCGATCCGACCCAAAGTCCTACAAGTCCCGTATAAACGCGCACACAAAAAGTCTAAGTCTAGGCGCCTATCTCAAGTCACCTAAATCCCTTAGACCATGCTCTGATACCACTTGTAACAACCCAAACCAACACCCGACAAAATCCTTGTGAAAATACGAAATAAAAAAAATTTTCTGTTGCAGACCATCGGCGCGCCGCGCCATATGGCCCGCGCGCCACGCCATATCTGGCTGTCCCCGGGACTTTTTAACCGCGAAAAGATTGACTAGTTCCCGGCACTTTTAGACAAAACGCTTTTTACCATACTACCAAATATGTAAAACTAACATGTTTCAAACATAAAATTAAAGTTTTATAAGCGGGGCCCACATCGGCCCTTTTACGAGTTTAATACAAATTTACGAGTTTCGACCACCAAAAGTTTAAGTTCCAAACTACACAATGAGCATGGCGTTTGGGATTAAACTACCCAACTATCGGTCAAACTCCAAGAGCTACTAAAGCCAAAAGCGTCCCCTAGCATCAAGCGGGATCTCTAGTCCAAAACGATGCCCTTACCCTTGTCCAAAACCGAACCTATAAAATGGTAAACAACGAGAGGGTAAGCAAAGCTTAGTGAATGCAATAATTATACGAATACATATATAATTATACCTACTTGCATACACTTACACAACCGCAAACATGCTAGCAAACAACATTAGCTTATCGTCGCAATATCAAGCTATAAATCTCCAATACCACAAGCTAGCATAACAACCGCATATAAATATAACTCGAATAATATAATATGCTTACAACACAAATAACCATGGTCGACCAATAGTACAAGGGAACGGCGCTCGCGAAAACGCCATCGGTGTTCATAACATCCGTTAGGGCACTTAACACCTCGCACCACTAACCCCTAGGGTGGCACCTTAACACCTCGGCACTTCACCCCGAGTGGCATCTTAACACCTCGATGCTTCACTCATTATTTTACGGAGTGGTGTCTTAACACCTCAACACTACACTCCTAGGTGGCATCTTAACACCTCGATGCTACACCCGAGTGGCATCTTAACACCTCGATGCTACACTCTTCACGTGAAACGTGGTGTCTTAACACCTCGACACTACACCTTTCACGCTACAACAAATAGATACATTATATACATACGCATATAATTATTCCACTCACCTCAAAATCTCTTGGTGAAAGATAACCGAGCTTGAACACTTCAATGTAACGCACCTATTACATTTATCACAATATCAAAATCACAACTCGAGTTGGTCAACACTCTAAAGCTCACTCCTAGTGTTAATTTGACCCATGGTGCAAATCCGACCCATTTGCACCCTTAACCCTAAAATCGGGTTAACTCATCACAAAATCCTATCATTAACCAAAGTAGGTTCATTACACATTTTAACACTAGTTTTAGGCTTCAACCACACATATTAATTAGCTTAGGTTCATTTTGACCCATTTGACACTTTCAAAGTCAACCTACCCATTTTGGGTCAACCACTAACCCATTTACACCCATTTACATAAATCATGGTGTTCTAGCAATTTTACTAGCTAATTAGGGTCCTCTAACAACAATTAACTCTTCCAAACCCTAGTTAACCCAATATTGAGTCTACATGACTCAAATTACCCTAGAACACCCAAAACACTAATAAAATGGGTTTTATGTTCATCTTCACCCCAAACCCTAGCCCTAAATCAAATTAAACAAAGAAATTAAGATTAGAGCATACCACAACTATCACAACGAAGCTAGAGGGAAGGCGAACAACTTTAATGCTTGGACTTAAGCAAGAAACCTTCTTCTTCTTCTCCAAAATGGGGTTTCCCTCACTAAAAGCCACTCTCTCTCTAGAATTGATTTGGATAAGTGTTGGTAGTTGTGGAAGGAGTAAATGAACTCCCCAAAACTGATCTAAGGCATTAAATCCGGCCTCCAAGTGATTTTACCAAAATACCCTCAAAATATCTAATTTAAAAGAAAGAGAGAATCTGTCACAGACAGATGGCGCGGCGCGCCACCAGGCGCGCGGCGCGCAACTCTCCCAGTCCAGCTCCTTTTGCCTATTTAAATAAATACACCCAAAACCCGATTCGAGTACCGCACAATACACTTATATACACCTGTGTACACTTCAATTATTCGGGTCTTACAGATATTGATACACTTGGTTAATTATGTTAAATGATAAGTAAATATATTATTAAGTGTATTAACAAGGAAATACATATGTAAAAATAAGACTACTAACTTAATGATTTCGAAACGAGACATATATGTAACGATTATCGTTGTAACTACATTTAACTGTATATATATCATACTAAGATATATCATATATCATAATATCATGATAATATAACAATTTAACATCTCATTTTTTATAATAAATAATGGGTTAACAACATTCAACAAGATCGTTAACCTAAAGGTTTCAAAACA